>NC_138912.1:3457806-4159320 GCF_965231255.1 Vanellus vanellus | reverse complement strand
AGATTGACCTGGACATGCCGACAAGATATCCTCCCAGGCGAATTAGCCCGGTGGGTGTTTTGCTGCCAGGATTCAAGTCAGTAACTTGTCATCTCACGTATCTCCACGTGGAATTACACTGGTTCCTTTGTGGAGGAAGGGACCTGAGGTGGCTTCAGCCTCGGACGTGCTTTTTCTAAACCCTGGCGTAGGGAAGTTGCAGAGTTTTGAGATGTACATGCAATATGCGAACCCAAGGCTGATGATTGGTGTCACAACGGTCCAGAGAACAAACCATACAGGACAAAGGTAAAGGTGCTCAGGCCTGTCATGCCTCACAGACAGCCAACACCTCTCTGCCTGCTAAGAGTAGTACACTTTGTGTGCCAACGAAACATGCAAAACCCAGCATATATAAAAGCATTATAATGCTCAGATTCCTAAGAAATTGATTTCTCTCCCAAAATGCATCGGAGAAGTAATTTGTAAATAAAAGGGTGACCGCTATACACGGACCAGAGACAATCGAGTGTGTCTGAGACCTGGAGAGCAGTGACAATAACTCGGAAAACATCAGCTCCACTGTGAAAAGAGACATCAGAAATATACAATATTTCCAAGAGACCTTGGAGCTGAGGAAGCATCTGTCTTTTTAAAACCTCATTACTGCAGACTACAAGGGCTCCAGCGCACAAACCACAAATTACATCAGGTGAGTAAGTTACCATACATCAGCTGGTCTGTGTGCATGCTCTGAGCGCACAGAAAACACACCATAATTTGAGTTAACTTAGCCCTCTCTGATTTTACGCTAACCTACAGCAACATGCTGCCTTGCAAAGACATAGATTGAGAGTGCCTCCATAGATGGTTACCCCAGGCCAGCTGATGTGCTGTAATGTGCTCGGGAAAAGTCACTTTTCTGTTATTCTGAGCCATCCTCAGGCTGGGGACTACAGACTGCAGGTACTTTATTGAGGTACCTTAGGTAAGGAGCCTACATGACCACTGGTTCTCTCTGTCTTCAATGGAGAAAGATGGGGGACTCCAGAGAATTCCCAGTTTAGGCAACTCCAGAAGAAATATTAAGAGTACTCCACTGTGTTATAAAAAATACAGCAATTAGTCTCTTCTCCTAATTTAGAGGGAACACGAAAAGCTACATTTTTCAACCAACACCATTGTTAAACATCTATGGTTTTAAAAGAGTAAATTAGCTTCCAACTTAAAAAGCAAAATTACAGCGTACCCTGGAAAGCATTTTGCATCTTTGCTTAATATATAAAACATCTAAGACAGGAAAATAATCTAGCTGCAACAGTAACTGTAGAGTCAATGTGAAACGGCTGCACTGTCAGGGACTGTATTTACCTGACATATAACACTGATCTGAACAGCTTTTTTGTTCCTCTTCACTACCGTTTGCGTCAAATGAACTCACGCCTCATTCTAAGGGCACAGACCCCAAAAGTGGAAGGACACGAATACTAACACCAGAGCTTCAGAAAGACAAAGAAAAGATGCTGGTGCTTCATTTGGGGAAAATACTTATGTTTTCTTACAAACTGCACCTAGCTGTATGAAGTCAGCCTCGTTACTGTGATCTGGGAGGGTGACAAGTGAGATGGATAAAGTGTGATCGTCCTCGGATCAGTGTGGTGCTCACTGGCACATCCAAAGCACTCAGATACTACCATCGAGACTACAGTAGATCATTATTGCTGTATTTAGGGTATGTTGCAAGCGACGTCTGGATGGCGTACACAAAATAAGGCAGAAAAGTCACCAACTGAATGAAAAGCAAGATGGAATTTGCTCTTGCAATTAGTTCTGTGCGTTCTGTGCACCGAACGAGTTCTTTGGAGAAAACTGCATATGAACACCTAACTAAAGACAATGTCATTCCATGTGCACAGGGGGACTATATTATGCTTGTCAGCCTGACACTACCTTTCTCCTTGCGCAAACTTTCCCAATGTGGCCTTCTTTTAACATAGATTCTTTACACGTGGGTCTATTGTGTGCCTGGCATGGTTTGCTCCTGGGCTTGTAGCTTCTATCTTTTCTCGGTGAGAATTCTTACTGTGGGTATTAATATCGTGTAGCAACTCTCCAAGAGTTAGATCAAAAAGTAATGGAAGGTAATAGGAGTCTTCTCATGGGCTTTTGTGTATGTAAGTACCCATGGTAGCAATGTTAAAATGGATTCCTTTCCTTCTGTCTGGAAGGAAATCTTGGTTGCCATGTAAGTCTACACTGTACATTCAATATTTTAATCCACCTTCCTTGGCCTCAGTGAGTGCATATTTTATTAAAAAGAAAAAAAAAAAATTCCGAAAAAAATGGTACCGTGTCTGGCACAGCGAAAGGGACTCAAAACTGCATATGCATTAAATTCGTAAAATACGTAACCTTTTCCCCATATGTTAACCAAAACATTTGGTTAATCTGAACTATTTGTTTCCATTTGTCCTCATTTTGACAAAATCCTAATATTAAATTATTTGGTAATTACTTAAACTAATAGAGAGTTTCCTGTACCTTGGTCACCAAACCAGAAAAATCCAATATTCAAAGACTCTGTTCCCTGCTTGTTTTCCACATTGCCATCTTACATCAGTCATTCTTCTACCTCGACATACAACACCTCTCACCTATCAAATCCTGGCAGCCTCTCCTTTCCTATTGTCTCTACCTCACACCTTCTTATTGCAATATTTCCATTATAGCAACTACTTAACTTTGTGAGAGTGGTATGGGGATGATGCAGTACCACATTCATTTGCATTATGTTGTATGAAAAGTGGTTGCTATGAAAATTAGCATGTCATAAATGGGAAAAGCATGGCTCAAGGTGAATAATATACAGCAGAAGTGAATGTGTTCTTGAAACCTCTCTATTACTGTTGAAAGGTCACACACAAAAGCATGTAATGTGCAGAACATAAAGGTGAAGTGCACTGTATCTTAAAATGACCCTAAACAACAAGAAGATAATGCTATGCATATAATAAACCAATAATAATATCTTAAAGGCCTCCAGAGATAAATGTTAGCTATTTTCCTTTATCTGACAGTTACACAAAAAAAAAAGTAATAACAAAGATGTATGATAAAACAGATTGACAACCTATTGTTATGTGTATTGCGAGATAACCACAAGTGGGATTGAACACTGGCATCTAAGACAAAGAAACAAATTACACCAAATTAGAAGAGAGGCAGAGGAGGAAAGAGTCGTAATAGGGGAATTTCCCATACGCCATTGATCTCCTTGGCCATGCGAGCACCGAACGCAGCTGCCCAGAATTCCCTCACTCCATGAGTGAGGGCAGCTTGAGCAGACCTGCTGCCTATGATGCTACACGGGTACTATAAGGGACCACATAAAAAGTTCAACTTCACCACTTCATCCTTACGTAGTTCATTGACAAACTTGCACCAGGCCTTCATCTTTTAATCCACTCCAGGATGAATAAGAGGTTTACATGCTTCCTATTCTTAAAACTCTACGTGTTTCTCCAAAGAAAGATAGATTCTCTAAAAGTGGATGAATTGATCCAAAGACATTCAAATGCTATGAGCAAAGGGAGTACAGCATTAACTTACAATGATATAATGACAGCGTTATAGAATGTTGATGTGTGTGTGGACCCACATGCATCCTCAATTTGGGTGAGCCTGGGAAGGAGGTGGGGAGCCAGACTGCCTGTCTACAACCCAGGACCACCGACTCCAAAATACCAACCTGGGACAAGTTAGGGCTCAAAGGCTGTGTTAACATCTGCATCTTAGGTGGACAAATGGACCGATCCCTGTCTTAGAGACACAAATGCCATTCTGATATCTCAAACACAGCATAGCTTTTGCAGGAAATTTCTATATTTTTTTTGCTGCAAGAGCTGCAGTTTGGCCCAAAGTTGCTCCAAGTCGTCCCAGTGACCCAACAAGGATGTGCTCATCCTCTGCACGCATGCTGCTGGCTTCTGGTACAGGGTGGAGCTCTCCTCCACACCACTGCTGATGGCACAGGAACAGCAGCCTGTGTATTGTTCCTAAACGAACCTCACACGGCTTGATGTAATTAGCAACCACGATTACCTATTTGCAGCTGAACTGAGAGCAGCTGTAGTTAAGCAGCAAAGTGAAATGCGGAAGATTCATCATCGCCTGCAGTGGTAAGAGGGATCAAACAGACAACTCAGTAGAAGAAATGTTTACTTACATGTTGAATTGATAACACTTAACCACTGAATTTTTGTGTTTGTTTTTAGAAGATCGAGATAGGTGCTAGAATTCAGAAGTTTCCCTGATATTAGAACTTACTCCCTGCAGGGAAGAGCCAGAGCTCCAGAAAAACCTGCAGGTAAGTCAAGTCCTTTATACGTGAGGGTCTGTTTTGGACAACATCTTTCACCAGTTCTAAAGTTGAGTGGGATTTAATTCCACAGCAAGATCAGGTTGAAAGTAAATTTGTGATACTCTTATGAGTATGCAGCCATCCTAAGGAAGCTATTAGGACCTGTGACCTTGAGCTCAGTCTAGAGAGCTCTTTGTGGGACCACTTTGCCTGCGGGCAGTACAATAAAAGTGTTCAGCAAGCTTGCCTACAGAGGGAATCTGACATACCAATCAGTGCTGGAGAGATTGATTTCCAGTGAAATAGCAGTGAAGGACACTTGTGCTAATAAAGCAAGGCTGGAAGGATAGGAAGACATCCTGTGCAGCAAAGGATGGACTATTTCCTTCTGAAACTTTCAGGCGGTCTTTCATCTATGTCCAAAACATGAAATTGGGCATAGCTATGGGTAGAGCTATATATAAACCCAACTTCACAACTAGGAGCAAGAGAGGGAAGCCAGTGGAGGCGGTGCTGCTTGGAATACTGGTGAGTTGCACTCTGCTGTGAGCAGGTTGTTCATGAGCAGGAAACGTGAAAGCATCACCTGAGTCACCATGGAGCTGGGAAGTGCTCTCTGGGGGCAGTAATTTCACTGCAGCACTGTCATGGATGGAGTCATGCACTTCATTTGTAAGGGAAAAGTATCAATATATTTAATATATAAACCAATGATTTAACAAAGTTTGGTAGTAAACGCGACAGTGATTTCGCAAGATCTGATGGCAAGGCACACTCGGTTATTTACCGCCTAGAGGACAGGGTCAGACAGAGCTGTCAGGAGACCCTCCCGTTGAGTCGAGGTTCAGCAAGGACCCCCTGGCTCTCTAAACTCCTTCTCAGAGAGGAGTCTGGGTGCGGCTGGATCCGATCCTCGTCCCAGACTTGGTCAATGGTTTATGTCCAAAGGATCATATATATGCCCAATCAATCCTTTATATCACTTAGCTAAGATTTCAAAGTTTGGCATACTGTTAATCACTTACCGAGGATCTGCTGTGCCAAGGAATTTCTGAATCTCGAGAACTAAACCTTGAGAGGTGTCCCTACCCAAGGGGGGATCCTGGCGTGCAGCCGCCGCCGTGCAGGAGAGCTCAAAGGGCTCTCGGGCTGTTCACTATTTATGGGGGTAAGATGACTGACTTATAGTCATATTTGTATATGGACCACAGTACCAGAATTGCGGTTAGGTGGGCGCACTGCTCAAGTTACCCTTGGCTATTCTGTCATTGTCTGTCTCCCCAAAACCACTTTTGAGCTGGGTGCAGCCATCATGACTAGATGCACCCGTTGTGACCACCATGGGTGGTTATCGCTTGGGCAGCACTACGGGAGAGAAAGGTCAGGTTGGGGCAGGGGGGAGCACGCTGTCACAAGCTCAGCTGAGGCAAAAGCACTGGAGCACCGATTGCTATGTACACCACACTCTGGAGGCAGCAGCTCCAGACAAGCTGAAACATTGCCACTGAACCAGGCTACTGACGAGCAGCATGAGCACAGGTTCAGTAGCAAATCCACTGAGGGATCAATGGCAGACTGTAGAAATTACTAAGCAAAGACTGGTCAGTGAGAATCCCCGAAATAGTTTAACTCTCAGCCTCTCTGATACCACCAGCATCCCAGGAGGGCTATACAAGAATGGCTGAGATGCCTTTGACATGGATATGGCACCTCAAATACCTCCACCCCCTCTTTACTCTGTGATGGAACAGGTTTCATTTCAGGCGGAGGTTCTGCTGCCAGTAACACCCAGCCTGAGCTGTCCTGGGCTTCCCAGAACACAGTTTGATCTGCGATAGGAGTGGGCACATGATCACATTTCTGCCAAAGGAGCCAAAGCAGATGAGATGAAGTTCATGCTGGCTTTATGCCAACTTTATTGCAGCAGTGGGAGTACAGACAATACCTGATTCAGCAGAAAAACTTATGCTATAATCTATCAAAAAATTTTCAAATAAATTTGAACTATGAGAGTCAGTTTGTATTGAATCAGCACTTTGCATCACTTGCCTGTGGCATTTTGGATCCAATACCAACAGTCTTAGTGCCAGATTTACTGTATCAATGAACCACGACCTCAGCTTCTGTCAAACAGGGCAAAAGCAGGAGGGAAAGGCTTTATTTCAAGCATCTATGGAATATTTAGAGACAAAAAAGAACATTTGGATGGAGAGAAGAATAAAAAGGAAACAAGGAGGCTGATGGCATCTTCTGAAACATCTGCGTATTACCAAAGATGTGATTTCTGAATAATGCAACGTTGTAGCGATCAGCAGCAGTGCTACAGCTCTGAAGTCAAAACAACAACATTTCATTACACCCTAATAACATATAGTCTTTAGGCTGCAATATTCATCAGATCAATACTTTTATTTCTATCAGGACATTGTACATTTGTTTTGTTACCCCTCTAGTATCTCCAGAGAGTCTGTTGTTTTACACAAATAGAGTCAGCCCAGTTACTCTGTTATTATGAAGAATTTTTCTGAAAGAGACATAAAGCACTCAGAAAATTGCAAACTCCCCTTTTAGCCAGCATGGTTTCCAGCATTTTTAATAAATGTTTTTAAAAAACAAACCATCCTAACAGCAAACAATTGTGTTTATCCCCTGCCTGCAAGGATCTGCCTGTTCTTCAGATAATCAATTTCTTTGAATTACTAATAATAGTTTTAAGAGCAAGCAAGGCTCCCAGTACCTGCAATTCAACAATTGGAAATGAGCTATAATTTGCATTAAAAATAAAGCCAGTCATGCCCTATAGCTTGGACATTGCAAGCTGCAAAATAAGATACACTAACTACCTAGGCTTACGACACAGCGCTCCCGTGGCATCCAGCATTCCAATTAAAAGTGTGTCAGCACTTCTCTTATAAAACTCTATTTCTGAGGGCTTTATACCAGCTGCTTAACTTCATGTAGCATAAATGTTCACAGTCCAGCAGCAAAGATATTATGTGCAAATTGCCCCTGCTGTGTAGAAAATAAGCCCGGAGAACCAAAACTACAAAATACAGTAAAATGTGAAATACCTCTGTTATTTATATACCCCCAGCCTCATCTATACGTCCAGAGGTAAGTTTTCTGTGATGAGCAGCGTGTAGGGGCCCCAGCGACTAACGTGCATCCCCCACAAAAGCCAGGTGTGGACTGAGCTGATGCTGGATGTAGTACAAACGCCTCCGCACCCTTTGGCATTGGCACAGAAGCAGCAGCCGGGGTCCCCAAACCCTCAAAGAGGTTTTTAGGGAGGGCTGAAATTCCTGCTTGTTCATTCCCAGCGGTATCACCCAGAGGAAATCTCCATGTGAGGAGCCAGGTAAACTCTTCAGGCCAAGAGATAGCTCCTATAGTCTTTGCTTTATGGCACATCGGCCCATTTAGGAGGCAGCTAAAGAACATTTTTGTCTTTGTGCTCTTCTATCTAATCAGAAAAATTTGACCCTACATATAAAATCAGTAAAAATGGTTTGCAACACTGAAAAAAAAAAAAATTTGAAACAAAACAGACTCAAACAAATAATTTAGGTCCAAAACATAACCTACCGTGTAAGTCTTTATAATTCATATGATGGTCAGTGCGCTCATTATTCAAATAGCTTTCCTTTTTCATGTAACTATCGTCTTTGTGTCTAATGAAATTTTATCAAAAGCAAAACATTGCCTACTGGTTCCAACAGAAGAATGATTTAAACACTTTTTCTTTGCTCAGTCACAGCAGTGATTCAACCAACAAAACACTGGTGGGATCACATATGGTGCAGATGCTCTGCAAAGTTAAAATACTATCAAGATCATTAATCTGAGCAGCTCCAATAATCTGAGTTACATTTCATTTGGTAATCAACAGCAAGATGTGAAAACTCTTCTCCCTCTCCTGCCACATGCTGTTGGCCGCCCATCAGCTGCTGCATAACTTGACTGAGCTGAGCCAAAGCCAAAGCCCATCCCTACACGCCAGCTGAACACATGCGAGAGAGATGTACAATATGCACCAAGAGGAGTGTGTGGACAGCAGCATCCCTTCAAATAGCTGAAGGTGGAAGAGAATTCTTACCAGGAGCAGGAGGGAATCCCGTATTTTAACTGTCTCTTCCCACTCAAGGCAATGAAATGTCATCTCCAAGTTATTGGTGAATGTGTGGCAGTCACATCTAGACCCCCGCTGCCTAAATGTCTTCTCCTAAAGTAGCTTCAGATATGTTCAGCAATAACACTCTAATCCTTTCCTAGAAATTGATTATTCATACTATGCAATAACTGCGGTCCGTGGCTGTCCCTCAGAATACTGGAAGTATCAAATTATTCATAAAGACAGATTTAATATGGTTATCACTGCACTGTGGCAGAATAGCTCATGGGAGAAACTACTACCTTCAATCTGCACGTAGGTGACCTATCTGATGCTCTCTACAGTCTTATTGTTTTAAGCTATTATGTCTAATGGCTGCCGTGTCTAATTTTTCCCCAAACTTACCAAATTCTACTAAAACGAGAGTCAGGATGAGCTCCCGGCACAGGGCTGGGAATGGGAAGCCCTGGTTTCCAGTGCTGTACCTGTCACTGCCGTGCGTCTCACTGGGACGGTCCCTTCCCTCCACCCTTTATCTCACCTAGCTGGAAGATGTGGGAGGAAACAGCCCTCCTGCAAAGGACCAAGGAAGATGAACACACAGGCTGCTTTAGGGACGTCCTTAATGTTATTCTGCCAATCAACTGCAATTAGGAGTGATTAGTGCTGCCTCGTGCAAACAACTCTGGAACTGGAGAGTACTGATGTAAATCAAACACCCTGATTCAGTGCCTTTATTATCAACAGGAATCTTGTCACGGACATCGAAGGACTCAGGACCTGCCCGGTCACATTCAGACTCCTCATCTTTGTGCGTATTTTATTATTTAAAGCTAGGAACAGTTAAATGTTTATTTAAGGCACAAAAGAGATATCATTATCATTGTATTTTATAACACGGTATCTATAACACTTCTCTGTATGGCTCATTCCCTAGAATGAACTGGTTTTCAAATGAGGAACGGGCATTCAGGGTTTTGTGGCATAAATGACAACCCTGACTCATTTATTCTTAACAGGGCCCAAGCCTTTTCCCTGGGTTTTGGAGAGCTGTGCAGAATCAGATTAAAACCTTTTCACTAGAAGAAGTGCTGTTGACCATCACTTTGACTTTAGCTGTCAAAGGGTCATTGTGGCATTTGGGTATTTAAAAATACTCCTTGTCCCATTACGTATAAACCCAGATACTTTTAATAGGTGCAGTTCAGCACAAAAGTGCAGCCCTCGTTATACAGTTAGAGGACACTGCTCTCGATTTTCATTATTTCACTTGAAATCGCAAGCTCTGGTGCAGAAACAAGGCTTCTAGCACCTTTACCTTTTTGCAAAGCTGTTGACATTGTTATTTATTAAATCTGACACTTTCATGCTACTAAAACCTATTGTTTTCAGTTTAAATATAAAAACTCCTAAATTTTCTGTATGCTAATTTATTTCTATGAGATGTGTACGCACTAGATCTGCGATGAGACTATTAGTAACACACGAACTAGGCTATCTCTATTTTGAATGTTTAAATATTCAACTCCAAATGATGCTCACAGATTTCAAGCTGAAAACATATTCAGCCCTTTTCATCATAAAACTCTTTTGCACTGATGATTTTACGGAGCTTTGCTTGTATGCAGGCACTTAGTGGAAGACCAATTGCATAACCTTTTTCCCCTTTACAAGCATTCCTGAGGCTAAATAAGACTTTACCAGCAACAACAACACCCATCAGTTATCTATGCTGTAGTGTAAACAATGAGATTCTTATTATGTACTCAGAATTCACAGAGCCATTTCCATGGTAACTCTGTTTTCATGTCATATCTTTAATGAATAGGTAATGAAAGAAATGCTGCATTTACAACTTCATTACTAGTAAAAAAAATACAGCAGTAAATTTGAATTATAGTAGCTGTCATTTTTAGAACACGCTGAAGAGCATGCAGGAATTTCAAGGCTGTCATTTTGAAGTGACAAAGTAAATACAAGCAGAAAAATATACCAAGCACTCTTGTTTTTAATTCCGCTCTTCAGTTTGTTCTGCTATTCATAATTTTCTGATACAGAGTAAAAGCTTAAGTAATAAAACAAGGTCATCTTGGGATGATGGGGCAGGCATAGTTGGAGACAAGTTGTGTACTTGTGAACACGTGTACCAGCGCTAGTGAATTTTAATGACTTGATCCATCATATTTTAATTACATAAATCACTGAAGTGCTGACTTCTATAGGTATTACTTTCTGGAGAGACACAAAATGCATCACGGGCTGGAGATGATGTTTACCTGTGGGAAAGGACTAGAAAGCGATTTTGACTGGTGCGATAGACAGGGAAGGAGATCATCGGAGCCAGCCAGGTGAGTCAGGCAGAGGAAGATTGCAGCGTAAACCCCACAGATATTGTAACCTCTCCGTCGAGTTACAACACGAAGTAAATCAATGAGCCAATCCAACGGGAGCTGCCAGCTCGACAGGCTGGCGGTGCGGCGGCCGGCTCATGGGAACGTGCAACTATTTGAATACAAGACACAGAGCAAAGTAACTTTCCTTATTTAAATTTTCTGTGGGCTTATAGGCTAAACCTCTCCCTTGCCCCTCCTCACCAAGAGCAGAACGGCAGCGTGATAGAGAAAGATGCTGAAATCTTCCTTCTCGTGAGCAAGCAAATGGTGCCGCAGGGAGGGAGCAAACGCCAGGCTATCATGAGCCGCAGACCAGCCTCCACGGATGCTGAACCTCCTCCCTCCCATCACAGCCTCCAGGGGAGTAACCCAGAGTCCTGACTCCGCCACAAATCCCTAGTATGTGGTTTATTAAATCTCTCGTTTCTTATTTCACATGGGAATCAGGAATAGTGTGGCCAACAGGACTGGGGCAGTGATCATCCACCTGTACTCGGCACTGGTGAGACCCCAACTCGAGTGGTGTGTTCAGTTTTGGGCCCCTCACTACAAAAAGGACATTGAGGTGCTGGAGCGTGTCCAGAGAAGGGCAACAGAGCTGGTGAGGGGTCTGGAGCACACGTCTGATGAGGAATGACTGAGGGAACTGGGGGTGTTCAGCCTGGAGAAGAGGAGGCTGAGGGGAGACCTTGTCGCTCTCTACACCTCCCTGAAAGGAGGGGGTAGCCAGGTGGGGGCTGACCTCTTCTCCCTGGTGATGAGAGGAAATGGGTTCAAGTTATGTCAGGGGAGGTTTAGATTGGATATTAGGAAAAATTCTTTCACTGAAAGGGTTATTAAACATTGGAACAGGCTGCCCAGGGAGGGGGTGGATTTGCCATCCCTGGAGGTGTTTAAAAAAGGGCAGAGGGGGTACTTGGGGACACGGTTTAGAAGTGGTTTTGTCAGGTTAGGTTAATGGTTGGACTTGATGATCTTAAAGGTCCCTTCCGACCTCAGCAATTCTGTGATTCTATGATATTATCATAGGATTATATATAGGATATGATAATATAGGATATTATCATATCATGGGAATCTGTGGCCACTGAAAGACTCAGAGCCTGCAGAGCAAACAAGGACCTCCAGAAAGCACCCAAATCCGGTACCGAGCTCAACAGCCTTGGGTTGACTCATGAACGACCGGGGTTGGCCTGGGCACAATATCCCTCAACTGTGTCTTGGCCATAGATGTCAGTCCTGCAGGGCAGCTCGCGCAGACGCACAGGGAGCTTTGAGGACCGGAGAGAGGATTTGCTGTCCCTGAGGGTTACTGGAAGCTCCAGAGCACACACATACGCACACTGTCAATCAACCCATCTCTCCATGGCAGGGGGAACAGGGCCACTGGCTCTCGCAGAGCGAGTCGGGGCTCCCCGCTCCTCCCGGCGCCTTGGGCAGCTCCTCCAGCTGGAGGATGCGGATGGTCGTAGCCCTCCGCAGCATTGCCCACGCTCCCTGCAAAGACGCTCAACGTGGCTCACCACCACCTTCTCGCCCCGCCAGCCAGAGAGCGAAATTATGACAAATGCATGTGAGCAGGGGAAATGTCATTATGCCCCCCCGCTTCCCTGCACACGTGGGCACAGGACACAACGCAGCCCTTTCTTTGCGGCTGGCGGAGGAAACAACACATCCCTTTCTTCACCAGCAGCTGCCGGTGGCATGGACTGAGCCTTGCAGCCATCACACGGGGCTTCAGTTCTGCCAAACAGACCCTTCACCAGGCTTCAGCCAGGCTTCTCCAGCTCTTGCTTGGGCAAATCTTCCACAAAACAAACTGAAGGGCAAAAACACACACCCCAAACCACACAAAAGCCAAGGAAAACAGGATTGTGGAACAACAGCCCTGAGAGGTGCCCAAAAGCATGGGTAGGTGTGGGGTAAATTGGTGCTCAGTCACTCCAAGTTTTCATTTATTCGAATTCAGATAATATTAAATGAAATCTTTCCAATGGGGACAGACTAACCAAGCGTATTAAACACGGTTGCTATTTGGGAGCTGCTGGGAAAGAGGTGTGTGTGTTTGGGATGTGTGTTTGTCTGCAAAGAAGATTTGTTAGTTCTTGAAAGCAGTGATTTGGGAGAAACTAACAACGGTGCAAAGTCATTATAGATGGAGGCCAGAGATGTTGCAGAGATTGAACTTGTTACAGGAATATTTTATAGCCCACCTGACCAAAACCGAACAACTGGACTGTGAAATGATTGAGCAAATAAAAAAAAGCAGTAAAAATGCTGGAGTGATAGTAATGGAAGATTTTTAACTACCAGAGCATAGGCTGGAGTCCATTAAGTGCATGAAATAAGGCCGGAGGTATGCGAGAATGTGTGGCTCACAGTGGATTTTTTTTTTTTTAAAGAACTCATTAAATGCCCCAGCAGTAGTTATCTGGGTGTTAAATAACACAGAGAATAAATATATCTGCCCCAACACTACTGAACTGGATATTATTAAGAGTTGAACATAAAGGACTGTACACACAAACTGCATAAAAACAAACCCCATCCTCAGCACGCAGCTCCCAGGAACATTTCTGGGTATCATCTCCAGGTCCCTGCCCTATAACTATGAGTACATGTGGACCAGTATCTCTTCTCCTAGCATCTTCCTGCGGGGGCTGTTGTGAACCAGTGCCCTGGGATATGGCGTCACACCGGGACTAGAGATGGAGCCTGAGGACATCAATAATAGTTAGACGGGCAGCTAAGCAAATACGAAGGAAGATTTTCATTTAATTATTTTTTGAATCTTTTTCACTAGTTACATAAAAATTTTACACCTGTTGTAGATGTTCTAATTTGTCAAAATATACCAGAAAAAAAGAGGAATTAGTATACTGAGATACTGGCGTCATTTTGAGGTGACAGAGTGGTGAACAGTGACTTAAGGACTCAGGACCTGTTCCTGCAAGGCTGATGCTGACAAACTGTTCTCAGTATATGACCAGTCTTCCACCTCATCACCTCTAATACGCTGGAAAACCTTTCCCAGGTAAATGTTCAGTTCTGCCTAGCAAACAACTGCTTGTATATGCTTGAATTCCCAGTGACTCACCGTTACAGACTTGTGGAACTTGGGAAAACTGATGATGCTCCACCTTTAGAAAATTATTCTACTTTTTTCTTGGCCCATTTGTAAATTAAAATTTACTTGATGTAAAATGTCAATCTCATTTAAACCCCTAATCCCTACTGCGATCTAGGGAATAGAGCTATTTTCACCTGGAAGGTAGGGAAACATTTTGAGTTATTAGAGGTGGAATTATTTTAAACATCTGCGAGATATACAAGGCTCTCAGCATGTGTTACCGCTTCCATGCGACGTCTGGCAAATGTTACAGGCACCACTCCTCCTAACTTCTGCTTTCATTAAAAAAAAAAAAAAAGAAAAGGAAAGAAAAAAGAAAACCCAAAGGTTTTGAGGGCAGACTACATGCTGCGTTAGCATGGAACCCGGGACCTGCCCTGCCTCGGGATGCTGCAGGAACGGCTGCACCTCCAACAACACAGCCCTGGGAATGGTCTGGATGCAGGAGATATTTTTGGGGTTGAGGAAAAGCACTGGGAGGTGTATATTCCCTATGCCACCCTAATGTAATGAATCTCGATAGTCACCTCAGACCGATGTCCCAGAGACCCCTGGGCAATGTTCCCACTCATTCCCTACACGCTCCCGCAGCACTGCCAGCACGCAATGGGCTTTCCCATTTGACCCCAAGGGTCAAAATCCACCACTCAGAATTAAAGGGACACTGGGATGGGATGAGGCTGCTAAGTCTCTGCTTAACACCAAATAATCTGATAAAGCAATGTCTTATAAACGGTTACATTCCTCCCTCCTGCTTCTTCAGCTGAAAGGCACATCAGGTCTCTGAAGGTTGGGAATCCAATCGTCATCAGAAAATTTATTAATGGTCACTTTATATCCATTTGTTTCTGTGTCAACATTGTCCATTGGCTCTTTTTCCATCACTTGTGTTTGTTCCCTTGGCACTTATCAGTGAACGATCGTATTCTATCTCAGCATTTATTTTGCTGCCCTAAACGATCCAGGCTCTTGTATCCTCTCCTGAAATCTCGGCTCCCAGCACGGGGGCTCCCAGAGCGGGTGCAGCTGCTTCTCCCCGGCTGTTCATGCCGAGCGGATCTGTCCGTACAGAGCAGCTCAGCAGAAGCAGCAGGATGCCCACAGACAGGAATACCTCACTAGCACTACTCAGAATACCTTCATGGCACCGCATCATGGCTCAGAACCCTCTGGGATTGCCGAGTACGTCCAGGTTGTTCTTTCACCTACATGTCCCCAACCTGTGAACCTCCGCTTACTACAGAAATCGTCACTGTTTGTCCCTAAGGGCATACACTCAACCTTATCCTTGCCGACGATTTTAGCCCCAAATTCCACATACACAACACAGCAAGTTCTTGTACGGATGATGTTTTTCATTTTGTGCTATCTGCGAACTCAGCTAGCATGGTCCTCGTCCCCAAGGCTATTACTGGAAATATTACACAAGATAGTGTCAAGACCAGTCTTTGGGGAATGCTACAGGTATCCTCCTTCTAACGTGATGTCTTCCCTGTTAATGCAATCTGTTTTCATTTCCACCTGTTGCTCGTTCCTTATCAACCTTTCACGTTTCCTACTAATCTCCACTGCCTCCATTTTAACTGATAATTTCCCATGTGGTGCTATATCATATGCTTCACTGAAGTTCATAAAGATGAGACCTATTGCATTTTCTTTGTCAAGAAAATCAGTTATTCTGTCAGAGAAAGATACCAGGTTTGCGTGTCTTGTAGTACCATTGGACAAAAAAATTGTATGTTATTCTATTGTCCATTTATATTCTCTTTTGTAAATTATTTAATTAATTTATTTAAAGCTTTTAATTACTGTTTCTCTCCAAATAGCATCTGAAGTCTTGGATACTATTGGGATCAGACACTCAGGCTTTGGCTGTTGAGGACATCGCTCATCCCCCCGTGTCCCCCATTCTCAAGTGCGGGTATTGTATGTGTATATAGCACCTTCTCCAATTAGAAGATGTATTAATCCCTCCTAATCTGAGCAGAAAGAGCAACTTGAGTATTGCTTCTGCTTGAGACCAGGTAAATTTTTACCGACTGGTTTCCACAGCCATTCAGCCTCTGTGCTCCTGTCCCATACTATCACCCTTCTTGAAAACCATGACGCAAACACTGATTTTGGGGGTCATACTTTGCTTATTCCTACCCTACCCCCTCTGTATAGCCTTCAATTCTTGTTGTGTCTTTTTACCCCTAAAAAGCCATGTGATCTCTTTTATTTTTCCTCACAAAGTCTATTTTGGCTGAGGTTTTGTCAGCTTACTTTATCCTTACATTTCCTGAATTCCTTCAAGCACCTAACCATTTCTTTAGGACTGAAGAGTTTATAAAAACAAGTTACGCATCCTCTGTGCATCTGTTCCCATCTATGCAGCAACTCAGTTCATTCATTTCTAAAACCATCTGCCTCATTTGATAAGCTCCTGCCATGTAGCGAGTACATGGGAGAGTTGAGTCAGCCTCTGTGCCCAGCATCATAACTGGGCAGGAATAAGGGGGGCAGTAACAGGATGGCAGCCCTGGCACGCGAGTAAAAGGGTGTCGGGTACTTTCCCTCCCCATTTTAAGACAGTTTTAGTATTATTTTTGAGGTCGACCCGCAAGGTCAAGCAATACTTTGCTTGGGTTTTATGCGAGTTCCAAACAGTTCTTGCTGAAATCCATCGTATTGATGAAACTCGCAACACTGTTTGGTAAAAAAAGCAGTATTAGCACTCCAAATTTCAATAACGGGATGAAGCAGCATGAGGAAAAGAAAAGGAGACAAAAAAATTAGCTCATCCACCTAAAGCACTGTAATACTATAACAAACACGGATCTTTCTCTGCTGAGAACAGAATAATGAAGAGTAGCCAGGATTGCACAACTACAAAAGATTTCATTCTCTAATTGTCAAAAAGCATTAAACATCAACTATTTATTGTGTCGGAGAGGAAGGGGGAACAGACTTCAGTGCATCCCTTCACCAGAGGTTGTCCCTAATTGTCATGCATAGATTGCAACCAGAGGTTACTGAGCGAAATTTGTTTGCATTTATTAATCAAAAGGAGTCAAAGGCACACAAAGATATCATCAAGGCTCCCTTGTGCTTGGGGAGGCTGACAACTAAAATTCTTGATGAAGTGTTTGCAGAATGTTTGCAATCTGTTCACAGCCTTTCTACTTTGCAGGTGCAAACCTTTCTATCTGTTACATCAAAGAAACAATTGAAAATTAAACATAGTAAACATCTCTGTACAGGTTTTAATCTCCTATTTCTACAGGACAAAGGGAGTGGTATAATTAATTTCAAAGCAATGTTTGCGTTCTTTCAATATTCATTTGTGCACATTAGCATGTCATTAGCTATGTTTTAAACACTGATCCTTATTTCCTTCTCCCACACACCTTTCTTTTAGCCCTTTTGTTAAAAAAAATAATAAATAAATGGGAAAGTTGTACTTCCTGGGAGATGTCTTTCATGCTAAAGCATCCATGCATAGATAATTACCTTGCTCAATGAAATAGATTGGGGGAATAATGTATGGCTTTTGAGGTAAAGCCATGCAGCAGAAAATAGATGAAGAGAGATAATTCTTTTCAGCGATGTTAAGAACTTGCAGGGGCAAAGACACTCTTACTGAGTTTTGCTATCATGCCTCGTGAATAATGTATTTTATTATATCCATTGTGGTTATCTTTTAATATGTTAATAACACTTCTAACACTCTTCCCCCCCTTGTTCTTTTATGTAGTTTTAAAACTCTTTCTTTTATTAAGATGTAACAAATGGAGATGCAATCAATAGATACTTATTCTGTTGGTGACTAACTCGTAAAAGGATTTTCTTGTAAGTTTAATTTTAAACACAGATCTGTTTGAACAATGTCTACAGGGTAATTTCAGCCATCTATCTGCAGCATTTCCTGTAGCATTTCCGAGCTAACTCCTAATAACATCCTCCCCCTTAGGTATATTAATTTTATACATCCTGAACAGGAGATTGAACAGCCCTCAAACAGCCACACAAGGTCACTGACACTAACAAAAATAGAACCTTTCATTGTGCTTTTATCAAGTCACGCTGGCGTTTATATTAGCCTGTGTGGGCCTGAACAGCACGTATTTTTGCTGGAGTTTAATATACAATTGTTTTCAAGAACCATTCAGCTCAATTTGTATTGAAAATATTACTTGGGAAACAATGAGCCTTTCAGACATTTTGGCTGTCTTTCAGCTTAAAGCATATAATTTCGGTGTTTGTAGTGAGGTATGAAAAGTGCCATAAACGTATGCCGGCTGTCAGTCACGGGGGAAGGGCAGCAAAACCCGACAGGGACCACTCATGGGCTCCTGCTGCCCCTCTCACCCACGGGCAACACCATCCTGAAGCACCTGGGGGGAACTGCCCCTGGTGGGCAATGGGTCAGCCTGCACAAATCCTGCTCTCCAGCAGTGCTCCAGCACGGCACAGGGGCTGCCTCTCCTCCTGTGAAATGTAGTGGCAAACCCCCCGGCAGCCATGGCCGCACGCCAAGCCGGGCAGGCAAGAGTAGCCCAGTCCCACACCTCTCCTCGCCAACCTCTTCTCGCTGAGAACCAGCCTGGGCTTTGAATCTCCACTTCATCTGCTGTTTCAAATGGGCACAGCGCTCAGCAAGAGCCCTTAGCACAAGGACATCTTACAAAGTCTCCAGAAAGGCACGCGAGTGGATCTATCTGCTGCTTTCTGCTCCTGCCTGCATTGGGCACACACCTTCTCTCCACCCTCTCCAGAATTACCAAGAGGTGGTCACCAGGAATGATCCTAGAGCAGCAGAAACGATGACTCATTAAGTCTTTATTTCTGAATTGATTGGTTGCGTTTACATGAAGATATAGCACATGCGCCATCAGAGAACTTCTCAGTAACACATATGTTGGTGATGACTATCAAAGCAACACCACGTAGCGCTGACCCCGCAGCCTGACTGCAGCTCACAGGCAGGTGACAACGCAGGTGACAACGCAGGCAGTGGCAGTACAGGTTAGCAAGTTGGCAAGTTTCCCTGGGGCAGTCAAAGAAAGAGGTGGGTATTTCATAATTACTTAATTACCTGAACATCTTCACTCTCATCTCAGGCTTTTCAGCGAGAACGAGTAAACGCACATGAAAATGCTAATTAAGCCTGGATGGAACAAGAGGAGGGATTCAATTGTCATATGAACCATAAGAATATTGAACTCTCCAAGTCTTCAAAGGGAGGAAGGAGGGAATAAGTGTTTAACAAGACAAAAATACCTTACTGAATATCTCTGAGTTTTGTTAAATACTTTAAGTATTCCCACCCTTACTGACACACATGTAGGATAATTAAATGAGTGAACGATTCCCTAACAGGCGTTTCCCTATATCATGAGCAACAGCACGAATTTCACTTCAAATATATCTATTCATAAGTATGATGAACCCCAGCTGATTAAATACCAGGGACATTCCCATACATAGGTCGATCTGAAGTCTTGCTCCAGTGCATTTTTCAGTCCTTCTCTCTGCTTCTACTTATAACCTTGCTGAGTTTGCTCATCTTCAGGAACGTGCAAAATCAAGGACAGCAGGCTACGCAGGCAAAGTTTTGAGTCAGTTCTTCTTTTTTATCAGAATTTTCTGCCGAACCCTCTAAGCAGGATGACCCAGCTGCTCAGAGCAGCATCGGGAGCCCACAGACCTGGGCTGTCCCTTGCAGCAGCATAATCCACTGCAGCCGCATACGCATGAGAGCAGAACTTGCCCCGAGGTCCCTTTTCTCCTTCCAGCAGCCCGCCTTTCTGCAGGTGACCCTCACCGGGCTCCAGACTCCATGCGATCAAACAGCACCTTGCTCCAAACGTGGTTCCCATTGGCAACATGGGCATGACCCATCCGAGTGACTTTTCCTCCGCACAAATATGATCTCCAAACCCCAGGTCTGCGTGGGGCTCCTTGGCAGGGGCATGCTTGTGAAGGGCAACTTTCAGCAGAAAACATGCAGAAGTGTGCAAGTCTGTGTGTATACAAAGATACACAAATATCTATGTTTGTATACATACATCACCTAACAGAACTGACTTTTTCCACTCAGGGTCAGCACACATTTCACAGGCATATTTTGTTTCTCCTGATGTTACAGAACTTAATTACAAAAACTCAATTTTCATACATTCAATTCATTTTCATACAGAGCAGAAGCAAACAAAATTGTCTTCTTTTTTTTTTACACTCAACGGGGTGTTGCTGTGATGAAATGAAATCAAATATGACATAGTTCTGAGAGAAACACTTAGTTCTTTCAAAACAAAAGGACTGCTTTAGGTCAGAGTTTTAATTGTGCAAGTATGCTCAAAGCCATCTTAGCAAGTGTTTCACATGGCCATACTGTCCCATAATTCAAGCTATAAAGTTGCGATAACAACTTCCATTTTAATTTACAAAAAGAGAGAAAGAAAAAAAGAAAAGAGCTAGACCTCTTGCTGCAAAGCAAATCACTGAAGCACAAACCACTTCTGGATGGAGATGCCCCGAGCAATCCCCCTCCCTGCTGCCCTACTCCTCTGCCCCTCAGCAGGACAGCACCCGCTGCTGCCCCTCGTCCAGATTATTTTTGTTTCGGCTGTTCTCCCTGATCCCTCGGTACAGGTCCTTGATGCTGACAAGGATCGCGCCCTTAACAATTCCCCCACCCAGGTACATCCCTGCTGCGCATCCAGCTGGATCATTTAGTAAAATGGCAGTGAGGAGCTGTGCTGTCCTGGGCTGGGACTGGGATTAAGATCACAGTTTTACTGTCAGTTGTGGCACCGTCTTTTCCTATAAAACTGGGTGCGACTTTGCACCTGCCCATGCGGTGTAAAGTTTTTTAGGTCCTTCGTTCTCTCTTCCTATGATTTATTGCAAAGGGCAGGTTGATGTCCCAGCGGCATGGCAGTATTACAGTTACTGATTAATCAGTTAGCCTTGCCCCACTACCCGACGGTTTAGCGAGCAGCAAGGGCCAGCGTTGGCGTGGTTCCTCCTGCCCAGCCCTCGCAGCTCGAGGTTCCCCCCATCAATAAGTGGTACAAAGTGATGGTGCACAGGATGGCCGAGCTGACCCAACAGCTAGTCCCACCACTGCACAATTGGGGATATCCTGGACTCGCTCCACCTTTTCCTTCATAATCTAGCAAACTCTCAAGGCTCACGATTGCCTACGAGCGGCAGAAGCAGCACCAGATAAGCAAGAAGACTGTGGCCAGGAGCAGAGAGGGGAAATGAGGCCATGTCTTTTTTGATGACAGCGAGCCATTTGTCTGGCTCACCAGCTATAACTTCACCCAACACCCACCTGTAGCTCATTTTCTCATCCCATCCTTATGAAAACTCTCCTCTCAAGAATATACCAGGTTTCCGCCTTTGCTGCCATCACCGCTGACATCTGGCCATGCCACCAGCCCTGGCTGCACACTCACACTCGAAGCCACTTCCCCCGAACAGCACAGCCACATCCCCCTATTCCCATTTGTCTTCTGGAGAGAAACAGTGATCTCTTTCTGCTGCTCTCCAGAAAGCCTTTGCAACACATCCCACAGCTGGAGCTTCCTTCCTCATTTCTGAAATTTCCAAACTCTTTCAAACCTTCTTTTCCTTCCATCCTGCTCCTAATTTCCAGTAAACACACTGTGAACCAGACCGTCCCTCTTCTGGTTTACACCACCACTGCAGCCGGGTACCATATACCTCCCCCAGCATCCCTGGGCCTGGCAGCTCCTCTTACCAAACAGGCGAATTCGGATAATGCAGCCAATTACCAGCTACTTTGTTCTCTCCAAAAAGGCTCCGTTTCAGCATGTTATTTCATTCTGTTTCACCTAGCAGTCTCAGATGACTTTGATTAGTCATCTGAAGAATAATAAAATAGCTTCTTATCAAGACTTTAAAAAATTATATACCTTGACATGGTTATTTAAGATTGAAAATTAGGGGGGGAATAATTATTTTCAAAAGGAACTGAGCAAAGACTCTTACTACACAGATGCAAGAGGAACACAAGCTACTGCAGAAAGAAAATATAATTGAGACCGAGTTTATAGGAGCTACAGGTTTGCAACTAAAATTAAAATACAGAGAAGAATGTTTGATAACAAACTCAGAGACACTGCACTGCAATTAAAACCAATCTACTGAGAGGTGAAGCTATGGAAGTGCAATAAGGTGCTACAAAAGTTTATACGATGGGACATAAATCTAATTAACCCACGTAGTAGAGACAACCCAGTCTGAATGCAAAGCATTCCCACTTGCCAGCTCCTCGGTCCCAGAAACACTCCCAGAGCCCAAGAATGCCAGAGAAGAAACTCCTCAGTTGTCTTGGTGCATCTCCAGCAGTAGGAAGGGAAATGCTGGATAACGTGAAGGCAACTTGCTTCTGATGTTAATCTAAGGCAGGGACAGCGTCTCTGAAGGCACTAAGGTGTGAAACAATTATCAGTGAGCAGAGAGTTTGGCCACTGACTTTTTGAGCTGTGTGCAGACTCAGAAGTTCCCATACACCTATTTTCCAAAATTATTCTGCACCCCCAAGCTACATTCCGAGGACACAGCGCACACAGCAAGGTCAGCCGTCTGACCTGTGTTCCTAATGCACACCCTCCTTCACGCTCTCTTTTACAAGGACGTATGCTTATTAATAAAGGTAACATTACGTTACCTTTATACCTGCAAAATTTAGATGGCGGACAAGCTCTTGGACTGAAACGCAGACAGCCCAGAAGACAATCTAGAAGAGTCTGAGGAATAAGCTGAAACCAGCAAACTTTGGAAATAATACCTATTGCTTAGATTAATCTTTTATAAGACAAACAAATCCTCGAGTCCAATATTTATAAGCAGCGAGTTCAATTTTTGGAGCTCACAGAGATAACTCACACGGCCACCAGCGCCAGAGGAGGAGATGGTTACTCACTCCGAAGGGGCTGGTTATGATGGGCTGTTATTCACAGCATAGCAGTCGCCGCGTTAACCCCTTGGTGGGACTCCATTGTTTGCTGCTTTGTTAAGTGCTCTGACATCCAGCGTGAGGAAGGACGTGAATAAACGACAATACAATGCATATGGAAAGGGAGCACAATGGAAGTAGTTTGCAGTTTATTTCTGGAAGTCAATAACTATTCTTTTAGCTGTAATTTTTAGTCTTCATTATTACAAGATACAGTTATTTAAAAGTAGGTAAAAGAGGAAGGGCTTCACGTACTGTAATGTAACGATGCTGTCACATTGTCGTAGTATTAATCAGAGGATCTAATTTTATGTGTAGTCCAAATATCAACAAATCTTTTTAAAAGGTATCGATTTTATTGATTTTAAGACATATTGTAGCTCTTGGGACAAAGACAGAGGTAAGTTCTACACAGACGTTGTGCGGCAAACAAATAGATGCAATTACTACCACCTTGTGTTTATAATGCATGTTGGCTGCACTGGTGCTTCACGTGAAGTCAGGAGTTCTGCCACTGATTTCCATGGAAGCAGGTTAGAGCTGGCTAAAAGCAATGTTAGAGAAGTATCGATTATTCTACCTGTTAGAGAAAGAAATGAGCAAGCATGGGGCACTTAAATGTGGACTGGGGCTCAAAGTAATGACTGGTTATTGAGATCACCCGAGATTCTAGCAGCCACCCAGGATCAGACACTCAACATGGGTCTCAATTCCTGTGTGTGAATATGTGGAATATACAGCTTTTTTTCTTTTCTTTTCTTTTTTTCATTTTTAGACCATTAGCTTCTTCAGTTAAGGAATTTCTCTTACTACTTGATTATATGATGTCTTGTACCAAGACTTCAGCCTATTTGGTGTGCCTAGGGATTATTGTGAATGACAGCTAAACCACAACAAATTGATCTTCCCTTAAAGTTTGATTTTAAAAGCTTCTCTTAAATATATGCAAAAATCATCTGTGTCTAAAGGGATAGGTTACGATAAAGGGTATGTCCCTACTTTTCTACAGGTGAAGTGAAGCCAAAGAAAATAATTATTTCATGAAGTTCGTAAATTGAGGGCCACAGTAAAAAACACAAAAGTCTCTCTGTTTCTGCAGATTCAGACTCTTCTAGCTGAGCTCAAGCACCCCACTCTAAGTATGGTGTTGCGTACATGGTAGGAATATAATGTAGTAACTGTAGAAAATACAGTCAGTATTTTCTTTCAGAAGAAAGGATAAGGGTAGAGCACCCACAAGCTTTCTGAGACATTGCCTCAACCTCTGTTTAATTATTATGTATTTGGACAGAGACAGGTCTTCAGGTTTCTCCTAAGCAAATGTGGTACCATCATGCCATAAAGCCACCTACACTTTCTCCAAGTATTTTCTACAATGTGGAACCCCCCAGGACAGACTGTCCAGCCCAGGAATGCTCCAGAACTTTCTCGTGAGGACATTGACCTAAGAGTGGTGCTTCAAAGTCAATTCATCATGCTGCTTGAGCCAGGAGCTTAAGAAACAGTCCTAACTTGGAGGCCTTCGGATGATCCAATTCCTGCCATGGGGGAACTTCCCATCAAAGACTGCTGGGAAAAAGGAAACCATTACCACTGGTCCTTGAAATCTCCTCTCTGAGTTTGGCAGTTGCCCCACATCAAATCCAGACATTTTATATAACAGTGAACTACTGCCAGTTTTGACCTGAAAAAGTATTTCAGATTTTGTTTTGGTTTTCATTTCAGTAAGAAGACATGTTCAGTTCAGATTGGAAAGGAGTATTAGAAGAAGTTGACTGCATTTTTGTTTGTTTGCTGAACTGGCAATTACATTTTTTCACACTCTTCTCCTGTGGTCCTGCCAGGAGGACGCACCAGCACTCTGCCGTGCCCCATCACTGCCTCCCCAGACAGTCTTTCCTCCCTAAATGCTCTCCTGTACATCTGAGGCCAAAACTCTCTACCCCATAAATATCAGAAAGACTTAATGGAAATACTGTTGAGGACAATAATAGAATGAACTTCAGGAGGAACATGATGAGTATCACAGAGAGAAATCTCCTTAACTTTATTAAAGGAAATCACTTGCAATAGATTTTAAGCATAATCCTTCTTGTTGTATTCTTATACTGGTAGGAACCACTGAATACATCTTTTAGGCTCCCAAGAAGACTTTCATTTACTTTCATCTACAATGTCCTGAAACAGTTCTACTGTGGGTCCCCTCTGTGGTCTCTCCAAACAGACTGCTCTATTTCTGACTGTGCTGCTGCAAAGTACAATGAGATGGTAAATCATATGAGCAATTGTTTTGTTACTTACAATTGGGTTTTGTTATTGTTGTGTTTTTTTTTTTTTTTTTAATTAAAAACCACACAGATTTAAATGCAATCAAAAATGTCAAACTTTCTCAGGATTCACTGAAAAAGACCATGTCTGTTTGGGACACTTTAAGGACTACTTCAAATCACAGTCCTGGCTGGTGTCGGACAAATGGAACCCTTTCCATCTTACACTTTCGCAGAGACTACCAGGTTTGCAAGACTCCTTCCACTTTCTTCCCTACTTACACAGACCTCATTTCCCTAACACATAATGCTCTTCTCCGCTTTCTTTCTTAGCCTCTTATGCCAAGGACAGAAAGTGTAAGTGCAGGTGGAGGACAGAGTTTGCTGTTACTCCTCTTGTACAGCACCGCCACCACAAAAGACTCCCTTTAGGCTTTCCCCATTACTCAGGTCTTCAGTTAACACACTCTGTGCAGAGTTTTTCCGAGGTCTACGGTGTATGTGCATGCACTGCCAGTGACCATTTTTCACTTCTTAATGTCACAGACGAGTTTCTGCAGCAGTATCTATGGTGTTTCGGAGCAACTCGCGCAAAGGGCTGGCTTGGGGCCGTACACCGAGCGGGATGAAAGGCAGGCACAGAATCACAGAGGCAGGCGTTGTGCGTAACCTGGCTGGCAGAGGAACAGAACAACTGGGGTATAATAAGATTATTACAGTGCAAAGTTATTCTGTTGAGATAAGGAAGAATTTTAATGACTTTTGTAGAAGGTATCAAGCCATCGTTAGCCAATCAGCCCAACTTTCTGAGACGGCTGATTTTGCATACGTGGGATTGCTTTGCTTAGAGGCTCCCGGACAGCTCCGTGATACCGTGTGACTGAAAGAGGAGATAAATCTCTCAATCTCTATTTTAATTTCAATACAATTGCCTTATTACAGCGTTATGTGAGGAATATGCATGGTACCTCCCAAGGGTTTTGCTTTTCCCAATAGCAAATGTCTCACTCACTGTTTGGGCAGAACGGTTCTCTTGCTAAATCGCTCACAATGCACGCTATTATAGAATAGAGGTACCCTGTGGGTATGATTGAAATTTATATGCAAGGAACAATCAAGAATGCCAAGTGCACTGGATAAACTGTAGGTAGGTGGCAGAAGGCAGATAAGCAGCCTAGGAGGTTTAAGTTACAGGATCTTAAGCCATAGAAAGATTCATTCTATAATTTACATTACAACCAGTTTCATTTGTATAATGAATAATGGAAAGCTCATACAGATAAGTATTTGAGGTCCAATCCTGGGAGGTGTTGAGCACTGGGCTCCCACTGAAGTCAGCGTTCCAGCCAGGCTTTTTAAAATGTATGTCTCTGCAGCACAGGGCAGCTAACTTGTTGGTTAACAGCCACTGCAGATAATCAAGCCTGGGAAGCCGGGCTTTCACAGCGCTGCTCCGTCCCTCCCAATCTAACACATTTGCTCGCTTGAAAAGAACACTGCATTTTCAAGATATAAATCACCTCATGAAAAAGTACAGAGTGAATGATTTATTTACTTTAAAAACAGCAATAAAAACATTTAAGTGTTGCTATAGGAAACTATCCATTTTCCTTTTGCTGAGTAGTCAGGCAAAGATTTATGCATATTCGTATTCATACATAAATACCTCTGTTCAAGTCCAACTCCCAACTAGTAAATCTCCAGCCTTCCCTCTTTCCCATGATCTCAGACCTTCACAGGTAGAAGGACAACAGCACTGAAAAAGTGATGCACCGCAGGCAACATCAGACTGTTTTCTGCCTGCCAGCCTGAGCTGGCACGTCCCTGTTTCCTGTGACCAAAGGCAACATTGATGGGGCAACGCTTGTCCGTGGGTCTATGCGTCTATGGGCTAGAAACGGGTTATTAGGTCCTATCTGCATTAAAAAAAAAAAAAATTTGATTTGTTATTCAGCAAGTTAAATTTACAAACGTCTAGTTTGACACGGCTTAAATATTTTCCTAATGACTTAACTGTCCCCAAAGCATCTCCAACTAAAATAAATTATCCCAAATCATACACCTATTAAAAAAGATAAAAGAAGGTGAGCACTGAGCTCTAAGAATCTCCTCCAGGTGACAATAATTTTATGTAGACTTGAGTTCTGCTTTACGCAAGCCACCAAAGTTTTGAGGAAATGCAGATACGGGTTTGATTTTCATCCATACCCATATGTTATTACATAAAGCTAAGAAATATTCATTAGCAGGGTATGAGAAATTTAACATGTTCTTAATAAATAATTATTGATTTAATTATGTCATTTGAATGAAACATTGCCATTTCCTTCAAATATGCATTAGCATAATAAAAAACGCTTGAGAGGTATCAAAACTCCCGTAGCACACCACAGTTTTGCCTGGAACTTCGCATTTAACATTTACCCTGTGAAACAGCCAGCGATATTTGGTAAAAAACACGCAGTTTAAATCACAAAGCCATTCAGGAGCTGAAATTACACTCTCCCATCTGCGAGCTCCAGCAGCCCCAGTAGAAGGGGATATCCGAGGCACTCCAGAGGGGTGGGAGGCAGAAGGGACGATATAAAACTTGTGCTGGAGGGGCCGTTCCCCGCGGCAGAACAAAGGCAGCGGGAGATGCGGCGGGGAGCGAGCGGCAGCCGCAGCATCGGGAGAGCGCGCGAGCGAGCGGCGAGCACAGTCCATAAAGCCACAATGAATGGTAATGACAGGCAATAAAATACCCTTTTAAAAATCCAGTAAAGGATAAAGACTGTCGACTGCAGCACTGACTGGCAATGCCGTAGCAGCAAAACATCAGCAGATTAGCATAAAGCATGGCAAGAAAGTACAACTAAAAATTATTCAGTCATACCAAATGCTTGCAGAGAATCTAGGCCAAGCGAGCAATCAAAATCAAATAGAAACAAGGTATATGTAATCCCACAGTAAAAAGATTGAGCAACACTACATTGCCAAGACATTTTAATATTCCTTTAGCCCACAATTTTTGAAAACCATTAATAGAGCTATAAAAAGTGAGGAAAGCTGTACGATGCAGCTCAGACCAACACGGGGGTGTAATTCTATACCAGCGTAGCACCAGTACTAATATAATTTCTCTCATGTTACACAAGAAGCCCGGCAAGAGCATCATAAAACGCAATATGTGTTTTCTCTACCAGCTTAAGTGTCTTTTAGCATAATTATTCCTGATGCTTCAGTTATGGAAAGGAACGCTACCAATCTAAGCAGCAAGAAAGTATTTATTTGCCCTCAAGGTGCAATTACATTCTGGAAAATGGCCCTTTTTTAATTCAATGATCTATTTCTCTTGCATTTTAGGGGTCATACGCTGCTAAGACCACAGTCCTTGCAATTATGTGTTTACTCCTTAAAAAGCTCAGGTTCTGTATGCTGAGGTGTTGTTTGTTTAGCTCTCCTTTTTCTCGGTTGTTTTTTTTTGTTGGTTTTTTTTTTTTGCAGCTCATGCAGCCCTAGGATGGTGAGCGATATCTATTTTGTCATGTGGAAAATCATCAAATCTCAATTTAGAATTCCAAACACTAAATCTTTGTGCTGAGGCTGCTCAAGGCAAAAAGGCCACCGAGTGGCTTTCTCTGTTGAATTCAGAGCTACCAGTTTAGGGGGAAAAAAAATGAAAACTCCAACAACCTTTTATTTAATTTTTAATTTCAGCAGATTTGAAGCCGAGCCAGTCATCATGATTCATCCCAGGGAAACTCTCTGAGGAGAGCCAAAACTTCCCATGTGGGCTCTGGCGTGAGCCTGGCTCCCTCGGGACACATCTCCTGCCAGCCCGGCAGCACTGCTGGCCAGCCACTGCTCAGTGGTGACAGTGCTCCCTCCCTGGCAACAGCCACCGCTCTTACCAAACCAGCAAGCTTTAGTAAAAAACTCTCTTCCGTGTGGCTGGGAGCCTTGGGAAGGAAACCTCAGCCTCCGTAGGTGGGGAGAGGGAAGGAGCCCCTCTATTTGACCCTTCCCGCTGGAGTTGACTTGCCCAGCAGAGGAGTCCGGGGAGACGATGCTCTCCAGGGCTGTCAGCTTTGCATGGCCCGAGTCTAATAAATTGTACTACAACAGGGTAAAGAATGAAAGAAACTAGCACCTTTTGACTTCAGGAGAAAAATGCAACTGCACCAATGACATTATAGTAATATTGCAAACGCGAGTTCACAGCAACCACTAATCACCCCGAATTACAAAGTATAAAACAGGTCATTGAAACTAAGTCTGAAGAAAAGATCATTTTATGCAGCAGAGTAACCTGTGAAGTGGTGAAAATCATGAGTGGAAATCGAAATCTTTGTGAACACCTCTCTGTGGATGTGTACATGAAACAGAGACAACAGTGTTTGGTACCAGATGCAAACATAAAGTTACTGAACGAAGAAAGACACTTCCAGAAAAACTGCACAAGTTTTGGTAGTTATTTCACATTTCTGACTCGGGTGTGTATGGCCCTACTTCCAGTTGCTACTGTGAATCACATTTTCCAGTCAAACATGGTTTCTATCAAAACACAATGATGGGGTGGGAATTCCTCAGCGTCAAGTCCTCGTCCAGGGAGCCCGAAGCCCCACGGGTAAAGAAGGTGAAGACTTCTCACGAGCAAGGGTGTTTTAGTGTAGCTGGAAAGAGGTCGGACTTTTCCCTTCTGGATCATGTTCTTTGTGTACCAAAAAGATCCTCTGGCGTGTGAAAAACCATGACGATAACAAATACATGGCAAGAGCTGCTTTTATTAAATGATTAAATGTTTCAGCTTCTCCCCTGAAACTGTATGCTTCAGCAAGAGGATTTCGAAGGAACATATGCAAATGAAAATAATATTAAAATAATTCCTTAGTCTCCTGCAACCATGTGTAGTTATTTAATACTATTAAGTAGCAAACCCTTTTTTTTATTTCAGTATTTAACTTCAGTTTTTCTCAAGGAAAAAAATAAAAGGCGCCTGTACTTGATTCTGTGATTTTATACAACTGGGTAAAAATCAGTGTGCACTAAGCAAAGACACTTGTACCTCCCAGCTAAAGCCAAAATCTCCACAGAAAAGATGGATCTGGTCCAAGGAGCTGTGTGCAGGGAAAGATGGAGGCAGAGTTCTCTTGGTGGGTCTCCAACTGCCCCATGGCTTGGCCTTGCGGAAAAGACACACGGGGATTACCCGACCTTGCGGAAGCGCAAAGGGCACTGTGGGGGCTGGAAAGGGTCTTCATTTCTTGAGTTTGAGCACCAGCTGAAATGGAACCCAAAGCAAAACCTCCCACCACCAGACTGATACCCAAGGGCTGAGCCCGACGCTCCGTATCTCCGCAGCGGTGCATCCCCCGAGCCGGCTGTTGTTACCAGCCAAGGCAGCTACGGAGCCCCAAAACACCTCTCCCCTGGGCTTGCGGGGGGGGATAGAAATAAACGTGGGCGCCGCAAGAAATACATGTGCTCCTTAACCCAGTTTCGAGGTTACTCAGCACCGCCTTCAAAAACTTTCACTTGGCAGCCACAGCTATTCCCAAACTTTGGGTAATGGGCAGGAAAAAAGAGTTTCTCACAGCAAACCGAGGAGTAACAGTGGTCAAAAGAAGGCGTCCAGGCGGGTAGTTTTGAATGGCACGTGGATAATAGGCAGGAGTGCGAGCGGGGAACTCTGCCTCCTTCCCTGACACCGACTGTTCACACTTGCGCAGCACTTCAGCCATGCGCTTAGTTCATGCTTTACCTTAAAGTGCTATATTTTAACCGGAGAGGAAATGTGCAGCAGCTTTCATGCTCCTGCTGTGTAACTGTGGGCAAGTGAAGTCTTTTAAATGGCAGTCACTGCAGCGAGGAATGTTATTTTTGTATAGAAAGGCTTTCTGGCACAGTACCGACAATTAGTGAAGGAATAACAGAGAATTAAAAGAGGGAACTAAGTCTCTCTTGTCAGACATCTTCCTACTCTTACCTCTCACAATATGGACATGTAACTGTGTCTAGAAATGAAATCTGGGACGGGGGATGTTGGTCACAGAATGAAGTTTTAATAATATGAACCTTGGACACAAGTTAAAAACTTGTAACTTGGACGGTTTTTGCATGCACACTGAGTTGTGGGTTGTGGCCACGGTTATGAACACATTTACACAATTTCCAAGAAAACAAAGAAGTTGGGAACTGAAGAAAGAACCCGCTCCTTTTTACCATTCAAGGTCTATGAATGAAGTTGGGAATTTGCACTCTACCTTATTCATTAAAATAGAAACTGCCATCACTTTAATGAGCAGCCTGAGGGTGGACAAAGTGCCTTGAATAGCTACGTACCATAGAGAACTTGGCATCCTCACTGAAACATAATGTGGGATTGCAATTGTGGGATTTTTCCTGTGAATACGATGTGATCAAAGATAACACTGCCCCAAAAAGAATTAAAACAGTGCAACATTGCATCAAGTTACAGCCAATGTCAATCATTACACGCCTGAGTGCACAGGATCTTTTAAATAATGTTATAGACATGCTGTGGCATTCAAAATATTCACTGAATTTCAAATTAAAATGCAAAAGCATGTTCCCTGCTCATCTGACCAGAATAGTGAACTCTAGGCACATCTTTCCAAATATTGCTCTAATGCCACATCATTTACTGTCAGCTGGAGGACAGACTAATTTTATGCAGAGCTGAATGATGGGAGGACAGTCACATTAAATGGATTCCAAAAAAGTTACCTTCGTCTTTGGTCCTGGGAGATGAGAAACTAGCAAAGATGGAGTTACAAAAGACTGGGGAAGGAGAGGGAAGGAGAGAACTAATTGCAGACTGATCACCTTTCCTACTGTGAAAGAAAAAACCCTTCGCACAATGCAGAACTTGAACTCATCATTGTGTAGATGAGAGTTTCTGGCATATAATGCCAGCCTGAGCTACTTACTGGAAAAAGTGTTGCTTTATTTACATGCTAAAGGGAACCACCTCCTAGCTTTGGGCTGCTGATAAGCAGCCATGGTGTGGAAGAAAAAGAAAGGGAACAGTGCGCCATTCTGGAGAAGGAGAGGGTGGGAGGGAACGGAGTAAAGACACACATCAAAGGAAATATTTATAATATGCCACTACAGTGGGGTGAAACGCAGAAGTCTTTTGCAAACGTAACAGGGAGCCCAAAGTCATTTCAATTTTTAAAAAGGTCAGCGAGGAAATATCAGAGGAAAACTTTACTCCAAGACCAGAAATATTGGAGCATTTAACCTCAAAACCTCTATGAAAACAGCATGCAATTCAGTCTTCAGGCACAAAGAAAAAAATACCTTTAGCAAAGTCTATAGCAACCAGCTGACAGCAGGATAATATACATAGTGTACAATTGCAATTAAGTGGAGGATGGAGCAAGCAGATTTAGATCCAATGAAAACATGATCAACAGAAGTGCAGTGAACAAGTACACGTCACACACTACCGTGTTAGTTCTGCATAAATTGATCCAATTTTGCTTTAATTTCCAACATGGCAAGCTCATGGATTTGCACAAAGTACAGATTAGCCCAGGATCCGCCTCAGAAGCTGACATAAAGCAACCAAATCTTCAATAATCTCATGGCAGTTAAACCCAGGTTCTCATGTTGGAGTCCTCTGTAAAGCTCTGATGGCCAGGAGCCGTCCTGGGGATCCCACCGCCTGACTCTCAGAACCCTCTACCGGCTCCTGAGAACGGGGATCATCACCTTTTCTCTTCAAACGCCCATACCACTTTCACATCTATGAGTAATATGCAGCCCCATTTTCCTAAATGAATTGTAATTACAGTAATTCATGCCTATAGCTCATGCCCATTTGTGGGAGGTTTTCCCTGTGAGAGGCATTGTATCATCTTCTCCGTGGGTCTACCGTTTGAGAACTGATCTCATGGAGCTCTTATATATCAGCTCTTATGCAATGGCCCTGTTTGGGTATGGCTTTTAATTATCCAATTTCATCGTTTATTTTTCTATGAATATAATTGCATTTCATTACAAAGGTTGACTGCTCAATGTCTAGAATATGTGTGAATTCTCTCTTTGTTTTCGTTGTTTATATGACAAGGTTTATTTCATAATATTTGCTGAAATGAAAAGTGTATCACAGACTTACATGATTCAATTTAAGGCAAATGCTTAATTTAACATTCTTATAAATAAGAAATGGAGCAATAGGAACAAAAGAGTTTTAAAGGAGCAAACTGTAGGACTTCTTATTTGAAGTGGCAAGAAAGGATGCTCTAATGAGCTGAGCACTGGACAGGGAGACAGAAGCCTTCAAGATCTATTCCAGATTAGACGCTGCTTCAGACTGTTGTCTCAAGCAAGCTATTCAACTCATCCGAGGTTGTCCAGTTCATTGTCTGACAATACTTAAAAGATCAAAATTCACTATGTGTTTTGATCATTTAACTTTATGCCACATTTCACATCAACATTATTTTCAGCCTTAAAAGAACAGAAAATATAGCGGGTTGAATCTTCAGCTACAACACTGACACAGGCACATCCTCTGCATCTCTCACTCCTCCTCCTCCTGTGTCTGGGACCATCCTGTTTGTACATTCACTAAGGAAAACCAAGCCTCGTGGACAGAAGATCTACCTCATCTATGGTCCACGCAGGGCAATGGCACGCTGGTTTTAGAGCTAAATTGTGCTAGCTCTGTATTCTGCCACTCACAGATGCAGTCATTTAGGGCCAGGATTCCCAAAAAGGACTACGTGCTTTGAACGAGGGCACGTTACCATCTTCCCAGTCACCACTGGACACCTCAGCTGGACAGTGACTGATATATACTAAGAACCACAGAGAAATAACAAAAAACAGACAGAAGGAACAGAGAGAGCAGAGCTGAAAACATGGTAGCACAAGGAGGAATGAAATAAAACCAAAGATTAGGTCATTAATGCAAAGATCAGCAAGCTTTTAGGAGCAGTGTGCCAGACTGCATCTCTCCTCTCTCAATTAGAGGTTACGTGCGCTGGCAGGGATTTGGTGGGAGTCAGAAGACTGGGCCTCTCAAAGAAACAAGATGCTGCCAATTAGCTGCTTGGCAGTGTCTTGCTGCTATGGGAGACAAGGGCTGCCAGTCCCACGTCAGTCTCAAATTCAGTGGGAAACGGGGGCTGTGATCTGCAGCCTCCCCCAAATGCCGCAGCTCCCAAACCCCAGCCTATGTGGACCTGCTGCCCACCACTTACCCTCCACCCATGCGCCCCTCTCGGCACCTGCACCGCAGATCGCTAACCCTCCTGTTATGGGACCAAGAGCATATTTGATGTTCAAGTCACCAAAGCAATGATAAAAACAACGAAAAACCCAAACTGCAACCCCGAAGCCAAAGAAAACAAATATTCCCCTAAACATTCAGAAAGAATGAGTCAAATTCTGTTTCTGAGATCCACAAAAGCCAAGATGCCCAGCTGTGCACGGAGGATGTTCTAAGGAGGTTCCCTGATCACCACCTGGGGACAGAGCAGAGTGTTGCAGAAGCAGCTGGAGGGTCACAGGAAAGCTTTCTGGACCCTAAAGCTCTATCTTTAGCTCTGCCTTTGAGAGAGTCAACGCAGACCATACACAGTCAGAAGTTATTTTTAAATTTTCTTAATCTATATTAAGAAGATTAAATGGAATTCTAGAAACAAAACAACATGAGGTCTCACTTTTATTCCCAATAAACAACGGGTTTTATATTTAAGTGCTTATATGACTTTACTACACCTCAGGTCACAATTTAATCTCTCTTTAACTTTAATTTAATGCCCAATTTAATCTCAATATGACAGCTAACAATTAAGAGAATGCACGCGGAGCCACTCACTGTTTGATTGTATTGGTCATGTATCGACGTCGGATACAGAACTGTTTTCCTGTAGATCATAAAACTTCAGAGCAAAAGATTGCGCAGTTCAGAGAAATGTCTACTGTTCTCAGCAGCTTTCAAGATTAGGACTTTAATGAGCCATGACTGGGTATATTCATGCATGTGTTGCAAAGCCCCTATAGCTTTAACGTTAATTAGCAAAATGTTCTATAGTGGACATTTTCAAGGCATTACTTCAGTTCTGACACGCTCTTTTCTATATTTAAATGTCTGTCCAAAAAGTTGAGTCTGTAATAAAACCTTTATACATACTGATCTTCCACAAATTTTGTATTTTTATGACACAGTCTAAACATGCAAACGAGCCAAGGGCCAGAGGTCCCAAACATCAGCGTGCCCCATGCAATGCCCTGGCAGGACACAGGAACAGCCACCTGGGCTCAGACCTTCACTCCGGCATTTATTTGTTCTGCTTCCTCCTCTGAGCTAGTGCAAACCCACCATTTCCAACAGCCTCAACGAGGAAAAACATCTCACCCAGGTCGTAGAGGTGGGAAAGCCACGCTTTGTATAAAAGCAAGCATGGGCTCTGCTCTGTGTCAGCCACGTTTGCAGATTTCCATCGGTTTCATAGATACAAATCCGTGCATGTGTTTCATCCAACCCAACTGCAACAAGATTATTTCTAATGCGCAAGCTTGCCCAGATCTTATTTGTCATGTTCCAGCATTTCTCGGTACAAACCTTAAAACTAAAATAAAATTAGATTGCATTTTAAAAATCACACCCTGAGTGATTTCATATAGTAAACTATTTATTTTAAAACAAGATTAAATATTGCACCTCACTGAAATATTTTCTCTTAGCAGAGACCACTCAGATGGAAAATTTCATACATTTCAACTGATTTTTTGCCTGAACGGTTTTCACATATTTTTCTAAAACCTAGTTGTGTCAAATGATTTATTCTCCTCTAACAATACTGTACAAGTAGCTAGGAAGATGCAAGTGCTGAAATGGTTGACGGCAGTTGGCCAATTAAGTGCTCTACAGTATTCTGATTTTTTTTGTGCTTGCACATACTAATCCTTTTTTTAATGTATTGAGGTTCTATCCAGCAGAAAGAATGAGCTAACTGCGAGGCATGCCACATGAGGAGTTTGAAAATGTACAGCGACATGCTCGTATCCAGGGGAGGTTTAGCCAAGTGTGAAGTATAAAACATATCTAAGAAGCAGCAAAAGCCGAGGGAAGGGAGGGAAGTCCGGCTGGAGCCGCGGGGTGTCCCGGGAAGCGGGGGCAGGCGCTGTGTCTCCTCGCTGGCTGTCGGAGGCCACCAGGCATGGAGGAGCCCGGCCGGGAAAGGTGCATCGCACAGCCGCCGTCTTATGCTGACGACGCTGACATCAAGTAAGGAGGGGTGGCCCACAGGAAGGCTCCCCGCTCGCCTGCAGCACATCATTAGAGGAGGCGGATAGCGCTCCTGCCACGTCTCCGGGCAGGGCGAGCCAGTTCCACCCCGCAGCGCTGGGCTTGTTCCAGGCTCCTCTGGTGCTGCTTGTTCTGCTGCCTCCTTTATCTCCAGCTCGTGAACCGACGGGTAGTACGAACAGACAAACCACTTCTTCAGAAACATCACTCTGTCCCAAGCACATTTTCTCGGTTCCAAGAAAAAAAAGAGAAATGTGGTGAACTATTCTTATCTGTATCAGAGAGGGTCTTTTTTATTAAAAAGAAGTGGTAAGAAGGGTGATGCTTGCTTTCAAATATTGCACAGAAGTAGTAACACATACGTACAATACAGGACTAGTGATAGCAGCAGACTTTTGTAAACACTAAGTCTGCTAAAAGCAAAAAAAGAAATCTAGTTTTATGTGGTATTTTTTGAAAACTTTAAACTTTGCTTTTTTAAAATGAAATCAACTTTCAATTTTTTCAGAAAGGTTTCCGTTGAATCACACTCTGCTTCCTCTGCAACCTTTCTTCAGCCTTACTGCTTATGAAGTAACCCCCCAAACATTTGGTAGGTTTCTGGGAAGCAAAAATAAAACCCTAAAATTTCACTTATGAAACCCTCAACTCAGATTTGAGAACCTTCCCACCTGCTGTCCCCCCCAAACTGCTCATTAGGCAAGAGACACCCGCACTTGTCAAGTACAGGGGAGACACCAAACCTCTGAAGGCCAGTGAGGAAGTCAAAACGCTGCGAAGAATGCTGAAGCGATTTACAACCCAGACCAAATTTATTTATTACAGATTACTTTATCAAATTCCTCTCCTGGTGAAGTTATCGCTGCCTTCAGCACTGGGTGTCGATGACAGAGGTATTACCACTAGCACTACATATCAAAACATTGCTATAATTTTTCTCCCAGATCTATACCAGTCACAACAGGTTGCTGTGATTTTTCCAGATAAAAAACCTTCAGGAAAACTGCTTTTTTCCTGTTAGCTAGCTGGAGTAAAAACAAGTGACAGGCAGAATGAACAGACACTCCTGGCAATTTCAATGAGAGGCTCTTAATTACAAGTCATAAGAGTAGGGGTCATCTCCTCTGAGGCCAGTACATTTAAATGCCTCCCCCTGGGTTACACCATTTCAAGAAAATGTATTTGCTTATTTAGGACTTTAAAAAAAAAGAGCCAGCAAATAGGGTCCCCAGGTTTTTTAAGGTATAAATTTTTCCGTTACAACTGCAGCTTTGATATTGACATTTTAGAAAAAGTCTGAATTCTTGCTAGTATGTGTAAAATTGAAGAGATATTTATTAGCATTTAAGGACTAAATCTTGAAGAGCTATGCATAAAATAATTTTACTTCATGACTCTTTTGTTGATGTGAGCGCTGGTGCTCCTGAAGGGAAATGGCTTTCTGGCTTTGGCCAGATCCGGCAGACTCCCTTCTTCTCTACTGAGTGCCGAAGGGCGGCCAAGTGAAAGCCTGGCTTGTGATGGAAGGAAGCTGCATGGCAATGGTTGATCATTTCCACCTAACTCCAGTACAAGCTAATAGACAAGAAAAGGCCAACTGAAAGAGATGTACAAGGTGACACTGCCTTCAGGCTGTCCATGCTGGAGAAGCTACAGCAACTGTCCAGTATTTGAAGGGGGCCTAGATGAAAGCTGGAGAAGGATTCTTTACAAGGGCATGTAGTGATAGGGTCAGGGGTAATGGCTTCAAACTGGAAGAATGTAGATTCAGTATAGATATTAGGAAGAAATTTTTCACTCTGAGGGCAGTAAGACACTGGCCCAGGTTGCCCAGAGAAGCTGTGGCTGCCCCATCCCTGGAGGTGTTCAAGGCCAGGTTGAACGGGGCTTGGAGCAACCTGGGCTGGTGGGAGGTGTCCCTGCCCATGGCAGGGGGGTTGAAACTTGTTGATTTTCAAGGTCCCTTCCAACCTAGACCATTCTGTGATTCTATGACTCGAAGTGCACGTCACATTTTGCTGTCCCCACCCGAGCTGTGGAACAGCCCTTGTTGGGATTCTCCCCTTCCCCAACCCCACCATGTTCCCAAAGAGAAGCAACATTCCCAGCATTGCTGAGGGACTCAGAGCACAGGCACTTCACCAGCTTATAGTCTGGTCCTTGGTTAGACCTTGAGCAGGTCTAACTGTTAAAATGGGAGAAAAAAGGGAGCAGACTTAGCACTGACGTTGGACTGCAGCCCAAGTGAGGGCAGCGGTGGGAGAAAGCCAGGAAATCTTTGCTGGGAGGGAATGCTCTCAAGAGCAAGGATGACAAGCTTTGTACTCAGGGGTCCAAATCAGAGCTGGGTGAAAAGTTAATGAAAACAAATTTTCAATACACTCATTTTCTCCTGCTCATGAATCGACCATGGTCACCTCATGTGTATTCCTTACTTGAACCATAACCGGCGTGCTAGAGGAAGATATGGTTCTCTTCTTCTGGGTACAGATTTATTAGGATTACAACTTTGTCTGAGCAGCATGATATATGCTACTAAACAAAGAAGAGATGAGAAATAAAAGCTTTGTATATCAAGCACAATACAAAAATACTTTCATTACTACAATAGTACTGCCCCCCTTTTTGAACATAATTCAGCCAAAATTACATATATGGAAAAAAAACGGAGTTGCTAAGGATGATTTATTAATTGTATGTAACATGCCTGAAGGCAGACTGGGAATGGAATTCAGATGGATGGACACAGAGGAGGATTAAGCCGATAATGGCAATGCACAGTGCAACTTCTTCTTAGTCACAAAGACTCTCATCACATGAAATTATTTTCACAGATGATATTTTGATATTTATACAATAGCAGGAACTGTCCTATAGTTTATCTCTGAAGCATTACAGAAACTGAAATGCTGCTGCGATAAAACTTTCATGCTTACCAGAGGCTTTCTGCAAAATTCTTTCATATCAAAATTTGACAACTAAGCGCTCTATTCCTAAATCGGGTCATACAGATGCTCAAGTAATTTGAATGGGAAACTTGCTCTTTGCTTAAGTTGTGCAACTTAAGGGGCTAGACTGGTGCCTTTCCATACTAAAAAGGAAAACAAGGAAGGAGCTAAGGGAAGTGTGGAAAATTCCACAAGACCTCACTCTTTTGTTACCTGAAAAAAAATGTCGTGTTTCTTTTTTTTTTGTAAGAGATTTAAAACTTTCTGTCGTAGGGTTTAATTTAGCTTATGATTTATGAGTACTGGGAAGAAGCGTTCTGAATTGGTCTGGCTTATCCATTAACTGACCGTGTTGATAGTTCTTGCATTTTCCCTGCATTGGCCATTGCCAGAGATAGGATGCTGGAATAAACAGGTCACATTCTGGCCTAGCAAGGCAACTCTTGCGTTTGCTCAAGGGCAAGAAAATCCTCCTACTCAAAGTGGGAGGCGAGAGCACGTTGTCAAAATGCACACAGCAATTTCAGGGATTAGACCTATTTGTCGAACAACAGGACCTGAACACAAGGAGGCAGACCTCAGGTAAGAGGAGGACTGTTAACTTTGGATATACACACCTGACCTCTGGCCAGCGTGGTGTGGTATAGGCAGTACTCTACAGCCATGTGAATCATCACATGTAAAATTAATATGATAGATTTACTTGCACTGCAGTGCAGGGAGGTACTCAGCCAGGGCTCACCTGAATGCTTCTGGCAGGTGGCTCTGCTGCTGCGTCCAAAGAGGAGCGAGGATTGGTATGACAGCCACGAAGAGCATGCTAAGTATTTTTAATTTGTAAATAGCAGGAAATCCCAATCACATTACCAAATGCACAAGCAACCCTGGAAATCGTACATTAACGCACCTCATATGTCTCAGCGGGGGCGTACACCACCCTGCCAGCCTTGGAAGGGCCATTACAGCACAGCAGAGACCTCAGCGGTCTGTCCTATCAGTCCCTGTCCCTAACTCACTTGCTAAACAATCTTTCTTCCAACAGGAACAAGGAAAGACCAAAGAGGACTTTCATATCGGTAATTAAACCTGAAAAGAAATTCACACTCTTTGATCCTTCCAGGTATGTGCGCCGGACTGTTTCCTTGCAATTAACCTATTTTGGTGAGACAGAGGTGGAAGAAGGGCTACAGATGCTATTAGACAAAGAGCTGGTCCCCGTTACTGTTGCAGATGGTCAAAGCAGAATCCTCTTTCTTTTTACACTATCAATTAAGCAATGTTGCCAAACCCACATCAGCTTCTCAGTCAAACATTTCATTTCTCAGCAGTCTGTGCGAAGTTTGAAAGCTACAGTATGTTCTGCCAGCGTCCTCCAGAAAGCTGCTTTGCATTGTTTTGCTTAAATGACTGCAAAAGTGCTGTCAAAGAGACACTGTCAACTGCAGCTTTTGTGTTTATGTCTTTTTACTTTCTTAAAAAAAAAAAAAAAAAAAAAGAAACAAAACCTTTTGGACTTGAAAGAACTGATTTCTGCTTGTATTATCAGTCCTTTTTACATTCTTTTGGCAGACGTTGGATTTTCCTCCTTGCTATTCACAGTACAAGCATATTCAATATTGAATAGACCTTTTTGACAGTTTTGAACCTGTTCCATAAGATTCCAAATACACTGATTCATGGGGACTTGCAAAGTTCCTACAACATTAAAAAAAAAACTCTACTCTGCCTCGAGAATTGTTTTGCATCAGGATAATTTAAAACTTCTGATCCTTCATCTGTATGATTTTCAGCGCCAGCAAGAACACTTTCATAAATGATTTGTCTAGCTTACTCACAGAGAGGGATACAACAACAAACACTCACTGTCTAGAAGTCAAGAAAATCTAATTATGTGCAATATTATACAGGTTCTTCTTCTGTCTTTCAACACCAAAATGGGGGCAAAATGCTGGTCTCTGAAAAAATGAAGTCCACTGACTCTTATATTTTAATGAGTATCAGTAAGAATCCAACACTGAATGCATACATTCAAACACACACGCTGCATTTCAGTACTACGGTTACACATTTTTTTATTAGCTGCACACTCTGCCATATTTGGATTTCCCAGCAGCCTGGGGATATTTGCTTCCTCGAGTATCCCCTCCACTCCCCTAATGGCGCTTCTCTGAAAACTAACACCGTGGCAGTAATACTACTTATGGTTTAAAACTGCTCCTGTTTTCCTACTTCAGCGAATAATTCCAGCCTGATCTTCACTTTGGAAAAGCAGATGTAAATCTGTGTAAATTAATAAAAGGCAATGGTGATGATTACAGTAATGTGCTACAACTCCAAACGTAGAGGCAGCTAGTCTGCCGCTTACAAACACCGGGAGTGGTGCTTACATTCTCTACTCCATGGCCAGCGTAAAGGAAAGAAAGCAAGCAGCGGTTCCCGGCGTGTTGTCCACAGATCCACTGGAGTCTGCTGACTTCCAGTTCCCGCATAAAGCAGTTAAGTCTACGGTCGCTGAGCTTAAATTCAATCCACAAGAGCTCACATGTTCTAGTGGAGAATTTTTCAGTAGCCCACAAACAAAAAAAGGATGAAAACTACTGAATACTAAAGCACATACAAGTAGAGCATTAGATCTCTCACACATGTCCTCCCAGAAAAAACCTCCCATAGAAAGCACTAGGAATGAAATCGATAGAAATGTAATACAGCTCTATGGAATTTCCTCTAAAGGCCTATAGAATTTAGTACAGCAGGGAGTCCTTTTCAGAGCCGTTTTTTCAGACAACTTGCAGAAGGATACAATTCTAATGAAGGTTTTTTTAAGAAAAGTCATAGAATGACAATAATCTTCTATTAAATTATTTTCCATAAGAGTATTGACAGCAATAGCTATTAACATTATTTTATAAAACTGGAGAAATATATTGATCAGTGGATCCCTTCTGCCCCTCTGACACAGAGAACTCAGACAATTTATGTTGCTATTCATTGTCAGGCAGGGGGTTTTGTTCTTTCCTTTTTTAAAAACATCTGGACACCCATGAATAATTACTTTAATTAAAATAAGAGACTATTTTATATGCCCTTCTTGGCAAGAACTTTGCGCTCATGCTATCCGGGAAACCCACTATTGCTGCTGTATAAATGCAGCAACGTTCATCGGGCATTTGAGGCTTTCCATGGATTTTTTTGTGATTTAAGATATGATCACCCTTGGGCATTCCCAGCTCCTGGACTTTGTCGGAGCCTGCCCGGGTCACACGGACAGGAGCAGTCGGTATACCAGGGCTGGGCTGGCTCGGTGATGAACAAGGGATTGGGGAAAGCACAGCTCCTTGCATAGTCAGGGAGGCAGAGAGAGCCAAAAGGAAAAAGAAGAGGGAACACCCCCTCCATTTGGAGGTGACAGAGGGAAGTGGTATGGCTGAGGAAACCCCTCTGCCTCTGAGGGAAGATTTATACTACTCTAAAACTTGGTCTGCAGGGAAAGTGCGATAACAGTAAGTATTGAGGGATAACAAGAGATCAGACCATCTCCCCACCTCCAAAACCAAGGAGACAGAGGGATTTCAAACCAAGAATACCAATAAGGTCAGAAGAAGCTGTGGGCAGCCCTGCATAGGACTGAAAAAAATTAAAGCCAAGTGCTCTGCTCTGGAAGCTGGTGGGCCCCACAGCAGCACAGTGCCAGAAGACATCCGTCCTGAGATGGACCCTCTGCTTCCGTTAATTAAGCAAACCTCAATCGTTTCTTCCAAGACCTTATTTTCTTGTTTCAGTACAGTTCACTTTCATCTTCTTGTTGGCCTTTTGCAATGATCCAATTTGCAGAATTCTTCCTGCCATTTCCTTTACTTTCGGGGATAAAATGCTACCCATAATTTTCCAAGGGACCATACCGCTGTGTGGGGTACAAGAAAATACTTGCCCTGAGGGGTGGGTGACAAAGGAAGGGGGGAGAAGAGGGAAGAATACAGGCTCCAAATTGCCCTGAAGGCAAATGCTGGTGCTCAAAGGTAGTTTCAGAACATGGGATCAGCCAGAAGAGCCTTAAGCCAAACCTTGTTGGGCTGTATGTGCATAGGAAAAATATACATGCCTTTGTTACAGCCAGAAATACTTGATATATTTATCCCACTTTTCTATTTAAAAAAAAAAAAAGCAGATTTAAAGAGTCCCTGCACATATTCAAGGAACAAAAACCAAAAGTTCACTCATACTGGCCTCAGTGAAGTTAACTGGGGGACACAGAAATCTGAAAAATCACTGTATCATTTTGTAAGAGCATACTTCTGTTTGTGAGGACTTAATGCTATAGGGCCAGATCAAAAGGGATTGATGAAGCCTGCAGCAGGAAAGGTAAGAGTCATCTGGAGGAACATCTTCTGAAAGAGGAATGCCACATAATTGAGGCAGAAGGATCAACTCCGATGTACCAGGCATTGATGACAAGGTTATTTGCCAAAATGGATAGCCCTGAGATCAAAAGACAGCGATTTATTAAAATATTGCTTTGAGGGGGAACACACACAGCTGGTGGAGGCTTACATGGGGCTTTACTACTGGAGTAGCCTGGCGTAGCGGTTAAAGAATAGCTGTTGTGCCCTTAGTCCCCTTGCGGACTTGCTTATTCTGCTCTCACGGCACAGTCGAGTGTAAGGTTTTCCAGGTGCAGGTTCAGCAGGCAGTAAGAATACCTAGGAAGGGAGTCAGCAAAAAGAGTTTTTGCACTGGAAATCCAGGCTCATCATGACTGTCCCCAGCAGACAAGCTCAAAGAGACTGAAAATGAGGGTCTACAATAAACAACCTGCCACTTGGTTCCCAAGAGAGCGGAGTCTGAGGCTGAGCCTACCTAAGGACCTGAGGACGCTGCCAAGCACAAGTAAGGTAACCTCTGCTGAACCAAAAATGAAGGAGACAAGCACGTGGAGACAGGCTTCCTGCCCCAATCATCTCCTCTTCCAGCTGAGCACTGTGGAAAAAATGTAATGAAAAACCCCTATATGCCTTCTAGAGAGGAGTTTTGTGAACACGATTAAAACAGTCTGCAGAAAATCTTGGGTCTATTTGGTTTCAGCTACTTTCTCTAGATCCTCACCAGTTTTATCCTTATCCCCATCTCCAAGGCTTTCCCGGAGTGAGGTGGCAGAGTCAGTCCTGTAAGGATCCATCAGATAAAAAGTAAAAACCTGGGGAAGAAAAGGTGTTTCTGCCTTTGATAATGTATGTATATCTGGAAAGCATTTTTTTTCATTTATTTCTTGTTGTCTCCTCAGGTGTCCTTCATTTTGTCTTCTCTTCCTTCACTTACCTGGATATTGGCTTAGTGCAGGGAAGCAAAATGTTAAATTCCACCAAATTTGGGGAATTGACCACCATGAGCGCACAGGACACTGAGTCTGATTTTTTTTTTTCCCTCTAAATAAAAATTTGGTGCTCTACCAGTAAATCCTAGCCCCACAGAAGTCAGTGGCAAAATTCCTAATGCCTTACTTCCCTGGGAGCAGGATTTGGCCTGGCAGGAACGGACAGTAGCTAAGCCTGCCACCTCCCATCCCTGGAGATCTTCCCAGGGCAGCAGTAATCAAAATAATTCATTTGCAGTTCTAAGCCTTTGATGCATGACTGCTGAGAAAGAAGATTTGCGAAAGCTGTGACAAACTTACACCTCAGCTTTCAGAAAAGAAGAAAAAAAATCTGTTACTGGAAAATTTGCCAATTTTTCCCTCTAGCCCTTAATGCACAGCAATCCATTTGACCATATAATTATTACTTTAAAAAAAAAGAGTTGGTAAAAGAAGTGTAATTTATGGGCATGAACAAGGAAACAGATGAGAAACACAGAAGAAATATGAGAAGAAAAAGACAAAAATAACATAGAAACATTGCTGTATACTGCTGTCAAACCTAAATCAAAGCCATAAAGGAAAGATGAGATATTCGTCTACACAGATTATGCCACCATCAGTTTTTGTTGGAGCAGGAAGAATCGGGGCAATCAAGATTATCTGATAATTACCTTTCTTAATGCATTAAATCCACTCAGCTTCACCTTCAGGCACTTAGCTGAAGAAAATACTGACACACATCCTCATGTTTAATGGTTAAACTCTATTTCCAAGAAATCTATTACACGTAGTGTCAACTAGAAACCCACACAATAAAGCATCTTTAAAAGATGTACTGATAGAAAAGAATGGTGTTTTGAAACATAAATAGCAGTTGTTTGCATCAAAACATTTTAACTTGCAGGCTTTATTAATACTAATGAAAGTTTGATTGTCTTTGTTAATTATCTCCCCGCCCTCCTTTGTCAGGATCAGCTGCAGAACAAACCTTCTCCTGCCAGCATCTCAGGATGCATTAGACCTCATTAAACATCATTTTTAAATGAACATTTCATTTAAAAGAGATTAATTTTTAAAGTATGCTAGTGCTTGAAAACCAATCTGTAAAATTATACACTTGCTGAAGAATACATTCACCTCCTAGTTCGCCATTATTTCTGTACAGGTAAGTCCAAGCAATGCTACTAACGAGGTTTTGAGAGTCTATTTGATAGTCTACTGTCTCACAAAGGGACTTTGCCAAGTGGCCGACCCTTTTCCCATAGGATGTGCAAACTAGCCTTGGGCTAGTACAGAGCCGAACATACACCATCTCCCCAGTCATATAAGCTCTGGAAAGAATAAATTTACCTGGATCTACTTTTAATCCCTTTCTACAGACAAGGAGATGTCCCTTGCAGGCAGCATCTCCAAGAAAAAGTCCTGGCAGCACAAGCCTGATCTCAGGGGAGCAGATGCTCAAACCAGCATGTTCCCCAGCTGGTGGAGACCTTCACAGCACAGTCCTTTCCCAGATCCTGTCCACTGCTACTTCCAAAGGAGCTACAGAGTTTCACCGTAAATTGCTTTGCAGGTAGTTGTTGGGGTATTCTGGGTGTCTGAATTAATTATACCAGGCAGGAACCAAGCTTCTTGTATGGCTCACTACCATCACCATTGAGTTCGCATGGGAGAAGAAAAACAGACCACCACTATTTTGTAAATACAGAATGAAAAATCATTTTTATGTAAAGTTTGGGTTGGCCTTATAGAAAATTTTGGACTGACCAACTACTTTTTTTAATGAAGAAATAATTTGTTACTGGGAAAACGGTCATTTCTACTCAAGAGCAAGTGAGGTTTCAATCTCTCTTTAGCATGCACAAATTTATGTGCACCAAAAAGAACTTGAGAAGATGGTTCTTCCCACCTGGATGACCATTATCTGATGGTAAGTTTCCTCTACAGTGTAAACTGAACCTCTCTGAGACCAAAGGACCAAGAAATTTAAAGTAATTCTTCTCAAAGGAATGGGCTGCAGACTTTGTCATGTCTCGAGCTAACTCCACTGAAATACAGAGATTGAAAGCTATCAGTCATGTCAATGCGGATAACTGCTTTAATAGCGCATAATGAAATGGAATTTGTCACAGGATTCGGGAAAAGAAATTATGGATTACTAGGACAGCTTATTTTCTCCTGTGCTAATACAACTCTGGCGACTCCTGCCTGACTGCTGCCTGTCACGGGCCGTAATTTAAGTCAACTCTTCAGCAAAGTCTGGGAGCACATACGGAAATTTTATAACTTTGCTGAAGTCTCATTGAAGTTGATGAGATTCAGGCGCTATCTCTGGGCACAACAAATACTAAATGGACACTGAACTGGATTTCACTTGTTATCATTTTAAAGTGTTCTTGTTTGTTTTTTTTCAATGTGGACTGCTTAATTAGAAACACAGGTGCATTCACTGTGCTATATTTTGCTTCTCAATTTAAAAAGCCAATTTAAAGCTACTGATACAAAGTAAAACAATTACTTGCTGTTTAATTGGTTTTACTAAGAGTCATTCTAAATTAACACATGTTTTTGGGGAATCCATTAATTCATTTTAATTACACCATACAAATATTTATATGTTAAGCAAGCACCCATAAAATGAATCTAGGAAAGGAATAACAGTATTATCAGTTATTAAACATCACTACAAGTTACTTCCAGAATGGACAGCCTCTGTCACTATTGTAATTGTGTCAGTTACTAATTATTGGACGTTATAAATAAGATTTTTCCTTCTCTTGTATGATATTGGTTTGGATATTTGTTGTACAGACTAACAGACTAACAATTAAAATACTTTATCTGTGACTCAAAGTGTAATTCTACCCTACCAAAATCAAGACTCCAATGTATTTTTCCATGGTCAAGACCTACACAGCTACAAATTACCCGTAAAGTGGAGGTGAGTAGTCCTGACAAGCATGTGTCAGAAACATTTTGTGCTCCACTTGGAAAAGCAAAACTTGGCCCAAGAGAGACTGTTTATCAGCAATGCTATGCAGCAGTTTGGCTACAGAAATGCCCCAGTAGCTTTCCTTGAGCTCTTACGGGTTGTGCTGGCAACCAAAAGCCATTTTTATCACGTACTTACTTGCAGTTTATGATCACATATTATCTGCATATGTAGCGGCATTATCTCTCTCTTGTGCAGGATTCAGGGAGAATGGCATTAAGTCAGTCCTTTGGCGCTCTCAGGTAAAACGGTCACATTTAAAGCCTGATTCTGTGCACGTTAGTTACTTAAGCAGATTCCCTTGAGTTTACTGCAGGAGAAAGGCAACCCAGATTTGGTCATTAAATTTAGATTTTTTTCGCTCACCTTATTCACACAGTCAAAGAAGGTATTTGTATCATTTTTCTTTTCAATAGACGGAATAAAATTAGCTGCATAAGAAGTGCTCTCGATCATGAAATATATAAAGCAATGCATTTATTTTGACTTCCAAATACACAAAAGAAGTAAGAAAGTGGAGGAGAAAATAAACCTGCTAAAAAAAGAAAGGGCCCGATTTTCCATGCATAGTACAGATCATATACCTAAAATGGCCGGAGTAGTCTGAGAATACTATTCTAAGGGGGATATCCTGGCAGCCCCTCTGATGTACCTATCTTAGTCACTGGCTGACTGAGATTTTAGTTACCTGCACCGAGGGGCAGTGAGCAGAGGCAGGCGGGTTCATCCCATAGAACTGCCTCATCTTTAATGTAGTTAATGGAAAACCTGATGAATCACAGAGAGCAATCCAATCCTCCTAATGTATGCATTTCCTTCTTTCCAATGGCTGCATACAGAATTTAAGACAGCAATCCAATCCGCTAAAGTTTAACATACTTGTCATACTTGAGACAAGACCACAGGTCCATCTCTGCCAGAGTCCTGTCTTCTAGAGTGGCCAGACCAGTACTCCCATTCACTAACTATTTGCAAACGAAGGATTTTTTGAGCAAAAGGTGGTTTTTATAGATTTACTAACCCCTCAGTGGGTTTCCTTTGCATGAGAAGATGAATGCCTCCCTCTTTGAGGCTATAGGGAAGCAATAGGAAACATCAGGTGCTGTTCTCCACTGTGGATCCAGGTCTTCTAGGTCTCTTCATCTCTGAGTGCACTCATCAATCAGATTAGCAGCAGTGGGGCTCTGCTTTCGCATACTCATCTAGGGGATGAAAGAAGGTGGCCCTATGTTCTAGGCAGTGTGGGAGACTGAACTGACTTCATAAGAAAATACTCTCTCCAGGATATAATCAGATTGAGAGGACTCTGTCTTTCTTCCCAACCCAGCAGGCAGGCGTACACAGCTCCTGAGGTGAGGCAGCCACAGAGGAGCTCAGACAACATCTCACTCCCTCCAAACACTTTGCACCAGCTGGGCAGGTGGAAACCCTTGCATTTCACACCACGTGTCCTACGATATGTGCCCATTTTATATGACACCATCAATGGGTACCAAAAAAATCCAAATGTAAAACAAAGAACCTAATCCTGGCTATAAGGTTAAGGGCCCAGAGCAATTGCAAATGATGTAGGGAATTACCAAATGAATTTAGGTGCCTAACAGGTTAGACAGTCCTGGGCAGCCGACTGGACTGGATTGCAGTCTGAGACTCTGGGCAGAATGGATTCCAGCCAATATTAATAATTGCTTTACTAGTGGTTAATTGAGGTTCTTTGTTTAGTATCTACAAATTATAATTTAGGGTCGGAGGCATCTGTCGCTTCCTTTCACAGAAAATTAAAGCACCTGGATGACAGTATTGCTATTTTTCAGCTCTTGTTTAGACACACCAGTTTTGAGATCTTGAGGTTTGTAACATGCTTACTCTATGTTGTTTGGTGTTTTCCTGGCTTTCTTCGGTTCTTTGGAAATGATCAGAACCACGAAGATACTCTGGGAGATCAGCTTTCAGCAGGGGGAATATTCATCAGTGATGCAACCAATTTTGTTTACATTAAAAAGCAGAATGAGAACTCTATGCCACCATTTTCCCACTTTATTTAGGCAATAATGTAAAAGCCCAAACCAACTCAGAATTATGCAAAATACTAGGACACAAAGTGTCTAATTACATTTTGACTTTATTGCTTTTTGACACCCTAAGTCAAAATAGGTGGACAATGAAAACCATGAAATAATTGCAATCATTATCACAGAAAATGCACTGTGCATCATTTTAGAGTGGTTATGGGCTCAATCTAGCTTTAGCTTAGCCTCATGGTATAGATAATACTAAACCCCAGTCCAGGGCAGTACACAAGAGGTGGGTGAAAGCCAAAACTGGGGAAGTAGCTGGAGTATTTCATTCCTATTGTGCATGAGAAACTCCTCTGCCAAAAAATAGCAGATATTATTCTGTCGATGTTACCTCTGGCAGAACCTGATGGAAGGCAGTGGTAAAAATTCCCGATCTGAGCCCTGCCTTGCTGAATTTTAATGATTAGATAACAAGATTAGAGAACTTTAATTACTTTTACCTGTGCAACATTTTATGAGATCTACTATAAGCCTTAAATTCAATCCATTTGCTCTTAAAATCAGCTACTTAAATATTTTTTTTAAAACACCCTCAGCTCAGCTGTACTCTTTTATCCTTTATTTACGCTTTGTTAAAAATTACCAGAGTTGATAAAACTGAGCGCAGTTGCTTTGCACCTTTCAGAAGATGTGTGCACATTAAACATATTGGCAATATTTATTTATTCTGCCATCTGTCCCGCTCTACCCACATTTTCAACAGTTTGGCCTAGAGAGGGCCAAAAATCACCTGAGCATCATAAAAACGAGTCCCCGGCTGTCAGTGTAACACATTGAGACCACAGCTGCTGTCCTGCTGCCTGATTTAATGAGGTTCCTAAAGTATGTGGACAAGTATTCGGGCTCTTGGTTGCCATGGCGATGGGAGCGGGAGCTTTGAGCGGGTGTCAGCGGCATCCCGATCAATATGAATCAGCTCACGGCCCATCAGCCGCGGCGAGGCGGTGGCCGGGGCGATGCAGACGCGCCGCAGCCCATCCTCTTTGCCTGCACGGGCATGCCGGAGCGTGGGAGGCGGATGAGCAGCTTATTGCCAGCTCCATCCCGCCAAACCAGGCTGCGGCTCAAGATGCGGGATCTGTCAAAGGAGCAAAACTCTGCACTGATATAAACGTGTTATTTTTGGCTTTGACTGCCCCATCACTCATTATTTTGCAAACCTCATGTTTCTTATTCCCCCTCTGAACTCAATCACTTCCCTCAGGTACCAGGCGAAACTTGGTCAATACCACGTTCCCCAAAGGAAAAGGATTCTTCCATGGTTGACTCAAACATCTCTGCATTTCCCATCACTTTTCACAGTACATTAGTATACTGGAGTAGTATCAGTTAGCATCTATACTTCTGAGGCCAAAAGCTTTTTTCCTGAGTCAATTCACCTGTTTACACAAGACAAACATTCATGGGCAATCTGCGTTTCATGTAGATGCCTTCTCACCCAGAAAGAACTGACAACCAGAGTAGCAATCCAGTGAGAGCGACCAAACATGTCATGCCAGATAATTCAGGTAGGATTCCCACACATTTCCACCACAGCAGACAGGGACCGATTTTTTCCTCATATTTTAAAAGCTAAAATGTTTAAGTGCATTTTTTCTCCTGCACAGAAACACAAGAGGTGTAATTTAGCTATTTAAATATACCCACAGCACTCAAACCTGAATGAAAGGTTGACTCAGACAATCACCCCCCAAAACAAACACCAAAAGTAAACATATTTTAATGACTGGTTCAAATCTCAGTTTACCACCTGATAGCCTTTCAAGATTATTCTTCAGATTCTTCTTGCCCCTTTCCCATCCTGTCTGACAGGAGCATTTAGACATTATCTTTCAGCCCAGAACATTAAAGACCAAACAGCACCATATCAGACGGATTAGTCACACATGTTTACATTGCACTAGCCATTCAACCTAGCTTGTCCTCAGATGGATCTTAACAATAAAGCAAACAGTTACACTGTGTAACAACCAAAGTGGATAATCAAGACCTCTGAACAAAGACAGAGAGGAAATTAAAGTGTTTGGAGTTTTAGTAGCACAGAAAGCAGCGTAAGATGTCATCAAAGTCAGTACCAACTGAGATTTAAGAAAGTATCACATTAGGTCTCAAAAAACGGCATAAATATTTTGTAAGAGTTGGTGGAAAAGCACAACACCATAATGACAAAAATTTCATCCCTCCGGGAACCACCTTACAAAATAGTATCCACATTTCAAGTAAAGAATTTCCCCAAATAACCCACTCCTCTCCATATGAAAAAGCATCAATAATCAGACCTGTTCTTGACATGGCATTTTGTCACTCATTAAATCCTCTGCGTCCACAGAGGGAAAACAAATTCCAAAGGAATTCACATGGGGAGTAGGAATTTCCTTCTGTAAAAACTAATAACATCATTTTTTCTACAGTTCTGAGCAGATGTTACAGCTTAAGATGCTCACCAAAATGAAGCTTTCAGTGCTAAGCCCTTAGGAACTATGTTGCACAAGCGATGCACTCCGAACAGCACGGTAGATGTCACTTTGTGGTATGTCACTCAGTTAAGTTGGGTAATAGTGCAAACATGGCAAAGAAAGCCTACGCACTTTGATTTACAGCTAGCAACTTATTTTATGCAATTTACCACGGCAACAGGTATCATGAGGGATTTCTTAGAGACTGGATTTCCTCATCAAAATGTTAACATCTTCAAAAATAGAGGGTTGTTTTGTACACTTTCATGTGCAATTTTCCTGTGGCAGCTAGGGTGGCCAACGGATGTCTACAACTTGGAGTATTGTTTCAGTTAAAGGAATTTGTGACTTGGAGCCAATCCAAAACATGCTGATCTACAGAACAAAATCCATGGCTCTGCTAGTGCTAACTGCCAGTCCTGGTTAGTCCTACCAGTTATAGCAAGAGGAAATAAAAGGCAAAGGCACATCTAAAGTCCCGCTGGTGAGGAGTGAAGCATTTCAGCAGTGCGCCACAATGACACATCTCATATTGGCAAACCTGTTGTTGGCAAGAAGCTACTTCTGGCATGGCGTTTCATCTTGTACTTTTCAATCAAATTGGACTTTATGGCATCTTTGTGAAATCTTTGGCTTTCTTTGAGTCATTGGCATGGATTAAGTCAGAAAAAAGAACCTAAAATTCACTTGGAAATGATGCTGAGGCCTGGTAACACCTTACCCTGCAATCACACAGGCTTCACCAGTCAGTCATGAAACGCTACACTCCATACAAAACATCATCCCACTGTGCCCATACATGTTTGCAACTCAAACACAGAACCTGGCCCCACCAAGGCAAGACCTGTCCACTCAGCAGGGCATTCATACTACTCAGATTGCCCAACCTGTCAAAACTGTGTTTGCTCTAACTGACAGCTTCTATAGTATTTTCATGATGGCCAATCCTCATTTAAACAAGAAATAAAACCATGCTGACCTTCTTGTCATTGCAAAGGCAAAAAAGTCTGTTTTATTGAACTCAGGGGAACTTGGTTCAAGGTTCAGAATAGGCCTGAAGGAAAAAGTCACATATTCCTAACAAAAATTGACTCAGCTGCCCAAGACTGTTGTCCAAGACATTCAGAGTACTACGGAGCAGACAGACAGGTAGAAAAGCACTATCAACTGTTCTGCTCATTGTATTTCATATTGAGTCTTTCCTTCCACTAGGAATCACTTACCCAGGTTAAACTTCTCAGACCAACCAGACCAGAGCATCCACTGGGACGGCAGCAGAAACTTCCTGTAACAGGGTACGAGGATGAATGAATCAAAGCCACCTCGGAAAACCTAACACTGTTATCTCCACTGACACCACCAGATCACTGTCTGAAAACTTGATAGTATAATCCTACTCAGTTATTTCTGCAGTGGCAATTTTCACGCAAAGCATTTCTCTAGAGCTGAGTCGTCCAGAAAACTCTGGTTTGAGATTATTTTTTTCTCTCTATCTCACGCAATATACAGACACTTTAAAAAAAGTTTTTAAATATTTCAGATTGAGGTTGATCTTACAATGTACAGACTCCAGATTTGTTATATTAAATGAGAGCTCTGTTCCATCTTCTGCACAAAGACACAATTCTGACTTATCTCCCAGATTGGATATTAAAAGTTAACTTCAAATCCCTTCATGAAATGGATGTTTATTCTTGGGGTTTTTATTTGCAATTTTTGGCATAGTGTGATTTGGTTTATATTTACTTTTCCCCATCATAGCTATAATCTCCTCTTTCAGCATAGTGAAGTGCTCTCTAATTTGCTTTTATTTTGCTTCATGCACTCATTGCACCTCATAACAGAGCTTCAAAGAGCTCCCATTCTGCTGAAAAAGTTCCTACGGAGTCTGTACTTGCTATAAAATATGATGAAATCAGTTAAGCGATACGATTCCCCAAACACACATCACTGACATCAGTCTCCATGATTCTGTATTACAGGGAAGCATCAGTCCATAATAAGACCATATACAACAGGGAGTGATGCGATCAGAGCCATGTCCTACCGAAATACTTGTTCTTATGAAGTCCATGAATATTGCTTTTAAGTGTAAAAAAAGTAATCTATTCTAGAAAGACACTTATGAACAGAAAGGGGGAAAGAATACTCTCTGATCTCTTGAGCCGAGCTCTCAAGACATCAATGACTATGCACTCATTTATAATCTCCACTAATTTACTGGCTGCCCTAGAGACACACTTTGATCTTTGGGAAGATCTACTGTATCTAGCTCCTTTGCAACAGGCAATAAAAATTGTAACCCCTAATAATAAAATGATCTAAATAATGCAGTCATAGCATCTAGCCCCCAATTCATCAAGGAAGATGCCACCTTCCACTCTACATTCATGGCATAAATATTCATCACCAGCATGGAAGGCTTGGCTATGTACAACAAGTTTCATAGTAGATGTCCTTTCTCTACAAGTACGTATGCCGTGTGAAAGTCTATATATTTAGCGTCCAGGATTACTGCCACACTTTGAGCTCATGATGGGAAGTAAATGCAGTTCGCTTCACAAAGCTGGCTGTTTGGTTAGTCAAGATGCTGTCATCATAGGAGACTTCTGTTATTCAGGTTTATTAATCTATGTAAGTTTGCAGACGACACCAAATTGGGTGGAGCATTGAGCTGCTCGAGGGCAGGAATGCTCTACAGAGGGATCTGGACAGGTTGGATCGATGGGCTGAGGCCAATGCTATGAGGTTCAACAAGGCCAAGTGCCGGGTCCTGCACTTTGGTCACAACAACCCCATGCAGCACTACAGGCTTGGGGAAGACTGGCTGGAAAGCTGTGTGGCAGAAAAGGACCTGGGGCTGTTGGTTGACAGCCGGCTGAATATCAGCTGGCAGCGTGCCCAAGTGGCCAAGAAGGTGAATACGATCCCAGCCTGTATCAGGAATACTATGGGGAGCAGGAGTGGGGTAGTGATTGTCCCCCTGACCTTAGCGCTCTCTACAAGGAGAGGTTATAGCTAGGTGGGGGTCGGTCTCTTCTTACTAGTAACAGGCAATAAGACAAGAGGAAACAGCCTCAAGTTGCACCAGGGGAGGTTTAGGATGGATATTAGGAATAAGTTCTTCATCAAAAGGGTTGTCAAACATTGGAACAGGCTGCCCAGGGAAGTGGTGGAGTCGCCACCCCTGGAGGTATTTAAAAGACAGATAGACGTGGTGCTGAGGGACATGGCTTAGTGGTGGTTTTGGCAGTGTTAGATTGAGGGTTGGACTTAGAATCATAGAATCATAGAATAGTTTAGGTTGGAAAGGACCTTGAAGTTCCAACCCCCCTGCCATAGGCAGGGACACTTCCCACTAGACCAGGTTGCCCAAGGCCACGTCCAGCCTGGACTTAAACACCTCCAGGGATGGGGCCTCAACAACCTCTCTGGGCAACCTGGGCCAGTGCCTCACCACCCTCAAAGTGAAAAACTTCTTCCTAATGCTCAATCTGAACCTGCCCTCTTCCAATTTAAAGCCATTCCCCCTCGCTCTATCGCTACATGCCCGAGTAAAAAGTCCTTCCCCAGCTCTCCTGTAGGCCCCCTTTAGGGACTGGAAGGCCGCAATAAGATCTCCCCGGAGCCTTCTCTTTTCCAGGCTGAACAGTCCCAACTCTTTCAGCCTCTCCTCATAGGAGAGGTGCTCCAGCCCTCAGATCATCCTCGTGGCTCTCCTCTGGACACACTCCAGCAGGTCCACATCCTTCTTATGTTGGGGACTCCAGAGCTGGATGCAGTACTCCAGGTGGGATGTCACCAGAGTGGAGTAGAGGGGCAGAAACACCTCCTTTGACCTGCTGGCCACACTTCTTTTGATGCAGCCCAGGATACGGTTGGCCTTCTGGGCTGCGATCGCACACTGCTGGCTCATGTTGAGCTTCTCGTCAATCAGCACCCCCAGGTCCTTCTCCTCAGGGCTGCTCTCCAGCCATTCCCCGCCGAGCCTGGATTTGTGCTTGGGATTGCCCTGACCCAGATGTAGGACCTTGCACTCGGCCTTGTTGAACTGCATGAGGTTGGCTTGGGCCCGCCTCTGCAGCCTTAGGACTTGATGATCCTAAGGTCTCTTCCAACCATAATGATTCTATGATTCTGCAGAATTGGGTACACATGGCAGCATCTCACAGCTGTGGCTGCACAGGGATATGTACTGCAGGAGGTACTTTGCAGAAGAAAAGCACATTGCAACCTCTTTGGCCAAGAACTAAGAGCAAGGGCTGCAGGTGCTGAGTTGCATTGGCAAAAGGAACCAGGTGAGCATGAGGAGCAGCACTGCCCACATATCCAGCACCTAACCACCCTCGCTCCTCCATGCACGGCTCCTAGAGCTTCAGTAGTGCCAGTTTCTCCTAGCCACATGGCTGATGGGAAAGGGGGCTCTTCCTACTGATTCTCAGCTCACTCCTCTTTCTCTCACTTGTCCTCTGCTCTCTCCCCTGACTTCTTCGGTGGTTCAGCCCCACTCTAACTCACAAAGCACACGTGTGGTGATGGAGCCAGCGTGCTGTTTGCTGCCACCGTGCCATTCACCCAGCGTGTGTGTCATACCCTTCCCTCCACCCTCCCGCATGTCTTGTCTACTTAGATTGCAAGCTCGGCAGGGCAGGAGCTGTCTGCTGTTCGGTGTTTGTACAACTGTCAGCCCTTAGGCATCATCAGGAAACACATGAATAAAATAAACACTGGAAAACAAATAGGGTTTCAATACTGAAAACGGGCTTACTCAGCACTGAAAAGTAGCAGTTCAGGGATAAAACAGAGTAGTTTTTTGTGAGTTCTCAACTTGAATACAAGAGTTTAAGCAGGAGGTTTTGTTGAATGCTGTGTCCTACAGACATTGCTGGGGAGTTAAGAACAAGCAAACATCATTTCTCAAGGAAGAATTTGGGCACACTAACATAGCTAAAGATTTTATTTTATTATTTTTTTCATCAAAGTGCAGCCCAGTGTCTAATAATCACAAGTGGTCACTTCACATCTACAGAAAAGACCCATCGGGCAGCCTGGTACTCAGTGCAGCACAGAGGACTCCTCTGCTCTACAGGACAGGAATACTCCTCTGAAGTTTGTGCTCTCAGCACTGCTCTTCTGCACTGCTGCAAAAAGACACGTCCAGAAAACCCAAATGAAACTCACATAAAAGCAAGGGCCCAGAACTGACAGACATTTTAAATATTTTGGCCTAAATAATGAATAAGGCTCCCAAATAAACACTCTCAGGATTAGCCAAGATTATGAATGTTACATGACTGTAAAACAATAAAAATCAAAGCCAAATTTAACAGCATTATTTAGCATATGGTACAGATAGAGGAAGGATAATAAAGTAATTCAAAGAGCTAGAAATCCCCCATTATAGCTTCTGAATCTGTAGATCCTCTGTACAATTTTGGCGTACCATGTTTCGAGAAGAGCAGCAGAAAAGAAATGCAGCTATCAGGGCTGCAGGGAATCCCATGGAAGGCATTTTTCTTAATTGTGTATCTAAATTTCACTTTTCTAGAATAAAATGGATTAAATGTTTTCTGCAGTTTTAGGAACGAGGCATAAAGCACCACCAAGAATCACAAATCTCCTCTGCGTTCACTTTCTGTAACCCAGGGCCGCTCTGGAAGAGCAATCCAACACAGAGCAGGATTAATGACAGCACATTTATGTCAGCTTGGGTTTGTCACACCAAGATTGGCTTCCCATCCCAGCATACCTGTCTGGGAAACATTTGCTTAACAAACAGCACAGTGCATACACACAATCTCTCGGCAGGATGCTTTCGGCCATATCTATAGCTGAAATGGATAGCAAATTGCCAGCTCGCAAACCAGTCAGTACTGAAGCAAAGAACAGAATTGTCCCTGATTTTAAAGAGGTCTCCTTTGTAACACTGCAGGCGTAGCGGAGTTGGTTTCGTTCTTCCGAGAAAGCCCCTCTTCAGTGTCAGCGATGAAATAACACCACCATATGCCTCTATACCTGTCCACACTTGTTGATGCACGGATGCGAGAGACAGCACATGCACAGCATGAGAAACGAAAGAATACACATCTGGATGCCAAAAAGCATTTACTGCAGCAGTTGCTCTGGGAACTGTATTTCCCACTGAGTAGCCAGATACACAGAGCTAGAAATATTACCACAGTGCAGGCAGTTCCAATAGCAGAATAAAAGTTAATGGAAAGACTAGAAATACAGTGGTATTTGGGTAAAGAGAACTAGAAGCACAAATTCATCTCCTGTCCTACAACAGACACATGTCCTTGAAGGAGTGAAATAGAATGAGTTGAATTTTCACATGCAACCCAAGTGTGGTGAGCAGGACTGGGGCAGTGATCGTCCCCCTGTACTCAGCACTGGTGAGGCCCCACCTCGAACACTGTGTTCAGTTTTGGGCCCCTCATGACAGGACAGACACTGAGGTGTTGGAGTGTGTCCAGAGAAGGGCAACGGAGCTGGTGAGGGGTCTGGAGCACACATCTCATGAGGAGCGGCTGAGGGAACTGAGGGTGTTCAGCCTGGAGAAAAGAAGGCTGAGGGGAGACCTTATCGCTCTCTACAACTCCCTGAAAGGAGGGGGTAGCCAGGTGGGGGTTGACCTCTTCTCCCTGGTGACAAGCGATAGTACAAGAAGAAATGGCCTCAAGTTGCACCAGGGGAGGTTTCAACTGGATGTTACAAAAAACATCTGAAATGGTTATCAAACATTGGAACAGGCTGCCCAGGGGAGTGGTGGAGTCACCATCCCTGGAGGTATTTAAAAGACAGGCAGACATGGTGCTGAGGGACATGGTTTAGTGGTGGTTTTGGCAGCGTTAGGTTGATGGTTGGACTCGATCATCTTGAAGGTCCCTTCCAACCTAGACGATTCCATGATTCTATGAAGGTGAAGAGGAGGCACTGCAGACAGAAGCATCAGTATGAAGCATGCTGCTCACTTCACAGCTCAGCTGGGCAGAAATAGGGAGGCTTTTGCACAAGTGTGGCCACACACAGCCGGCCTGCAGCAACAGCTTTGTTCCCCAGAAATTAACTGGGTTTGAGGGGCCTGAGTGTTGCAGAGACGTGTAGCAAAAGGCAGAGATGTGTAACCTACAAACAGGTGACAACAGTGACAGAGGCAAGCTCTACAGCTCCTGGTGCACCCACAACATCTGCTGAAAGTCTGAGCAACAGGACCTGGAGCAAAGGCTGATGCAGGATCCAGTTTCTGGATGTTCCACATCAAGTGCCAGAGAAGGACCACAGACTCCAGACTGGACGGATCCAACATCTTCCCCTCAGACTCCTTTCAGGCTCTGTCTCACACTTACCTCATTGAAGCTCCCACACTTTGCAGATCCTGCTGCAATGGGACAGGTGATTTCTCCCCTCTGCAATAGCCTCTCCCGGGTCACAACTGTAAAGGTTTCATGGGAAATAGTTTGAGTGGGTTGCAATGCCCATAGGGGTAAGAAGCTTCTTTGCCCAAGAAGCAGGAGCTATGGACGCAACGGAAGTGTTTCCACTTGGTGCCTCAGAGCTGCAGTCCCACGGGCTCCCCATTCCCCATCTGTGTCAATACTGAGTTATTTGGCAGCAGCAGAGGAAGCCACTGAGATCAAGACATGCTTCATACACACATACACAACTAACAGCTGTATAGAGTCATATAACTAGAATCTATCCATATGGAAACTCATTCCATGTATGGAATAGCTCTCGCAATCACAAAGGAGAGGCAGCAGGAACATCTTTTCTGGTAGAAAGGGCAGATGCGAAGGCCTGGCGTGATTTCCCTGCAGGTTTTCTGCTTTCTTGTAAGTGCTGGTGACCAAAATTAATGACCAAACAGCCAAAGCTAATCACTCACTCTGTTTTCAATATGTGAGCTATTCATACCCATTACGGATTATACCTCACATTTATTCTGAGCCTTTCATCCTAAGAATATAAGTGTTCTTTACAAAACTGCAATACAAAAATGGGACCCAAACCACTAACTTCATTAGAGTTAATGATTAATATTACCCAGAAGCCAGCCCTAGACCAAACACCAATGCATGAAGTCATTTTCTCAGACAGGAACAGAGATGCTCTGTAATGTCTCTTCACAGCAATAGACTGGAGGGAAGGAGAAACCCAGTGTGATCAACTAACAAGGAGGGAATATTTAGGCAGGCAACATTTAGCTTTAGCTACAGGAAGTATGCATATAAGCTCCAGGAGAGGCACTGGAGATATTATTCTTGCAGGTCAGTTTATTGAGCTATTACTGTCACAAAAGGACATCTATGGCCATCACGTAGGCATCCTAACCATCACAGGTATACGTCAGAGGTTCCTCGGAAGCATGGGCAACATTAAATGTTCATATCCTGGAGATAAGAGCACAGGGCTTGGCCAGAGCTGCAGCTGGGCCATGTCTATGAGGAGCAAGATAGAAGGAGAAAAGGTAGAGAGCATATTTGAAACAGAGAACTGGGGTACAGGAAGGGGAGCAGGGGCCCTGGGGAGTACGGCTGGCTCTGCTGATCAGATGGGAAAGACAGACTTCTCTACTGTTGCTGTTAGGGGGAACTCCTTACATCCTATTTCTGTTGGCCATACCTGCCATGCTTTCCCTCCAGGATCATGGCTTGTTTAGCAGCAGAAGCCACTCTGGCTATCTGGGGGTTTTACTGCAGCAAAGCAGGCAGTGGATAAGGTCCATGGCCATTCTGTTTCCCGTACGTTCTCCTGCTCCAGGCAACTGCTTCATTTGCCGAAGCCTAGAGGGGAACCTAGCTCAGTGTTATGTTCAAGATGTCATAAAAATAATTTATTCAATACCAAAATACTCCTCAGTCTGATCAGTCTGACAAACATTAGAACATGGTATACTCCACTGCTTAAGATGCCCTGGTAGAAAGCCACAGAGATGATGCTCAAATAACTGAAGTACAATGGATCGCACTAATGACACATAGTAGACCTCGATCCTGTAATTTGCCATGGATAAATGAGCTGTTTTTTCCATTCATACCACATCTTTGTCAACTATGCATTTTGGGAGGGCTGAATCTCTATGAGTATGGGTGAAAGAGCTGAATTTACCTCACAGTATGTAACATCTGTAAAACTATGTGTATAGCAATGTGGTTATTCAGTAAGATACTCAGACTCACACATGTGCTGATATTTTGATTCTTCTAAATTATAATTCTTTTAAGTGGAAAAACAGAAATTTAGAGCAAAGGTAACCTTGTTTGTGTCCTGGAGTGAGCACACATGGGAGAGCACAGCTCACTTCTTTCTGTGGCTCCAGGGCCACCCTGACCTCACTTTTCTGCCCCAGGCCTTTTTTTCCCCAAAGTATTTTCAATGCTGTTGTAAACTCTTTCTCAACTTTGCAACAACTACCTTTGGTTTTTTTAATATGAACACTAGGACTAGGGCTCCTTCCATCCATGAGAAATCTTTCTTTCTGTGCCTCACCCCTACCAGATACCAGAGTATCTGCAGTGAGGAGGATGTAGAGAATATTCTGCCGTGGCCTCTCCATCCCTGAGACAGGGCCTATTGTCTCTAAAGCTTCAAGATAGCCTCAAATCTCCCTGAAGACATGTTCTGTGGGGAAACCAAACACTGTTCAGAGTGGTTTTTTAAGAGCTTCAATTTCTTGGTGTTCATTGTATTAAATATTCATATTTTCTATGTTTAAAGTTTTCTATTTCTGCCTTGCTGCACTACGCCCCTATTCTGGAACTTACACCTCTGAAATTTAAATCTCCACTTCAATGTTGGGAGAGAGGAAGTATATGCCATTTGCTGGAACAGGTTTCACACCAAAATGGGAGCGTGGAACATGCTTCTTCCTCATAATTACCATGGAATTCGTTCAGAAGGAATCTGACACAATCAACAAAAATATGAACGAGAAGAAATATGTGTTAATGAAATATCACGTACTTGGAATCAATACAAAGATCATGACAACTCATAGGAAGAACAAACGTTTCTGGGAGTAGGAAACTCCAGCTGCAATCCTGCTATAAGTTCAGCAGAAACAGTCCTATCGCTGAGCAAAATGTCATGGTATAAAGCAATAATATATTGAATTAAGCAAACTTTTGGAAAATGATACTAGGGGTTCTTATTCCTAAATGGATAGTCATGTTTAATTAGGTTTAAGAGAAAATATGGCAAGGGATCCTTACACAACAGAGCAGAGTGCTGTTAACTTTGGCTGCTTCCTGAATTTTCAATGAGATTTCTACTATAAAAACTGTTTTGCTGTTGAAAACATTAAGGAAAAATTGCCGTGCTGATCAAAGAATGCCCCCTTTTGGAACATCCCAATCTCATAGACTGTAGGTACTGTATCACGGCAGCTCTGAACACCATGTTCATGGATTAAGCACTTTTTCCTGCTTGGAAAACCATGCTGTGTGGATTAAAAATGGAGTTCACTTTATAACCCTAACTCGTGAACATATTATATTTTCAGAATAACGTTAACTAGTACTATTTAGCATCTGTCAGCCTAAAATCAGAGCACCAAGCCAGTTGTTCATGTCATTTGCTTCTTCTGACCAATTTTATAATTCATTTCTAACTATATTGACTTTTCAGCATGGCATTGAGCTTCATTTCAAAAGCAGCAGCTAGTAAAAGTTAATGATCCAAAAACGTTACTATTTTAAGCTCACAGTGGACCAACCAATCATTTCTAACCACAGAGTTAAGGCTTTTGCTTCATAGCCCTGCGCAAAGCCCGAAGGCTGCAGCAGCTTCAGGTCCCTACCTCTCTGGTCCCTTCCATCCCCAGCACTTGGGCAGCACAACCCAGAAGTACTCTGTACTTGACAAGTTACCCCTCATATGTGAAATATGGGTGAAAACCCCAGGAAGATCCCAGGCACCCACACATCCCATCCCATCCCCTCTAAGCAGCTCTGCAGCCGCCCTGCAATCTCCCTAACAGTCCTCAACTCCATCACTGCAACTACTCCAGAAGGAGCAGAATGGATGGAGTAGTTCTGCCTGTTCAGGATCTTTGCAAGTAGGTGGTAGTCCCATTTTTTTCTTCTCTATCTCCAGTTTCCATTGCAGAAAAGATGGGAGCTTCCTCCTTCCAGTCTAGGACAAGACATTTCCCAGTGGAGCAACAGTTCAACAAGAGGGGAGTGCAGCAAGAAGGGGGGCACTGGCAATGGCCTCTGGCCTTTACGAGGGTAAGAGTGACTGACAGATGAGCCAGGACTAAATCTCTGAAGACAGATCTTGGGGCTTTGACCTTTAAACAATATAAAATCCCTCAGAAAAAAAAAAAAACTTAAATTCTGGGCTTAAACTTCTGAGAAGCTCCTTAGACCATTTCAGATCCTGGGGTCCAATTTTATGGCATTCCTTTTCAGCACTATTTTGATTCTTCTGGGAAGAAAATCCAGATACTACTTTTAGACAGAGTTAAGAATAGGAAGCAACATGGGCACATTCTAGCAGCTGGAAAAATTATGCCTAGAATTAAACAATATAAGCGGACGACATAAAGCAGGGCTGTTCTTTCCCATTTGCTTTTTCCTTTTTTTGAAATGTCACAGATAGAGCCTTTATTACAGCACCACATTCCACCTCAAGCAACGGATGTCCAATCGCATCTTTTAAGAAATATTGCAGAAACACATTAACACTGGAATTAAGTAACTGGCACTATTTGCTGCCCTCGATTTTTGAATTCTCATTGGCTTTTATTATTTTCTCTCCCTCCCCTCAACAGAACAAGATAATTAGACAGAAGCAAATAAGATGTACAGAGCTAGAAAACAGAAGAGCCTGACATGTGTAGTACATGCTGTCAGCCATATGGCATTCTATATATATTGTTACAGATGAAAATTGTACCACACACTGCGCTGTACATTAACACTGGAATAGTATACAGTAATTCATGTGCATAAACTGATACTATCCGCTGTGTTGGCTAATAGATTTTTGAAGTTTTCTCCATAGCATTTTATTTTAAATGACAGTGTTTTCTATTAATGGGTGGGCACTGTCAGTTTGTTGACCCCGGTCGGGAAGGATGTCTTTTTGTTCAAATGGCAGCCATCATTTCTGTGAAGTGATGCATGTAAAAAAGCCAGTAAATGCAATTCACCTCACACGCGGCTGTCACTCAATTTGACATCTACATGTTGGAGTATTTTCTCAAAGTTTTCTCCATGTGACCTGCAAGTTAAAGATCAGGGAGGTTACCTTCATCCAGCCCATCCATGTGTCAATCATCCCTACCTAAAAATGAAAGTTACAAATAAACTGCAGCTACTATTTATACTCTGCTGCCTGTCCCATCTTTTTCATGTCAATCTTGCCGTTTCTCATTAGAGCTACACCATGCTCCCCCCCACTTCTTCTTTGTGTATCCCAGATTAAGTTTCTTTGTTTTTCTGCCGCTGTCCTTCTGAGCGTGTAAAGTCCTTAATGCCTTAGCTCTCTTTTTTCCCCCGTGATAACTTTAAAGGGAAACTTAGAAAGATATTAGTAGTCTTTTTAAAGCAATGCATGGCTACAAATCAAATACAAACTCCTTCCTCCATGGGAACACACAAGATGCCAGGGAAGTAAATACAACTCTGCAGTCACCTGAAGTTAAACCATCTTTTCCATGCCAAGGATACAAAGCCTGTTGTTAGAGCAAGTGGAGAGATGTGCTGAACTGCAGAACTGGGGACCCATCTGTTGTCACTGCATGGGCCACCCATGGGCCTCCCACACTGCAGCACTCGTCTGCCTGCGTCAGTGGGGATGGACCGGCCAGGCACACATCAAGAGTCCCTCCTCCTGCTCCCCTGCGGGTCCTCACAGAAAAATCCACTTACTAAGGATCTGTGTGCAAGAGAAGGAAAAGGCTTATTGGTGTATTGGGAGGGATGCGATTAAGTTTGACCCTAGGTGAGAACACAGACAGCTCAATAGTTTGAGATCCCTGAGACTTACATTTCCTGCATTTTAAGGTGCTAAGTGGAAAAGGTGTTTCCCTATGTCATTGGTGTATTATTGTCACTGCCCATAAGAAACGAGGTGTTTTATACACGCAGAAAATGGACTTGAACAGAATTACACCAAGGAAAAGAAAATATTACTGAAAACCACCACCCTGAAGGTGGAGGTCGTTTTTATACAGCCCTGTCCAGTCTAACATTAAGTGGCTCGATGTCAGCAAAGTTTTACTCTCTTCTTTTGGAAGGCTATTCCAAAAGAATACCTGTCACTGCTAGAAAGTCTCTCCCAGTATTCAAACTCCACCCTGTACTTTAAAAAAATGCTTCATAAAATCATGACCCAATTAACACAGTCAACTTTGTTCCCCAACCCCTGAACACTGAACCGAAGAATAACCTAGAAACTGCCCAAGAAATCTTGAATAACTTCAGCTAGAACAAAACTTGACAGGAAGATAAGAGGACACTGCTCACACCCAAAGGCTTGGCATCAAGTTCCTTGTACTCCCCAAGGAGATCTACTCATCTGAAATACCCCAGAAAACACAGTCTAGATGAGAAAGATGGAATAGCTAGGGAACAGCTCCCTCTCATTTACAGAGTGGGACAATACAATTATTTTTCTTATTTTTTGTCACCAAACACCTAGCTTGAGTTTAAAACATGTTCTTTGTTTCACAGTTAAATCCCAGGTCACAATGGGAGACAAGGTGAACAGGGCAAGGCAGACAAATGCAGAACTTCCTCTCAATGCAGGCAGCAAAGGGACTCACACCCCTGTTCAGATGTGGTACATGGGGGTTTCCAACCTCGGACATGTCCAGGGAATCCAGAGGCAAGAGAATATATTCTGCCTGTCTCCAAAGGAGTGTATTTCCAAGCACTATCTTGTTGGAAGTGAGTTATCTGGCAGACAAAAATAAGCTATTGCAGTGCAAAGAGCAGAAAACACTTTTTGGCTGGAAACGTTATGCCAGGGAGTCACTCTCACAGTCTTTCTCTTCTGCTCCGTCGATATTTTGTACTTACTGCAAAGGAGACCTGGATTAACAGATTAGACGGATGGCAAATATCTGAAAATATCTCCATATATCTGAATACTTCTCCAACTATCTCAGTAGTTGGGTTATTTTCCTTAATGGTGCGAAATGCAACCTCCAGTCTTCTCAGGCAAAAGAGGGAGGTGATCCTAGGTCTGCTTCATTCTGGACAAGCACTCTGACTCTTGAACATAAGCAGGTTGGGACCATTCCCGGCTTTCTTCTTTGCTTTCAAATATTTCACTTGAAAACAGGGAAAAAAGCCAAAAAAAGAAAAAAAAAAAAAGGAAAAGAAAAAAGGAATGGTTTGATCAAATCTAGTTATCTCCCTCCACTGTTTTAGTCTGGCTGCCAAATTTGGGGTGGGGGAGGAGGTCACCTGGCCAGAAGCACAATATGTTCAGTCTGCAGAGCGGCTCTGCTGCGGGCTCCCAGTGGATATGCATCTTTGGGCCTGCCAGATGGAGCTCCACACCCTCCACTAAAGACCCTCAGCCCATATGCCAGGACTTACCCTGTAGCTTTACATGGCCCCAGTTCTGCTCTTAATAGTAATCAATGGAAATATTTTCATCCTTTATCTCAGAGCACCCATAGAGAAGTTCTTCTAGCCTGCCCCGTACCTCAGAGCAAGAAGTAGTGCTCAGACTTCTTCACTTCCTCTGACCTGTCATGTTCTGCATGACGCTGAAATTTCTCTGTTCCAGTTGCTGACCCCATAGGAGCTTACCGGGACTTCATGGCATCAGTGATGTGGTATGGTTGGTTACTTCACTGCACTACATGCTCTTCTCCAGCCGTGCCAGAAGACAGACAGTCCTTCATATATCACATTCATGTGGCCACACTATGCAGCAATAAACCAACTAGATCAAGTCATCATTCATTCTTTGGTCCGCCTGGCTCAATGGCCTATGGCTTGCAAAACAGCCCCAAGAACCAGCTGTCCTGAAGACCCTTCCAGCTATTACGAGACATCTTTCTGGAACAGTTGTATACAACGGACACGTAATGTCTGCTGAACTGTGGCACTGAGACTCAGCTCCTCACTGGTTCAGTCTGTTCCTAGATATTCGGAGGGGAGGTGAAACGTCCACCCTACTTCAGCTTGTCTCTCTTGAGGGCAAATCTCCTCCTCTGCAAGGCCACAACATGTGAGGAATTCCTTCTGCTTTCTGACACAGCTAAGCAGTGAGGATGGTATTTTCATAAGGTGGTTTGTAGGAACTGTGACTGTATTAAACAACATATTTTACAGCTATTTTGACTGCATTGCTGTTTACATTTCAGACTTTCAAACCTACAAGAAATGGTCTAAGTTTACCATTTAATTAAAGAATGGTCCCTGGAAATTTTGATTTAGGAGACCCAGCATTTGAGCTCACATTTGCAGCCCACGCTCACTGACCAACGTGTCTGTGCTCCCCTCTGTTCACAGGAGGGCTCAGGCATAAAACTCCCTGACATGGTGACTACCCTCATCATTTTCTTGTGCCTCAGCTGGAGCACAGAGGAATGGACTGAGAAACAGGAGGAGTAAAATATTGCAGTGAACTTTTAAACTAAAATAGCAATAGAGAGTTAGATAATTAAATGGGAAACCAGACCCAAATGTCAAATAAGGAGGGAGACATCAAAGAGAAACAGCAATCTCTGATAAAGATCAAGAGAGAAAACTAAAATTTTTATGGCATATGCTGACAAATGGCTGAAGTAAAATATAACAAAGTAACTCGGTTTAGCAATATTTCTACAGATTGTCTGAACTACACTGCTGCAGAGATCAAAGGATAGAGCTGGAAACAAAATACCAAAAGAAATGACACACTCCCCTTCTACACCACCACCCTCACCCACATCCCCCCCCCGCCCCGCTCCCTTCAAATTCGTATTTCAAACCTAAGACTCAGGGGTTGGAAATTTGTAAGAGTTTCTGGAAAGGTCATTCCATGATCTGAACAAGTGGGAACTTTTTATTTGAAATTTCTTTTTCATATCTTTTTTTTTCCCCATTAGAAAGGTGTTCAGAAGTCAAGTCCAGCCTGTCTCTAGCTCAGATCCTCTCTCAGCTGAGTACCAGACTGCTCTCTAGGATGCACAGTTCTCCTCTGCCTTTCTGTGTATGACTCAGTCACATGTCTTCAGCAGATGGGTTTTCTGCATTTTTCCCAACAATGCTCCCATTGTTGTTATTGAAACTTTTCCTCCTGCTTTAAGCCCAGTCCTTGTTATGTGCAGATTAACCCGCTAGTTCTGATGACTGTGCTCCTCAATCAACACTTGCAATTCGTGTGTATCCTCTACAAAGAGAATAATCTTATTTTTAGTTTCCTTTGTTGACTCGTTTATCGCTTTATCATACACTCTAGCTAAATATATTTGTCAATTGAGGCATTTTGAACATTTTGTTCATAAAAAAGTCAACTGTAATTTATTTAAAGTTTATTTGCAGTGATCACAAATGCACAACCTCCGCCAATTATTTTTTGTTCATATTTTCCAATTACTTAAAAATTAGAAATGAAGTTTCATGAAGAAAAAACTTTTTCCATCCTACTTGAATGCCAGCTCTCAAGATAGCTGGTAATATCAAGAGACTGGGAGATAAAGATTACCTCTGGCTATATTCTCTTCCTACATGAGAACAAAGATTGTTTTCATAAATGGAACTCAGATTCTTCCTCCTCAATGAAAAATGATTGCACTCAAAAATAAGATAGCCAGGTGAAATCCTGGAGTATATGTTACATGCAAGACTAAACTAGATGTAATGACCATAATGACCCTTTCTGGCTTAAATGAAGTAAGAGATTTGCCGGAAGTAGCATATGGGCCATCTACTTTCTGCAATCGCGTGATAGTTAAAAGGAAATTGCAAATACATGGGAGGGCAAGGTTTAGCCATTTGACAGAAGGCACAATGTTGACAGATAAAGTGGTTTGGCCAGTTTAAAATGTCTACTTAGTTCAAATACAAAATTACTCCTCAGTCAGTTCTTGAAAGCTGGAATAGAGTAAAACACCATTCTGCACCATAAAGAGTGTGCAAAACACTGCAAAGTCTCTTGTGGAACTTCTTAATTTTCTACTGCATCTCAGTATTTCACCTTGTTGGCAGAGTTAGTAAATACCAGTTCTCATCACCAGCTACACAAGACTAAGACAGCTACAAGTTCAAGACAGATCATGGGGCCAAACTCTTGACAGCAGGAAGAGGATGTTTATTGCTATCCAAAGCCCCTCCGTTTGCAAAAGATATGTATTATATGCAACTCAGTTTAATACTAATATTTAAAAAAATATCTATTCACATTAAGGGGGTTGTTCAGAATTAATAATAATCAGTGTTAATTCCTACGGTTTAGAAAATGTATGTATGTGAAAGCAGAGACTGAACTGAACTGGTGGAAACTCACCATAGTATTTACCAATTCAATCCTTATTATCAGATGCTAACAGAGATGAAGTGCATTATAACCGGTTTTGATCCTAACTTACATGCTTGCACTGAACAAAGTTCAGCAAAATAAACTGTTGATTTTAAAAAACTACTTGTCTCCTACATATAATATATACTGGCATCTCCTCCCCATTTAATCACCTTTTGCCACTTATTACACTCACCCACTATGTTTTTCCTCTGACGTCTTTATATTTATAGTTCTGTATCTTCTATTTTTTTCATTGCCTCTTAAGACTGTGGACTCAAAAATCAAACATGGTGGCAGAAGAGACAACTGCTATTGGATATTTCCAGAGCTTCCTAATTTGCTTCTGGATCCTCTTCACTTCTTACCTAAACAGCTCCTTATTCCTTAATAGGTATAATTCTAGAATTTAATACAATTTACTTATGTCAATTTGCAAGAACTTAACAACCAGTTCCTGCACTTCTTGCAATAGCACTTGCCCCACCTGGGATACCTTACCTTCCCACGAGGAAGCCATTTGGCACACACAGTCTTTGCTTTCAAGAGAAGTTCTCTTCCTTTTAATTTAGTGTTTCTATAAGATCAGTGCTTATGAAACATTGCTGCTGAGTGTACACAGGCTGATGAGACATTGCGGTATAAAGCTTCATCTCACCTGAGTGGCATGAGCCTGCATTTACGTAAGATACATGACAGCTAACTTTGGCATGTTACTGCTTAATCACAAAATAATAGAATTTTGAGGGACTTTTCGAGGTCATTTAGTTCATCTCAAGCCACAAAAGGGATCACGATACCTATTAACATCTGAGGCCAACCAACTCCCACAGATAGAGACACCGCAACCTCTCTGTAAGATCTATTCCAATGCTTCGCATGCCACTCATCCTGTGGACCCCCTCTAAATTTAAAAGTATTTAAAGTAAAGCTTCAAGTGAAGTCCTGCATTCCCAAATAGACAAAATCACTACTAATTTAAAAACAAAACAAAACAAAATTTGACGTGTAAAAACTCTTCATTCATAGTTGTCTACTGGCAGAGATTTCCAAACTCCAAGAGTAAGAAAAAAAATCTATTGTTGCTGATGACAAGCAATAAACATTCTTTGTTAGACAATAAAGCTTTTTATTTTAATTCTCTGTGACTTCAAGACACAGTGTATCAAGTGTTTTTGGTTTCACACTTCACTACCATAGTTTATTTGAAAACAGAAGAGGCGGCATGTAACAATACGCAGTATTACAGGATGCTTCTAATGCACAGGCAAATCCAAAATTCCTGTCTGAAACTGCATGGAAAGTTTGGTTATTAATTTCTACATTGAACATGGAGTTTAATACGTGTATTATATTAGGGAAGGATAAGTGGTGGGAAATTGTTCAGTGGTAGTAATTAATGGTAGTAATTAAGTTTCCAGATTATAAAGCAAGTGATAATGAAGTGTTGATTGTTGCAGGTGAAAGAACGAGTACGACACTATATCCAACTGGGAGTTTGGTACAAACTTTTTGTCTATTCTTCCTTTCTACCTAAAACAACTGGAAGAGAAACAACAAACAAAACAGATACTGATCTCGGTTCCACCAGCATACCTAACTTGTATACAAAACCAAACAATTTCAACACAGTTTAAACCAGTAAGAGTACATTGAAGACTGCTCATAAATCTTGTTTTCTGATCAAATTAACCACCAATGCATGTCCATCTACAAAATTCATCATTCAATTTATCATTGATCAACACCGTACTGTCCCCTCAATTTTAACCTTATTTTTAATTTTAGGCAGAAAAAAGACTTTAAAGCAGCTTTGTTTCACATGCTGGCTATTCTTTGGCTAGATAGTGATTTGTGATTCTTTTTAGCATCCTTCAATACCCAAGATGATATTTTCAAGAATTATATGAAGTTTCTGAAAGGAAAAATACCCAAAAAGAAGCAACTCTACGTAGTTTCTGGGAAAAACAGAGAAGGGAGAGAGGAAGAGAGGAGAGGTCAGTCTAGAGCACAGGCTGTATGAGGAGCGGCTGAGGGAACTGGGGGTGTTTCAGCCTGGAGAAGAGGAGGCTGAGGGGAGACCTTAGCGCTCTCTACACCTCCCTGAAAGGAGGGTGTACCGAGGGGGGGGGGGGTGTCGGCCTCTTCTCCCAAGTAACAGGTGACAGGACAAGAGGAAACAGCCTGAAGTTGCACCGGGGGGGGGATCGACTGGATATTAGGAAAAATTTGTTCACCAAAAGGTTTTTCAAACATTGGAACAGGCTGCTCAGGGGAGTGGTGGAATCACCATCCCTGGAGGTCTTTAAAATGATGGGTAGATGTGGTGCTGAGGGACATGGTTTAGGGGTGGTTTTGGCAGTGTTAGGTTGACGGTTGGACTCGATCATCTTGAAAGTCCCTTCCAACTTAGATGATTCTATGACAAACAATAAATTGACTTCTGCTGATTTCAGAAAGTCTGATCTAGGGCTTAAGTGTTGCCTTGAGCTGTGGTCCATCTGCCCCTTTTCAAAGTTCACCTATGAACTTCCAATGTGACGGGGCTGACCCCACCTATAACCCACTATGTCAAGTTGCACTGTTGGTCTGCTTCCTTCCCACAGAAAAAATGGCACCAAGCCCAAACATATTAAGGATAACAGCGAAGTCAATCCAGTGGCAGGAACTGTGATGCCTACGCAAAGGGTCCCATCCAGGGATCTCCTTCCCAGCTTGAAGGAGTGCTGGGCACAGAGCAGGGCAGAGCAGAGAGCAGAGGCTCAGCAGTGTGCTTTGGAGCGTAACCTCCGAGAGCTGCCTCCAGGGGCAGGGGAGAAGGGATCTAATGGCTGAATCGTATCATATACACAGATGCACAAAAGTAACCTACAACTTTGGCTGCTATGTGACCCTTCTGCTGGTTAATTTGCCGCTGCTTCTGGATTGGATTTCTCATATTACCTGGATCAGTCAGAGATGTGCAGATGGAGAAAGGAAGAAGTAAAAATTGCACAGAAAACGTTCGATTTTAGTTAGGGCAATGCTTTTGCTGGCTAAATCTCCTATGTAGCACCACCATCTATGATACAGTAGTCACCCACTCACAGCAGAGTACAATGAGACGTGCTTGGGCTGGCAGAGCGGGGGTCTGGCTGGCTGTGCCGCTCTCCGCTGTTTCCGGGCTTCTTATTACCCAAAGAAGCAGACTGCCTTTGCAGAGAGCCCTCCTGCCCCAGGTCAGGCACACAAGCATTGGAGGGTGGGGGACCCCTCTACCTTTTATCGCGCTTGTGTCCATTCAAATCAAGATAATAAGAAGTATTCAGACTCATGCTCTGGGCCGTAAGGTGATCGCCGACAGGTCTTGGAGAAGAATTTTCCCACACAGCCATGCACAGAGCCAGTGAATAGTCTGTGAGTGCTGTGATTTGCCTGTGGTCTGTTTTCTCTAATTTGAGATGTTAGCCCTGGTAGGGGCTGGTTAGCAAACTGGATGGATCTACAGTCCATTCCAGTATAGGCACCAAAGTCATACATTAAAGTTGGGGATCACAACTCATGTAAGTTATTCCAAAAAAATAACTGTGCAAGAAGCCACAGAACAGCTTTTACTTATTAATTACTGATTTGATAAAGTCAGTACATCAGGAAATCAGCGTATACAGGTACTTAAGAGTTATAATTAATCTCCAGCAACTGTTATCAGAACCACTAACCAATGAACAGTTTTATTCAGCTCAGAGGACTTGGATGCACTTGTTCAACGATGGCAAAAAAGGAAAAGCCTTTGCAAGCACCTATGTAGCGTGTGCACATTGTCCCTTTTTAACCACAATCAGTTGTAAACCAAATGTAAAGATATTAACCTGGACGTATTCGAATCTTCTGAAACAGGTCTGCAAACATAGAACTGAATTTGAAGGTCTTTTATTTTTCTTTTATAGGCCTTTACAGTAGACCTTTCTCCACAGCCACAGAGACTTTATTTCCTCTTACTTTATTAAATAAAAGCTGAGACTCCCAGATATAAAGCAGGAATCTAAAAATCTGGAATGTGAGCAATGCAGCAAATAGAGCAAAGCTTGCAATGAAATGTGTAAGTGCTGCCAGTACTGTGATTGTGTTTGAAGACATAAAGGCAGGCTGCTATGCAATGAAGAGGGCACTGAGGCAAACTCAAAGAACACATTCCCCATGGAAAAAACAATCTCAAAAAAATAACAATACAAATTTCAGGTCAAGAATTTAATTTAAAAATACAGAGAGTAGTTCACAAGGAGCAAAAAACAAGAGATATTAAGAGGAAGCCTACAGAGGAATGTAGCCTACAGTAGGATTATAGGCTTTTGACTCTGATTCTTACCATGAGTAAGGATTAGCTTTGATTACACAATGGCTCTGTTACTATTAGCGACTTGCTCACTTGCCAGTTGAAATAAAAGCAATGCAAGATATAGTTAATTTTGACAACAGAAATGCAGCCACAGGGCAGTTATTTAACCACAATTACGGAAAAAGAGTCCCATATTTTGTTATCTTCCAGAAGTAGATGCAGAATTCAGTTTGTAATAAAATCAACATCATTATGCATATACTGCCATTCCTTCTAAAATCTCCTCTATCTTTACCCCATATAAATAAACCCAACCAACTCTCCAACCTTAAACTCTCAAGCAATACTTCCAAAGCACATTTGGTCTTAAAAAGGTCACTGTTCAGATTGAACCAAATAATCTTTGAACAGAATCAACCAAAACCATTCACTTCTCACATGGGATTGCCTGAAACTTGAGATTTCCAACTGTCTACTGTCCTGATAGGTGGCTAATTCAGCTACAGTGCAAACACTCACACACACAATAGCAGAAAGTTAACCTACAGCTTTGTCCAAGGGCTTGTTATATTCTTGGTAAGATGATACCACCACAGAGGGTCAAAAAGACAGAGCTCTATATTGCAAATAGTATGACAAGGAGATAAATGCACAAGTTGCGATCCCTCAATAAATTACGTTAAGGTCTGATTTTAGGATTAATAGGATTTGATAACTTCCCAGAGATGCAGCAACTCACTACATAATAGGTTTTAGACTGCCTTTAGAACATCTCTCCTCTGCATGTCAAGTCAAACAGTCATTAGATTTAAGACAGATCCCATTCAGCCCTTTCCCTTTCAAACTGAGTGCCCTATGTACTGGGTTAGAGACTCCTGTTCCTACTAGTGTTCACTGGACTAATGAATCTTGAACAGGAAAAATTAGTAATGCTCCTGTCTCATCCATCTATAACTCAAATAAATCACTTGACAGTTGAGATTTGAATTTCGCTATTCAAAGGAGGAAATCAGGCATACATCTCTATTTATGCAAGACATTACATTTACTTGTATAAGTACTCTGATCACAGCTATTTGCAAGACATTTTGGTGTTCAGATAACTTTCCTCCTTTTGCTGTCCATCCACCTTTCTCCAGCTATAGCTCTGAGTCTTTTTGGGGATCAGGTTTGAGTTACGCTTCCAGCTCTTCATTTGCTCTTGTCAAAGCTGATACTCAGATCAAGGAGGATTCTCAGGCAATTAACAAACGTGGGAAAGGAAAAGAAGCATTTAAAGACTTGGGCATCTTCAGGTCTAAATAGCCATGAAGTTTAAGTTTTTGGAAACTCCATTTTGGAGTTAGCCAGTAAATTTTACTTAATATTTAGGTGCCTACAGGTACAGTGTAGCAGTCAGCTCAAGCATACTTAAGACTAAGTTAGCTCTGAAAGGAGTGATCCTGACCACCTTTCCATCCTGACCGTGCATCTCCAGTGCTTCTTCTGTCTCAGCTTTAGTAGTCCATGCAAGAAACTAAATTTCCCTTTTCTTTTCTCAGATGAGTGTGCTTACAGCAACATCAGCTAGCCGATCAGTGTCTGATCTCAAGCACTGCTGTCAGTGCTAACCAGACCAGGACCATAAGCCCGAGAAACAGGCAAGAGCCCAGACTGCTCCTTTGGCAGCATCTTGGAGATAAACCATTTTAACTGGCTGAAAAATACATTCCTTACTACTTTATAATATTGCCCTGATCCCATCAAAGATAACCAGGAAGACAAACACACACACAAAAGTCTCTCATCAGTGTATTGGCTCTGCCTATCTCTATGGGCTATTCTATGGGAGCAGGTCTCTGCTCCCAGGTTTTGGTGCCATTCTGTACAAACTCTTCCACTCCCCAAGGAATGAATGCAGAACTCTAAATCAGGAAGACAGGGGTGAGTATTGTAGCTTTTGCTTTTTATACTTAATTGCCCTCATTGCAATGGGCATTTCAGTAGAGAGGTGAATATCCAGCTCAGTTTCTGATAGGAGGTTTGTTCAAAGTGAGGTATGATGGGACCTTAGCTATATTCATTTAAAAGCAGCATATCATGCTAACTTTATCTACAATAACTAAGAAATTCTGATGCAGGCGACACTTTAATTACTACTAATCTTCTAACGGATAAATACTTCCCTGTTTCAAATCCAAATTCTCTGAGGCCTCTAGAAGGAACGGGATCCTGCTGATTAAGGACGGTGTTAACGCCTCCATTGACTATCCTGGATTTTAAGAGAAAGGATCAGATATTGAATCAAAAGTTTAACTCTTAAAAAGAGCTCTTTCCTTTCTCTTCACTTGTGTGGCCAAGATGGAAATTTACTAATAAAATTTGCAAAGAAAAACCATTTGGGAAGAGAACTTGAACTACTGTCATTAACCTTACCTATTTGTCTTAGCCTAGAATCACAGAATTGTAAGTAATTACCTTTACAGAAATCAGACAAAAGGATTATAATAAAAGATACCCTTCAAGCCCTCTACTTTTCTTTTTTTTTTTTTTTTTTTTTTTTGGTACACTGCACTGTAAGGATACCACTACCAAAAGAAACGAAGCATGCATAGTCCCTTTGTTTTTCTGATACATTACTACAGATTTATTAATAGTTTTTTTATATTGATTTAGTTCCTTTTTTTTTTTTTTGGCCAGTAAAGGAAGTCTTTCTTTAAAGGCATCAAGATTAATGTCTTTGATCTTAAATGATGGAGCTGGTATATTGCTGAGTAACTTTTTGCATTGCTTTATTTATTAATTGGCATACGTAGCTATAATTATGGTGGTCAAATCTTGTTATGCTATGTTAAGTAAATGCAGATTTTTTTTCTGGAGTCTTTTCAGCTGGAAAGGCCTCCTTGGGAAATTTGTGATACAATATCCATGCCCTAAGACAGCGCATGTACACACACAAACTGCCCTCTTTGCAACTCCCGAAGGATGAGTTGAGTGTCGAGTTATGCAAAAGTTTACAGCAGCACCATCTACCGGGGAATCCTTACATTTGGTACTACACCGCATATTTCTTCTGCATGTCAAAAAAAAGCAAAGAAAGGAAAAGTTGTGACAACAGTTTCAAGTGGTAGACATTGTCCACTGTTAAGTGACGCTCACAGAGTCTCTCATGAAATCAGCGCTACATAAAGATCTCCCTGCTTCTCAGGCTGCAGAACATTATTGGACTCTCTTTTGGTTAACTGAAGTTACTAGAAAGGAAGAGAGAGGACACACGATCTTTCCCTGCAGACAGGGTGTGAGAGACAGTCCTTGCTTTAACTACAGACTGAGGTGGTATCAGGCACAGGTGGTATCTGTACATTCGTGGGAGGAAAGGAGAAAGCCTGGCTGCACCAGATGATGTGGGAACGTCCAGCCCAGCTCTTGGCATCACTACTCTGCAGGTTTGATTCTTTAAGAGTTCTTGTGCTATGGCGTCCCTGTCGTTAAACAAACACAGTACCCATTTTTGTCCAAAGCAATACTTGTAAAACACTGTGAGATCAAAGATTTAAACAAAAAACCAAACCAAAACAAAACAAAAAAGACTCTGTGGAGACACCCTGGGAACAAGCGACAGACTTGGGCTCTGCTCTGGCTCCCCTAAAAACTTGCCTTATGTAAAGACAGAAATGCATAGGATGCAGATCCCCAAACATTGATCGTTAGAGTTTACTAACAGTCTCTTGTTCCAAAGAATCAGTCTAAGAATTAAGATGGACTAAGGAATGTGCAGTGGAGATGTATTAAAAATTCTTATGATGTATATCTATAAATGCATCACTATCACCTAATTTAAGGGATCTAGTTCTGCTGAAAATGAACTTGTGTTCTAGGACAAACTGTCCTCCACTTCATCTAAAGCTCTACCATTAAATTCAAAGGCAGGAAGACTGCTCTTTAATGACATTCATATATTTATATCTCAATTCTGTAGAAATCTCTTTTCTGTGTGAATAGGAGCAGACAACAGAATATTTGTATATGCATGCAGGTAATACAATACACGATTTTGTTCTATGCTTTCTAGAAGTGCCGTCCTCTCAGGTGGAATTATTGGGATTAATTTAAAGACCATTAAAGGACAAAGCCCTTCTTCAAAATGGAACCAGACCAATTTATCTCTTTGTTGCCAAGAAATGCATTTAGGAAAAATCAGCTACTTTGCATTTAGAACATGAGATAATTTAGTAATGTCAACATCCAGCAAAATGGACTGAAGTGCTAAAGTGACTACTGCCATGGTGTAATTAAGACTCGAGTCTTAAAGGTTATAAAGCAGATATACCTGTATCCCACTGGGGTTGACTCCACTACATTGTCTCATTATTTTTTAAGAACAATGGCAAACAATGTCAGACATCTTGCTGCTGATTTAATAACATTAAGCTTCTAGGAGACAACCTCTATCTTTCAGTTAAATCTGAAATAGCAAACGGGGCATTTAAAGAAAGGAAAGAAAAAAATGCAGCTATTCACCTTTCCTCACACAAAAAACTCAAAGCACATAATACAATCTACAAAACATCAAAGACTCAATTTGAAGAAGTTTAAATACGTGTACACCCACACAGGAAAACGTCATGAAAATTGCACGGTTCTTTTACTAAATTTACCAGGTTTTATTTGAATTCTTTTGAAGGCTTTTTGTTTACTTATTCTTTGGGGAAGTTTTTTCCCATAGCTGTAATAATATACGTTAGCTCTTCTATTTCCACTAAATCTTTTCTAATACAGGTTGATCAGAATCAAGGAAAGCAATTCAGGTGATGCTGTACGTAGAATCAATATAAGACATTATAATAGTTCAGTTTTACTTTTATGCATTTCTGAAAAAAGCCTTATATTTAACTATTGAAAGCTATACTTCTGAAAGGTTATCCATTAATCTTCTTCCAGGGACATCTAGATCTTTTTCCTGAGGGTCTGGAATTAATTTAGAAACTGTGTTATATCCACGTGGTTAGTTATAATTACTCTTTTGAATATGCTTTAATGCAACTTTAACACCTAATTTCATTTCTTTTATGATGTCCAAACACCAACATGTATTGGTTCCCCCAAAGATTCACCAGCCTCTCTAATCTTCAGTAAATGGTTAATTTGTTTAATCTGTAAATTTTAGCATCTTTTTGTTCATACTATGTCCTGAATGTTAAGAGATTGAATGAGACACAATAGGAATCCTTGTCTGCTAATTTTTTGTCACACTAGACATTGACTGTTGTTCTAATGGTTTTTGGTTTTGGTTTTTTTTTCCAGATGAATAAGTAGTTACAAAACTGAAGAAAAATTAGCTCTCTCCCTGACAATTTAGTTCTTCTACCAACTTATCATAGACATTTGAAAGTCCAAATTTATTATCTTAACTAGTTAACCATAACAAAAAAATTCTACTAGACTAGAAAGGCAAGATTTTCAAAGCAGCTCTTACAGTGCAGTTATGGTTAGATCCGGTTGGAAACAGGAATTTTCCCCAATAATTTCTTTAATTTTGTTTTTAAGACAGAAATGTGAACTTTTCGTCCAAACCCAAAACATTCATTTTTCAATGGAGAGGACCTTGATGGTGCTATTGGGAAGGCAGGCAAGAGTTGAAATTTTCCAATGGAAAACAAACTGCTTCTGCACACATACAGGCAAGATTTTGTCAAAGAAGAAAAGAGGGCAATTCTTCATTAGTAGAAAACCTTACATCATTCCTACTCATCATTTCAAGTGGTATCCCTAATCCATGATAGGCTTAAACACCCAAGTGATTAAGTACTTAAATGTACACACAATTTTTACTGAATGCCCATCATATGGCATTGTACCCAGCAGGTAGGAAAGACTGGATGTTTTATTGAACAGTTCAAACATTTAAGTGTTGAGGTCAATCCAGCTTAGTTTATCCGTTGTTTTTCAATTTTTTGGTTTATTTCAGCGCTGTCATTTTTTGACATATCAATATCCAGAGCTGCCTTTGTCCCTTACTCTCTGCCAGTCTTGCTTTTGATACATTTGAAATAATTTAGTATTTATCTTTCTATCTTCAGTTATTTGCTCTTCAATTTCCTTCTTAGTCTTGCTTGACTTTTTCCTGTAACAGTTTGTTCTTTCTGTATGATCCATTTGGGCAGGATTTCCATTTTCTCTATTTGGCTTGAATAACCTCTTAAACTTTACCAGCAGCGGAAAAATCTCCTATTCTGATTGAGCAATTAAGATTCTTTAGGCATGTTAATGAAAGGACACTGACAAGTGACTGAGCTATATATAATCATGGCCTCTTAGAACATGTCACCAGAAAACCAGTAAAATAAATTCACTAATACTAGGTCTTTTAAACCCCATTAGAGAGCAAAGTCTACAAGATAGCTTGAACATCTCATCAGGTCGTCCAGGTTCTTTTCTGGTTTTATCTTCATGATGAGCTCCTCATTGCCATATGTGAACTTTCCAGATGAGATTCACTCATCTGATTATTTCCCTGGGGGATGGGAAGAGCACAGCCCTAATTAGCAATCTACTTTGATATGAAATAAATATTAATTGCCTTTTTTAATCTAAAGGTGTCTACAACCCTTGTATTATACTATTAACAAGAACCACATTCTTTTCACTTTTTTTTTTTTAATCCAAGATGTTTGTTTTGCCTTTACTATTATATAGGCCTTAAAATTGCCCAGGCAACATCTCATAGTTAAAGGTTTGGATTGTGCTATTATTGAGAAAACACTGGGATTTTTAGTTCCTTTCAAAGCAGTTGCAATGTGCCCGTGCAATACAATTTCTCAACCTATACAACCAGGCACTATAATGTATTTTTATGCCTGCCTTACCCATTATGCTTGCTATGTTTCCATTAAAGACAGACCTTATCTAGCAATGACAAATGCTCTGGTGAGAAACAGATGCAAAGCTAGGAAGTATTCAGACTCAAGGCATCACTCAACCTACTATTCTGATCAGCAATTCAGGATCCAGAAGTTCACCGTACAATTCATGGTCTACTTTCAGTACACGGTATGTGGTTTGTTTGCCTGGTGAGTAACATTTTGGGGGAGGGAAAGTACCTAATCGCAACTGTACCAATCCAAAGTAGGAAGTGCATAAACAAATCTCCATGAGACCAGACATGAAAACTATGACAGATGTCAGTTATTGAACTTAAAGGGCAACTCAAAAATGTTCAGACACAGTGGTAATGAGTTTGATACAAAATTCACTAATAAACAGAAAATCAAATTGTATCCTCTGTCTTGTTCATCAAGATTTAAACTAACACTCTGCGGTGAACGTGTGTTACTAACTATTGAAAAGGAAAATAAAACCTAGCATCTCTCTAACACGTTAAGCTTTTTTTTCCTTCTTCTTTCTGATTTGAAACCACCCTAACATGGAATGATATTTATCCCATATTTTTCAATTTTCTGATTTCTGTAAAAACCTGTAGGATTACCTTTCTAAAATAACAACCAAATGTAAACACTCACTTGATTTCCTTCAAAGTAGGCCAACAAGAATAGATGTTAGATACAGTACCTATTTTTTTTTAGTATATTTAAATACTTTTCAAAGTGTTTAAGAAATATGGACTTACCCCTACAAAATACATATGTGGAATTAATCTAACAAGTGGCTGTCGCTACTGCTCAATATTTAAGGAATAAGGCACCACTTATCAGGAAGTCAGAGAGATGGCTTTCTAAAAAAGCAATTAGAAGGTATCAGTGCAGGGGAATGATTAATACTAAGGACAGGAAAGGGGGCATGGGACTTTGCCTTGGCATGAGGAGCCGGGGTGGAAGAAGAAAAACCCTGCAGAGAAAAGATGAAAGTTCTCATTTCCAGTCTGGTGCTGTTTTTCCTGAAGTGGACCTTTATTTTTTTCTGTGCCATATTTTCCTTTTAAAAACAGTTAAAAAGTTTCCTTATGCAACATCCACAGAAATCATCTTCCTGTAAGAAACCTCAAGAATACAACGTTAGCTTTTCAACTTTCCTTTTTCAGTAAGAGAGTAATGGCAACCTGGCAGTATTATGAGGCAGGCATGAAAGCCTAGGGAGGATTTTTTTCTTATTATCACACCATCGCATCTGAAATAATTCCAGGATTCAAGCCAAGATCTTTGACACAAGTATTTGCAATGTGGAGCTGAAACACCAACCCAAAATGCAGTCAAGCTCTGTTTGCTAAGTCAGAAATCCTCCTGCAGCATTTCTAGATTTATTCATCTTCAGAAGATGAAAGAAAAAAAAAAAAAATCCAGAAGTTTTTCTAAACTGATACAGCTTCAGGATTGAGTGTGATCCGTAGACAGAACATTTTGCTAGGCTTTTTATCCCTGACATGGCAGCCATTTCACTTGAGTATTCTATTTCTGTAGCCACGGGGGATTTTTAAGTTTGCTAAAACAACTGAACACATTCCACAAAACAATACAGTGGGTCTTTCTTGTGAAAGCAAAGCTAATCAAATACAGCATCCTGTGCTATTGATGTCAGCCAGCAAGCCACTCATGGCACTACTAGATTCTCTGCTTTTAGGCCAAGAGGCGTATTACGGACTGTTTTCTCCATCTGTTCTCAAAGCAAATGCCAAGATGGTCAAGGTGTCAGAACATCCCACTGAAAACCGGATCAAAGAAGTGACCTGAGCTGCCATGCCAGGACTGGAGTCTTTGCAGAGAAAATCTATGGAAATAAAATACGACAACAAATCTAGAAAACATTTACAAGATAATTCAATAGGAAAAATCCTGGATGGACTTTGAGACTTTTAAGCAGCATTTACAACCCAAATGAATCAATAAAAGTTAAAACAGTGAAAAGAACTGATCCTTTTACAATGCAAGGTTAAAAGCAGAAATTGTGTGCTGATAAGTAAACTTGAGTTCTTAAAATACATCTTTAGAGCTGGTGTTAGGCTACTGCAGAGACATCGCATTGCCCCAGTGAAGACAGAAGCTGAATAATGTATTCCAGAGGGACCTGGACAGGCTGGAGAGGTGGGCCCAAGCCAACCTCATGCAGTTCAACAAGGCCAAGTGCAAGGTCCTACATCTGGGTCAGGGCAATCCCAAGCACAAATCCAGGTTTGGCGGGGAATGGCTGGAGAGCAGCCCTGAGGAGAAGGACCTGGGGGTGCTGATTGACAAGAAGTTCAACATGAGCCAGCAGTGTGCGATCGCAGCCCAGAAGGCCAACCGTATCCTGGGCTGCATCAAAAGAAGTGTGGCCAGCAGGTCAAAGGAGGTGATTCTGCCCCTCTACTCCACTCTGGTGACACCCCACCTGGAGTACTGCATCCAGCTCTGGAGTCCCCAACAGAAGGACATGGACCTGCTGGAGCATGTCCAGAGGAGAGCCACGAGGATGATCCGAGGGCTGGAGCACCTCTCCTATGAGGAGAGGCTGAAAGAGTTGGGGCTATTCAGCCTGGAGAAGAGAAGGCTCCGGGGAGATCTTATTGCGGCCTTCCAGTCCCTAAAGGGGGCCTACAGGAGAGCTGGGGAAGGACTTTTTACTAGGGCATGTAGTGACAGGACGAGGGGGAGTGGCTTTAAACTGGAAGATGGCAGGTTTAGATTGAGCATTAGGAAGAAGTTTTTCACTTTGAGGGTGGTAAGGCACTGGAACAGGTTGCCCAGAGAGGTTGTTGAAGCTCCATCCCTGGAGGTGTTTAAGTCCAGGCTGGACGTGGCCTTGTGCAACCTGGTCTAGTTGGAAGTGTCCCTGCCTATGGCAGGGGGGTTGGAACTCGATGATCTTCAAGGTCCTTTCCAACCTAAACCATTCTATGATTCTATTGAAAATAGCACCAGATGACCACCTGTGACACAGCCCCTCTACATGACCGAACAGCCCCAAAAGTCCTATCCCAAAAATCAAAAGGTGCGCTTAAGGAAATAAGTAATGTGATCAGAGAACACTGGTTATTTCTTTGAAAAGTATGTTAGCCTCCCACATGGCTACGGTCACCTTCTTCTAACCTGACATTAAAGATTTTCTCATTACAGAAAGAAGGAAGAAGGCTGGAAGGAAAGGTATAAACAGGATGGATAAATGAGGTGACTCAATCCTTGAGAGGACACAAGAAGAGAAAAGGAGAGGAATAGTAAAGGAGGAGGTGACTGACATAGACACAGTACAAAAGAGAAAGGAGACTGTTGTCACCCTTTGATGGAAGCAAAAATCACTTCCCACAAAACCAAGCATGGGGTTTGGATAAAAGCTCTCAAGAGCAGCATAATTTCTTAGAGGCTGCAGGAAATTATACTTAAATAAGTACAAGTAGCTTCTTAAATAAGAAATAGTACCCGGAAAACGGAAACTGGGAAAGAATGATGAGACAGACACCTATGTGGATGTGCCTGCGTATCCTTGCTCTCCATTTGTGCTTATGTCGCAGAGGCTCCTTCTCAGCTTTGGGCTGTGCTACCCTCTTCACCTGGCCTGGAGAACACCACAGACTGAGCGCAGAGGGTACTGTGGGTAGAGCACAGCTCAGCACTGAGTGCTCACGCTTCCACCTCCGATCCATCACCTCTAAGAAATTAAGAACTGAGCACATCCTGGCTAAGTTTTGCCTTCCCACGGAGCCCAACAAGCTCAGCTGAAGCTATCAGAACACGTCCCACCTTCCTTTGAATCCAGGTTTCTAGTGTAGCAGTCTGCCAGAAGTGTCAAACTGGCATAGGCAAAAGGGGCAGCAGGTCCTTGGCTAAGCCAGCCTTACTGACCATGGTTTCATCGCCATGGAAAGAGGCACCTGAACAGGAGCAGTGGTAGCTACAGGAGGGGAGGTGACCTTCCTTTTGGCAAAAGCAGATACCACCACATCACTCTCACTCCACCAAAGATGGCAAGAACAGCAAATCCAAACTTTTAAGGGCTGTCCATCTCTCCCTCCCTCCTTCCTATCACTCCCCTTACCATAGCAGGAGAGGCCAGCCTCCGGCACCACATCAGAGGTAGCAAAATTCAATTTTACTAGTTCTGCTGAAAGACCTGGCTGAGTTCTGGACTACAGTGCCCAGGAAAAAGTTTAAACTGGTTGCAAAGTCTAGATCTTCCAGGCAAGCGATGAAGCTTTCAGCCAGTTTTTGTCTACAGCGACAGCCAGAAAATGCCTGTGGATTCAAAGCTTCCATTTAAATGTAAAGCACTGCATTTCCCTGACTGACCAGAATAGGCTATTATGATTTGGGTATTAAAGCCCTGTGTTTTCCACCTATCGAGTGCATAAACAACAGTTTAACCTTTATCCCAAGGCATGTACACCCTTCTACTCCCAGAAAAATGAATTCATGTTTAGCAGTCAAATCAGTATCAACCTGACCTTTAAACACATCAGTGTTTCTTGGAAAAATATTATGGCTGAGATGCCTACTGTGGTAAACAATATTAGCTGCTCCAACCCATTGTTGAGCCATGCTGTGCAGAGCCTTATCAAAATAAGGGGGTGGAAATCAGCAGGGACCACAGATCTTCTGACAAACTCCACAGGATATGAAGAACAATGTAAATGTAACAGTACTGGCAGATATGTTTCTATATTACTGTTCCAGAGATAACAGCTAAGGTGAATCATTTCCCACCACCTACAGTACTGAATTATTTCAAATTCTGAAGGGACCATATTTATTTCATTGGTAGGTAGCAATTTACTTAGCTGAAGATCATTATATTTATGTGTCTGTGAAATCCTCACAATAATTATATATTTGAGCTGTCTCAGAAGTGCTATATATATTCTCATTAGTCATGTACTTCCAAGGATATTATCATTTTTTTTTCCTTCAACAACCTTTGCAATCTGAGTGTGAAGTACCGCACTGCATATGAACCTCAATTCTTACAGTTTTCTTAAACTCCAGTTTAATCAAACAGCAGGGTGGCCTATATTCAAATGCAAATGCTAAGCGTGCTATGAAATATCTTCATTTCCTTAAATGACTGCACTGTAGAGCTTATTTAAAACAGACCACACTGTGCAACAAAACAGAAGAGGATACAGAAAAAAGTCCTCTGTTCAATATTACTTTTGCAAAACTTTTCCAAAAAAGGTCATGCAAATGTTTAGAGCAGGGTAAGGAGATAAAGGCGAGGGGATTCCTTGGTTCCAATCCTATCTTTGCCAAGTAGTTAATTATGCCTCTCCAGGGTGGAAAGAGGTCCATTTATTCTCTTCAATGCACTTCAGAAGTCTCGTGTGAAAAATATTTTCAAAACGCAAAACATTGTACAAGTTTAAATGTAAGGGGTAGTCCATGTAGCTAGAGATTAATAAACCCAATGAGTATCATTCCTTTGAGTTACAGTACACATTGATGGTAAAACTTCAAGCCCTTAGACCTGGATAAGGAGATCATGCTTTCCTTTATCCTGCAGCTTGTTACCCTCTGCAATGTTCCTGCAGGTAATTTTTTTTATTCTTTCCTTTCTATATGCAACAATGAAAGGAGGTGCCAGGCTGACAGTTCTGGAGACTGAAGGTCCTTGCTTGTGATTAATGTTAATATTCCACCTTTTTTTTTTTTTTCCAGAAAGTTTGAGCCAAAGAAACCCCAGACCTTAAAAAAATATTGATCACTCACATCAGTACTCTCATTCTGTCTAGCCTCTTATTTATTTGAATACCTTCCACAAGCAATAAGGAAATGGCCTCAGTTGTATTTTCCTTTACCATCCTTGCCAAAACCAGATAGACTTTGTAGTTTGTTTCTCCTGGTTTGGCTGATGGATTTATTTTTTTTTCTTTTTTGAAAAATAACTGAGTACAAAAAGATGTAATATAGAACTTGTGTGCAAGGTACATCAGGTCATAATAATTACTTATTAGCTCTAGACCTACCAAAATGACAAATTACAGTTAAAATAAACAACAAGCATATGTAAAAGACTCAACTGTATCTCATGCATGCAATGCAGTAAGTGACATTGAACAAAGCAGACACAGACACAGTAAGTTTGTTATAGTCCAGCAGCATACTACAATTACCAAAACCAGGAAGGAAAGGTTAGAGGTTAATGCCTACCTCAGAGTGTATAAGAAAAGGTTCAAGCAAAGATGAACAGTTCTCACTCCTCTTCCTGGCTCGGAAAATTGAGTAGTAAGGGAGATGCTGAGGAATATCTTGCCATGCTCTCCGGAGCGCCACTAGCGCACGCTGTTATCCTGGCAGAGCACACTGCTGCTTGAGACAACCATCCTCTGAAAAGCAGCATGGTTAAGGCACAGACAGGTAGGCAAAGACGTACCAAGTACCATGCAGCAGCAGTAAAGCAATTTAAGTGAAAAACACCACCAAGAGATGTTCTGGCTAGAAATATCATTTCCTCTTGATCATCAACCCATCACTGCAGTAACTTTTATTCTCCCCTTTGCCAAATACACTCCTTAGTGCACACATTTGCCATGAAAATGAAAATTCTATCCCACTTTTTAAATAAAAGTTTCAGATCAGATCACTGAAGAATCAATTAACAAAGCATAACTACAAAGTTTCCCATAAGCCATCCTAGTAGCAAGTGAAGGTCAAGAAGTAACTAGCTTTGTGGCCAGGCCAAATCACGACATCTATCTACATGTATGAATATATATATATGTGATACTTTTGATAAGGATTGCAGCTAGACATAGGATCTACCATTTCTCCAGGTGAGCACCTATTCCTTTTTTTTTCTTAACACTCCACGGTTGTGAAAACAAGCGTGGAGCAAATGCAAATACGCATGACTTGGCAAATAGACATACCCATTCTGAAACACATCCACACCAAATTAATAAGCCTAAAAGACTCTCACAGTTTCAAACTGTGCTTCCTAATCTGTGATCGCTGCCACATTTATTTTATTATGATATAAAATAAACATCACACCTTTAAACTTTTCACATTGCTAATAAATCAGCTCAGAGGGGATGACTCTCACGAGAGGATCATGCCTGTGGTTAGCAGAGTCCCACAGATACACAAGAGATGCAATTAGACTAGAACAGCCAATTCTACAGCTCTGACACAGCTTATTATGTGACTAGCAAACAAGGAACTTTTTCAACTTAATTGCAGTCTGGCTTTTCCACCACTGATCTTTTTCATCCTTTTCCTTTAACTTTGCCCATCATAGAATTCTGTTTTATTTTAATCCTTTGGTTGTTGATGTCCCCATTTCTTGGGTCTGTGTTTTGTACTTCCTATGGATATGCACAGCTTTAGAATGAGGAGGTAAGCAGTAGTTGCTGATAAAATTTATCCCATCACAGCTCACTTGTTAGAAATTTATGATTCAGATTAAAGGAATCTGCAGCATTAATTTGAGCCATATACTGATAGGGGTTCTTACCTATAGTAGTGTAACCCCCATGAAACCTATGAAATTATTGAGTCTCTTGTCGAAAGTTTATTTTTGTGTGCATCTTCAGATGGTAACTTTCCTTGTATCATAATGTACACGTTTGATAAGGAATTTAAAACCAGAGGGCAGCACTAAATACGTATCAGTAATGATTTGCATGATCTGCTAGTGGGTGAGAAGAGCTGAGCTCCCACCAGCATTAGAAGCAGAGCTCGCATCCAACCTGAACAGCAGCACCCTTGCCCCATGGAGCTGCAGGTACTGATCACTATTTTGGCCACATGTCAAGGACACAAACCTGTGACTGAACACCTCTTCAGTCCTTTTGTAATGTAACACTTCAATTTCCCTACACATGAAGAACAACTGATTTTCTCTAATTAACAAACAGCCCTGGCACAGGGCCCAGGGACATGGCTGCCCGCGCTCTGGTACCAGCGGGAAAGCGTACAGCAGAGCAACTGCTTTTGCTAAGTGCAGGATTGGGCCTTTAAAGGTCAAGTAATTACCAGCCTTTCAGAAGCATAAACTGCCTTTAAAGTCAACAAAGTGAATAAAAATTATTAGGAGATTCATCCAACATTTATCTTTTAACTTGTTATCTCCAATACATGAACTCATTCTTCTACTGTTTGCATTGCAATGCATAAAATATTAAAATTAAAAGGCTCAGGGCCTTCTGAGAGGAAAAAAAGAGTAAAACTATTTTAGATTCAGAAACGTTTCATCAATGTGTAGTATATTTGCATACTGGAATCAGAGACTCCTGATTATGCATGTTTATTGATTTTGGCTTTGTTTTGATTAATGATAAAACTATGATATGTCTTGTGAGGTAGCAAGGCTTGCGGGAGCTTAACACAATACGAATGGTTTGTATTTTAAGAAATCCTATTTATGCAAATAAGAGGACATTCACATGCATTCTGCTCAACCATGGTTGTAACAAAGCTCTAAAAACATTCTCTTTTATACTCCGGGTAATTTGGGGAGGCATGTTTAATACAAAAATGCTATATAACAGTTACTTTTTTCTTCATTATGAATGACTTCCATTATATCACCTTGGACAAAAGAACAAGCTTAAATTCCCACTGCGTCTAATTTATTATTATTGCTGAAGATATTGTTTTGTGTCAGAGTGCATACAATATTTCTAGAAATGTATTGCAAAAATCCTACTGGGGGGAGTTAAAGGAGAGTGGGGAGAAGTAGGGTAGAAATAGCAAAACATAGCTGGCTATAAAAGTTCTTACATCTTTGTAAAAGAGCAATGTTGGCATGTTAGCCTACAGTCATGCCACTCAGGAAAATGGGAGAGAGCTTTTCATTACACAAGGAAAGCTGTAGATACTCGTTATTAGAGTTCAAAGAAAATGTGAAAACAGACTTCCTATGCATAGTGTACTAAGGACATCAACATCTGTGACAGATTTTATTCACGTCTTAGATACCAGCATTTAGACCATACCCTGGGCAGCAGGCTGAGATTATTCTGAATTTATCCAAAAGGACACCTGCACATCAAGATAAATAAAATTATCAGGTGGCTTGTGTACTGATACATGAATTATTCTTACAGATCTCAGCAGGATCTTTGCCTGTATGACAGTTGCCATATTGGCTTCTGATATCTACTTTGGTAGTAAGATCAGAATCCAGATAGTTTAAACATAAAAGCAACCAGAGAATAAGGGAGAGAATGAAGGTGAGGAGGATCTTCCTTGATAGTCCAAAGTGGTGTTGTAGAAGGATATGGAACAAAAGTGCCCACTTCCGCAAGCAAGGTCTGACCCATGTGCTAACAGACCCTGTGACAACTTATTTTTAGAGCACAACAGAGTTTGCCTTCTGTGGGCTGTTGGGGCTGGGGACAACAGAATACCACTCTTCCACATCATCCTCCCATGACCTAAAAATATTTGCTTCCACAGCAATTTAGAGCTGCTTCATGCTGCAGGAAATCTGGTTGAATCCTTTCTGCAGGTACTACTGTCTATTTGGAGAGAGACTCGGCCAGCCTTAGATGGAAGAAGCAGGGTCAGTTGAACAGCAAGAAAGGGTCAGGCTGCCACAGTCATTCCTGCATCTGAAGGACTGGATTTGTCTTAGAAATTGTGCCTTTTAATGTCTTCACTGCTTAACAAGCCCTCTTCTACTTCAGGGACTTCGTTATATGAGATAGATGAAACGTTTGTCTTACTCTTTCAGCTCCAAACGCTGGAAATTTTTCTCCACTTTCAGAAGAAATAGCATTTCCCATTGACAGCCTTCGTTCTACAATCATTACGGGAAAGCAGGACTCAGGCTGCAGGACAGCCTCTGCTTAACAACTCAGCAGGGATCTCCCTTCTGTGACACTTCAGGGTCAGGAACAACAGAGCCAAACGGACAGAATGGGGAGATCACAACTATTTTCCGAGACAGTGTTTCTGAATCTAACAGCCTGTCAGTGGGACCTCGGCACAAGATCAGCGTGCAGGAACCCATCACTGTAGCAGGGTCTCTCCCAATTACTCCACTAGAAGGGATCATCTAAGCCATGGAAGTACACACACACTTCTTCCTCTAGCAAAACAAGTTTCATTCATTTTTCCACTCACTTGAAAAGGCAAATATGGATTGAATGGAATTTCAAATTTCATAAGGAATTATTTAACCCAGAGCCTAAAGCTCTTTTATATTTAAGTCTGAAGCATAAAGAAAACTGTAGCACAAATTAGCACATATTGAAATCTTGGCACTAGAAAAATAATATCTAACTAGCAAACTAAAGAACTAATTTTGTTAATTTGCTGGATATTATCAGCAATTAAATAAGTAACTGTAGTCAGATTATAGGCTCTCTAAGGCAAAACAAAATAACCGTGGATTGAAAAATCTTTGAACTTTGTAAGCATCAAAAATGAACAACTGGAAAAAGATATTTAAATCCACAAAAACCACGAGACTTACATACTTCCGTTTGTGTCCAAATCAAGTTGTTGCATTTCTCTGACATGACTGAGAGCTCACTGATATCAGTATATATCTGATAATTCAACTCACTACATTAGATCTTACACTAATGTAACACTTACATAGCAAAATAAAGCCGTTCAACACATCTGCCCTCTTATGGTACCTAACTGTATTGCATGTTACAAAATATTTTTAAGATTAAATGTTAATTCTGTCCCAAATGATAGCAAGCTTAATTTAGAATGAAAATTAATGCCACACATCCACAGAAAACCTTCACAGTAATGCTTAAAAGTTGAAAATATAGTTTAACACCAGTAACAAAAATCGGCTTAGGCATTTTTCATGGAAAATATTCTTCTTCTGTATCAACAGTCTTGTCTCCACAAGTCCTCTTGCTTTTTTTTTTTTTTAAAAAAAAAAGAAGTCTTTAAACCTGGTACTTAACTCCATCCATGAAATATTACACAATATGTTGATCATGCTGTTTTTTAATTTCAACTCAACTGAAGAAGCATTGTTAAAAAGAATCACTATATCCCAGGGGAATCAGGAAATTAAACCTTATTTATTGGGTTTTGACTTTCCCATAAGTAGATACAGCCATATACCATCTGATTACCATCTGAGGGGAGGCACAGCTTGAAAAAGAGCACTGCCAATGTGCCACTGGGCCATTGATTAATTAAGCAATAAGATGAGAAGGTCTGTCGCTTAGGGTCATTAATGCATGCCTAAAATGCCATTTGAGGCATGAATGTCTGGTTAGTATTATAGAGCCTGATCCCACAAGAATTTACAGCTGAGCACAGTACTTGATACTTCTGTTGGTCTGTTTGCATAGTAGGCACTGCCATTTGTAGGTATTAGAATATGCTGGACAATCTAAACACATGAGTGGATGTTCATTTTAATTTAAAGAAAAATAAAAAAAACAACACACTTTCATTTCAGAAATAGCATGCTTCAAGTTAAAAAATTTGTCTCTCATTCCATAGAGTATTGAAAGGGGTTATATCCACAGCCATTAGTTTCTTAAATTAATACACTGGCAGGAAACTAGGTCTCTAATGAAGCTTAAATACTCTATAGCAAATCTAGGCACAGGGAAAGAAGTGCTGGTTACAGCAAACGTCCAGGAGTCAGGACTCCTATAGTCATGGCTTTGCTGCTGACTGAGCAATCACCCTCAGAACGGCATGCCACAATTAAGTCATCTGCAACATGAGTACTACTACTTAAATACTTCATGGGGCTACTGTAAGGATTAGTTAATTGTTATTATTGCTTTATGATCATCATATCACTATTTCTAGCCATCCCACAGCAAGGGGGGAGGGAGGCAGGTATTCCTAAGATTCTTCTGATTTTCTGAACTGGTTCAAGTAGTCTGGAGAAAAGACCACTCTATACCCCTTCTGCCAGAGCTGCTACATCTTGTATTAAATAGTTAACCATTGGGCTTGAAAGAAAGGGTTTTCTCTAGTTCAGTGGTCTGGGCACTCATCTCTGAGCAGGCAGACCCGAGTTCCAGTCCCTGCTTCAATGTTTACTTCAAATTTAAAAGCTGTGCAAGGACCCCAACCCAGGCAACACCCTCCCTCTGGTGGGTGTCCTAACCCCTGGGTTAGATCATCATGCTCACTCATGTATACATGTGAACTTTCTCTTGCTGATTTAATGACATCTAAATATTCCATGCACACGAGACAGCTTCAGGGAGAGGAAAGTAAAGAAAACTTGCACCGTTGTGTAATAAGCCATCACCATCTCCCCAAAACAATGCAAGAACAGAGGAAAGAACAGAACCTATTTCAAATGGTTGTTGTAATAATTAAGCTCTTACACAAAGACATGACGGTTTTCATGTACCCCCTTGAAGAACTTGATGTATTTGAGCATTCTCACAGTTTAAAGCACAGTGGTAACATGAGAATAATTAATTTGTGGATCTTTTCCCTGATACAGGCTTGAGCTTGGTGCTGTTAAGACTAAGACACTTTAGACTTGTCCAGAAGTAGCATTTTAAGCACCCATGGAAGACTTCTAGGACACGGGATCTCTAGCATCTGCCACCAGATTAACAGGAGTTCAAATACATACAGTCTCTGTAAATTCTACATAGTTTCCACTTCTGCTACATACAGAATTAGCTGCATAACCTCAGAAAGAAGAAGGAAAATGCAAGTTCACTCAGCTTTTTTTTTTTTTTTTTTTTTTTTTTTTAATCTCTGTTTCAGAGACTGTCCCAATGGATGATTTCAATCCATTGGCTTCAGGAGAGGTTTTGAGACTCACTTCCCATAAGCAGTCTGAGAGATGTTATTACTCCCTCAGTATTGCAGGCTGAACCTGGAATATTGTGTATGGTACCCGCTGCTGCACTAAGAGGCAGCGGTCACAGAGAGCAGACTGGGAGATTCGGGACAGATACTAGGAAAACACTGTTCTCTAGCACTGAACTGCGTAACAGGTCACCTGGAGAGCTTCTGCAAGCTCGCTCTTTGGACACTTTCTAAACTCAGGTTAACAAAGCCACAGCTGAGCTGATCCTGTGCTGACAAGGGTCTGGCCCGAGCAGGAAGCTGGACTAGACCTGTCCCAAGGGTCCCCTCTGAGCAGTACTTCTTTGATTCTATTGGGCCAAAACTTACCTATTTCAAACTACATTTCTTTCTGTACACCACATTTAAGAAATGATAAATTGAGATATTTCACTTTCAGGTGAATAACAAACTGTGATCAGACAAGAGAGCAAGTTGATAATGTGCTTTTCATAAATGCTACACAGCTGCCTGCCTGATTCACAAATTGGGTGCTTTAATGGCTCACTCACACCCACTATTGCCATACGTCCAAATTAAGGTCAGTTAGGATTAATTCCCTGTTGAATAGGCTTCCCTTTAATTAGATATTCCAGAGATAAAATAACAAGCTGTTAAAACATTATTACTTTGCTAGGGAGGCAGGCATAAAACAAGAAATAGGAATAATAAAGGAATAATAAAAAAAAGTTTGCAGACTCTGCTTTAAAGCTAGAGATGCCTAATCAAAAGTTTCTACTTAATTTCAGAAATTTTATTTCTTGTCATCCACCATGGTCACTGTATCAACATAAGCATTTCTATTATCTACAGGCCTTTACTTTCGGTTCAACATTAGCACCACCACAGTTATACCAATATTTTGCTCAGCTAGGGAGAAGTTAAATCAGTATAAGAACATTTTTAGAAGCTTAGTATTATCCACACTTGAACTATATCACCGTAAATAAGTCAGCACCAGTTTTGGTTTTATACATATCTCCAACAATATTGCTACTATGTAAGTGTGTAGCCCAGGGAAGGAAAAGGGCTCACCTTCAGCGCAACATTTATATCAAGTTACTTCTCTCAGACTAACCTTGAGAGTACATGCTAAGAAACAACATTTCAGCTACATGGAGTGATTTGATTATGAACACAGAGTGATTAGATTAGCAGCAGATGACTTGGAAGTCAAGCTGCTGCATCCCCATTGAATTACTAGCTCTATGAGCAGCAGCACTCCCTTTTCCACCCAACCCTCCCACAGGCCAGGCAGTTCAGGCTCTAAGCATCTCTTAAAGCTTCTTTAGACACCAAGTAAACAAAAAGCAAAATTTAAATCTTGCCTCCTATTGTACCAAAACCAATCTGCTATCATACAACTTGAATAGCTTGTCTATCAGGGTGAAAGCAACTATTAAAGGCATTTAATAGGTCACAACATTTCATAAATGAAATAACTATAAAAGGAAAGCTGGCATCTAGCTTACCAGGAGGCCACATGGTCCAAGAGACAGCAGCTTTGAGTGACACCATTTTCTCAGATCTAGTTATCAGCAACCACAGCAGAAAAAGAAAAAAGAAAAACAAACACCACCGCACTTTAAACAAGCAGACATAACCACATAGACACAAGCCTAAGACTATATTCTAATGCAGCTGAACCAATGCAACCTGAGAAACAAGCGGTCTTTAACCATGTGCATGGAAAGTTAAGTGATGTTACTACTCTTCAGCTCAGCCTTATTAATCACCAACCTATAGCCTGGTGCAGGGTTCAGCTGACAAGTAGCAACTCATTAACCTAAAGGAACTTGCAACCACCTGCCCAGCCCCTTGGTTTAATTTTTTTAATCAATTTCGCGTGAGTTCTGTGAATTTAGCTAACATACTGAAAACACTTTGAAATTAACATGAAACACAACTTCTTAAGAAAGCTGTATAGACAGTCCCTAAATTGACATAGGCTCAGGAATAAAAAACAGAGGGCAACAATAGCTGCTCATTCAAAAGGATTATAGTATGAAGCCTGTTGTTTCTGTAAAGACATTTTGGCTGTGTTCAAATTGTTGATAATTGTTCATGGGAATTTTGCAACAAACTCACTTATTTTATTTTGTTGGCTTTTTGTTTTAATAAAACAAGGAATTGAAAAGTCCATCTTTATCAGCACCACCTAGAGCATAACCTCTACTTCTCCAGAGCAGTATTTGGCTGAGTTAACCCATATATGCTCATTCTGCTGAGCCTACCTACACCCATCTGATCCTAATTAACCAACAGCTGGCAGCGCTTTCCTGCACTGACTAGGAAACCTTTGTGGGAGTTGCCAGCCCTCCTCCCCTCTCCTCCATCCCCCCAGAAGGAAAAAAACCCATACTGCAAAAATATTTTAACTCAATAGCGCCTTCTTCTCAGAGACATTATTATCACAAGATTAAACACAACCGATGGTTTCTATCCAAATTACACAAGGCTATGACTTTCTGGAATTTATCTGAGGCATTTAACATTCATTTTGAAACTAAGTGTATTTTATCTCATGTTATTTACCCAAGAAACACAGCCAGAGCATGAGATACATGGGAATCACCTGTTTTGTTCAACCCAGCACAGTATATTTCAGTTTGTACTGAGGTTTCATGAGCTCTCCAGTTTCTCCTCTAGAATCTTTATCAGAATATCTTTGAGAATATATAATAATCCACAATTACTGTTTAAAAATATCCATGTTTGAATAAAAATTTGAGGGGAGAAAAAAAAAGAGGGGACAAAAAGAAATCTGGAATCTGTCTATTGGTGTTTTAAGGCATAACAAACTACAGCAATTTATTTCACCATATCCAGTTGTAATGCTAAACCACAGATAAACATTACTAATGTAGCAAGAATGTGTTTCTTCCTTCTGATGGAGGTCCAAGATTGCCCTCTTGAGTATGCCAAACAGCATGGGGTACTTCATTTACCATGTGATTGGCACACATTTTAGTTTGAATCAGTTTGGAGATGAAATTGTTGGCTAAAGCTCTGGAAATTCTGACTCTAGAGTTGTCAGGCGGGCTGTCTTTACTTTGAGAAAAAAAAATATTTTTAATAACACTATGTTACTTGGCTTTTTATCTGTTTTTACATTGTTCATTAATGTTTTGCATTTCTACATATTGTGCAGTACCCCAAGAACTTTAGTAGGGGGAACTTCATTAAAAAAAAAAGTTTATTTTTTCAGCATGTGCTAATAAAATTGCTACATGTTTGGGAAATATTCTAATATAGTCTATTTTGATGGCACACAAAAAGGTCAGCCACTGCATGCTGATACAAAAAGATATATCTGTTCCCTGAAACACAGAAATCTTTTCTTAACAGAGCTTGTTTTCAAGGCATCTCTTACAACGCAGGGAATTCTAAGGGTTGAGGGTTTATTTTTCCATTTATCTTGTAAACAAAGGAAATTATCCCATAAACATGCTTCAATTTTTTTAGTCAACATCATTTTGCATAGCAACAAGCTCATTTCTAGTATATTTTAAGACACATAGTTTGGTTTATTATTTTATTGATATTAATGGAAATGATCCAGAAGAGGAAAGCGTATTATTTGAGGTCTGACTCTAATGCCTTCCATATCCTAAAGCCAGTAAGTATTCTGGGAGCAGAGAGCTTGAAGGATTTGTTCTGAATTTACTTCCTTAGGGACACGTAACCATAAAATCATGAGTTCTTTTCAGATCCAGTCCACCGCAAACTCAAACCTTCACGCAGCCTTCCGTTTTTGGCTTGAGCTTTTTTCCCCTTACTGCCTTGAATGATGCATACATACGTACACTCACATTTTGTGAGGGCACACACAAGCACGCAAACATTGTTTACAACATCCTTTCTTTACTTATACAGCTGCTGTGTTATAACCAAACATTACAGTTATTTTGCACAGCAATCTAATGCACAGCTTCTTTTTTATTCAGTTTCTCTAATGCCTTCATACCCATGAAACCTCTCAGGAAAATTTCTCTCTTACCTGAACATGCCGTTTTGGCTCCCTGTTGTGGTGAACCCTCAAGGATCCAGTTCCATTATATACTTCTCCCAACACAGATGCTGTCAGCTGCTTGAGGTACAGCCATACCACTGATTCTGAAGTTGAAGGAGCTTTTGTATCAAGATGCATGTCAGTCAGTATCAAATAACACAAGTACAATCAGTACCTCTGTTGTCCTAATAGAGGTGTTTCTAAAAATATGTGCAAACATGCCTTTCCTTATAATGCTCTTCTTCATTAAAATCTTTATAATAATGTATGTCTTCAGAGTAACATGATTGTTGATTTCAATGAACTCTCAACTGTACTACCACATTCACTTTACACAAATATTTATTTCATCATCCATTTGAGTAACAAGTAGTTCAGATCTTGAGAAAAGGCTCCGATGATGATAAGTCAGTGCTACAAAGGTGTTTTTGTAATTAAGACTACTTGTTTGACTGCAAGTGTTTTTCATTCTCAGGAACGGGTTTGTCAGTGCACCATTTTTCTGAGTAGTGTTTTGGATACCGCCTATAAAATGGGCTCTCAGTACTTTGATCTTTCATAAACGATGTCTGATAAGTGGTTAAGCCACCCTTGTTGCTAGGAACTGATTCATGAGCCCATAGGAGGAAGTTCTGTGAGTTCTGTTGCCGCCTCCCTGGTTCCACCTTCCTCCGGCCCATACCCTAGAAAAAAAATTGAAAGAAAAATTCATGTAAACATATGACTTACAATCACAGTTTCACAGATGAATCTTGTAACAGTCACTACCCCACTGGGAAGTTAACGAAGCTGTTACCACAGTGATTTCAAGAACCCATAGCTGATCTTTAGCAAGTTAAAAATAATATTGTCAGACTTGCCTCTATGAACATTTCTGGTTGCATATATAATGGAAAATCTGTTGACCTTCCACCTCTTAGTACTAATAAACCACTTATACTTTACTTTTCTGTAGCATACTATATACTCAAAGCGATTTAGCTATACTTGGCTAAATTAATCTTCAGAGCAACCCAAAGAAATAGGTTAATAATTTTATGTTTGGACCGCAACAAAGAAACTGAGACAGACCATGAAATGTGAATCTTCAAAACTATCCCTTGTGTGTCCAAACACAGAGAGACAGAGCCTGATTTTCACACTCCATAGCTTGCAGGAAATTTATTTGGAATTAAGGTTGATCAGTATCTCTAAAACTATGAGACACTGCACAAAGTGCACAGAAATGGAGGTTACTCAGTGAATAATGAATACCAAAAAATCTAGGTCTAAGGCAGCCCAAAGTCAGACAAGCTTTCAATATCACAGTTCACTTCTTCCTCTTCTACTCATTATCCTGTGAACTGCACTATTTCTTTTGCTGCCTAGGAAGATGTCAACAATCTAAGTGGAAAAACATGAAAATGTTGCATATACAGAAAAGCCCAAAACAATTTAAATTCTATTTAAAGATGTGGCTTCTGCAACATACATTTAAACAGGTATATTATAAAGAGATGTGGATTGCAAAATAATACATTCAGGAGATAAATTGTGTCCTATGGATTTTGGTTAAACTTATGATAAAGATGAGTCTGAAGCAAATATGTGGGACTGTGAATTACAAGTGGCTGAAAAAGTTCATCACAAGGCCAATTACTTGTAGCAGACTAATAGGACACATAACTAGGTACAAAACCACGTTCAGAGATAAAAACCAGGATCGCTAGAAAATGCCTGTCAGAGACCAAACAATGTTTTTTTTGTTCCCCTTGAATTCTGCCACTCTCAATGCCCATGTGTGCTACTGTATACCTGTGCCAATCCCAGAGGAGTCTCATCCCTATACTGATAAAAAGTGTGGTTTTCTTTGCTATTTACATTTTTCTCTTCTCTCAATTTTTAGCATCTATAATTTTGGCAGGGGAAAGAAAAGATACTGTGTTTAATCTTTGGCAGACCGAGAGATATGAACTTGCTTGATTTTTCTCAGTGCTGGGTACTTACAGAATCAAAATACTCTCCTACATTCTGTAGACAGTGTCTGTTGTCATGAGAAGAAAATGGGAAATTGTTGTTCACTGATTTCTGAAAAAAAAAAGAAATTATCGCAAAAAAATAGGAATTTTCACACACATTATTTGGAGTCTAATAGTTTTAGTTCTTATATTCTGATAGATGCTGAAATTACAGCTGCCCATGTTCTAACACAGAAGTCATATTAAGTCATATTCATATGTTAAATTTTTAACTGCACATAATTTTATAGGGGCAATGTGGACCCTCTGTATTTTTATTTTTTTTTAGAAAGTCATCAGGAGGATTCGCGTTCCCTTGACTTGCTGAATATATACATGATTAATATAACAGTTTGAAATAATTTTGAAATAAGAAACGCTGCATTCTGTCTGCAAGCAGTAAAATACTAGATATATGTCAGGATTGCCTTGTTTGATTCACTAGTATGCCTAAAGCTAATTAAAATGAACTACAAAAGGGACCTCAAAACTGAATTAATCTATGATTTATGCACTGAATGTCATGTACGCTGCTTGTTGCAGGGGAAGCGAAGGAGGTATTAATTGCATAAGTAATTTATAATCTCATTCTTTAACATAATGTTCATCCAGTCTCCAAAATTAAACTAGTGTTAGGAAAAGAAAGGACAACTCCAAAAGAACTATTTTAAAAGTAATTTAACATACTCAAATTTTTTAAAGTTTATTTATTATATTTATATCATTGCAATATTATTAAAATAGCTAAAAATTGAAACACTGAAAACTCTTCTGGACTATTAGATTGCCTCTCTTCTTCCTCAGGCATTATTTTCCTGCTTCATGATGGGAACTTTATGTTTTTTCTGTAAATGCCCTAGCAATTTTTACTTTTAACATTGTGGAACACATTTTTCATCTTCCAACTATGATATTCACCTCCAAACAGAAGAGCCAGTTTTAATGTAACACAATTTTAAAACCATGTTTCAAGACTAAGTGGATTTTATGAGATAGAATCTGAATCAGTTCTGAATATAAATATAACCCAAGGCCTAATATAGCAAGAAGAATCACCAAATACAAAATTTGCCTGCATGGAGTCAGCTGCATGATCATCTCTTAAGGTATTTGGTATAAAGACTGAATCTCTATCTTTTTTAAGCACATGCCACGTGTTCACTTATTTTCTCATACAGATTCAACCAGGCTGCAATTCAATGGGTAAGTAATTTCAACGGATACATTTCATATATGTGTTTAAATATAAGCACCTTCCAAGTCAGTAAAATGTAAGACTTACTAAAATATCCTACTGCAATTACACACTAATCTTAACATTTTAGGAATAGTGTTTATTACTAGTGACTATATGCTGCAGGAAAATTGAAAAGCAAGATGGTACATACTGAATATCATCTCTTGTAAGGAGTCCCCATGTTAACTAATGTTTAAAAAAAATCTATCACAGAATAATTATAGGACTATCGTGAAGTAAGAAATAAGAGGTAATATAAGCTTAAATGGTACTACATTTCTGAGAAAATTGATTAACTTCACAACCAGTGAGTTCCCTCATACAAAGAGATTAGAGATATCCAGCTTCACATGCAGTGAGCTTCCAACACTCTACCAGCACTTTTTAAAAATGTCACATAAAGAAACTTCCTCAGATTGTTCCTGTGACACCACATTTTAGCCTTTAACGCATCTTCGTACTTTCACCGCTGACCTCATGTTAATTCTTGATTTATGACAGATAGGAATTCCACTAATTCTTTTTATCAGTGAAGGTCTGGTAAATACAAGGCATAAAACATCAGGTGAACAGTCATACTGGTGTTGATAAAAGGTCCATCTAACCCCCTTCTCCTTTTCAGATAGTGGCTAAGGCCAGGTGGTCCACAGAAAGGTGTACATAACATGAACATAATGTACACTCATGTTACAGTATAATCTTCCCCTTTTCTTTTCACTAGCCCCAAGCTTCCATTTTAAATAGCCCATTTCTGCTCTTCATTATAGCAAAATCGATGAAATGAACTCAATATAATTGCTATGCTTACAGAAAATGAAAATAGAAAATGTTCTGTGCACAAAGTGGGTGGGTAAAGCAAAGCTCAGAGTGATGATAAAATATGGATATAAAAACGTGCTTATGAAATTGTAACATTTTAAATATTCGTGATTTTAAAACACTGTATTTTTTTTGTTTCCAAAATTGTCCCAAATCTCCTCATTTTTAAGCAAGCCTTAAAAATGTTTCAAAAGGGAAGCTTCTAACTTTTTAATGATCAAAAAACTAAGCCTTTGCCGGAATATACAGAATTTCTGACATTCAGTTCAAAACAGATCATTAAATTTCAGTTAAACATTCTTATAGGGCTATACACACACGTTTTGGACTGAGATCGATCATAATATATTCTGACACATAAATGTCTCTCAAACAGCTATAGTAGCTAATAAAAGGGAAAAGTAACTGATGCTGGAAATCAGCAATAACTACAGCAGGACTTTGAGTATCCAAAATTATAACTGAGTAACAGCGAAATATGTTTCTTCCCTAGCACAGCTAGCAATCATTTTATTCCCTGAGGCACAAAGTCTGCCAGTCCGCTATGACTGCTTTGCTAACTACCGTTAAGTGCTATTCTTACTTATAACTTAACAAGTGATATCTTGCAAAAAGAAGCTCTGTAAATTGACTGTATCACCACAGTAACTCACATGCTCCCGAACTCTGTATGCTAGCGGCAATCTGTCCTCAATATATTGAGCTGCTCCTGAGTTCTGGACCTGTTTTAGTGCCGAGCTTGTAGTTGATTCAGGTTGACTCTGGCATACTCCAACGTGAGCAAACTAGAATAAAAAATTGTGACTCATTTAAAAAAAAAAAAAAAAAGGGCAAATAAAAACAACAACAAAAAAACCCAAATAAATCTGATCAGAAATGTGGGCAAAATTGTATTTTTCCCATTTATTTTTTATTATTTGGATTGCAGCAGCACCTAGTGGCCTCTGGAAAAATCAGAAGCCTCCCACACACAACACAACGTCTACTATAAAGACCTTATGACGTAGATCAGTAAAACAGAAAATAATATCATTTCTTCAGGAACTTTCTGAAAATTGTTTATACAGCAATAACCCATCTAGCAAAACTTATGCTATAACGTCTTTTTTTCCCCCCCGCACTGCTCCCACTGCTGTACAACCGTAGGTTTGAAAGCACAAAACTTGTGAGCCTCAGCCAAACGCAAGGCCCATGGGTTCGGAGACTGAAGAATAGCCTGTGACAGGCGTGCATCGCAGTGCCCTGGGATGCTGAGATGTCCCAGCCCAGGGCCTCCAAATAGGGCCATAGCACTACTCCTGAGGGCAAGAGCTGAGGCAAACATCCGCTGACATTTTCCAGAAGATAAAGAAAATCAGCTAGGGCTAAATAGAAAATAAGAAAACTCCAGCACTGCTGGAAAACTGGGGGAAATAGGAAAAAAAAAAAAAAATCCTGCCTTTGTTTGCTTTAGCACGCTTCCTCTGAATACCTAGGGCGTTTTTTGTTTGGGTTGTTTTTTTTTTTTTTCCTCATAGATATCAGGATCGGGTAACCTCGGTTTTGGCTAAAGGACAAAGTCACCCTCAGCACGGCGGTTTTTTTCGAGAGTTTATGGATAAAAAAGGACCAGGGGGCTCACCCAGGCGCCGGCGCGCTGCTGGCTGGGGTGGTCGCACCTGCGCTTGGGCATGCCTCCGCGCCGCTGGCCCGGCCGCTCTGCCCGCTCGCCCCCCGCGCACCGCGGTTGCCACGGCGGCCGCTTGTCCCGCTCACAGAGAGGGGCGGGACACCCTTCTGTGGCTTCAGCCCCTGCCTGACTGCGTCACTAGGTGATGCTGGTATCCCAGTAAGATCCAGCCGAGCAAAGGCAAAGCTGCTCTTACCCGTCCACTGTAGAACGGGAAAAAAAACCAGTTGCAAAAAGTGTTTAATGTTGTCTTAAAATGGGAGAGAAATGGAGTTCCGTTTAAAAATTAATTAATTCGGCACTATTACTTCAAGGGCACTTTACAATCTGAACGGTAATACCTGAAGAAAGAAGGGTCATTTTTGAGGAAAAATACAAGGGCATTACGTATATTATCTTAAAGATATAACTTCATGCCCTTTTTAAAATCGCTTTCCACATACACACATCTTAATCACAGATACAAACAATATTTGTTATAAAAAATACCCTGACAGCACCTTAAGGATATTTTTGTCTCCGAGTTTGAGCACTGACTTGTAAACATCCATACTACTTAACTGTCAGCATGCCCAGGCAGGGGCTTGCAGCAACACATCAGGGACTGTGTCCCTCAAGGAATTTGGGGGTCACAGCCCTGTCTGCCTGGATGCCATCTGCACTGTGCCACTTGCCTGCCGGCCAGAAAAGTCCCTAGTCCCCATTGTATTACAGACGCAGTCCCTGAACTGGATGTAGCAGGCTTTTTTTATAATGTGTAACATTTCATAACATGGTTTTGGGGATAGGGATGTGGAGAACCAACCGAAACGTAAGGCTTATTTCACAGAAATAAAAACTGGGGCCCAAAGCCCTTGCTTATTGTAGTATGAGCCTGTGGGTGAGCTGTAGACAAGGCAGAACTTCTCACGAAACCAAGCACAAACCAAGGCTTTGCCTCCCAGGCCTTGACAGACTGTAAAGAACACGACACTCTTATGTTAAGTGGCCTGTTTTCCAGTATACTGATATTCAAGGCTAACTTACGTGGAAATCGGGCACCATGGCTGGCAAATGAAACAAGAAAAAATACAGTACTTCTATGAGTTAAGTATGAATGATTCAGACAGTCACAGCCATTTACAAAGTGCAATAACAAAGTTCCTGTGGGAAAACCTAGTTTTCCATCTTACTGTCAGACACAGATAATGATATTTGGGAATACCAGCTGCCATCATGGAGCTTTTCAAGGCTTTCTTCTAAATCACCTACTTTGTCTAAGTATCTGCTGAGCTTTGAAAATGCATTCGATATGAAAAGCATTCGATACTGTCCCCCATACAATTCTTGTGGAAAAAATGGCTTCGCACGGCCTAGATGAGCATATGATCTGCTGGATCAAGCACTGGCTGACTGGAAGGTCCCAAAGAGTGGTGCTCAATGGAATTAAATCCAGCTGGCGGCCGGTCACAAGTGATGTGCCTCAGGGCTCAGTGTTGGGACCATTTCTGTTCAACATCTTTATTGATGATCTTGATAAGGACATAGAGTGTATCATCAGCAAGTTTGCAGATGACACCAAGTTAAGCAGGAGTGTTGATTCCCAGGAGGATAGGGAAGCTCTACAGAGAGACTTGGATAGATTGGATCACTGGTATGAGTTTCAACAAGGGCAAGTGCCAGGTTCTGCACTTGGGCCACAATAACCCCGTGCAGCACTACAGGCTTGGGGAAGTGTGGCTGGAAAGCTGCCTGGCAGAAAGAGACCTGGGGGTTCTAATGGACAAGCGGCTGAGTATGAGCCGGCAGTGTGCCCAGGTGGCCAAGAAAGCCAACAACATCCTGGCTTGTAGTAGAAATAGTGTGGCCAGCAGAAGTAGGGAAGTGATTGTGCCCCTGTACTCAGCACTGTTGAGGCCACACCTCAAGTACTGTGTCCAGTTTTGGGCACCTCAATACAAGAGAGATATCGAGGTGCTGGAGTGAGTGCAGAGGAGGGCAATGAAGCTGGTGAAGGGCCTAGCAGACAAATCATATGAAGGAGCTGCGACTGTTTAGTTTGAGGAGGAGGAGGCTGAGAGGAGACCTCATCACTCTCTACAACTATTTGAAAGGACACTGTAGAGAGGCTGGTGCTGGTCTCTTCTCACAGGTAATTAATGACAGAACAAGAGGGAATGGCTTCAAGCTCCAACAGGGTAGATTTAGACTGAACATTAGGAAAGAATTTTTCACAGAAAGAGTGGTCGGGCATTGGAATAGACTTCCCAGGGAGGTGGTTGAGTCCCCATCCATGGATGTGTTTAAGAGACGTTTGGATGTGGTGTTGGGGGATATAGTGTAGGGGAGAACTTTGTAGAGTAGGGTATATGGTTGGACTCAATGATCCCAAGGGTCTCTTCCAACCTAGACAATTCTATGATTCTATGATTCTATGAAAAGTAGGTAAATTACTTTCATGATGATTTACAGAGGGTAATGTAAACCTTGCTTATGAAAAATAAGCTGTTCCAGATAATGCAATTTTGGTTAGGGGGAAAAAAAAAAACAAAACAAACAAACAAACAACTGTAAACAAGCTGTAAGATCAACATGTTTTGAAAGACTTTCACGATTGTATTGTCATCTTAGCCTTGACTATAATGAACCGTCCCAAAGTCTAAACATGCCAGGATCAGATCAGAAGGCTGCGGGCATAACTCACGCTATCTTTAAGACTGAGTAAACCAGCGATAGAAACAACTAGAGAAGGATAAAGAACGTAACAGGCAGAGGAACCTACTATTTGTTGTCATTCCATTCCACTCATTTTCACTCAGTAACTTGGGGCCCACCATTGCGAACTCAAACAAACAGCACCTTGGCCTTTAAAGTATTAGTCCACTAGAATCTCTTTTTTCCTGAAGGGCTGCAACAGTTGTATTTACTGCTGTTTTCCATTGAGATATGGATAAAACTGAAAAAGTTTAAAGATGAAACTTAAAAAGGTACCTTCCTAACACCATAAAAAGATTCTAAAGGAACATAATAAACAAATAATTAAATTAAGGAAGAGATGTGCCAGTCTGCAATGGCAGTAGACATAGGTCCAATAGAGTAAGAATTTGACTAAACCTGCTTTAAAACATTATCTTAATTATATTTTAAACTAGATTTTGTGTGCCTTTTCATAACAAAGTGTGTTGTTGCATTTATAATATTGTTGTTATGCTAAAAGACATATACTTTGTGTTGGTAAAAATACGCTAAATTAAGAGTACGCTTGCTTGGTTCACAAAGGAAACCAGGCTTATGCAACTGCACTTTGTGTCTCTGGGATCCCATACCCATTTTCAGGCCATTTTAAATCACCTTTAAGAGAAAGAAATTCCAACATGACTAGGATCATCTAAGCTCCATGAAAATCAGTGACAGGACAGAAAATTACTCCAGTAAAGTGAGGCTGGTGCTGGCCCAGCTTATATATATACATAGTCTGGGAGGATGACAGCCAGTCAGCATTCGTACTTCCTGACCAGTCACAAACTGTACTGTAGTCTCTTATTGCATGGAGAATAAAGAATGTAATCTAAGAGGGAAATAATAAATATGAAAAATCCTTTGGACACTATTCAAGGCACCATTTGCTTGCTTAGGCCATCGCAGCCAAGACTTTTGTCAAATTCAGTATGCAAGCACAGGCCAGCACACAACAATTCTTGAGCCCCACACACTCTGAGGTGCCCCATCACCAGGTGTTCACTGGTTTCATGAAGGTTACAGTTATTCAGCATGCCTGCAAACCCCATCAATAAGCCCTACCGGCCCACTCCCTTACCTAAGCTACCTAACACGGCAACGTGCCAGTCCTTTCTCAAGACAGGGTTGGGCCAACCCAGGTCAGACGTGTTCCGGAAGCACTGGGAGCCAGCAGCCCCCAGCGGCTCGACAACTCCCCGCCACACAGAAACGCGCCCTGAAGGCCGCAGCGCCTCAGTCTCCTTGTACGGCACAGTATGCCGCGGCAGGACCACCTACTGATGGTGCAGCTCCACCGCAACCAGCCGCCTCGCCTCAGCACCCCTAAAGGAGCGGGAAGCAGCACAGGAAAACCAAACCGGCACCAGAGCTGGGCGAAATGCGGAGATAAAACGCTACAACCCCACTAACAGCCTCCATGGCCCGCCCCAGCCGCTCTCCTCCTCACGACTCAGCCCCGCCCCGCCCGCAGGCCCCACCCTCCGCGCTCTCCTATTGGCCAACGCGCGCCTTCCTTGCCTCTTAGTACCTCCCAGGGCTTCTCGGGAAGTCTCGCGAGACTTGGCTAATCCCGCCCTGAGGCACCCCTACCTCCCCCCCCTCCCCGCCAGCCGCGGGCGCTGGTAGCGGCCCGTCGCCGCCGCTGGAGGGAGCGCGCCGGAGGGCGGAAAATGGAGGAGTTCTGCGGCGTGGGGGCTGCTGCCCCTCTGAGGGGAGACGCGGAGGACCCCAAGCAGGTAGCGGCGGCGGGGGGAACTCGACTCGGCCTCCGCTGTGTTGGCGGCCGCTGCAGCGGGGCCGGCCGAGCTGAGGCGCGGGAGGGCGGGCGGGCGCCGGCGGCGGAGCCGAGCGCCGGGCGCTGCCGGTGTGACGGGGCCGTAAACACAGCCCACAGTAATGTTTTAAGTTGCCTCATAGGCGTGCGTCCTCTTACCCGTTTGGCCAGTCAGGGTGTGCTATTGTCAGGAGTGGAGTTACAGTAGGGAACGTACTAATTATGATTAAGCTTTAATTGTAAGCAGTATTTGTGGTGTTATGCCGAGGTGCAGTGTGCTGTATTGTATTTACATAAATAGCGTCCTGTGGATCTGTTTTTCCTTTAGCGTGTATCGGTTCAAAGCCCTTAACGCACGTGTGACAGCTGCGCGTTCTGCTGTGTTTGGAAGGAAATAGGCTGTCGCGGGGCTTACTCCTTAAGGCAGAAGTGTGCTTGGCTTTAATGATGGTGTTTGTTAGTGAACACTTATTTTCCCAAACTTCTGTGGCATTGGTGGGAATTGTGTTTTCGTGCTGGCCTTCCTGGGTGATTCCGCGTCCTGTGGGGAGCTGACCTTCATAGCGCTTCAGCTTCATGAAGCGGAGCGCGCGCTTGACGCAAGCGCCGGAATCGGTGACTGAAATACTTGTGAACGTGTACGGGAAGAAATTAAAAGTGAGTGCAGGACTGGCCTTGGTCACTTGCCCTTAAAAAGGGCTTATCATAGAGCAAGTCTGATCGTTTCAATTGCTATTATTTTATCAACGAAGGACTGATTTCCCCTCGAAAACTAGGGGTCGGTGTTGTTCCTTGGAGGCAATGAAGTGAAAAGCAGTGCTGTGGTGAAATACTCGTCTGCCCCACCGCAAGGAGCGTTTGCCCGTCTTCAGGAGAAAACGGACTTGAAACTTCCACCTGCCAACTGGTTACGCGAAAGCGCTAAGCTGGGACCAGCAGGTACAACCATTCTTGGCAACAACAAAAAAAGTAAACCGTTTTCAAGGTAAATAACAGAAGGCTCTATTTTTTTTTTTTTTCCTAGGCCTTTGAGAATAATTCTAACAGTGAACTTGAACCCAGTGTAATTCAAAGTATAAAGTACAGATTTTACTGTAGCAGCTAGCTATTGCTTTTTCTTAATGATTCTCCCACTACTTTTTTGTCCTTAGTTCTTGCCTGTATGCTATAATCTTGTCTCCTTTGTAAATGATTAATGATGCTGGTAATGCTGTTGATTATTATTATTATTCTTTTAAGTGCATGTTGACACCTTGCCTGAGACAGTCAACTTAATGTTCTTCTCTGGTTGGCTGTTGTTGGTTGGTCTAAATCAAACTAGACTGGTTCAGCCAGCCATTCTGCTTTTGATAACAGGTGAAAAAGGAACAAATGTCGTTCCCCTTGAAAGTTACAGAGCTAATTTATAGTTCTGGATCTTTAGAAACTGGAACTGGCTAACAAATGGCAAAAGAAATGTCATAGTCATGTCGAGAGTGAACAGAGAAGGTGGAATTAAGGGGCAAAACCAAAAAGTGACCTCTCAGTGTGGATGTTTGTTAAATACTTGAATGAGTTTATTTCAGAGTGTTTATAAACAGGAGGCTTAAATCCTGTGCTGTGCAAGCAAATTTGCACTGAGTCAACTAGTTAGTGAAATTTTAACAGTTTGTGAAGGGTCTGTGTTTAAGAAGGTGTACGTTTTTGAGCAGGGTAACACGTTTCTCAGGGCTTTATGAATTTTTCCTGCTTAATTTATATATTATGTTTGTGCATCAAATAGAGGCTGGCAGTTTAATCTCTCTGTCACTAGTGTCGGTATTAAAAATATGATAGCAAAAGTATAACTTCAGACAGTTATGCATCATGTATGTAGTTGGAATATAGTAATATGGTTTAATTTGAAATAATGATCTGTACACTGAAATATTCTAATTTAATAGCATGTAATTTAAAGAAGCTTTAATGAGAGTGGATGAAGATACAAGGATGTGTGTTTTTTTTTTTTAAAACATAGACAAGTTTTAGAAAACATAAATAAGAGGTAAAATGAAATTATTCGTGTTCTCCTTTTTAGTGTTAAAATAAAATAAAAAGTCAATTTCTCTAACTTCCCATAGCTGTCTTAACAAACACTTTATATTAGTTCTCATTTTCTTGATTTCAGCAAAACTTAAAATACATTTTAGAATGTCTTGAAATTGGATCTGAGCACTTCCAAGGATCTCTTTGGAAAACTTGTAGAATATCAAAATGATTTTGTTAATTAACTTTAAATTGTTACACCTGGTAATATTTAGTTGGATTCTTTTCTTCATCAAAAAGGCTTTCAAAGATTTAATAAACTTTGGAGAAAGAGATCTTTACTGTCATACTGCATTTGTCTTAACTTGTAATATTTTCTAAACAGCTTTGGGATGGCGTATGACTTCATTGACTCTGTTGGAAATGATGTTGATGTTGTGTCTGATTCAGAGGTGTGTATAACATTTTAAGTTCTGTTATTCAAACTCTTTATGTTGTATAATCCTTATTTTAAGATACTGTCACGGCTTCTGTCATTTTTGTGCCCTTTGAGGAAAAGTAAAGATCCCCTAGTGAAACACAAACAGGTCACCTAACTTTGTTCTGTCATTTAAGGGAGTTGTGATCACTAGGTAAGAAATGCATAGATAAAATCCTATTTCCAAGGAATTGTTTTATGATGCAGTATGGTTATATTGAATATTATCTCTGTTCTCTTTTTCCTGCAAGAATATTAAAAAACTTCTGAAAATACCATACAGCAAGTCACATGTGAGCATGGCAGTACACCGCATCGGGCGGACACTTTTGTTGGATGAACTAGATATTCAAGAACTCTTCATGAGATCATCTCAGGTTAACAGTTTCTTTTTTGTTAAGTACGTCATATGGTCAAAATGCATTATTTCAAGAATAGTGTGGCCAGCAAGAAAGCATGTATGTGTCAAAATTCCCGAGAACTATATGTGAGTACAAAAGGTGCTCTATGCTGCAACAATTCATTTACCCACAAACTGCATGTGATGTCCTATATTTATGGTATTGTAGGACTAAAATTCCGTGTCCCAATTTCCTGTAATTGCTTCAGTATTGCTATACTATTTTATACTAGTTGTGCTGTACTGTTTATGCCATACTACTTGTATACTATTTCTGCTGCTGCCCAGCAGAAAAGGACCAGGGAGTGTTGGTCGACAGCCTGCTGAATATTAGACAGTAGTGTGGCCAGGAAGGCCAACAGCATCCTGGCCTGTGTCAGGAATAGTGTGGCCAGCAGGACTATACGGCAGTGATTGTCCCCCTGTACTCAGCACTGGTGAGGCCCCACCTCGAGTACTGTGTTCGGTTTTGGGCCCCTCACTATAAGAAAGATATTGAGGTGTTGGAGCGTGTCCAGAGAAGGGCAATGTAGCTGGTGAAGGGTCTGGAGCACATGTCTGATGAGGAGTGGCTGAGGGAACTGGGGTTCTTCAGCCTGGAGAAGAGGAGGCTGAGGGGAGACCTTAGCGGTCTCTACAGCTCCCTGAAAGGAGGGTGTAGCAAGGGGGGGGTCAGTCTCTTCTCCCAAGTAAAAAGCGACAGGACAGGAGGAAACAGCCTCAAGTTGCACCAGGGGAGGTTTAGGATGGATATTAGGATAAAGTTCTTCACAGAAAGGGTTGTCAATCCTTGGAACAGGCTGCCCAGGGAAGTGGTGGAATCGCCATCCCTGGAGGGATTTAAAAACCGGGTGTACGTGGTGTTGAAGGACATGGTTTAGTGCTGGCTTTGGCAGTGTTATGTTGATGGTTGGATTTGATGATCTCAAAGGTCCCTTCCAGCCTAGATGATTCGATGATTCTGTAATAGTTATTAATAAGTATTTGTTACTGTGTAACCTCTTACTGTGTTATCTGACTGTCTAATGAAGTCAGCTTTTCAGTAAGAACTTAACTTTTCTAGCAGAGACACTTTCATTAAATGACCATTTTGGGACTTTAGCTGTGAAGTTATTTTCTAGGTTTCTTTTGTTGCAGTGGATGAGTATTCATAAGTTAATAAGGTGCTTAGTTTACTTTGCAGATGCTTCTTGATATTAATTTCATATTTATGATATTGCTTAGACAGGGGACTGGACATGGCTGAAAGAGTTTTATCAAAGACTGATTGATCAGAAGTGGCAACGAAAAAAGAAGAGTAAAGAACATTGGTACCAGAAGGCTATACTTTCTAAATTTTTATATTACAGGTAACCTTATGTCTGCATAAATCTTGTATTCTGAACCACTTATTTTTGCCTGGTTTCTTGTCTTGAAGTAAATGTTAAAATTCCATTACGGTCTCTCATATTTACTGATTTATTCTTATACAGAGGAAATTGAGGGATGAAATCAGGAAGTAATGTGTAAATGATGTAACAGAAATGGAAGTATTTTAAAGTAAAGTATTAAAGAGCAAAATATAGAGCATGACTTAATTAACTGCATATCAATATTTCTGGGTTTGAGGGAAGAACAACTTAAAATATGCAAGTTAGAATGACACGTGCGGTAATTTTGTAGTTTGATCAATTAACAACTTAGCAATATAGGAATCTTTTAGTGTATTAGCAAAGTCATTCTCTGAGACAATGCATCAAAGACAAAAATTCTAAAATGGATCTGTTTGCATATTGTCACCTGAACTTCTTAATGTTGCTTTATCAGCATTAATGGTGATGGAGCTGCTCAGCCTGTTCCTTCCACTTCAAAACAGCACCAGGAGGGTCCTGTTTCAGGTGAGAGTGATGAAGCAGGAAGGGCCTCCTGGCCAGCTCCTTTTGAAATGCCTTCTTCGTTATCTGAAGATCCAGGTGCCTCTAACCAGGTAAGTGTGTATATGTTTTAAATGGCACCTTAGTTTCTGTAGGGACATATGTATTGAAAGGCTTTCAGAGGTGCTGGTGCAGTACCCTTTCCTGAAAGAAATGAACCAAGGCATGAGAAGAACTTGGCAGTGTGTGCAGTTTAGCTTATGCCAGTGTTTCAGAGCTCCAAATTTCAGAATTTTTTTTGTCACTGTAATACTAAACGCACATTTATCTATGCATTTTTGAGAAACAAAACATTTGGCTAGGAGTAGTCGTCAGTGACTTTACCTGATATTGCGAAGGTGTGTATGGAAGCCTAAGGTTTTGGCCTTTCTCTTTAAATCTGCCATTAAAATGAATCTGTTGTGGCCCTGAATTTATTAGGTGAAGAGAAAAATGGATATCTATGAAAATGTTTGCACAACAGTTACGCAACACTTACAAATACTTGCTATGAGATTACACAAGTGGAAGGGAGAGATGTTCGTAGTAATTATGCAACAAACTATGATTAGTATTGGGCCCTAATGCAGGGTTTAAGTCTGTGGCTAAGCTTATTTATGAAAATTGTTAATTCCTGAGGGGGTTTTTTGAGTAGTGCAATACAGGAATTGCTTACATTTTTGTGAGGTCGAAAGATCTGTTCTTTTCGATCTACATTGATATGATAATGATGCTGTAGTTATGCTTAGTATTACTAACTTCTATGCCAGGTGACTTGGTCACCTAACTTATGAAGGCTTGAACCTACATTAACCATAAAGCTGGTACTGTGTGTGTTGTAGTGTAGTAATATTATAAAGTGGAGAAATACTTAAGTACTTGAAAGCTTTTAGAAAAAGAACTACTTCTCTCTACCACCTTCTTGAGGAACTATTGCCTAATGCGGCAGACTGTTTACCATAAAGAAGCTGTTGTGCATTTGTACAGCGTCACTTTCTTTAATTTATAAATAAGACATCATGATAAAGGTTTTACATTCTGGAGACTGATAATCTGATGCTGACTCTGGGGTAATAAAGGATTTCTGGAAAAACTTTGATTTCTTTCCAAAGCCTATGACAATATAAAGTACAAAAATTTGGTACTAGGTATAGAAAAGAAGCATTCTAGTCACTGACCAGAGGCTTTTTGTAGGTTAATACCTATTTATTTAAAGATGTTAAAGGTTTTTCCCTTATATGCTTTTATTGTTCAAATTTTTTTTAATGGCCTAACTTTACCTCAGCAGCAGAATCACTCCTTATCCTTGTGCTTTTCACAGGGAAGTGTGCCTCTTGAACCCTCGTATATAGTGGGGCATGTGGCCTCAGCCCCCAAAGAACAAAACCTGACTACTTTGTTCAATGATGGGGAAAACAGTCAGGTATGCTTATATGTGAAATTTGACCTCAAACACTGAACGCCCAATTTAATCGAACATTTAGAAATTTGGTCTAAATTGGAACCAAGAGAAAAACTAAGCCCCCTGTAGAAGTAGCTTTTGTGGCATCTGTGATCTCAGTCTTTTAATTTAATGTGAATGCGTAGCATAGTTCATTATGTGCTGTCTTTTATTTGCTGCTTTTGCTTCTTTGCTTTCTCATAATGCCACAGAACGTCACAGAAAACATGTTTTATAACAGTGATTTATAGACCAATTTGTTTCTCTTCATGAAGGGACTTAAAAATGACTTTGTTCGTAATATCTTGTGGACCTTTGAAGATATCCACATGTTAGTAGGATCGAATATGCCTATATTTGGAGGTGGGAGATACCCTGCTGTCAGCTTGCGTCTCAGGTGAGTTTACATTAATGAGATATACGTGCCGGGCTCGACTGACTTGTTGCTTTGCTTCCTCTTTAGCTACCTGCATTTTGTTTGGTTGAGTGTTAATTTTTATGTGCAGTTTAAAGAATAAAATTCATGCTTTAGACTTAAATGGTGATGGCATTGTAAAGCGCTGGGAAATGGGAACAGTCCTATAGCCATGCCACTGCATTGGGGCTTAAGATTCTCTGCTGCTTTTTCTGGCTCTGTAACTAAGTCTTTACTCAAAAGTACTGGCAGTTTGCAACCTTTCCTGACTTCAGCGTGAATGTTGAGTGTTAAAACACTTCATACATCTAGTCCTTAATTTCATTCTATTGCTATTTTTAGAAGAGGGCAGTAGTATTTCTCTTACTAGGATTCTTCATTTCAATAACTGCTAGTTGGACACTTCATAAGTACATAAAACTTGTGACTATAGTAGTACTAAGTTCTGACTGGTTTACTATTCACTAATATGTTTATGTTGATCACCTGATTACCACTTTTTTTCTGTTCCTGCCTGTGTGTAGGCAAAGAATGAGCAAAAACTTGAAGCTTGCTTGATGTATTTGTCATCTTTTTAAGACAAATCTGGGAATTAACAGTACCTTGCTTTGCAAGGAATTTTGGAAGGTCTGGGAGAAGGCTTGCAGTATAATTAGTTGCAGCTAATACTGCTACTCCTTTAGAACTTAAGTACTTGTTGTCTTGGTAATAGTGTGACATCTGAAGCTTGTTAAAATTTATGTATAAATGTGGGCAAAAATTCAAAACTGCTGAGGGAATGAGTGTATTCTATGGAAGAGGTCAGTACATCTGTTTTGTTTGATGTAATTCCTTGTTTGCCTCTTCAAAATAGAACAATTTACAAATAAGTGTTTTAGTATCCATCCACTGTCAGGTAACTTAAATCTAAATCCCATTAGTAAACATTCCTAATATTTTTCTGAAGAGTAAATAAAGACTTAATTAACACTAGAAATGTTTGGTTTTAGGGACAACAACAAGCCAATAAATGTGCTAACAGGAATTGACTATTGGTTGGACAACTTAATATGCAATGTACCAGAGCTTGTGATGTGCTTTCATGTTAATGGAATTGTTCAGGTAAGACTACCTCTTTGCATTATGCCTAGTTATCCATTCTTCAGTTTCTGAAATTGTTCCATTCTAATCTTACTGTTGTGACAAAAAGATTACAAAAATCCTTTATTGCAGAATGAGATGCCTCTACACAGCCTGCAAGAGTCATCCAAAAATATTGTGTTCTTTTTCTCTCCCTTCCACACATGCAAGGTTCCTACTTCCCCCAATCTATGAATGAAGGCAAAAATAAAAAATATAGCAGCAGAAATACATCAGTTTCTTCATCTTAAAATCTGTAGTGTTCACTTGCTAAGATAAATGCATGCTTTTTAAACCTTTGTATTTACTATTCCACAATAGCCCACACATACCAGCTGAGTTTCTGTTGTACCTGGTAGCGTATAGTTGCTTACTAGGCTGCCTAGGTTTTATTGAAGTAACAGTTAGATGTTGCGGGGGGGGGGGGGGGGGGGGGGCTTCATGTCTTGTTCTTTTAATTTATCATGTTAGTCATACAAGTGAGTTCTCTTTAACACTTTTATTGAGTAGAGTAATCAAGATGTGCTTGCTTTTAAAGTAAATCATAGAAATTGATTTATCACGACACTGTGTCATAATAGTAGCCTTTGTTTCTTTTAGCAGTGCATGAGATGTATAAATTTTTCAGGGGTAGGTGGCAGAAAACCTTCCTAACCTTGAGTTTTAACATATATTCCTTGCAGAAATATGAAATGATCAAGACTGAAGATATTCCCAATTTGGAAAACTCTAATTTTTCTACCAAAGTGATAAAAGACATTGCTCAAAATATCTTATCTTTTCTGAAATCAAATTGCACCAAAGAAGGACATACGTATTGGCTATTTAAAGGTAAGTAGATTTAGATCAATTTCACAGAATCATAGAATGGTTTAGGTTGGAAGGGACCTTGAAGATCAGAGTTCCAACTCCCCTGCCATGGGCAGGGTTACCTCCCACCAGACCAGGTTACCCAAGGTGCCATCCAGCCTGGCCTTGAACACCTCCAGGGATGGGGCCTCAACAGCTTCTCTGGGCAACCTGGGCCAGTACCTTACCACTCACTATTTAAAAAGGTTTATGTTAATGTCATGTTGATTAATGAAAAGTCTTAACTTTCAGCCAGTGGGAGTGATATAGTAAAGCTCTATGACCTAACCACTCTTTGTGAAGAGACAGAAGACAAATACCAAAACCCTTTTACAATGCCAGTGGCAATTCTTCTATACAAGTGAGTTTTTACAATTTTTGTTGTCATACTTAATTCTTCATGCAGTTGTATTTAAGAATACTGACCAAAAATTATAATGAAATGAAAAATCTTTTACATGTAATGTTCAGTCCCACTAAGTCAAAACAGACTTTTTCCTTTTTGCCATTTCACATGTAAACTGCACTCTTACCGAGTAAGTCTTGTAGACCCATCATAAAGTTTGGGAGATCTGCATTTGCAATAGTAGTGTTTAAAGCTTTTCTTTTCTTCTAGTACAAAGAAATTGTCCAGGGATTTACTATTTTGTTTAACTTTCTTTTAGGGTTGCTTGCAATATGATGCTGAAGAAAAACCAGAACAAGAAACACTATGGCACTATCAGAACACTGCTCCTTAATTGTCTTAAGTTACTGGACAATGGCAGACATCCTCAAGTAAGAATTACGTGGTTTTTTGTAGCTTTGTGTAAATATAATGGAAATGCTGTCATCATAATGCACCTGGTAATATTTTGTGTGGTACTTCCTCCTCCCTTTGCAAGGGAGAGAATTTAAATGTATAAATTGAGAAATCGATTTAAAGAAAACCCAGACTATAAATTTTTTTATTTTTTTTTTTTTAATTAGTAGCCTTCACTGAGACTCATTGCTGCATGAGTCTTCTGTCCTGGTCTAAATAATGTTTGTTCTTTTGCTCTGGTTCCCAAAGAGCCCTTTGGAAGCTGCACAGACACTGAAGCAGATTGTAGCTAAACATCGTAGAATGTGAATATAAGAAAAAACATTTTTAGTCTGAAGGTGTCTGAATGTTGGGACAGGTCAACCAGAGAGGTTATAGAGTCTCCATCCTTTGAGATATTCAGAGCCTGACTGGACATGGTCCTGAGCAACCTGCTTTTGGGCAAGGGGGTTGGGCTAGACAGTCTCCAGAGGTCCCTTCCAACCTCAACTATTCTGTGGTAGGTTGGAGAGTCAGAAAAAGAACTTCAAACTCCTGATCACTTCATTAGACCATTGTGTCAGCCATCAGTAGCTTGAGATGCTCTGAATTTCCAGAAGCAAGTAGGAAAAACGATGAAAAGGAGATGAAGCTGTATTGACCTCATTTATTCCAGATACTTGATTCTAGTTCTTTTCTTAGAAAAATCCAGGATTCTAATTGCTCTGAAAGACAAGTAGTGTATTAAAGTTTAGGGAGGTAAAGAAGGTGTGTATGTCTTAAGTTTATGTATTAGTGCTGCCAGATGTGCTAGCATCCTTTTTAGTTGCAGAAGATAAGAGTGTGCTGCTTTCTCATTGGGATTTTGACTGAGTCTGTTCACAATCTTGTCCTTGTCTTAAACCTCTGTAGGTTCAGAATGGTATAAGGGAGTATCAGTGCATTTAACCAAAAAAAAGAAACTGTGATACTCCAGGAGGCTTGTAAGTTTACCAGGCAGGAGCTGCTTTATGCAGGCTATGATACATTAACATTATAACTTAATATTTTTACTATTTATTGGCAACATATCGTGAATTTCAGAAGGAAATATCTATACTGCAACTGAAATCTAATCCAAAGTATAACTTAATTTACAAGCAAGTGGTCTAGATTTAAGCTGTTTTCAACTAAAAATCCCAAAAATGTGATGTGAAAAATCTGAATTGTATTTAAAATGGATTACAAGAGCGGACATGGCATATATTAACTAAATTAATAAGTATTTTGCAGATTCTTCTAAAGTTGTGGAAAGCCCTCAAAATCCCACTAGAAGGTCTTGAAAAAAAATTTTTTTTTTGCTTGCATAAGATCCTTCTCTCACTTATCTCTTGTGATCTACAGGCTTTTAGAACAATAATACTTATTCTTTACCAGCTGGTTTTTATTCTCTTCTAAACTAGATCAGGCTTGAATCCTTTTCCCTTTCCTGTACAGGGTTTTTAACTCCATAAACATAAAACAACTTTTCAATGGGGCAGGAGAGACTGCTTATTTGAACTAGTTAACTGAATTCTTCATACCCTGCACAGTGGTGGCCTCCTTTGCCTTCTCGGCAGTTGCATATTGGTTCAGAAAACAGCCTGGTAGAATTACTAATTTTCTGGGATTTTTTTTTTTTTTTTTTTTAACACCTCTGAAAAAAAAAACCTCTAAAAATACTGAAGAAGTGTGAAATGTTGTTTGGTTGGCAGTTCAGCCAAATGTCTAATGCCAAAAGGTTGATGTTCTGATGGAAAGTCACTTAACATAGCTTACATGATACAGTGGTGCTACTGTGGAGAACTTGTGTCTTAATTCTGATTAATATTAAATTGCTGGGCTATATTCTGGTCTGGTTTCACTAGACTCCAGCAGAACCAGGAGCTGGAACGTGCCCTTTTATTACCAGATTGAGAAACTGTAAGTAACCATGCTGTCCTAAATAGAGGGCATCAGCGGCATTAAATGTAATATCTCTTTTGCACAGTCAGAGGTAGGAAAGATGTTGGGAAGTAGAAGAAAAAAATGTGGGCACAATTTTTTGTGACTTTTTTTTTTTTTTTAATTCCCTTCCCTGGCTACCCTATTGCTGTGTTTTAGAAATTACTCTTGATGCTGCTTTATATTCAGAATGTTCAGGAAGCAAAAATGCAGGAGTCTATATCCCCAGGGTAAACTTCAGGGGAGTTAATTGCAAGTCCTTCGCTCAACACTCACTCAGCGTTGGGGGGGGAAAAAAGGCATCTCAAAAGCAAGATGTTTCACTGTGAAAAATGTGTTCTAGAATCTATGCCCTCTTATAATCACTGTGTGTGTGCATGAAGCGATAATGCAAGTCTCTTGGCAGTCAGATCCTTCTTAAGGTGCCTAAATCCAAAAGTTCAAGCCTGAAAGCTATTACTTGGTATTTGGGTAATCCTGGAGCTACACAAGAGTCAGTAATCTAAGGTGGGGCCTAAGCACTTAATATAAAATCATTCATTCCAATTCAGGGACCAGGTGCCCAAAAGCAGGTCACTTTAAGGCATATATGTGTTTTGTGTTTGGTTTTGTGGTTGTTTGTTTGTTTTAAACTGGATAGGATCCAAATTTCTTAGCAAGCTTGACTCATCTCTTACTGTCAAAATTCCTTATGGTGGGAGTGTGACAGCTCTCTGCACAAGAGTTCAGACCTCAAGTAAACTTGAGGTAGAAAGGAAAGGGCTTAAGGTTTATTGTAAGGACTATTGTATTGTTCTTACTGGCTTAATTGCTAGGTGTGTTTATGGTTCAAAAATAACCTTTTGTCTAAGCACTCTGCTCTTAAAGGTAAATGAAAAAAGTGTATGTATATGTGCCTATAGTGTGAATACATATTTCTCATCTTGTGGTCTTACTCTTTGAGGCAAGTGAAGAAGTGTTCTGGCGTGCAGTCTGATGCTGGACCAGGTTGGCTTCCAGGTGTCTGTGTTCCTTCTCTTTTGAGTGGAATGGGGAGAGGTTACGGAGTGACACGGACAGGACTGCGTAGTACAGTTAGGCAAGAAATGAGGTTGAGCTTTGGTACATCTTGCCTCAAGGCTTTTTATTTCTCTCTAAAACCAAACTGAAGCGGGGGGAATGCTGTTTGTTTTAGGCTATCACTGGTGCGGGTTGTATTTCTCCTGACTTACTGTGTAGCTTTATTTCCTTACTATAAAAAGCCAGCTACAGGTACGTGCTGTTTGTGCCCTGGTGTCCTGTTTGACCTCTTGAGTTTCAATTTGAATCTTGTATTTTTTGGGTTGTCAGTTTCAGTGCTTGGGGTTTTTTTTGTTTTGTTTTGAGAAGTTGAAATTGATTTCTTCATGCTCTAAATTTTTAGTACTGTGAATGCTGCTGCTACAGGATAGCTTTTGAATCTTGTATCTAATATCTCTCATTCATCAATGTATTTTGAAACTCTGGCAGTGTATAATATTAAAGTACATAGATGAATAAACTGAAGAAGCAGGAAGGAATAAAATGCTTAGCCCTAACAGAACATAGCTTTCACTACTTCCTCGTTTCTCTCCATGCAATAGCAGTTCAGAGAAGAGAAAGGGTAAATACCCCCTTACCATTAACGAAGAAGGTAGCTGCTGGTTTTTCTTCTTATGGTAGATTTTACCTTTCTTCCTGAATTGGAACAAAAGTGAAGAATAAAAAAGCTGCTCTGGAATGCAGCATAGCTGCTGTTTGAGAGAATCTGTAAAATTCAAAAGATGCAAATGAGCAAGACTTTTGTTAGGATTGCATTCAAATGAAGTAAATAAGATGATCAAGAGCTGCTCTTTGGTTTGTTTTTTTTTTCTTAAAAGAAAAATAAAGAACAAAACAGTCTTGGGTAGTGGTGGCCTGTATTTCCAATTTTTACCTTCATGCTCTCACTTGCAAAACAAGAGATGGAGACCTTGTAAGCTGGGGGTTGAAACCAAGTGTGGGCAAGCTTGATTGCAGGGGCTGCATGCACATATACGGATAGTTGATTAGATACTGTTTCTAGCCATTTGCTTCTTAAATAAAGATAAAATTCAGTGCTCAAGAATATAGTCACACAGTATATGTGTGTACAGGCTGTATTTGCAGCTTGTCAAATGCATATTTGCATGTACTGTTTATTCCTTATTCTGAGACAAATTATATTGATGTTGCCTCTCAAAAGAAAAATTGAACTTGAAAACACATCGCTAATTTTTCTTTCTTTTATTTAAAAAGATTATCGCTTCAGCAAACTATATGTTATCGGAGCTTTTTCAGTTGGATGAACCTAAAAAAGAAGACAGTACAGACTTCCCTATAAATGGAAATTCTGATGAAAGTTATAGCGAGGAAGAGGAAGAAATGCCAGACAGTGATGAAAACGGTTCTTACAGTAACAGTTCTGATCCACCAGATGACAATAAAGCAGTGGCTATAATCAAATCTGTTGGAGAGTTATCAGTACCAGAAAAATACAAGTCTGTTCATCGAATACGAGTAAGTGAAGTTGTGGGGTTTTTAAGGGCTTTCTTGAAAGATTCAGTTCATGTTGTAAGGTTTGTTATTGAAATTCAGTTATCTGATAGTTTTCTCTTCAGGTTAACTGAAGCATGAGGCAGTGGGGAAAGAAACTTTTCATAAGCTGCTCATAAAGTTTGAGGTCTTTGAATTTTACAGCGTGGCAGGTTTAGTGTAGGTTTTCCCCTATCACCTTGCATGTGTCCTTTACAGCATGATTCTGCATAGCTAGCTACAGAAAAATTACTCCTGTCAAGGCAGCAGAGAAGATACTGCCAACTGTGGCCATGTGTAAGAGCTGTAGGTGACCACAAGTTTGTGTGGCTCCCTTGGTTATCTTAGTATTTTTTTCTGGAGTAATATTAATGTTTGTTTTTCTGGGAGAATCAGCTACTTCGTATCCACAGAGTTAGTCTTTGATTTCCCTCTTTGATTGTCTTTCCAAGGTAACTGGTCAGAATACAGAAATTTGATTTTCTTGAAACCTTGGTTATAGTTAAGTTTGAGAGATGAAGCTTTACTGTGCACATGTGTACGTATTGTTTCTAAGGGGACAGCTGGATGCATAACCACAGTAGTCCTGAAACTTCATTGACGTACATGAGCTTCATCAACGGATCAGAAGAAGTGTAACACTGCTACTTTCATCGCACTTTCTGTTCATTATTATTGAAACAAAATAGAGGAATACAAGAAACTTGGAAGATCAGTGAAGAAAACTGTTCATAGCATTTTGCTTTTCTTCTGATGTTTTACTTGTCTTACCTATATGACTGGAGGTTGGCAAATGTGACACCCATCCACAAGAAGGGCCGGAAGGAGGATCCAGGGAACTACAGGCCAGTCGGTCTGACCTCGGTGCCTGGGAAGGTCATGGAACAGATCATCCTCAGTGCCATTACACGGCACGTGCAGGAGAACAGGGTGATCAGGCCCAGTCAGCATGGGTTTATGAAAGGCTGGTCATGCCTGACAAACCTGATCTCCTTCTATGATAAAGTGACCTGCTTAGTGGATGAGGGAAAAGCTGTGGATACTATCTACCTGGATTTTTGCAAAGCTTTTTACACTGTTTCCCACAGCATTCTTCTGGAGAAACTGGCTGCTCATGGCCTGGACAGGTGTACTCTTTGCTGGGTAAAAAACTGGCTGGATGGCCGTGCCCAGAGAGTGGTGGTGAATGGAACTAAATCCAGTTGGTGTCCGGTCACAAGTGGTGTCCCCCAGGGCTCCGTGCTGGGGCCGATTCTCTTCAATATCTTTATCAATGACCTGGATGAGGGGATCGAGTGCACCCTCAGTAACTTTGCAGTGATACTAGGCTAGGGGGGCGTGTTGGTCTGCTTGAGGGTAGGTTGGCTCTGCAGAGGGATCTGGACAGACTGGACTGATGGGCCGAGGCCAATTGTATGAGGTTCAACAAGGCCAAGTGCCGGGTCCTGCACTTGGGTCACACCAACCCCATGCAGCACTACAGGATTGGGGCAGAGTGGCTGGAAATAGGACTGGGGATGTTGGTGGACAGCTGGCTGAATATGAGCCAGCAGTGTGCCCAGGTGACCAAGAAGGCCAACAGCATCCTGGCCTGTATCAGGAATGGTGTGGTGAGCAGGACTAGGGCAGTGATCATTCCCCTGTACTCAGCACTGTTGAGGCCCCACCTCGAGTACTGCGTTCAGTTTTGGGCCCCTCACTACAAAAAGGACATTGAGGTGTTGGAGCGTGTCTAGAGAAGGGCTACAAAGCTGGTGAGGGGTCTGGAGGACAAATCTTAGGAGGAGTGGCTGAGGGAACTGGGGTCATTTAGCCTGGAGAAGAGGAGGCTGAGGGGAGACCTCATCACCCTCTACAACTACCAGAAAGGAGGTTGTAGAAAGGTGGGGGATGACCTCTTCTCCCTGGTGACAAGTGATAGGATGAGAGGAAATGGGTTCAAGTTATGTCAGACGAGGTTTAGATTGGATATTTTTTCACTGAAAGGGTTGTTAAACATTGGAATAGGCTGCCCAGGGAGGGGGTGGATTCTCCATCCCTGGAGCTGTTTAAAAAAAGGGTAGATGTGGTACTTAGGGACATGATATAGAAGTGGTTTTGTCAGGTTAGGTTAATGATTGGACTTGATCTTAAAGGTCCCTTCCAACCTCAGCAATTCAATGATTCTATATGGGGATATGATTATGAAATGACTCTCATGGGTCAAAAGCTAAACCTTTTTTTCTAGCATCTGTGCTGAGTAGCAAAGAATAAGATTTCCTTAAAAACTAGTAACTCAACTCTTGCTATCTTAATTTCTAACACTTCAGGGCCCATCAGCTGAAGATACAACTTGTACAGGTGCAGAAGCACTCATTTTCCCCTTTCTTCTCCCCCCTTCTACTCTACCCCAGAAGAAAACAAAATTACAACTCTCCAAAAAAGAAAAAAAAACCCAAGGCGCACTGAGTTGTTCAAACGTGGTGCAAGTGCAACTTTGATGTTTAGGCTGAAAAAATAATTTCTGTATAGCATTGAATCTGCTTATCTTCCTGGGTCTGCATTGCAGACTATCTGTGGATGGTTTTGTAATTACAGTTATGGAATAGAGACATTTCATCTATTCTCTTTGCATTGCCTTTGGCATTAGCAGGAGAGACCAAGTGCAGATGACCAAGTAAATGAATTGCTCACTGAAATAAAGGAAAGAAATACTGTGACGCTTTATAGTGTAGAGTTCAGGTGTTCCATTAACAGGTCATCTTAATGCTATCTCTTCTTTGCATCTTCTAGCCAGTAATTTTGACATTTCATATGTTGAACGTTTATTCTTTTCTCATTCCTTCTCTGCTGCCCCCTCAATGCAGCCTAGCTGTGCCTTTCCTGTCTGCCATGGCACTGAGGAGCGCTGCAGGCTAGTGCTCAACTATGTCCTGGAGGTAAGTTTACCATCAACTTTCTAATGATGTTTCACCTAGTACCCAATTCCTGGTGTCTTCTGTATTTGCTAAATATTGCTTTCAAGGCAAATTAAATTATTTCTTCTTTTTGCAGGGCTTGAAGTCTGTTGACAGCAGTGTTAAAAAAGAGGGTGATCTTCCTGCAGCTGACCCCAGCACACCAATCCCATTGAAATATGAAGATGAATCCACCAGCGGTGGTCCTGAGTGTCTGGAAAAACAGATGGCGTTATTTTTAGACAAAAGTAAGTGGTATTATTGTGCAAATAAGACCTTTCCAGTGCCAACACAAACTGCTGCTACTTTATTTTGATTATCAAAACAATGTACTTATAAGTCACTAATTAGACTATTGCCTAAGCCAAAGCAGTATACCAAAAATTGGAGAACAGTCTGTTCCCTTTTAAATATGAAAATAATAGCTCATTGGGGATAGTTTGCATATCAAAACATCTTTTATTAGTAAACACATAATTTTACTGGACCCTATTTAGATGTGGCTTTCCAATGACTTCCGTAAGGGCTTAGTGGTTTTGGGTTTGGTATGTGGAACACCGTAAGTTGTGTGGGTTGTTTTTTAAAAAACAGTCTTAATTCTTTTTTTTCACTTGGAAGCTTTGTGGAACAACTTCTCACTTCTGGCAGGTTTTTCTCCTACATCATGCTTGCTGCTGAATTTTATATAAAATGTTAACTAGGATTTTGTTTTCTTTCTTGTGCCTCTACAATTGTGGAAGGACGCAGCAAATAAAAAAAAATGTTTTGTTTGCTTAAATACTCAAACTCCAGAAGTCTCAGATGATAATCTACCTATTTTATTTTTCTCTGGAGTGGCATAAAATGATATAAGAAAGACTATTCTTCTGAAAGTAGTAGAGTTCTCCGCAGGGCGAGAAGCCCTGTAACATAACCCAAAAAGAAATTTGTCTTGCAGATTTTTACAGTTCTCTTTATTATTTTCTTTCTCCTCCCTTCCCCCTCTGAAAATGTCTAAATAATAAGCAAGTTCAGTTTTAAGTTACTCATTTAAGTGTTCTTAAATTTCTCTTCCAATTATATGATTGTCTCGTGAATGTCAGTGACCTGGAGATGTATGCATACGGTTTTAGTTTTTAGCAGATATGTGACCACAGAATTTAACACCTCCATCAAAAGGTTACATTGTGTTGAGCTTGCATAAATTCTGCACAGTACTGTTAACACGGACTGTGAGACTAATTTTTACTGAGATCTACTGAGAAATTTTACCTAGGTCAGCTCAGCAAGAGCAGTGTGCTGATTTCAGCTCTCCTGCAGCCAGGCTCTGTCTTCTGCCTTCACAATTTGGAACTGATGACATGTTGCAGCTGCTTGCCAGCTGGCAAGGAGAATGTCCGCATGTTAACTTTTTCTGTGTAGAAACAAGTGTTTCCTGGGGGTTGTGGGAGATAAATACTGCAGAGCAGATTTATCTTTAGTTGATTGCTGGAGTTCTTCCCTGAAGTAGCAATGGTGCTACTTGTTTAGGTCACAAGGATTGAATTCAACCTAGAGAAAAACTTCTGCTTCTCCAGTATGTGGGTTGGTTTGTTTCCTGTGATGCAAATTATGTAGTTTCTCTGCTATGTGTATATATTTACATATAGAAAGGATAAGTGCTCTTAATTCTCGAAGAGAACTGCTTATGAATAGTGTATCAATACAGTATATGTGCATTCTGTCTTTAACTGCATGAGGTGTTACTGTATTAGATTTGTCTTTGTCCTAGTGTAAATGTGTAGTTCTAGAACTTTCTAAAGATAGTGGGCTTGCAAGTTAGGCCTTGTAGGCCCACCTGTAAGCAAGAGACTCGTTTCTGTGTGCAGATATTGTCAGGACAAAATTCTGTCCTGTGGTATGCCTCAAGCCAGTGGCCTGTTCTTTCTGGTTCTGTAATCGCTGCAGCACTGAAGAAGGGACTTTCATAATCTTATGCTGAGGATGTCTTGAAACTACTGTGAGAAAGACATTGGTTTTCCTTGTGGAAGGACCAGGTTATCCAGCTCCTTCTGCGCTGGAGGCTGAACCCACAAAAGGAGGCTTTTTCGCTTTGAGACTGTTCGTACAGAAACAGAGCATGTATCGTCAGGATTTGGTGGAGAATGTGACAAATGATGCCTGTAGTTTTCCCATTCTTTTCTACTGCTACCTAACAGAATAGTCTTGGCCACTGCACTCGTATTTTGAAAGCTGTTTCAAGTATGAGGATTTAGCTGCACTGTCACTGTGCTTACTGTATTTGAGCATCCCCTGTCAGGTGGAGTATGTGGAAAAGTTCCAAGTATTGGGTCCATTTTGCAGATGAAAAATGTAGTGGCAGACAAGTTGGCATAACTCTACTTGTACAGAGTTGTAATAAGGCAATTTACATTCTGTCTGCATACTGATGAAGTTGTGTCCAACCTCTGGCATATGTTAAAGAGATGAGATTTACTGATGAGGTTCTGTTCATGTTACAGTGGGCTCGTTTCAGAAGGGTAAGCATTCCAGTCAGTCAGGAATGATTCCTGGATCGTGGCAATACAAAATGAAACTTCAGCTCATTCTGAAATCGTCAAAGGCTTATTATGTCCTATCTGATGCTGCTATGATTCTGCAGAAATATGGGAGAGCATTACGATACATCAAGCTGGCTTTACAGTGCCATGGTAAGTTGCTAGAACGTATTTGTCATCTGTGCCATTGCCTGTACGTAGCTTTCACGATATCAGATAACTTCTCTTGTGCATGATTTAGCCTAGTGGCATGCAGTGACAAGTCTGACAACCGTGTGCTTAGTTAAACTAAGTGTCTAGCTTATTATTCAGGAGGGGGGAGTCTGTAGTAAGAGTAATTGCTGTCTCTATTTGGTAGAAAGGGGAAACTTAGAGTGTGGATTTGGAGCTTCAGAGCACTTGGATGTTGGGCGAGTCGGTCCTGGTGCCAGGACCAAGATGGTATTCTGTGGTCTGAGTGCTATTGCTGCAAGCACATGTTTTTTCTCTGGAAATGCCTGGTGGTTCCCATTTCATTTAAATATATTCCTGACTCTCAGAAATACCAAACTCGTTCATCAGCTGAATTGGATACTCCTCTAAAATGAAATACATCTTCAAGTACTACTGAGGAAAATGAGGGAAGTAAAACCAGGCTGTTCAGAATATTGCTACAATATTGAGAATAACTAATCGGAAAATACCATTAGCTTAGTACTATAGGACTGCTATTTTGCTTCTGTATTTGTAGGGCTTGGGGTGGGGGGAGGCTTAACACAAAGCATCAATATGCCTAACCAATAACTCAAAGCATTCTTCAGCTTTCAGTCTTTTATAAACTTGAATCAAGTTGAAACTGTACATTTTGGAAATTAATTATTCAGACTATATGTCACTGGAGTTAATCTGTAGAAAGTCAGTTTTCGTTTAGTTAAAGCTGAGATTAGCATTTGTAATTACCAGATTCATTGCTCATCTTGAACAACATAGTTGCTCTTTTGAAACTGTCAGCTGTGTAAAGCAACTATGACTTTAAAATGGGTTAGTTCTTCTTAGAAGAACATGTGTTGTCTGAATACAGAGAATAAGTGTGACAGGTAACATAAAAACCAATTATATTGCCAGTCTGTGTCAAACCTTTTGACGGTTAATTCTTTTCTTCCCCCCCTCTCTTATCCATGGGATTTTTTTCCTAATAGATACCTACTGTTGTCTCTGCGCCAGCATGCTTCCTGAAGTATTAGTATTTCTTTGTCAGTGTTTAACCCTTTGTGGGGATATCCAATTAATGCTCGCTCAAAATGCCAACAACAGAGCAGCATATCTTGAAGAATATAATTACCAGACAAAAGAAGATCAGGAAATATTACACAGTCTTCATAGAGAATCCAGGTGCCAAGGTATGGTGGTGGTATAAAATAACTGCCATAATTCGGTTATATGATAGGCATAAGTAATTTCATTATGCTTCCTCCTAACTGTGCACCAGTATAATTTCTGGAGGAGGATTTATTATGCTTCAGTTCTGTTTTCTTCAGAGAATTCTTACTGTGCCTCTTGTATGGAAGGAGGTTGTCAAGACATTCTATGACATGCCTGAAGCTGTAAAATACTTAAAGACAGTAATTGTTTAATAAGTAATGGGTAAATTGTGCTTATCTGTAGAAACTGTGGGATTGTTCTGATATGGGTCTTAGTCTGGAGGACAATGCCCAAAATGATCACCATTGCAGATTTAAGTTTGTTAGGAAATACTCTGACGTGCAGGCTTTGCATTTTGTTTTCTAGTGTTTGCCTGGGCTACTGACTTGTCTACAGACTTGGAATGCCAACTTTCCGTCAGCTGTAAATGTTATGAAGCAGCTTATGAAATCTTACTTTTCAGTAATTTAAAAAACCAAAATCCAGAGCAGCGTATACAGGTACTAAAGAGGATGGGTAATATCAGGAACGAGATTGGAGTGTTTTACATGAACCAGGCTGCTGCAGTACAGACTGAGAGAGTGGGCAAGTATTCTTTTTCCACTTCTTGCTGTTTCATGGAGCTACAACAATGATCATGTTCACTAGCAGTGCGAGAAATCTTGAGTTTTTCTGATTACAAAGAAGATATTTACTACAAAGTTCTTTAAATACTTTTCTGTAATGACGTGATGTAACTTTAATGTCCATTGTAAGTATTTGTCTGCAATAGATTACTGTGGCTTGTACATTGTACTTACTGCTGCCTAAACTGAATATGAAATCCGTAGCTTTAAAAGAATTTCTCCAAAGTGTGTGGAATGCTTTAAAAAAAAAAAATATGATGGAAACTTTAAACCAACTGTGTTCTAGAAGGGAGTGCATGTTGCTTTTTTGATGTGTTAGGTTTAGCTCAGTGTGAACAAGCGAAAGCTTAATTTAACATAAGAATAGTCTCAATGAAGTCAGTCTATGAACTTTTTGGTAAGTAAATCTTTGAGGCTTTGCGTTTGTTTTTTTTTTTTTTCTTTGAGGAAATGGAGGTTGCCTAAGTTTCCTTGTTAGGGTAAGGTGTTTGGTGGGGTTTTGTTTTGTGAAAGGAAAGCCAATAATGTCTTGTCTGCAAGTAAGAGTTATATTATCTGTGATGTTTGTCCAATTAATATTTGAAGGACTTGGGGTTGGACATCTAATTCTGTAATTTTTCATAATCTCAGTGTTTTTGCATGACTGCTATTTAGCTGAAGTGAAAGCTCAAATATTGAATTCCAGTTGTCTGTAGTAGTCACTTTTTCTTGTTTCGTACTGTAATTTTATAGAAGTAACTGCAATACTCTGAATATTACTGTGGAAAAAAAAACCCTGTGATTTATCCTGTTAATTTCCCCTGGGGTTTGTGTGTCATATTACCACAATTCTTTTGAAAGTATGGTATGTGTAATAGAGCACTTTAGGTATTTAGATTTTCATACGTTTGAGGTTTTCTTAAGAGTATTTTCCATGAACTGGATCTTCAGAATCGTTTACTACCCTTAAATTCGAAAAGGTTGTTTACAAGAAAAAGAAAGTAACATGATGGAAATGTTTGTTCAGTATCTTTCAAGAGTTTAAATGATATGGTAAGCCTCATGTCTTAACCCTAGTGAGCAAAAATGTATCGACAACAGAGCAGCAGCTCTGGAAGAAAAGCTTCTCTTGCTTTGAAAAAGGAATTCAGAATTTTGAGTCAATTGATGATGCAACCAACGCTGCTCTTCTGCTCTGCAACACGGGAAGACTGATGCGAATTTGTGCTCAGGCACACTGCGCAACTGAAGGTGACTTCAAAAGAGAGTTTTCCCCAGAAGAGGCCCTTTATTATAATAAGGTAATATCAAACTATTTTTAGAATGGCCCATACCCTATTATGCCTTTTATTGTAGAATATTTGTAAATATCTTTTGTAAACATCTGTAAGTCTTAATGTAATAACTTGGGAAACCTCTCCTGCTTTCATGTTATCCTAATCCGTGGTGTATAGGCTTCAGTATTGTTGTTGAGGTTTGATTCCATTGCCCTGATATATGAAGTGCTGTGACATACAGATCTTGATGTTTAACAGACTGCAATAGCACACACGAGGGAGATAGAAATACGTAGTCACAGAATCACAGAATTATCAGAGTTGGAAGGGACCTCTAGAGATCATCTAGTCCAACTCCCCTGCTAAAGCAGGATTGCCCAGAGCACATTACTCAGGACTGCATCCAGGCGGGTCTTGAAAATCTCCAGGGAAGGGGACTCCACAACCTCCCTGGGCAGCCTGTTCCAGTGCTCTGTCACCTTCACCGTAAAGAACTGTTTCAGTGTATTTGAACGGAACTTCCTGTGTTCTAACTTGTGCCCATTGCCCCTCATCCTGTCACTTGGAACCAATGAAAAGAGCCTGGCTCCATCCTTCTTCAACCCACCCTTTAGATACTTGTATGCCAAGTCATGATTAAAGTTATGACCAAAATGGGTGTAAGGAAAATACTGAAGAAGGCTCAGACAGATTATTTTGGAATGCTTCCTTGAGAGTGAGCAGAGGGAAGTGAATTTCTAGTTGCTATAAACTTAAGCAGTAATATGTGTGTGTATTGTTTTATAATCTGTAGGCTATTGACTACTATCTGAAGGCATTAAGATCACTGGGTAAGAGAGATGTGCATCCAGCTGTTTGGGATTCTGTGAACTGGGAGCTGTCTACTACGTATTTCACTATGGCAACTCTACAGCAGGATTATGCTCCGTTATCTAGAAAAGCTCAGGAACAGGTAATAAATAGTGTTTGTGACAACATCTGAAAAAATAATCTATTATCTTCCTGAAAAACTAAACAGTGAGCAAAATTGATACTGGAATAACTTGTAAACCTTCGTTAGATTGAAGAACTCTTGTGAAGTAGTTCTTGCAAACCGTAAAATGTTTAGTCGCTTGCATTTTTAACATTTTGCTTAATGAAAAGAGATTTAACACTCACACTTGCACATAGTGGTGTTCTTGTTTCAAAGTAATCACATGACATCTTTTGGTTTTATCTTGTAGATAGAGAAGGAAGTTAGTGAAGCCATGATGAAGTCCTTGAAATATTGTGATGTTGATACAGTGTCTGCACGTCAGCCTCTCTGCCAATATCGGGCTGCGACCATCCACCACAGGCTTGCTTCAATGTACCACAGTTGCCTGAGAAACCAGGTATTAGTACAAACTAGTTTGTTTTTCTGTATAGGTTCCATACTTAAGATATCCAATGTGTGTGGAGATTGATATTTATCCTTCTACCTGTAGTTGGGATATATTTATTTAAATGATTTAACCAAAGAAATGTGAGGTGGTTTATTTGCAAGTCATTGTGAAATGTAATGTTACTTTTAAGAGCAGTCTGCCCTCTATAGAATGTATTGAGCTTTATGGTTCTGTCTATTTGAAGTAGTTCCATGCTCTCGTAACAGAAGCCGTTGATGATAACTGTTTTCTTTGGTTTGGTTTTGTGTCCAAGCCACCCTTCTGATACTTAAGCCAGACAGCCTCTGCTAGAACATGAGCATATAACTTATTAAAACCTTAATGTAGACTTGCATGCTGCTTTCTGATTATTTTTTTTCCCCCAAATTATTATTCTTTTTGCTTAACTTGGTTCTAGTTGGTGTGAATTTGTTAGCATTATCTGTGAAATTACAGTAACTTCAAAGATGGCAGGCTGGTCATGTATTCTAGAAATGTGCAGACTTTTAGATGAACCATTATGAAATGAAGTGGGGAATGATTGTTGGTGTACCAACATAGGCAGTTGTTTCTAATGGCTACCCCATGACCATCCAAACTGCCTGGGATTTACTGTGTACCCTACTTTGAGTGCAGGTTGGCGATGAACATTTGAGGAAACAACACCGTGTGCTTGCTGATCTTCATTATAGTAAAGCAGTACGACTCTTCCAACTCTTGAAGGATGCACCCTGTGAGTTCCTTCGTGTGCAGCTGGAAAGAGTGGCATTTGCAGAGTTCCAGATGGCGAGTAAGTCCAGCTCTGTCTTACTACAATAGCTCTCCAAACTACCATTACCTATTTAATTTCATTTTTAGAGAACTTTGTATATGAGAGCAGGAGTAATCTGCTTCTCAGAATAGAATTTTCTTCAAGAGAGAAGAGGTGTTTTTATCTTGCTGGTTTTCAGTTGACTAGAACAGTATGCCCTTTTCTCAAACTCTTGAAATCTTTGGATGGAAGAAAAAGTGCAATGTGTAACCTAAGACATTTGTGTCCTTCGTTTTTACCTTTTTTTAGGTCAGAACAGCAGTGCTGGGAAATTAAAGACTTTGTCCGGAGCCCTAGATATAATGGTGAAAACCAAGGGTGCATTCCAGCTCATCAGAAAGGAGCTTGTGGCAGAAAGTGAACAGGTGAACAAAAGTCAAGTGGTGCGATTATCTGCTCCTCTGTATCTCTTGCATATGTAAAACTGGTCATTTGGCAATTAAGATACTGCTTGGTTACTTTTCAGTAGAGCGGGTTGCTTAAATAGCTTGGGCAGGGATTGAACCTATTGCAGTTCTATTCTATCCTTTAAGTGGAAGTGGATAAAAAAAATTAGTCCGGAAGATGATCCAGAGATGGATTAAAGCATGTTCGTGTATGGGTGTACACTGACTGACTGAGTGAATGAGGTTCTGTGCAACTCTGTTATCCCTCAAAGTTCCCTTAGTAGCCCTTAAAAGTCTTCCTTAAAGAACTTAAGAATGTATTTACAATACAAACAGGAATTCTCTCTATATTTAATACTGTAATATTAAAATGTGGAAGGTTATCTGTAGCTAGTTTTAATAGGTTCTTGATGTCTAAATAAGTAATTACTTGCAATATATGCTGATGTGCGTTTGCTTGAGCAACAGACTGAACAGTCTATTCCATACCTTTCTGATATTTTTATAACTAAATACTCCAATATATATGTACATCATAGGCAGTTGACATAACTGTGTACAGTGTGGACATGAGCGAACTACTGAAGCCTCAAACAGGGTGTCACAGTGACTGTGATGTTCGTCCCATGCCTGTAAAGAATAAGCAAACCTGCAAGCGTGATTGTCTGACTTAATTGGTGGGTGTTGAAGTTGTATTTTAATGGTGGGGTTGAATGAAATGGTTTCTGGTTTTCTTTTCTTGCAGATAAGCAAGGATAAAAGTAGTGCTGAGAATATGTCACCTAATGATTCCTCTTCTGGCCTTAACACAGAGGAAGTATTGAAACTCCTTAGTATTTTTGAGTCCAGAATGTCATTCCTTCTCCTCCAATCCATTAAATTGTTAACTTCGACCAAAAAAAAAATCGGGTAAGTTGAGCCTTGGTATGTGTGTGTAGATGTGATTCTCATCCATAAATCCATCCAAACTATCTACTCTTAAGCATGCAAGAAAGTGTGATATTTATGCTTTTATGGAGAAGACTCTTCTGTGTGGGGAAGGAGCCAAGAAATGCCTTGATCATCTCTATCTTGAATGTTTTCTGTGTTTTTGTATGTAATTGAGGGAATGACCAAGAAACGTCTTTGAGTGTGTCTAGGCAGTTTTTTTCTCTCCTCTTTCCTGATAGCAGTCCAGGACTGAGCGATGGCAAAAAAAGTCAGACTAAGTGGCTGTATTCAAATAGGAAAATAAATAGTTTGTAATCATCATCTGAAACACATGGTTCAGTTATGAGTCACTGATGCTTTATCATGCTGTGTGATACCTAACTTATCCTTTAGAAGATATAAATCCTATGTCCTTTGTAGGTATAAATTCACACACAAAGAAGTTTAACTTGTACTGCCATTATTTTGCTGCCATACTTCTCATGGTCTTTTTTTTAATCGAACTGTTTGTTCAGGGAATGAGGTACATGTATATGGTGTCCTTTATCTTAACTGACATGGGTCTTCATCTGTGACAGAGCACTTGAAGTTAGTGGAGGAAACTGCTGTGTACTGTGGATCTTTTGATACATCTTGATGATAAAATACGTCAGTGACAGCATAGTTTAGCAAGCAAAATACTTTAGAATAAATGTAGGTACATAAGTTATGCTGTAAATAGAGGAATGTATGTGGGGAAGATACTCACTGGCATTAAAGAATTTTCTAACGCCTAATGGAGTGCAAGGAAGAAATAATCTTCTGTCTTGCTGCTGGGGTTCAGGACTCCTTTTTGCATTGACCTTGAAGTGTTGTTGGGATTAGGTGTGGCAGTGTCACTCCTTACACCACTTGCTTCTGGTGTTTTGGGGATCCAGAAATTGCCTTTTATTACATCAGCAGCAAATGTGTATTGCAGAAGCTACAGCAGCATATGATTGATGTTTCTGGTGTTATATAAAGGTAATTTATGAAAACGTGGCATTAGATTTAGTATAGTTGTAGAGAATTCTTTTGTTGGAAGTTGTGTTAATAGCTTTTGAGATTGAAGCACTGCAGATGCAAGTGCTATTTTGCTAAAGGTAAGCTGTGAAATGAATTCATTCTGCACGGTAACTCAGCTGCTGATAGTAGGAGCCTGGTAAATAGAAAAACATGAGATGAAGGAAGCCCAAGTGCTTTCTTAGCGGTGGTGTAGGTACGTTGTTCGGTGCTTTCACTCTTTAAAAAGAGCTTCCACAAGGTGGCGATCTGAATATGCGAAATGCAGAGGATTAAAATGTAATTTCCACATAACCAAGTAGATGTCCAAGTAACTGAGTAAATTGGTTTAGTTCCATTATCTCATCATATGGGTAAGCATTGTAAAACAAAGAACTCTTCGGTGTTTTGGGGGTCCCCCCCCCCCCCCCCGTTTACTTTCTCATCATCGTCTCTCTCCAGTGGGGTTTTGTACTGAAGATTCCACATAGGGTATGTGTTACAGTTTGAATACGGTAAAATGGGAATGTTGCTGTAACATCTTAAAACTTTTTTTTAAACAATGGTGGATTGAGACTAAGCTTAGAACTACCTTTAGCTTAAGCTTTCTAGTACCTTGTATACTTCTTGCGTAGGTTTCATCAGTTCTGCTTTGTAGAAGATAACGGCTGCCTTCTGCTTTAGTAGCAGGCTGAAAAGGGAGGAAAGTGGAGCTCACAAATGCGGTTTCGGGGTCTCAGATGCACTTTGGCAGAGAACAGGACAACATGTGGTAAAATTAATGTTTGATAGCGAAACTTGCAGACTAGCAATAAAACTGGATGAAATCAGAGTTTTACCCTCTAAAAGTGAAATGCATAAGCGTAACTGAACTTGGCTGTGTAAATCGGAGGAAAGAAGTAATTGAAAATAATACTTTGTTCTGGGAATTCTTGTAACTTATCCTGGAAATACTTTGCATTTCAGTGGCTTTTTATTGACTACCTGTTCTGTTTAATAAATAAACCTGTCTGGTTTCTGCCGAGTGTTATGAATTTAATTTGCTTCACCATTTCTTGGTAATTCCCAAAGCATTTGCAATTAAACTGACTGCTGCCTGCACACGTAGAGGCTTAATTTATTTATAATATCAGTGACAGCATTCTTATTTTTTTTTTTATAGTTTGGGTCACTTATTTATTAGTCTTGGACATTAGATGTAGCAGAGCAGGGTGGGAAGGGGGAGGGGTGCCAGTGCTAAAGCAGAAGATCAGCACGTGCGTTATAAGTGATTTACAATATTTGTTGAATGGAGGAAACTGGTGGGAGCTTGGACTGCAGACTGGCAAAAGAGGAAAAGCTTTTTTGTGTACAGATATTGAGCAGGGAATAGTCTCTATGATAGGGAAGTAGCTTAGACGTATGGAACTTAAAGAGGCCAGATCACAGGCTTCAGACTTGAACAGGGAAACGATGCCTGTAGTGGTTTAGAGGGGAGAGCTAATGGCAGGGGAGCAAACAGACGGCATCTCCTGAGCATTCAGGTGTCTGTCTGTGTTTGGCACGATCAGATTAGACACTGACTTAGACAAAAGTATAGAGGCTTGGCATGGGGACCTGGATTTGGAGGGTTTATGATGTGACTTGGCTTTATGAGTTAATGAAATGGCCAGACTGGAGCTGAAGAAAAATTGGAACACCTTATCGCTCCTGCAGTATAAACAGAGGCTCTGACTGCAGTGCTGTGAGATGGCAGGAAAAGGGGAACTAAGAAAATAATAGACTCAAATCAAAGCACTGGCCACGTGGTTTCACAGGGGTGCTCATCAATATTGTTATTTAATAATTGTTTTGATAATTTGCTGAATAAAATATTGTGGTCGGGTTAATAGTATTATCTGTTTTCTTTTTAGGGGCATTAATGAAGAAGAAGTTGTTCTTAAAACAAACAAGCAAGTTTACTCCCTGCTGTTGCGTGCAACTGCTAACAAAAGTATGACTCTGCTAGAACGAATAGATGTAATCTTAAATTTACTGGAACAGCTGGCTCAGAATAGTGAAGCCAGTAACGGGGGAATTCAGTGACTGAAATGCTGCAAAACAGCAGAAACAGTGCCTTGCTATGCGTGGGATCACTGGTGGGGTTTCCCATGTGATATTTGTATTTGTTGAAGGTGAGAATATCGCCTACGCTGTTACACTGTACATCTGGGAAAGAACAGGAATTTCTTTTTATCCTGCGAGAGCTCTGTAATGGCTCAGTTACCAGCATTTCTTTGTTTGAAATGCCAAATCGGGGTTCTGGATATAAACGTTACCATTTTTTATGTTGGAGAAATTCACGATTCTTCTCTTACAGGTAATGGGCTTTGCAGTGATATAAATATTTTGCATAAAAATGTAATCTCACAGTTGTTCTGGTTTGATATTTAATGAAATGTACTTTGTAAGCAAGGCTTCATTGGAACACATTAACTGTAACATGAACTGAAGTTGCACAAGGCGATTTCTGTTGAATATGCGGACACACTACTTTTATTACAGTTCCTATCCTGCACAAAACTGTGTGCCTTTCTAGCTTTGATGCAAGACTCTTGCAAATATTAGCCATCACTGGGATTTCACTTACCCCAGAAAGTGAATGGTTTTAGCTGTGTTTGAATTGATCAAGAATAGTGTTATCTTTTTCAGACTTGAAACTGTGAATAAATGAGAGCATATTTTTAAATAAAAACTTATTTATTAAATATAACCCCATGAATCAGTCTGGTTTTTATTGGTTATGACTTATGACCCTCATCAGACAAGCAAACTGCTCAACAGAATTAAAACTACTTGAAAGGCAGCAGGGGCTGGAAAAAATCTGGAAAATCAGGCTTAACAAATGAGCGTAGTCTTAATCTCAGCATGTGAGGACTCTGGTTTTTAAAAGATATATATATCCAAAGACAACAGTTTCAAAAGTAGAACATCTGGTGTTTTAATATCTTTCTACAAATAAATGTTATTCTTTATTGTACAATAACAGTATAAAACTTTATTTAAAGGTATTAACAGTATGCATATGTATTACTTGTTCTTTAATCTCTCTATACTTACAAGTAGTGAATTAAGTATTTAAGCTACTTGTTTTGAGGAGGTGATTCTTACTGTCATGGTGAGAGATACACAATGATGCTTTTATTTTTGTATGTGGCATGTTTTCATCCAGAAAACTCCAGTTTGTAGAAATTTCTATCCTGACAATTTAAATGTGGCTTTACAAGTGCATCCTTAGATCTGTCTTCAGAAGAAACCTGATCTTTCTGATGCAATGCAGAGCCCAAATCTACCTGAGAGAAGCAAAAGCACCTTATGAAAGGATGAAAGATGACAGGTGCTCTATTGCTGCTGATTTGGAACGACCGATTTGAAAAAGGAAGGCAGAAGGTGGGGATCTAGTTTCTGTGCCTTTTCCTACCTTCCACCGGGGGACTGGCTCCATGCAACACCCTGTACACCCCCCTCACTTTTGGTGAGGTCAAAGCTGCAGAAAATGGAACAGAGGGTTTCTGCAGCAAGATGGCTAAAAGCACTATGCTTGAAACTGTTACCAGGCAGCCTGGCACTGGGGAGGGGTAGGAGAAATACATTCCCAACAAAAAGCTCTTCTTCACAGCAGAGGAGCTATGGAGTGACTAAGCAGGACTGCAGAGATCAGTAACGGTGTGTCACGGGCAGAAAATAGAGAGAGGGAGATTCCTGGTTAGAGAACAGCATAGTGATCTGAGTGCTGCTGGCAGATTCCTGATGGTAAGGGGAAATTCTAGCCAAAACCCTCTGATCGGATCAAGTTTAGCAGGCTGCCTTAACACGAGAGGTCAGTGCATGCACTGCTGCAGCCTTCACTTCATTCAAGGGGAAGGCTCAAAGGACTGTCCCACAGAAAAGTGTCAGATGGGAGTGTGTCTCTGCTCCTCCTGGGACAGACACAGGTGCCTAAATGAGCTTTCTTAGAGATTTTGCCTGCCTGAGTGCATTTTACTGGTGTTGCACTGCACAGATCCATGCTGAAAAGCAGAGCTTTCTCTTTTTTTGAGGTAGTAGGCACAGTTCAGGGAGGAAGGGCAAGGCGTGGGGGTTGTAGGGGCAGAAGGTAGCAGTGGGGAGGTTTTTCTGCAATTTCAAAATAAAAAGGTAAAATGAGTGCTGTAAAAAGTAGTCAGAAGAAAATACCATTTACACCTTCCCCAATCCTGCTGATTTCAGACTGTGTGTGCTCTGCAGGCTCTCAGTATTTGGCACGTGACTGTCAGCCAGCTGAGAAGAGCCTCCGTGTAAGCCCTGAGAACCAGTAATTCTGTTACTATGATGTTGGGGGAGATTGTGTAACCTCTTCTTCCTTGCTTTAAAAAAACGCAAGTAACTCTTTACAGTACTTCACTGAGTCGCATAGATTAGCTCAGGTCTGTACCCTGCCAGATTACTTACTAATAAATGTCAGAAGCCCTCTGTGGTTTATGAATGCTGTAGCAGTTGGGCAAGACTCATCCTCTGCAGGAGAACAGCTCCTGCTTCTTAATTCCTCAGGCAGACTGGGTATCGCCAGGGCAGAGCTGGGAGCGTGGGCTCTTCCTTCGAGCAGCATTTGCATACAGGGAACAGGCTCACATGGTGCTCTAAAGGCCGGATGATAGCGAGTAACATAACCAAGGGCCCATTGTACTGAATATTGTGTGGATCTTCTAAAAAGATGAATCCCCCAGCCTGGGGAGAACTGGGTGTCAATGGGGAATCTGGCTGGAAAGGGATAAAAAGCCATTGAACTGCTGCAATTCTGACATATATTACTAAGTATTACTGCAAACCAAAGTACAGAGCTGGTATTTTCAAGCTGGTAGTTTTCATTGCCAGACAATATGTCTGAATTTCAGATTCAGATATAATATCAGTTGAGTGTTTGGCCTCCAGATCCCACTCCAAAAGCCAGCTCTCCTCACTTAGGTTAACCCCTTCTGTGGCAGATCAAGTCTTCTGAGTTATCTTCTGTTTGCCATAGGTCAAGGAGCACGTGATCTGATGTGGCAGATGTAGGGCAACCCGATTTCCTGCTAGAGCACTGTGCGGTCTTGGTTTCTTGTTGTTACATTAAATGTGATAAGTACGGGTTACTTGGCAATGGTGGCTACCGCTCGCTTCTGCTGGGAAGACAGGTAGAAACAGGCCTGAGCTGGTGAGTGGGACAAACAACTCAATGTAACATAGGCTAGAAAATGAATTTGCCATATAGTCCAAGGGAGCACAAGCCCCCAGTTGGCTTCTGTTGCCAGCTCTTGCTCTCCGCCCCTGACTCTGTCTCCCCTCCCTCTCCCCAAGGCACCAGCTCACACAAGTCTTCTCTATGTCAGAGACTAGAGATGCGAGTGGTGCTGCTGCAGAGGACTCGAACAGACTTCCAAATCCTCACCCTGCCATGGATTTGGTTTTGAATGAGGATATGAACAGTACTGCACACTCTAGGTTGTGATGATGCTGCCCAGCTGCATCTGAATGTTCAACGGCTTAACTTTAATTGTCTTAAAAAAGAAAAAAAAAAGTGGCAAAGTCAACAACTGCTGCATAATCATTCTCTTCGTTCCCTGGGACGTGTCTACACAGTCCTGCAACTACCTTCAGTTACCATAGTGACTCTGGTGTCCTACGGGATGTTCTTCAATGATGAAGTATTCCTCCCACTGTTCAATGTTATCTTCCAGCAATTAGTGTACTTCTGGGATTCTACTTCATCTCAAGAAATTGATCTGCTTTACAAAGCGAAATTGGTCGTCTTATTGTACTCATTCTGACTGACGAATCCAAATACCCAATTTGAAATTACTTCAGTTTATATTAACATAATTGGGTTCAGATGAACTCTCATTCTGGCTATGGCGGATCTTACCTAATTGCAAATGCAGGTCAAATACTCGGAATTAAGCTAATAGAAACTTAGAGCAAATGAGGATTTCTCTGTTATTCTATGAACCTCAGCACTATACTAACAACATGAATGACTTTCACGAGGATTATAATTGAGTATATTATGATTTAAATCTTCTAGGAATTTCTTACCTTCGTTAATGCTAGCATTAGTGCTAAACAGGATTAGTCTTTCTCCTTTTACAGATAAACAATTAAAGCATAAACCGCATCCAAAACAAGACAACTTTAACACCATTATTAACTCTGATAAGCCAGTTTATTTCTCTGTTAATAAATCCTCCTTTTTTACAGGAATAGAAACCAAAAACTAATTTTTAAGACACTGCACTGTAGTGATATTGAGTGGCAATAGCTGACCTGCTATTAGCTCCACACAGTGCAACTTCACTGCAAGAACTGTCCTACTCCATTGAGAATCTACAATCATCATTTTTAATATAAATATCTGAAAAACAGAATAATGAACAAATAAGCTTTACAACAGAAGATACTTCATTGTAAGTATTCTTTTCTTCTACAAAAGAAAAAGAAGATGTGCATGTCAAACTGATTATCCAGAGAAATGAAAACCTTACCTCGTGTGCTAGGAGATACCTGAGGTGATACACTGAACTTATTTCAATATACTACTCTGACGCAGATTAGCCTCTTGCAACTAGTTTTCAAGGAATGTCCACTTAAAATATTTGCACTGCATACAGGAGAGAAAGGGGAATAGCTAGATGCTGGACAATTCCAGATTTCTCAGCTACTCAGTTTCTCACACCAGGCCCTGACGAGGACAGCGTTGCATATTCCTGAAAAATACTTTCATGCAGGACAACAGGTCTGCAAAATGGAAAAACGTTCTACAACACTGTATTCGCCTTCAAATGCACGCTGTGCGCTTACTTAGACAAACAGCAGTTCTGTAAGTGAAGTGCTTTTTGGATCCCGGCAGCGAGGTCTTGGGGAGTCGGACTCTCTGCAGTGCAGCTAACGGGGATTCCCGCTGCCTCCATGGCATCCGCAGTTGTTGGGCCGATAGCAGCAAACTGAAATGACATTATTTACAGTTATAATGGCGTAGCCATGTACGGTATCAGCTCTTACTGGTTACTTAGGTACATACTCTTCCTTCTTTGCTGACACTGTCCGTGTATCAATTTGCATGTCTGAGCTTACTAAACTGCATTAACCATTTCAGGTCAGAGATTTTCAGTATTAAAAACCACCTATCAATTGAGCTACTTAAAAATTTCTCTCATCATTGCAAACATTTAAAGTTCTTAGTCCCACAAAATATGGAAAAGTGAGAGGATTTTTAATCTGCCTCGGTCTGTAATTGCTGGTTGAAGCAAGAACTATTCACACCTTCACATCACTAAGAGAAGATAAACATCTACCCAGTGGAGACTGGGTAAGTTAGTTGGGGGAAAAACAACTCCTTTTTTTAAAAACGGCTCCCAGCTATATAATAGGATAGTGCATCAATAAGAAAGCAGAACAAGGAGAGATGGTGAGGAACACTGTGCACAGCCTGATGGGTGCAAGTCATAAATTTATAACTCTTGTAGGGTTAGACTGAACACACCTGAACACACACAATCCTATTACAACCTATCTTGAGTTGTGAAGGGTCGTGCACTTGCTGAAGAGAGCGCCACTGGCCTTCCAGAGTGCCTTACTTCCCCCCCCGTCTGCAAATCAGACTGCTTTTTCACCAACAAATCTGTAGTGTACATGATCAATAACTGCCAGTACCAGCTTCAAATAATTTCTTTTCATTTGGATTCAAAGAACCAAGTACAAACCTTAACATTTGTATTTGCTATAAACTGTTTTTTTCAGAGAAATAAACACAAACAATAGAGAAAATGAAGGTTTGTGATGTGTGTAGCAGCTTTCCTACCCTTCATTCACCCACCCCAAACATACCCCCTATCGTATTTCACCATTTTTAAAGAGAAGATACCTTGATATGGTTGATAAAATCCCCCGAAAGCTTCTGAATGTGCTGGAGGCAAAATTTGACACCAGATGGACTGAAGAACACAATGCTCGCTGGAATTCCCTGAGTAGAAGTAACGATAGGTTGGCATAGATTATTCACCATTCCCACAATGTATCAGTACACTTCTACATAAATCCCTTCAACTGTCTCTATATAGATGTGTTTTTATTGATGAGAAACAGCAGTAAAGCCAACAGAAGGGGTTTCCTGTGGTGCAGACAGCCTGCCAAACCCCCCTTCTACCACACAATGCTGAAATTCAGCTGTGACTTTAACCAAATACTTCATCAAACAAGCATTTGCTGATAAATGTACCAAAAGTATTCTGAGGCCGTACTCATTTTCCTGTTTTGCAAGAAAACTCAGCAAGTTATTTCCCTAAATCCACTCCCATCTATCTCAGTTCTGCACATACTCTCTGTTTCCCAGCTCATGTGGTTTACCCTACGTTCTGCCTGCCCTGAGATGCTCTGGCAAAGATGAGGTGTTGCCTCAAAACGGTCTCTTCTCCCAAGTAACAAGTGATAGGACAAGAGGAAATGGCCTCAAGTTGCACCAGGGGAAGTTTAGGATGTATATTGGGAAGAACTTCTTCATCACAAGGGTTGTCAAACATTGGAACAGGCTGCCCTGGGAAGTGGTGGAATCGCCACCCCTGGAGGTATTTAAAAGATGGGTAGGTGTGGTGCTGAGGGACACGGTTTAGTGGTGGTTTTGGCAGTGTTAGGTTGAGGGTTGGATCTGGTGATCTTAAAGGTCCCTTCCAACCTAGAATATTCTATGATTTTATGATTCTAAAACGGCAGACCCCTGAAAGGGCTTTCTCTCACAGATTAAGCAGCAGAAATCTTCTGTAGTCAAATAAAACTGCAAAATTCTGTCTGGAGTGTAGGTCACAAACTCTTGAGCTGCAGACGCAAAGCACACGCCTCCTTTATCACGATTTTCTGTCTGACCAGAAAGATATACCAGTTGCACTCAAACTACATCTGTTATTTTACAGCGCTGACTTGGACCCTAGCCTGAGCTCGGGGAGGCCAGAGGGACAGCTGAACAGAGCGCTGCTCACTGGCTCGCAAAGTGCCAAACGCTTGTCATTTTGTGTCAGCTCTCCATGCGCTAAATACATACCCACAATATCATCAGTTAAGAACAACTAAAAAGCACACCAAAAATGCATTTTAACAGCTTTACACTGAAACCAACACGTAATTGCAGCAAGCAAGGAGTTCCATAAAAAGAATTCAGAAAGTTACAAAACACATATGTACTATGGACTCACTGTTGTTGCTGCTATACACTAAATACTGTGGGGTTCAGAACTGCAATATCCACCCGGGAACACCAGGAAAGTATAATGCATCAGTTCACCCACCCATGCCATAACCTTTTAGGACCTCTTGAAAAAGACCTTTAAAATCAGTATGTAATTTAAAAAGACATCAATGCACAGATATTAAAGAGGCACAACGCGCTGAAGGAGTCCTAGTTGCTGTACGAAGGAAAGCCTGCATTTGGAATAAAATTAATCCTACATATGATGTAGGCTCCTACAAATGGAAAATTCAGAAAGCCAGTCTTGAAAAAAATAAAAGCAATTATTAGTACCTTCAAATCTTTTACTATGCACCGATCCTCGATTAAGGACATTTACTAGATGGTTTTAAAAAGGGAATAACATTAATAACTATTCTAGCAAATATATCTCAATACACTTGTCAACAGCACGTCACTCGGAATTCTAACACTTAAAATCGGATTACTAGACTCATAAATTGGATAATCAGAGAAGGAATACTGAAAGTATGTAGGGCAGGTAACTACTACTGGATTCTGATTTGTAATATATAGCAGAGACGTCCAGTGATATTTCAATTACACTAATAAAAATTAATAATAAAGCTGTTCAAGAAATATCCTTGCTAAATGTACTTTCTGAGACAGTATTAATTAAAAAGCAGTCTTGTCCAGCTCAAGGGAATAAACTGAATTTGTAATTATTTATGCAGTTATTTCCCAGTAATTCTGAAACATACATATATTTTGAAAATTAGACAAAATGTGAAAGTTTTTGTTTTCTTCTTCAAACAGAGGCACTGTGTCTTTTAGGCTCATTTACAATTGCTGTAACAAATAACTGAGGGACTCACGCTCTGTCTGAAACATTTGCTAAAGGATCTTTTTGGTAGTCAACAGGGAAACAAAACAAGCCTATTCTTGTATCACCGCAAGTATCATTTACAGACAGCTGAAAAAAAGGAGTATATTCTGCTAGGTGTTACCATATACCTCAAAAATTCTCAAATTACATCAGCACTCAATACCTGTTGTGAGAAATAACTGCTCAATGATTCTTGCAGGTCGGTGTGTTGGGTTGTTTGATAAACAGTAAGGCTTTCCAGAGCTATACCTGGAATCAGAATATACATTCATCACTAAACAGGGTTTCATTAATTTCAGTAAAACACTCTCAACATACTAACTGCACTTAAGTGTACCATTTCAGGCTAAAAAAATTTAAAAGGTACAGAAAAGCTACTTCTAGAGCGTCTAGATACACTAAAGCATCTGTAATCCGAGGAGCTCGAAGCACACTGGCAAAGCAGCGAGTCACGCAATGTCTCTGTGAGTAAGTCATCTCCCACCCTGCAGAGGAGAGCGCAGGTGAAGACCAAGGCAAATGACCTTGCTCGCATCACACCACGGCTCCGTCCCAGAGCTGCGGGCAGCGGTCCAGCCTCGCAGTTCTCACTCCTGTCCTCTAACTTCTGGCCAACAGCAAATTCATTTTTTACTTATTCAAATTTGGTTCACAAGCTTTAGATCAACTTTTCTCGTAACTGACTAATTAAAATGAGGCTCCAAGGGAAGTTCAACCTTTTTCTCGAAGTACTGTAGGAAGTACTTCTCTTTTCAGGGCTCCGCAAGGAAAAAGAAGAGCTGAGGAATTAGGTTTCTCTCCTGTAAACACACAAACAAGAATTTTAATTAACTCACATTTTTAATAAAGACTAAACATGCTACATTTCAGACATTTTAAAGGTATCAAATGTTGAACACTGCAGTAAATGCCGCATGCTTCATCACAGACACAGCCCTAAGGTAACTGAAAACATTTGCAGTGCAACTGCATCCACAATTCAGAGGACAGAGGCTACTTAGCATGTAAATTAAAAAATATTCCATAACTGTAATATGAATACATTGGCTAAAAAGATCTCATGAAAGATAAACTGCATTTCTATTCCCCCTGCCGTTCTACAAAGCAAAACAAGTACTGTGAAAGTTATCTCCTCCTCAGAAACACAACTTTCCTCAATTTCTGTATTTTAAAATCTCACTCCCAGGCAATACCTAACAGCTTTCTCTGTATAAAAGAATGTTTAGGCAAAGAAGAGGACAGAAATACTGTGCTGAAAAGCTTCAGTCTATCTGAAACTCTATTTTCTTACTTCCCCAAGGAAAAACGATTCTACTTCCACTGTTAGGGTGGAAGGGGACATCCTCACTTGCTCTTGTCCTTTAAAATGGAAGCGACCTCCAATTTTAATTATTGTTACGTTGCCAAGGCGTGAAAGTGCCTCAGTGATTTTGGAAGGTCCTTTCTGATCCATGGCTGTTTATAACTTACCTCTTGTAGGACACAATACACCTGGGATGCAGTTCCCATAGGTTTTGTATGGTTCCAGTACATTATCAGAGGGGTAAACAAATCCTGCTTAAAAAATACCAGCAGGTAATAGTATTCACATCACTGTCTCTTGGGTTACCCCTCCTCCGTTCACGCAGCCACCCTGTCCCTGTGCACTCGCGTCCGCCCACGCACCGGAGACAGGGAAGCGCAAACACTGACAATAATCAGATCGTGAATGCAAAGACCTGGCTCGGAAGGAAAAATTAGCACTGTCTATGTAAGTGTCTCAATAATTTGCTGGGTTTAGGGTCTAAGCTAATTGCTTTGGAAAGTTTTCCGCTACTAGATTTTATCTAATAAAAGTGAATAGTGACACTTTACAAAAGATAAAAGAGCATTTTAATTGAGGAAGAATTCAATTTTTAGATAGGAATTTAGCAGCAGACATTTTTTGCACAGTTTGCCTTTTCTATAAATAAAAATACAGAGAAAATTTCAAGATTAAATTCTACGCAGCTATAAACAGCTTCACATTCATCTTTCAAAATAAATAGGAGTTCCACAACACATTATTTTATTACTAATTCAGATGTGTTAATATGCATTTATAAGAGATGACTACTAGAAAAATAAATGCTTTTTTTTTTTGAGTGCTGGAAGTGGATTGTTGGTTTGTAACAGTAAACATCAGAGATGCCTCAGGGGAAGAAAAAACAAACAACACCATAGTAAAAAAATCAAACGGAAAGACCCTCATAGGAGTCAACACAGATATATCTGACTGTCCTAACAGCACACTAAGTTTTATTAAAAGCCATAGATACGCTTATAATAAATTACAGGGGGGAAGGATGAACTTGGGACAGAACATAAAAGAGATTTTTAAATAGTAAGATAAAACCTAAATATTTCAGCATTAATCCTCCTAGAACTCGTCCGTTAATTGAAATGTCAATGTGCTATCTGTAATGAACACTAATCCTTTTTGACTTGTGTTTACAGAGCACAGAAAAATTCCTTAGTAGGTCTGAAAACAATACAACAAGCATTGGCCCTACGGCTCTCCCTGCTTCTGTAACCAACACAAATGGTACGCTGTAATAAAACTAAAAAATATTTGCCTTGAAAAGAGATTAAAGGAGTTAGTTAAGGAGTAAATTCTTTCCTCCTAACTCCTTCCTAGTTAGAGGCTAGTTAAGGAGTAAATTCCTTTATTTTCCCTTAGCTGAAGTTGGTGCCAGAGCAAAGGAGGTGAATAACAAAAGAAATATCATTGTTTCAGATTTTATTTTTATTCTGACAATAAATTCTAATGATATACAAATTCAGAGCTATTCTTTTCATTTACTTATCATTTTATGCATAAACAAAAATAAACACATACATAATAGGGAACATGATGTAATTTAATCTGTACTTCAGAGATTGTGATAAACTACTTGATAAATTGGGAGCGCATAAATATGCAGAATACAGTAAATCACTGAATATGATTGCATGTATCAACAACACGCAGTTGCCAATGATTGAACTTCACTGGTGGGTTATGAAAACTGAAGGGTATTCAAAGGCAGTCATTTTTGCAAGGATAATGGAAGTGCTGCAGCAGTGCGTTAATTTAAATAGCCTGCTGGTGTTCAGGTATGAAACCGCCCTCAGGATACTCTACGTAAAAGGCTGTAAACACACAGTTCTCTCCTTCCCAGCAGTGGCTATCAGAAGCTGCTGCTGGCTCTGGACTGAACTTCTCTGCTGTCACCAGCAAGTGCCCTTACCTGTCCTGCTCCCTCTGTGACTGCCGGCTCCTAGCTGCCAGAGTGCAGACAGAGGAGATGGAAACAGCTGCGGCACCAAACACCCTCAGAAGTACCCAGGGCTGTGAACCGAGCAGCTCCCAAGGGAGGAGGAAGAGGAGGATGATCCTCAACCGGACTGAGAAAATAACCAAGAAGATGTTCCGATGCAGTAACTGTGCCCATCACAGCCTCACCAACGAGGAATTTTTTGCCAGTCCTGGTACTACGTGCACTGTTTTCTTTAGACCTGATCCCAGATTTTTTCACATTCACAGAACAGAAGACACAGAGGTATTTTTCTCGTCTTCCTTCTCAATAAAACCCTCCTTCTGCAAGTTGGCAAACATTAATTCATTACCAGAAGTAGATTTCCTAGCACTAAAAAATCTGCTAAAACCTGTCTTTGTTTTAAAGTATCTGTTGAAGAGTAGATATAGGTTATTCTTCACTTATGGCATTTTTGTGTTGAAAATTTCATTTTTAATTTACACAATTTATTATTTAATCTTGTGTTGGCAACTATCATTTTTATCATGAAATATTCCATATAGTTGAAATATTTTATTTGCCAGTGAATTACAGAGCATTCTGCCCATAAAAAACAATACTTCCCAGCTCCAATCACATTTTTCTTTTACCTATAAATCCCTGCTACTATGCAGACTTTGCTAATAATCAGCACTCCCTTTCGTATCTAACGTTATGCCTAACAGCCAAAAATAACATGTCAGTGTTCTTGATGTCATTTCCACTACTGAAGCACCTAGCACCTTATTCAGCAAGTTCATAAAGTGTGGTCAGCAGTAGGGCTTTTAAACCAGCAGATACAATAATTCATGCAACATCTAGAATAATTGCACTGATTGTCATTTGTTTCTCTGACTAGGGTGAGCCAAAGGCAGACTATTTATCTTGACTGGCTGAACAACATGGCTTGGCAAAGCAGTGGTCATTCTCAGTTCAATTAGTGGACACCGCATGTGCCTCTGGATGAAGATTTCTGTTTCCCTTTTTAAATTTGGGGCAGAAAGTCCTTCAGCGAAGACCATACCTTTGTATCAGACTGAAAGCCAGCCTCTTATCTTCACGATAAGGCTCCACTATATGTCTCTGTGCCTTCTTACATGAGTGGGGACATACCCAGGTCTTATAAAACTATAGAGAAGGATCTGCCAGCTAGCAGGTTGCTGCCGAGATATGGAACTTCAGGTGTGATTTTCATCTGGTACAGAAATTATTTTAGCAACGAGTTTCAGAGTGCTCAGGGACTAATTCTGCTGACTTCTAGCTGTCCCTTGTGCGTACTTATAAACAGAGAAGGGTCAATGGTCAAAAAGAAAAGGGCAAAAGCATAAACACACAAACAAGAAGGATCCTGACTCTAGCATACCGAGCAGGAAATTCTTGAGCAAGCAGCCTGGGGTTCCTATGCCTGCCCCTAATATCATTTATAATTTTTTTCCTCTGTTATATATTGTACACATGATTTGGAGCATACACCTCAGTTGTGGAACCCCTGAACACCACCATGTGTCAGAAGCTCTGAGCTCAAACTCACTGCACCGGCAGCTCCTGCTTATGACATTCTTCACCCAACTTCTATAACCCAGGCTGTACAAAACACTGCCTCTTCTTTTGCAGCTTGTACTGACCCATCATGCAAAAAATAATCGCACACTAAGCCTAAAAATATTTCTTATTACTATTGGAAATTTTAAGAAATTACATTAAAAAAGAAAAAAAAGAGGAAGCAGACTAACTAGACTTTTAAAATTACCCAACAATCTGATAATACATTCAGAAGCAGCAGATGAGCATTACAGCTTTTAATGGTTAAACAAAACATAAACCATCATCCACAGGTCCTGAGGGAACTTGTGGATGAAGTTGCCAAGTCACTACCCATCATATTCGAGACGTTGTGGCAGTCTGGTGAGGCTCCCACTGGCTGGAAAGGGGGAAACAACCCCCATTTTTAAAAAGGAAAAACAGGAAGACTCGGGGAACTACAGGCCGGTCAGTCTCACCTCTGTGCCCAGCAAGATCATGGAGCAGATCCTCCTGGAAACTATACTAAGGGACAGGGAAAATAAGGATGTGATCAGTGACAGCCAACATGGCTTCACTAAGGGCAATTAATGTCTGACAAATTTGGTGGCCTTCTACGACAGTGCTACAGACGATAGGACGAGGGGAATGGTTTCAAACTGGAAGGGGAGAGATTTAGATATTAGGAAGAAATGTTTTACTGTGAGGGTGGTGAGACACTGGAACTGTTGTCCCAAATCTCATTTTACATTTAATTTTCCTAGTTTATGTCAATTTTACTACAACAGAACAAGTTGCCCAGAGAAGCCGTGGCTGCCCCATCCCTGGAGGTGTTCAAGGCCAGGTTGGATGGGGCTTTGAGCAACCTGGGCTGGGGGGAGGTGTCCCTGCCCAGGGCAGAGGAGTAGGAACTAGATTGACCCCTTCCAACCCAAACCATTCTATGATGATGATTTTAACGAACCCTTTCTGTATCTTCTTCAAAACCATTCTCCTTTGGTGCTGAAAAATCGATTCCTCTGAAACCACATGTTCATTCAGAGGAAAGGAGTTCCCCTGTCTACTTTGACTGATGGCATGGTGAACAGATCCCAGCGTCAACTGGTTTGAAGCAAGGAAAGTCAGGTAACCCGAAGTTCACAGAGAACCAGCACACCTATAGTCACAATCATTTAAATCTTACGATTAAGCAGCAATTTCCAATCATTACAGCTCTGATCTTTTAGTAAAAAAAAATACTTTGTCTAGTGGGTCATATAGTATTATTAATCAATTACAGAGTCTAAGATTTAACATAAACTAAAATTTTGTATAGGTATTTCGAAGTAATTTTTTATTGTCTTTTAGGGATATCACCCACGTTCCCAGAAGCTGAATTTACAGGTTCTACATATAAGAGATGTATGCAGTATGTACTTCCCTGCATCAGTGTACACTTGATTTTATATATAGGAAATTCTGAAATAATGGAAGGTACATTAGCTTAATTTAAGTAGAAAATTTTAGATACTTACTTGAGCAAATATATTCAGCTAATTTTTCAGCATTTCCAGACTTTTCTCCTTGTGGAATAAGACCAATTTCTTCCACTATAACCAAAAGCAGCAAAGAAAAACATTGAAATCAATAAGAACAATTCAGATTTACTATCACAGAAACATGGGTTGAAAAGGGAGACACAACTTGATCCATGCACACAGGTACTTCTTTGAAAAGCAATAAATCTGAGCATTTGAAGTAGTAACATGCTATGAAAGATTCGATTTTGGTTCTAGAAAGAAATACTTGAAAAAAGTAAAAAATAAGAATTCTGGGGATACCTAAGCTGTTTCAGAGAGTTTTTAAACTCTCATACCTGAAGCGGTGAAACAGAAAGCACTGTCTGACTCTGCTGCATGGGCTGCAATTCCTGGCACGGTTTGGTTGCAGCTAGCTTCCCAACGAGCGCATCGCTTGTAGCGAAGGCTGAAATCCTATTGGAAAAATCTGAGAGTATAACACTGGTCTTACTTAAGCAAGTAAGTAGGGATAAGATGAATTCCTGAGAAGTTAACTAATTTGGGATTTGATTGATTCAGGATGCTTGTTAGGTGTCACCGTTTGGTGATCCAGTGTTGTTACCAGCCTGACTGAAAAATATGCATTTTATAGAGGTAGCCAGTACTTATCCAAATTCTTTTTGGACTAGAAGCAGAAAAACATCAAGACTCTTAAAATTCTCAAAAGCTAGTCTTTTCATAATATTTCCTGTGTGGTTTTGTGCAAGCTAAAGCTACTATGCAATTTTACAATAACAAAGGCTTTCATAAACTAAAATCTACATTGGTTTTTGTTATGCACATAAAATATGTGTTGCATCAGATTAAAACCAGTGGCAAGACAAATAAAGCAGCTGACCCACTGAAGACAACAGGATGTATACTGCTGACTTCTGTTTGGCAAATGCCTCAAAGTAGCACACAGGGAATTAAGAACTAGTGCATCGCACTTCGTACGATCATCTCAGACAATCACGTTATAATCCCCTTCACCGAATTTAATTTCCAAAGTGAAAGAAAAAAACCACACGCAAATTAAGAAGGAGTTTTTTGCCTTTTTGGACCAAATTTTTACAGTAGTTACCACCACATTACAATAAAAGTAATGAAAAACCAGAAGCTAGTTCCTTAGATGAAGTAAGCATGTATAGTTCTAACGTGTATAAAATTACCTGTTTTCAAAATTATCCACTTACCTGTGTTTTTTTCTAAGCATCCTTGAATAGCAGCTAATATTCCACAAATTGTACTTACAAAACAGATTTATCTAAGATTTCTTTTTTTAAACTCCAGCTTACCTAGTGAAGCTGTAGCTTTTCCTACCACGTATGCTGGTTTGGTATTCCATCTTTGTTTAAGAGATTTTAACCAGGCTGAAAAACATTAAATTAAATTTAAGCACGTGGCAACAAAACATGAATGCTAAATGAGTATTTGGACTTCTGTTTAATCTACAAATCCAGCAAAATAATAATAACTAATAACACTCCACCACATATTTCAGCAAATCTGGATGTACAAAACGAATTTTTAATGTATTTTTTTCATTGTGGAAATAGCAGTCTACAACATGTTTTTAAAAGCCTAATTTGAGTAAATAATTCTTAGCTGCTTTTGTTAAGTAGCATTTTTAATGCACGCTCGCCCTATGCCAGATCATGTGCAACTTGCACTGTTCATTTATATTTTGGCATTAAGAATTAAAAACATCAGAACTCATAGAAAAAAACAGCACATAGTACAAAGGGAGATTTAAACATACAAACGGGTGGTTTAAAAGTGAAGGCTTATGCAAAAAAACAAATATAATCTTCTATGACTACAAATAAAAGGGTAAAAATATCTATATCTGTGCACTACTGTACTCTATAATGCAACCCCTTCTTATACAAGAAAAATATAGAAGCTGATTATAGTTTAAATGTACACAAAAAATATGTTATCAGCTCAGAAATAAAATATACCATAGACCAAAATAAAATTACTAGGAAATTATTTTCCTCCTTCAGGTATTAAGTATGTTATAGATTGATTACACTTCTTGGAGTCAGCTACCTGATCCTTATGCTTGAAATCCTTATGGGTCAAAAATAGATACGCTAAGTCTTTCACTATCTTGTCTTAAAACAATACAGCATAGGACATTGTTTTTCAGCCGCTCCCAAAATTCTTAATCAAGACGAGGGATGACCTCTAGATAAGAGATTACATTTGACCAAAAATCCTACAACATAGCCCTCTGCTGTTGACAACGCTAAAATGACAGTGTATTTACTGCTTAGTCAAGAGTGTAAAGTTAATCACTGTATACTGATTAGTATGACTACAGCTTAAATATGGAGCAGATAAAGTAATTCTACAATTTAAGTGCATGAATAAACTCAAATAATTTAGAAGAGTTTACAAGGATTTGATAGATCATTGGTATGGTAATTTCTATTTAGCACTCTGCAGGATTCTTATAACTAATCTGTTGGCTTTTACGTATCACCATTTCTTCACTGCTTTTTAGCTAATGCTGATTTCACTTGCTCAGTTTTACATTCCAGACAGAGGAATCTGTTTTTCTGTAAGACTCTGTATGAAGTCTACACAGAAGTAGCAGTGGCCACTTTCGAAACGCTCCTCTCTACGGGAGGAAAGTGGTTAGTAAGCAAAAGGAGGCACTGCAGCAAAACATTCCTCATGCATGAGTTTCTGTTTACAACTCTTTTTAGCAAAGACAACCACAATTGAAAAAGCTCACACTAATTAGTAATTTGCACCAAAAGCTCTTTCCTTTCCTTTCTAAAACCAGCCTAAGTGCAGAAAACCCAAATCTCAATCCCTTAAAAGCTCAACTCAGCATGAGACCTTTACGATACAAAAGAGCTAAGAGAGAAAGCTTTTTTTAAAAAGGCATACTGCAAACACCTACTAGTGGGTGAAATAAAATTACAACATACTGAAACAGAAAGACCAAGAAATATAAACATGCACTTACCTTCATTTTTGCTATTTTCTTTTAAACATATCTTGATGGCTTCCAATGCTCTTGGACTGGTAAAAACTAGGCCTCCATAACATTCTGGATGAGAGACCTAAATATCAACAGTAAATTTAAGAAGCAGATAAAAAAATGAGTAAATAAATGAAAAAATTAAATTGATCAATTCTTTATATGCTTGTGAAGAACGAAACAGCTTCAATAAATGTTTGAAACTGAGAAGGGCAAATATTTCATTGCTATTATAGACTCACAGAATAGTTTGGGTTGGAAGGGACCTTTAAAGACCATCTAGTCCAACCCCCCTGCCATGAGCGGGGACATTTCACCCAGGTCAGGTTGCTCAGAGCCCCGTCCAGCCTGACCAGGGATGGGGCATCTACCACCTCTCTGGGCAACCTGGGCCAGGGTTTCACCACCCTCACTGTAAAACATTTCTTCCTCATATCTAGTCTAAATCTACCCTTTTATAGTTTAAAACCATTACGCCTTGTCCTATTGCAACAGGCCCTGCTAAAAAGTTTGTCCCCACCTTTCCTGTAGACCCCCTTTAAGTACTGCAAGGGGCTCTAAGGTCTCCCCGGAGCCTTCTCTTCTCCAGGCTGAACAACCCCAACTCTCTCAGCCTGTCCTCACAGCAGAGGTGCTCCAGCCCTCTGATCACCTTTGTGGCCCTCCTCTGGCCCTGCTCCAACAGGTCCATGTCCTTCTGATGTTGGGGGCTCCAGAGCTGGACACAGTACTGCAGATGGGGTCTCCCCAGAGCGCAGCAGAGGGGCACAATCCCCTCCCTCACCCTGCTGGCCACGCTGCTGGGCATGCAGCCCAGGATGCGGGTGGCTTTCTGGGCTATGAGCACACATTGCTGGCTCATGTTGAGCTTCTCATCCACGAACACCCCCAAGTCCTCCTCAGGGCTGCTCTCAATGCCTTCATCCCCCAGCCTGTACCGATACTGGGGGCTGCCAAAGTATTATAAGTGAAATGTATAACAAATCTCAAATTCAGAATAACACTTGCACAGATTGCATTAATTCTGAGAATCTGTAGGAATGGACAAGGATTCCTGCCACTGAAATGAGCTGGAAGGATGGGCAAACGACATATGAGATACTTACAAATTCATACAAGAGAAACAAGCTGTTATTCCAAGTAGTAACACAAAGGGTACTACCCAGACAGCTGCTTGCCCCCTGCCCCCTCTAACAACAGTTAAGATTACTAACAGGCTCACAAAGATCAGTACAAAAAAAGGGAAAAGTGTTCTTGGATCATTTGTAAATGCAGATCGTGATACATTCAAACACCTAACAAATTCAGTGGAGGTTGTCAGTAAAGGGAACCTCCCTCGGAAAACCTTTTCATTCAAAATTTTAAAATTAAATACATACATTGAAGAAAGAGAAGAAAGAGAACATCTATTATGCAATTTTATTCCACATAACTAGGAGATCAGTACACAATTTCAGTACAATGTAAGGGTGAACCTCAGGTAACCTTTAGTTGTCACTACGGTCTTCTAATTTTTTGCTGTGAGAAAATGCCACAATATCCGTGACTATCTACAGTCCAAGAATCTAACTGTGAATTCTATCTGACCAACTGAATTCTTTAACAAGTATGGGCAACATGCTTGACGTTGTACACAATATTGTATTATGTTGTATATAATATGGTATTGTATACAATTGTGTTTGTGGAAACACAAAAAGAGGTACTACAAAAGGCATTTTATTTGATGCATTATTAAATCAAGATAAGACACAGCATCTTGGCAACCATGGCCTAAATTCCATTGAAATATAAGACAACTGAAATAATTTAAAACTTACCTTTTCAAACAAGCTTTCAAGAGATATGAATTCAAATGACAAAACTGGAATCAAAGTTGCTTCAAATCCATATAATCCTAATTCCTACGAAAAAAAAAATGTTTTACAGCTCTTGAAATAGATTTCAAACAGTAGTTTTCTTTTTCAAAGAGTTGACTAAGTCAGCACAAATATTTACTTTTACTTAAGAAAAATACAAAGGCATCTTATTTGCTTTTACTAGTGAATCTAGTTTTCATTTTGTTAGTTATTTAGTATTACAAAATAATACTAAACAAACAGTTGTGGAACTGAGGCCTCCTACATAGCTACTGCATAGTTACAGTATACACCAGCACATAACCCTGATGTCCCTAAGTGACAAATGATCACCTAGTCCTGCAAATATTCTTGTATATCTCTGGAATTCTTTAAGGTCAATAGAACTGCTCTTACGAGTAAGACCTACTCACATGACTAAAGGCAACAGCAGAAAGGACCACAGCAACAGGTAGCCTCTTTCTCACATATTTCCAGTACGACTGCTAACATTTTTTTTGCAATTTTAATTCTATACACAGGAACACAATCAATTTGTTAAAATAAAATTGTTTTAATATCAATACTTTGCTGAGAGCTTTAATGGTGAATTCAGTACGAATGGTCCATAACTAAAATAATTTTTTCAGTAACAGCAAATTTTCTAGGATTTTTTTTTTCTTAGCATAAGTTCAGACATGCACTCCTAATTTTGATTATTTTTCTTAAAAAATCATCATTTCAGACATGCATTCCTAATTTTGGTCAAGCACGTTTTTCACTTAAAACAGTTAAATTCATCTATCTTTCTGAACACATGATACTATTATTTCATAGTGAAGTGACAGAATTGTTTACTTTTTTTAAAGTTTACTCACTTTAATATATGGATCTGGTCCTGAATCTTTGTCTTTGGGATCCTTCAGCAACAGAACCTTCATTGTTTACCAAATAACTGCAAAAGAACTCTGAAATACAATAATGGAATTTATCTAAATTAGATCTAGAAGACTTTCTACTGAACAGTGACTTTAATAGCTCAGCTTCAAAGAAACCGGGTTGCTAACAGTTGCACTGCTCTCCATACAATGAGTAAGCAGTTAACGTACATTCTCTGGGCATGAATATCCACCCTGATAAGACCAACAAATAACATGCTGCCTTTAGATAATACTGCTTAAGGGAGAAACTATAATGAAAGTCATCAAGGAGAACACATTTTAAAGGAGAATATTTTGTAAAAGTAACAACCCCTACAATGCAGCCACCTTCAGCAACATAATAAGCTCCTATCTATAAGAACTTACTCTATTCTACTCATTCCCATGCTAGTTTCCACCCTCTGCTCATCATAATGAGTATGCAAGCACTTATTTACCAAGCGATTTAATTTGATGCATTTGGGGTCTCATCCTTTTCATGGAGGAAAACACGTGCAGGGCAGTGTTTCAAACTTTTTTTAAAAAAATACAAACATACTTGTGTGTATATATACATATTTATGCATCTGAATATAACACATATAATATTCATCTACCTTCTTTGATACATCAATAGTAAACAAGGTAACACTGCAAAAATATATTCTGCCATTAAACTGAGATGATAGTTCTCAGTTCCTTAAAAGTTGATTTTGGTGCTGAATTCAAAGCCTGTTAAAACACGTTAGCAAGTATACCAAGCATCAAAGTAAACAAATGGAATAATACAAACAAACAGAAATCCATTCTCTAACTACACATTTACCTTATTTACCTATGTGCTACTTTCCTGATAGATTACATAGTAACAAATTCTCTTTAAAATGAATAATTATGAATATTCAAACCTACAAACACCTTAAATGTTATTCATTTGCAGGATGTGCATTGAAATCCCCCAAACTTCATCAAAGACAAAAAAGCTATTCAAACAAAAATGAGAAGAGACAAGAGAAAAGAAAAAGCTTTAGACAACACTGGACAACACAGGATCCAGTACAAGTAACCAGAGCTCAGTGTCACACATTCTTCTACAGCCTGAAGCACTGGGAAATACAGGTGGCAAAAAGGGCATCCAAAGCAAACCACCCCCAGGAACTCCATATCCGACTGTGATAATACATTTATTTTGTGGATTTTAAACTTCATTTTTTTTAATCTAGGTTTTAAAATGTGGTTTTAAAATAAGACATGGAAGCGCTCCTTTGCACAACACTTCCAGCACTCAGTACTGACCCAAGGGGAACTGGAAGGGCTCTGCAGTTCTGAAATACCGAGGCCAGTGAAGTCAAAGGGAACGACTGAAAGCACACATAGAAGAAGAAACAGAGCTTTGTTGAGGGCCATATTGTCAAAAAGTGTAATTCTCGCTGATTTCAAACTAGAGCAAATGTCAAAGTAGATCCTATCCATGGCTTTCGGGAGTTGGACTCCCAAATACTTTTGATTATCCGCTGGCTAGTAGCTTGAAGGAGGTAGGGCTAAAGGACCTTTCTCAGTCACTTTAACACTGTAACCATTTTCACTTTACAAATCCAACATTCTTGTAAAAACACACTTTGCGCATAGTTCTTTGTAGTATAGATTGTTGTTCTGATATTGATGTTACTAACAATCTTTACTATAACTCCACCTTCAGTGCTTATGCTCTGAAGTATGATACACTTACATTTCTCCTAGTACTCTTAAAGGCTAACAGCACCAAGAAAAATTATATTAACTCTAACCTACCACGCCTTCCTATTTCCCAAATATATAATCTTTAATAACATTATGAAGTCAATAAAATGTAAATATAATGAAAAAATAAAATCCTTTGAAACTGCATAATACAAGATAAAAATACTTTTTGGAAAGAGCAGTTTCCAGAACTATTGTACTAAAACCCCCAGATGACATGAGAGAGTTAATTCAGGTGCACCTGGGGAAAGCAGATTTCTGATTAATTACTTTAGGTAGTTAGAAAAGAATTAACTTCCCAATTAACTTGCCTTATTACTGTGTCAAGTAATGAATAACAGTAAGAAATGGGTAAACTTTCATGCTTAACACGGTGACTTATGATAATCAAATTAATTATTTTGTTTAGATCCTATGTACAAAATATATACTGAAACCAAAGAATAATCACAAAGTCATAAAATATCATGAACTACTGCAAGATGCAATTACCTAGCTGTCTCCTCTACAAAGAAATCGTGCAAGCTGTATTTTGGACTCAGCCATCTGGCTCACTTGTATAAAGAGCAGGACTGCACAGCCCTGGCACTCCGAGAAGCCACTGGCTTAGTTTCAATTCTGCCAGAAGGCAGCTCATTTATTGACTCAAAAAAAAGGGACTGCAAGTGTCCAACATAAGACAAATTTGACCGAGGGAATCTGTAAAGTTGTGCATTCATGAATAACATGTATTTTGATCTCAACTACCCTCTGAGTTCTTCTGGTTTAACTGCTGAAAAAATTAGTCTCTTTTTCCGCAGTCATAAACTGTCTGCCTGTGTAGTTCAGACAGGTTCACACAGATTTGGTGACAGGTGTGACCAAATGAAAACTGGTGAAATACACCCATTTCCAAATACCGGTTCCTCACACCCAACACCATGGCTGCAACCCAACAAAACTCACTTTCTTAGCACGTGTGCCCCACCACAGTGGGGGACAGTGAATCGCGGCAAAATGCTGTCTTAATGGGCAGGCAGAAGAGAAGGCAGAGAAGATCCCAAAGAGGGACAAGCACACGAGAACATTTCCAAAACAAAAATATGCCAATATACACATTTAATGGGTGATGAAGTTAAAACTCCATGATGGATTCTTTTCGTGAGGAAAAACATACAGGGAAGTTTTAGAGACTTGCTGCAATGGTGTGGGGGTCCCGCTGCACTGGGATTGGTAAGAGAAATACAGTATTTTTACTGGTTTACTTGTGTCCTTGAGATGTTACCAAGGAGTGCCCTACAAATGACTGAAAAACAATTTTCGAAACAGCTAGCTTTCTGCTAAATACACTTAAGAGTCAAGAACCCTGACAAACATTCCTATTGAATCCAAGGGCATTAAGAGAAAGCACATAAATAAGACAGGAAGCATCTCTGGCAATTTTTGATGTACGCTGAAGGAAGTACTTACAATACAAAGGTATATTTTAGATATTTTACCTATAAATTATATATTTAATTAAAAGAGATATGCACAAACTTCTAAACAACCATAAAAAGTTTCTATTTAGAACAATGAATAGACTTTGCAATGAATGAACCTCAGTAAGTTTTCCACTTCCACTGACCACCCAATTTTGACTCGCTAAATAAGCACTTTGTTTGCCTGAGCACCAGTAACAACCCTGCAAAGATTTTTTTTTCAGATGTTAAAAAACTACCATTTAAAACCCATTACGCTTGCAAACAGCTAATAAGAGGACAACAGATTTTTTTTCTGTCTTGAGCGCACAGACACAAAGATGAAGAAAAACTCCTATTAGTCAGTCTGAGGTTTGGGAACCATCCAATTAGCTCTGATAACAAACTACAAGAGCGACTGGAGTGTCTGAGGCATTACAACATGACTGAAGGCTAAAACCAGTTTGGTGCTATTTCTCTGAGTCCACATTACTTAATTTTAAGTCCACCTTACTTAATTAAAAAGAAGGGTAATTTTAGGTTACATTGCATACTCAGAATATTATGCTTACAGATATAATTGAAACACTTCCCATTCACAGCATCACACAGTAAAATTCAACATCCCTGTGCTCTCAATTAAAGTATAAAGCTGATTACAATGTGTATCTGATATTAGTACTGTAAAAATGAGCAACACTCATATTAAAAAGAAAAAAAACTTTGCAGATTTTTTTATATAAAACATTGTACATAAAGAATATCTCTGTGGGTCACTCCACTTTCATTTCAAAAGCTGACCCCAAACTAATTGTGAACTATCTTTAATATAGAGGACAGCTTGTAAAAAGAAATAAATGGGTCCTTTTGTTTCTTGCTGCTAAGTGACACCGAGAGCTGCAAAATATATTAAACTTTTCTAATACTGTTCTGATTATAAGCAACTGTATGGGTCACACAATAAGGTTTGACTGCCAAGTGCAAAGCGAATTGTCTGTTCCATCATGAACATAAATGCACATGAAATACAAGATACGATTGAGATACGATTTTTAAAAAACCTCTAAAAACCCCTGGGCTAGAATTTTTGATGCTACACGTTCCTTACCAATCTACTTTTACTATGATTAGATGGGTTTAACAACCAGAGAAGAAAAAAGCCTACCTGTAAGCCTGCCATGAACTATGGTTCAGAAATCTACCAAATTCACAGAAAATGTAATCTATATATCATCAAAAAACAACAACAAAAAAGAGATTTGAGCATAATTCCTGCTATACATGTGTCTATGTCAAAAAAATCAACAACAAAACTGGTTCTTTGACATGGCAATCCAGAGCAGCAGCAAAGGACACACCTTTCTTCTACATCCTGGATTTTTATCAAAAGCAATGTTAGTAATTAGCATCATTCTTGACTAATACAGTTTCAAAAATAAAATGGAAAACTATATATAGATGTAGATTGCATCCCTACAGAGGCAGTTTCACTGCAGCAGTAAAGGGCTTTGCCAATACATCTTTCTCCACGCTGTATTTTTCCCTATTAGTATTCGTATTTTGGCAATGACCTTAGTACTCCCAGACACAGCTCTCAAAAAATAATAAAAAAAAATAAACACAGACATGTTTTACACGTTAAAGAGAAATGCGAATTCTAACGTATTTGGATTGTTTTTATAAAGCCAAAAATTACATCCCAGCCCCTGTGCCTTGCATTTCTTCAGACTGGCAATGTTGAACACCCAATCCTCTTCTTCAAATGACCTCATTAACACCTACCTTTCTTCATTAACTACACACGTAGACTTAAATGGCACACGGTCTGCATGAATGAACTCAAACATTTATGGCCACTTCAATACTTTTACCGCTTCAGATTTTTCAAAACATTTTCCTGATCGGTACTTTTATAAAAAACACATTTACGTTGTGTTTACTGTATTCCACCTCACCGCCTTTTCTGTTTGTTTGTCTGGAACTACCTAAACTATAACTAGTTTAGGAATTCATTTATTAAGCAGTAAGCACTCGATTCCTTTTTTAATTTGGCTTTCAGTAATTTGATTAATGCTATAGATGCTCAGGACAGACTTCTAGGCCCCAGTACTGTATTTCAACCTCTGTTTGGCTTTCTTTTCTTTACAACAGTGTAACTGACAGGTTCAACAGAAACAGGCCGAGAAGGGATGAGGGCAGAAGAAACGTGAGGACACTTGTGACATGGGACAGCTATTTCGCTTGCCTTTAAAAGGACGATGCTTTGGCAGGTCAGAGAGCTGCAACCATTAACGCCCACCTACACTTCCACGTACCGTTCCCAAGCGTATTTTGAGCCCCGGCAGGGTCCGGATGACTTTCCCAGAACAGTGTATTTCTTTTAAAGCAGGTGACACCAGCAGCACGAAGAGGGAATCCCGGGGTTTTAAAAAGCCGGCAGAGGGGCAGCCCGGGACGTGTCCCTCTCGTCCCCCCCCCCCCGCTCTCCACACGTTCCGGCGGGCCCGGCAGCCCTCCCCAGGGCCTTCGCCCCTTAACACAGCGTCTCCCCGGGCTTCACCACGGGCAGGCACGACATACCCCGACTCCCGCCTGGAAACCTCTGCCGCGCTGCGGTCACCACACACCCGGAGGCAGTGCTGCCCACGGCCCGACCGGGCCCACGGCCCTCCCCCGGGCCCCGTCCGAGGATCCCGGCCCCGCGGGGAGCGGCAGGGCCGCGGGGAACCCCGGCGCTCGCCTGGGCGCAGAGCCGGCAGCCGGGCCGCCCCCGAGCGGGCACCGCGCTTGCCCGCCGCCGTTCCCCCCGCCCCGGCCTTCCGGCTGCCGAGCGCCTGCGCGCCGCAGCAGCATGGCCACGCCGGCCAAGCGGCGGGCCCGGCCCCAGCCCCAGCCCCACGCTGGGGAGAGCGGTTCGGAGTCGGAGTCGGAGTCGGAGCCGGAGTCGGAGTCTGAGGAAGAGGAAGAGGAAGAGGAGGAGAGGATCGATGAGGTGAGCGGCGGGAGCGGGGCCCCTCCCGGCCTTCACGCGGCGCGCGGGGCCTGCGCGCGCCCTCCCCTCACGGGCCCTCGGTGCCCTCCGGAGCCTTCCCCGCCTTCGCTGTCACCAAAATAAGCTGTAAAACAGCATAAACGGGTAGCCCGGCTCGCGAAGCCGTGGCTGGGAGCTGGTGGGAGGGGGTGTCCCCCTGTGAAGCCCCTTGCGAGACACCCGCGGGTGGGGGCCCAGCCTGCGGCCGCGGCCTCCCAAGTCCTGTGGTAGAGCGTAGGTAGCACATCGTTAATCGGTGAGGTAAAATCTACTCTGTTAATTGTTGGAGAGTCTTAAGTTTGTTTGTTTGTTTGTTTGTTTGTTTTATTTTTTTTTAAATGTTGGAATTCCCGACGCCACAATCAGTTGTACAGACTTGGCCCTTGCATGTAGCCTGTCTGTATCTGTTCTTGTGTGGGACTGGAGGCAGCCCCTTGAAAATAATGCTTTCAACACAGGAGATTTGCTTTAATTTACTTTTTATAAGGGGACACACACACACACACACACACACACACCAGACCTCACAGAAATCAAATTTTCTTTTCTGAGGTCTCTCTCTCTTTATGTATCTGCACCTGGACATGTGTGAAAATGTGTTATTTAGGTGTGAAATGCAACACTGAGGGAGGAGTCCCCCTTTCTAGGAAAGGAAGAGCTGTGCGCTGACTTGTGACTTGGAACTCTTATTAAAATCTTCAGATGATAGGGGAATCTGTCATTTTCACAGGGCTTGAAAGAGTCAAAGAATAGAAGTATCTATTGGTTTTAACTCGGTACATTTCAAATTAAATATTTTGCTAACTTGATCATCTTCACTAGGAATTCACTTTATCTTCCTTTTTCTTAGTTGAGGCCTTAGCTTACATTAGCAAATAAAACCTTAACCCTACCTTTTTTAAAAACTGCATTATATCAAAAAGTGTAGGTTTAATTGTATTACCAGTCGTACTAACATGATGGAAAAGCACATTTACCGTTTTCTAGAAATGTGTGCCATGTTAAACGGGTACTGACTTAGTTTAAGCTAACATATCTTTATGAAGTTCTTGACTAGCGCTGCTAATACTTTGTGTACTGTTCAGTGTTTGGAAACTGATAGATGTTGCCCTACTGTTTAAACAATACTAGACACTATGAAATTAAAGCTAATGGCAATAATCCTTTTTTTTCTTCCATTTTTTTTTTAAGTGCTCAGCATTCCTGCGTAATGTAGGTAGGACAATGGTTTATATTGTGGTGTTTGTGGATGAAGTTTCTTGAGTCTTCAGGGACAGGGGTTTTGAGGATGATTTCTGTATGACCTGCACTGGTGTGCACTACTGTGTTTTATTTGCAATTGTTTGTGCAGTGGGTAAAATTTACACTGTAATGCTTATTTTAATTTAGTAGCTCCAACTTTTGAGGATGATCTGTCACTATTACATCTATTTCGGTTTGTAACTCTTGATATAAAGATATATTGAGTTTCCCTCAATGCTTGTATAAGACATCAAGGTGTGCATTGCTAATATTAAAGAAGTGTACCAAACATTTGTAACTGTACAAACTTAGAAATTTGTGAATTCATATACTTAAAGGGCACTTGTTTCTTTGTACATCTCAGTATTTTTATTTTTGCCATATTAGCCTTTCCCTTCACCTCTTACCATTCCAGTTGGAAAATCTCTTCTTTTATGCAGATATTTTCTTCATAGAAGGGGGCACATGGTAGTTCTGTCAATCTGAGAACAAGAATATGATTGCCAAGTAGGGCCTGGTTGCTGAGAAGGAGCTTTGCTCACTGCTGTATTGTACATAACAGAGTATTGTTGCATGTAACAGCCTGCTTTGCAGGCCCTGCTTTGCTTTGGATGCAGCGCAGGGGGAAGAGAATAAGCACACAGTAGCAAGACAGGACACACCAAAATATATGATGACTCTTTATTTGCTTTTTTTTTTTAATAGATGAAAAATGGAGGGTTTGTAAACTCTCATACCGGGCTGTTATTTTGGGTAGTGGAAAAGCCATGAAGCAAGACCAGTGTTAGAATATCTAGTGCTCCTGTGGTTTATATCAATTTTATGGCTATGATTTGCACAGTATTCAGAACCACCGTAAACTGTGTTTTGTTCAGAATTTACTGGCTTAATCATTCAGTGAGATCCTTGAATTTTAAAGCAGAAAGTTAGTTCCTGGGTGCCAGGAGTGAATGCTGTATACATGAGAGATACAATCTGTTTTCTTACACAGGTAGCTTCCCAAGTAAATAATGTGCTCTCAGTTACCTCTATAGAGCTGCCTTGCACCAAACAAGAATATCTGAGCATGTCTCCTGATTTTTATTCCCTTCCCCCCAACCTCCTCCAAGTAGTTGTGTACCTGTTTTCTACATTGTAAACAGGCTGTTAAGGATGTTCTCCCAGTGGACAATAAAGACCATGACCTTGATATGGGATTGGAGAAATTTGAGGCTTAATTGGTGACAAAAGTAAGGCTTAGTTGTTCGGATTATTCAGAAAGTGGAATCCAAACTAACAATTGAAAGGCAAAGTAAATGTGCATGGTCTCAAACAGCCGGTCACGGAAGAATAGGTAGGCAAGGCAACCTTGGCAGGCAATACTATTAATATAGAATACCATTAAAAACATTTGCTAGGTGCACAGCATTTGTTCTGGAAGGAGAAGCAGAAGTTCAGGTTCTGTTTTGCTGTGACAAGATCTCGTCATGTGCCTACTGAACAGACTTCCAGGGTGGGGTTAATGATACCTTTAGGATTTGAGGAAATAGCAGAAGTATGATTTTGGATGTACTTGTTTAAATGTCTGAAGCAATCTTCATCTTCCGCCAAGGCATTAAACTCCAGTTCTGCAGTTTTAAGAGTTTAACTGCCTGGATCAAACGTCTCTAGAGTAAGAGTCTATGTGGCTACGGTAAACATAATTGTGTGAACCAGATTGTAGGAACAAAGCATTAAAGGTTTGTTCACAACACAGTTTGTAAGTTAGTTTTAAAAAGTTACTTTCACAGATGCTCTCTAAAGATTACAGAAGAAATAGTAACAACTGCTGAGATTACCAAAAGATGGAAATAAGTTCCATTTCTGATACAGACCGTCACTTTTCTTCAAGTTTCTTAACAGTTTACTTTTGTGTTGTTACAGCTTCTTGCAGAGTATGTTTGACATTCTCTATTTTACTTCTTCATAGGAAGTGAATATTGAATTCGAAGCACATTCCATATCAGACAATGACTATAACGGGATAAAGAAATTACTACAACAGGTATTTTGACTTTTTGTTAGCTGGGTTGATATGTCCATTAATATCTAGATAATATCTAAAGAGTTATGCAAAGTCATCATTTCACAATATCTGTATTGATTCATAGTTTTACTGTGCTTCAGCTCAACAAATTACACTCAGCTCAGTAATTACACCCACAGTGAACACGTGTCTCCTAAACCATGGTTTCAAGAACTTTACCTGATGAACTGTAGGGCTGTTCTTCCACAGTGTGTACCATTTTTCCATCTTCATTGTGTCGGTTGTGACAGAAAACCATGTTCAATGTTAATCAGCTTCCTGGAGAGGCTTTTTTGTAAACTACAACCCTTAAAAAACAGACAAGTAATGTATCTGTTCAGCCTGGCAGCTTCCAGTCTTCTTTTGGCTGCTTCTGTTGAAAACCTATGCTCAGCAAGCCTTCAGATCATACCAAACTTAAAAGGATACCAGGTATTCAGAATGCCAGCTTGTGGATGGTTGAGGAGCAAGTGCTTCAAGAAGCTGATTTTTAGTCTTTATAGTATTATATTGAAGGAAGTTAAACAAACTAACTCACTAAATGGAAATTAAAAATGGAACAGACTATTGCATAACAACTTAGAGAAATTAATGACTTTATTTTGTACTAAGTGGCCTATGGTATATCATCAGGCCTAAAACTTAATACTTGTTTCTTATTTTCCAGCTGTTTCTAAAAGCTCCCGTTAATACTGCTGAATTAACTGATATATTAATACAACAGAATCATATTGGAAGTATTATCAAGGTAAGATAGAATTTACGTTTGTAAATGAAGTACAATACTTTTTATGTTGAAATGACATAACAGACTTTCGGAAGGGGATCCTGTCTTTGTAATTGGTATGCTTTCTTGCTTTTTTTCTTTGAGAATAATTCTTCTATGGGAGCTGAAATTTTCCATGCCTACTTTGAACCAAACAAGGAATTTGATTTATTTTGGTTGGTTTCTTTTTACATATGGAAGGCTTTTCACTTTTCTCTCTGGATTTTGGTGTAGTAGAGTAATAATGCTGAAAATGCTATGGAGAAGTTTTTACCATCCCTGCAAGAAATAGGACCTTGTGATTTCCCTACATTCTCAGTATGTACAGAGATATAGACCAAAAATATCTTGCATGCAGTTTCCTTTTGTGCTGAGTTCTTCGGGCATAGGAAAGGATCCAGAAATGAGTCCTGAACAAGTTCTGCTGTGGCAGTGCAGCACTCTGCAGAGGCTCCTGAGTTACTCCTGGCTAAGGAAGCTGTTCAGTACTGTGTGGTGCTCAAGATGGCACGGCCATGGTTACTTTCAAACCCAAACAAGCAGCCCCCACGGGGCACAGTTGTGCTGTTGTACCACATTGCATGGCATCATTGCTATGGATTCCCTTTCTGTCCTGTGCCAACAGTTTTTCCGCCCAAATTTAATATGATCCTTATATTACAACTGCATGACCCCCAGTTCTTTTCCCAAGTTTTTCATTTCAGAGTTTTGTTGAGCTTTTTGTTTCACTGGCTATCAAAGCTGTGCTGCTCTATGGTTTTTAATACTTTGTGAGTTTATTGCCCTACGTTAGAAACTGAAGAAAATTGGTTTTGCTTAAGATATTGCCATGCCTTGTACCAAGATGCTGCTTATTATATGTGAGCTATCAAATTTTAGTGCCTTTCAAAAGATCCTGCAGTAGAAGATATATGACCTGGCTCTCTATATAGCTGGCTCTAAGTACACAGAGACATTCAATGATGCGGCACTTTCATAACTGTAACCAGAATTTGTAGGTTGTGTGTTTGTACAGATTACCTAGATGCTTGTCATCTGCCAAGCATCTTCTGGAAAGAAAAACATTTCATGCTGCAGAGAGAAATAGAATGTCAATATGAGTTGTTACTTTTTCTTTCATTAAATAGCAAGCAGAAGTCCAAGAAGACAGTAGTGATGATGATGAAGATGATGATGAGGTCTTTGGTTTTATAAGCTGCTTAAACTTAACGGAAAGGAAGGTTGGTATTCCTTATTAACATCTAGACCATAAGAAGTGAGACTGCGTCCTGCTTTTCTGCCTTGTATAACAACCCTAGACAGTCAGATCAGGATTTTGAGTTCCACCATGGAGGACTATGATCTTAAAAGTTGCACATCACTTAGCTTTCTTCTGGATCTAGTCCTGTATAACTTACTGAAGGTCAAACATAAAGCAAAGAGTGGAATAGAGTTAAAACTAGGTCCAATAAGTAGTTCCAGGGTAACTGAGCTGTCAGCCTGTTGTATTTCTTCACTTTCATCTTTCACAGCTTTTGAGTTTTGCTGTTGAGTGTACTGGTGTTGCAGCCCCTAGCTGAGTTCCTGTCCGTTAAGAACCTTTGTTTGCCATCAGCTTCAGGGTTGGTAGATCATTTCAGAGAATTTGTACAGTGCTTTGGAGACTGCTTAAGGAAATTGCCAGTAGGCCTGTAGAATATTCCCCTGAAGTTCACATTCAAGTTTTTATTGTATAAGTAATTGTTCTATAATGTAAAGAAAGTATACCTTTTGATTCTAGGGTACCCAGTGTGCTGAACAAATCAAAGAACTGATTCTAAGTCGGTGTGAGAAGAGCTGTGAACAGCATGTAGTTGAACAACTGAATAAGCTCCTAAATGACAGTACTAAGCCTGTGGGTCTTCTACTAAGTGAAAGATTCATTAATGTACCACCACAGATTGCTCTGCCCATGCACCAGCAGCTTCAGTAAGTTTGTTTGGGTTTTTTTTGACGTGATGTTTAATAGTAGTTTTTCTTCATATTTTTTCAAAAATCTTATGTATATAGAACTATGTTAAGACAGGTGGTACTATAGATTCAAGACATGAACAGAAAGAATGATGTTCATCTTGTATAAGGTCTTAAGTTTTTAATATTTTTTACATCTTTAGGCTTTTCAAACTCTTTATACTTTAAGATGGAGGAAACAATTTAAGAATATGTGCTGTTCTACTGCAGAAATAGAGTAGTATGTATGTTGTAGTTTATCTTTGTATTGCAGATTATTTTCATATCGATCTAGGAAAATTTAAAAGTGAGAACTTTTTATAGCATGCTGATAATGAAGAATTTGGATGTTTCTGCTCGTGTGTTAATGTCTGGTTCTGGAATGGAAGATTTGGATTGAGGGATGGGCGTATAAGGTGGATGAGTTCTGGCCCATGGAAACCATAGGCAGGTTTTTGATAAGTTTCAAGTAAATGAGTGAAGCAGGTTAGGTGCTGGTTGATCTCTACCAATTCATGGATTTATATCATAGGCTCGGTGACAGTAAGTAAATAAATCCATTGAGATACATCGTTACATTGTTTTAGTGCCATGTTGAGAACAAGGAAATTGTGTTGGATAAGGAACTCCAGCAATTAAATGAAGATTTTTTTAATTTTTTTTTTCTTATCTCACCTCGCATGAGAGAATAGAAGTTGGATTAAGTTGACTGCTGTCATGGCTCATTTAAACAATAAAATAGACCTTTAAGGAATACTTTGATCTGAAAGAAAACATACAGATAGGGTTGGTCAGGAAGGTTTTTGAAGAAAGAAATGAGGTGCTTGAAGGCCTGGCTTTGAGGTTTACCACTAGTACAGCACTTGTCACAACTAAAATTCAGGTCTTGGCCTCTTTGTCTTAAAGGTTTTGCAGTGACAACATGTTTAACACAAAGGTGGGCAAGAGTATCTTCTTGCTCTTTAGTTATAGTTCCTCATGTGAGTGATGATGCGATGAAATATCAGGAGAGTCGCACTTAGAATCGTTCCACAGGCTCTCTACCTGTTGAATTTCCCAGAATCTACAAGATTTTGGGGAAAAAGGGTTATATTGTGAGGTGTGGAAAGACATCGATGTTTTTATTGTTTTAAAGTGCAAATAGTATGTTTAAGTACTAGGAATACATGTGCAAAATTTATGTTCTGTGGCACTTAAGAATAGGCTGCAATATGAATATCCTTTATGTACTAATACATTATAAGGTTTACTTATACACTTGTTAAGGGTTTAAATTGTGTATGTGAACATGTATTTTTAAATTGTGTGTATAAACATTTATATATCTTTAGGAAAGAGTTGACTGAGGCACAGAAAACAAACAAACCTTGTGGAAAGTGCCACTACTATCTTCTTATCAGCAAGACCTTCACAGAAGCCACAAAGAGCAATTCTAAGAGGAGGGAAGGGAGAAATCAGCAAAAGGAGGAATTAATGTTTGCAAATGCAGAGGAAGAATTCTTTTATGAGGTAACATATGTGATTCTTTTAATTTAAAATGTTGATTTTTCTTTACATGTCGGCGAAGAAGGTGCTTCACCTTAAGTTCAAGTGAAGCTTTTAAAAGATGTCATATATCTTTTAAATTAAATTCAGCTTTTTTTAGAGTAGTGTTGAGAGATGAGCAAGCAACCTATTTTTGTGTATTGAACACAACACCTTTTGTATTTAGAGACTCATGGAGAGGTGTGCCATCCATAAATCCAAATTATTAAACGAATCCTCTGTGCTGGCATGAATTTACGTTATTTGTATTGGGTCACAATTAACCTGACTATAAGATGGTATGGTGTAGATTCTACCTGTGGCAGCATTACTACCTCATAGGGTCTCCAGTGCTATGACAATCATGGAAAAATTGAAAGAATATCTGCAATAAGCAGAGACTTTAGGGGGAAGATCAAGTGTTACTTTGTCTTGCAGCCAGTGTCTTGGCTTCAAAGAATTAACAAGCTTCATCTCTTATAGCAATACTGAAGACATTGAGTTGAATGTAATAATTGTCAGACTTGTTGAAATACTGTGAATGAAATATCCACATTTTTACGATGAAAAAATGGTAATAAATCTGGATATTGAATTTGGCATAATCTCCCAGGCCTTCTGAGTTTACAGAAGATTGAAGTTCCTTTTGTTTGGGGAACAGTGCGGTTCTCTTCTCTAAACTGGGTAATAAGAAATGTGACAGACTTGTTAAATGGCTGTGTCAGCTGAACAGAGAAGTCTGACTGTGGGTGTGTGAATTGCAGGAAGTGCAGGTTAGCTTCAATATGTCAGTGAGATTCAAGCTAATGTGATTTACATCACAAGTGGTGCTCAGGAGTGGCAGCTCAAACAACAGGTAGTAACTTGCAAGGGTGCTCTAACTTGATCATGTGTCAGGGCTTTAAGCGCTTAGAAGAATAAAGATTCAAAAGAATGCAGAGGAATCTCTGTTGTTAGAGTCTTGATGAGCATCTGCAATGCATGTTAATACTTAAATACACAGATCTCTTTTCCTCGTCCTTACGTAGTTTGTCCTGTGTCAGAAAAAAATGGCTGTTGAGGCTTTATTTAGATTTAGTAATGCAGTTAAATGCATTTCTCTGAGATCTCTTCCCAAGAAAAGTAACAGATGCAAACATAACTCTGCATTTGCGTTGTCGTCGTAGTATTATGTGAAACCTGATTTATCTATTTTCTTTTGGATACCTATTAACTATAAAAAAATGCTTAGAATAAAAAACTTTTGAAGATCCAAATAAGTACCTATCACTTCCCTTTTCTGTCTCTGTTTGACAAGTATATTTATAAAAAGTGCTAAAATGATGGATATAGTACTTCCTGTTTCCAGAGGCAACCTGTCTACACAATTCTGCTGGTCCCAAAACAAATCAGGAGGGGGGAAGATGCAGGAAATTAAATTAAAAATGTACTTTGAAATGCAAGGAATTTTTTAATGTTTTTTATTTTTTTCAAAGCTTCAAAAATATTATTCTACAATATTATTGCTTTGTCAAGAGCATATTATTTTTCATTTCTGGCAGCGCCTACAGTATAAAGTACATGCATCATATGGTTAATGGAAAGGTTCCTATGTGTAATCATTCATGACATTCTCTGTTAGAGGCTATGATATGGCTGTAATTTTATTTCTTGGGAAGAAGAAAAATGTAAGTGGGGGAATTCATTTTTAGCTGTAGCCTCTATGCAGTAACAAGTTTGGGATTTTCTTTTTGTGTTCCTGCCACAGGAGCTATACCAAATGAACTTGAACTCTATGTAAAAATGTGATTGAAAAACTGAAGGGGAGAAGCCTGTGATGCCTGTGTGTCCATGGGTGTTCTGTTCTAGAAGGCCTCTTTTGTATTTATCTCTGTTTTGTTATTTTGAGTGTCATTTTAAAGACTAATTGTGTGCTTTTATCTAAATTGCAATAATTTTCAACTCAAGTGGTTAGACTCAAACTGAACATGCTTTTAGTTTTAACGGTCTTTCTAGTGTTATTAACAAATTCATTTTAAACATTGTGGAGGATATTATATTAAGTTCGTCTCTGTACTTAATAACGTATATTGGTTAAATTAGTGTTGGAGTGTATATCCTCCCTGATCACACATAACGTTAATTAGATTGCCATAAAATAGTATTAAACGTGGTGTGGCAGACACTTAGACCCAAATAAAACAGAGATGCCTTTTTGCACTTGTCAGTTCTGTGCTTTATTCTGTTCCTTAAAATGTTATTGAGGAAGCAGAAGAAAAGTTCCATTATAACCAGACTTGGAATTGATTAAAGGTTTAGGGCCTCCATTGCTCAAATTGTTTGTTCTTGAGCAAAGCCACTCAATTTGATGGTTCTTCCAAAACTAAATTTACAAATTTGAGACACTGTTAGTAAATAGCAAACCTAAAAGGAGACTGGATCTTAAGTTTCCCTGCAAAGGGAAGGGGTTAGATAAGTTTTTCTACTGAGGAATTTGGTTCATACTTCCTAATCTGACTTGTGTGAGAACTAGCAATATTTGTTAGGTAAGTTTTTCTTATCCATCAGGCATTTTTTCTGGGAAAGCTAGCAAAAAGGAAATCACGGAATCACGGAGTTTCAGAGTTGGAAGGCACCTCTAGAGATCATCTAGTCCAACTCCCCTGCCAAAGCAGCATTGCCCAGAGCACATCACTCAGGACTGCATCCAGGCGGGTCTTGAACATCTCCAGAGAAGGGGACTCCACCCCCTCCCTGGGCAGCCTGTGCCAGTGTTCTGTCACCCTCACCGTAAAGAAGTTTTTTCCGTGTATTTGAACGGAACTTCCTGTGTTCTAACTTGTGCCCATTGCCCCTCGTCCTGTCACTGGGAACCATTGAAAGAGCCTGGCTCCATCCTCCTTCAACCCACCCTTTAGATACTTGTATGCCATAATAAGGTCTCCCCTCAGCCTTCTCTTCTCCAGGCTAAAGAGTCTCAGCTCTTTCAGGCTTTCCTCATAAGGGAGATGCTCCAATCCATTCATCATCTTAGTTGCCCTTTGCTGGACTCGCTTCAGCAGTTCCCTGTCCCTCTTGAACTGGGGAGCCCAAAACTGGACACAGTATTCCAGTTGTGGCCTCACCAGTGCAGAGTAGAGGGGGAGAATGACCTCCTTCGACCTACTGGCCACACTCTTCCCTATGCAGCCCAGGATTCCATTGGCCTTTTTGGCAACAAGGGCGCATTGCTTGCTCATGGATAATTTACTGTCTACGTACGTTCTATCCATATGCAGTATGTATCACTGAAAAGAAATATTACACATTATGGACGTCTGCCTATTTGAAGAAGCAACCTTTATAAATATGTCTTTCAGTGGCTCCGTCCATCTAGAGACTTTCCAACGGCTTTTTGAAATTCTGCTCAGGATTCATATTAGTGCCCATCCCCTTAACATATAATTTCTACTGGCAGTGTGAAAGAGAGGGTTGCTCTACCACATATTCTTACAGTTACGTTAATTTTTAGGCCTCAGCAGTTTTAGAGCAGGCCACGAAAAGGGCAGAGCCTGTTCATTGCAGCAGGCCTTCCACACGTTGCCCACACCAAGCTGTCATCTTAAACGTAGGCTCTATTCTACCTGCATTCTCTCATTGTTCCTTTTGTCTGTATTTTGGCTGATCTGCTAATTCTTAAAACTACACAGCTAGTGGTTTGCTCTTGTTCCAGGGTTAAAGGTCTCTTAAGAGCCTGATATTCCTGTTATTGGTCAAGGATCCCTGCTAGTTGGCACAATAGCTTCTAAGGGTCGGCATTCCTTAATGTGATAATATGGAATGAGATGCTATCTTAAAACCATCTAAAATGAGACACAATAAGCATATAAAAGGGGCATTGATTTTATTTTTTTTTCCCCCTCTTAGGTCTCTTTTCTGATAACAAAATATAATGATAGCAGTCACTTAAGAATTTAATATGAATTATATAAATTCTGTGAAAAGCAAATAGTTTAAGGCACTTAGTAGTGGGTTGTCTTGTAAGTTTTTTTTGGTCAGCCTTTTGCGAGGGAAGAAGATAACTTCTTAATAAGCATGTGCATAACAAGGTGATTTTTTTTTACTTTGTTTAGATGATGTATTATCTTCATGCTAATGAAAAATGTTAATCCTAATGCATTTATTTCTGTTGTTTAGAAAGCCCTTCTGAAGTTCAACTACTCTGTGCAAGAGGAAAGCGACACCTGTTTGGGTGGCAGATGGTCCTTTGATGATGTACCAATGAAACCTTTGCGGACTGTTATGATAGTTCCAGCTGATAGAATTAATGTAATTATGGATAAACTCAAAGACTATCTCTCGCTATGAACTTTCTTACAAACACTGGGTTTTTTTATAAAGCAGCCACGCAGAATGATGACTTTACAATATTTCCAGAAGAATGCTGTTAATGGTTTTGTACTGCTCAAATGCTTCCTCTGTACATTTAGAAGGCAAGTAGGTGGTACAACGAAAATTATCCATCAAATTAATATTTTTTAATACTGTATCTTATTATACTTTGGTATCATCATTAAGCAGTCAATAAAACCCCAATATTACAAGAAAACCTGAATATCAGCTCAGTATGTTTTTAACCAAAACTAAATCGTATATTTTTGTTACAAAATAATGCATGCGACTCCTTTTGTTAAGAAAAGTGCATTTTCTAGATGTTTCTTCTGTTAATTATGTTTATGTCAAAAGTTCAAAAAAGTTACATGGGGTTAAGATGCAGATGTATATTGCATATTCTGTTTTTATTTATATTTGTCCAATATATGATACTTCAGTCTAAAATCACTGAATAATACATCTTTGTTCAGTGGAAGTTTGGGGAAATTTTTCATTTTCTTTGCTGTCATTGTTAGTTTTCTGTTCCTCCTGCATGGTTGAAACAGGTGACAAGTGATTGATCACTTCCTGCAGAATATCCTTACTTTCACTAGGAGGAAGATTGCTAAAATAATACTGAGGTACCAGCTCCATGAATCTGGTGAGGAAATAAGACAAAACATTATTATTTTTTTTAATTGAATTTTGAAATATTTGTATAGCTATTTCCAGGCTTATACAAAAGATACCAGCAACATGCTGATGCATACAGCAATAAAGTTGGTATTTCAACTCAGAAACAAGCTCTCTGCAAGATGTGGTAATAGTTTGTGCTTTCAGTAGACTTGCACCTAATATACTCAGTCTACACTTCAGGTGATTGCTGTTCAGTTCTCAATGCTGCAGATGGTATTAAATAGTAATTTTTCTGGATTTGAACATACTTGGTTCACTAAAATTATGAAAAAAGCTTTCTTATAAACATTGGAAATAGAAAAGACAGGATAGTGAAATGTATATTCTCAATGTAAAGAGATTTTTGCAGAAGGAAGACTAGTCTTTTCTTGAATCCATAAACAGTTGATATGGTATGATTTAGCTGGCTGGGTATATAAAACATGTCGAGAAAAAGATTTGCTGGAAAATAGCTTTTCAGGGAACAAAGAAATTTCCAGCTAGATTAATCTATGAGTACACTGCTGTGTTAACTCTTCCTTGTTTTTTTTTTCCTGTATATTTTACCTTGTAAGAAACTTTTGCTACTTGTAAGGTGTTTTTTCAATGGATGAATTGATCACAGTTACAGTGGCAGACATTGAGATTTACTTCAGTACCTGAACAGATCAGCGCACATTAGGAAATACAAAAGGCTGACCTAAGTGATGTTTTGTTTTGTATTAAAAGAATAGTGAGGGCATGAGATCACAGTTTTTCCCTTTTTTAATAGTTCTGAGCTCTAATGCAGTGAGTGTTCTGAATGAAAATGAAGAGGTCAAGCAAAGCTACACACAGTGACAGAACAATACTGGCAACAAAGAAATAAAATTTATTCCACATATGTTCCCTAGTGAATATAAAAAGTGTGAAACCCAACAATTTCTTCACCCTTCCAGTGATGCCAGCTCCTCTTGCTTGACTAGGTATGAAGATTGTCCTTTTGTTTTATGCTGCTTTTACTGTGTTTTTTTTTTGTTTTTTTTTTTAAATTTTTCTTTTAAACATACATCCCTACTTAGGGTGAATCAGTTACACTTGGAATAAATTCTCTACAGCACCACCAGAAGATAGCTACTTTTATGACAGAGATAAAGGAAAGGGAGAAGATGACTGGAGCTGACTTCTCCAAGCATTGCTCTCCATGTACACACGCACCCTTACCCTGTTTGTGACTTAACCCCACTTGTGGCTTTTGTGGTAGAGGTATGAGTGAAGAAACAGTTTCACCATTGTTAACTTACAGATCAGGTGATATCTCAGAGACGACTCTGATGGAATTGTCTTCTGATATACTAAACTCATGGAATAAAACCCACTCAGGAATCTTTCTGTTGTTATAATAGGATGAGAAAGGATGAAGCTGGGCCACTTGTCTGTGTGTTAACATTAAGTAGTTACCTGAGCCATCTACATCACGAGCAATCTAAAAAAAAAAAAAAAACAAAAGCAAAGAAGCAAAGAGTTATCCATTAATTAATTGAAAGTACAAGATGCATAGATCAGTGTTTGCCTATTATATTAAAACCAGGAATTAAACTTGTATTCAGATATTTTCAACAGGAGAGCCTGACCTCTTCCCAAATTTCTGTGGGAAAGCTATGGACTAGATGCTATGAAATGAGGCTTAGACTTGAAGAAATTGTTGATCTATATATCTGAAAGGAAACTGCCTGCAGCAAATGAGGGCAGGCTTATACAGTAAATGTCTGAACTTGGGTTTGAAGGGTCTGTGTGAAAACAGATGTATTCTTTAAGAATTGTAATATTTTAAAATACAATGTTTGGCAGGGCATTTTAAGTAGTGTAGTTTGGAGGAGTCATTCTTGTATTTAAGTGGAGCATATTGATATGAAGGAAAGCATGTTTCAAATGAGACTAAATTAATCCTTGTTGTTTATATTTACAGTTACAATTAAAGTACCTCGTTTGGTTGAGATCAAGAAAGCTGTATGTTATGTAACCTAAACATATTCAACAATTCAATTCTCTGTTTCAAGGGTATTTTCACAAAAATAACTACAAAAAGGAAATAAGGTCTGAGAGAATATTCTCAAGTTAGAGTTTTTTGAGGCAAAAGAGTTCTTTGAGTAAAAGGCATATTGACAGTGTTCCTCTTGCAGTGAAGTGTGTGGACTTCATGCTGTGATAGCTGAACCCCAGAGAGAAAACTGGAATTGGCAGAAGTGTTTGTCTGATACACTGTGGTAAAAATGGCTTTTATCCTTTCTGATGATCAAAAGATTTCACTACCTAACTTAAGTTCTCTGGAAGCATTCTATATAAGTTAACAATGCAGTAAGATGAAACCACAATGTTTTTCCTTACGTGCATAAAGTAACCAGATAAGAGAGATTTCTTAATGCTTAGTATATTTTCTTTTGATCCAAAGTCCGGTTCTGAAATGGGAAGTTCGATACGCTTCATAATCTCTACTAGTTCGGCTCTGATGATTTCTGCCATCCTCAGTGCAGAACAGCTTAGAAAATAATCACGACACCATTTCTCATTACTGTAGTCTGTGGAGGAAAAAACAGTATTTTGGCTTAAAGCAAAGTCTGACTGATAGGTACTAGCCACAGAGATACTGCTCTGTAAAATGCTTTTTGACTGGTGCAATAGATTAAAAACATTTTGGAGTGAGTAGCTGTATCAGAGCTGTCCAAAATTCTGATAACAAGACCCATATGGGCAGCTTAGTCTCATTTATGTTGCTTGTAAAGTGAGTGGGCAATACTTGATACCCTTACTTAGCTTTATAGAATTTTAGCTATATCTTTCTGAATAAAAATATTCAAAATCCCTTATTTGGTCTGTAAAAAGTAATAGTTTCAAATGGAATGAGTAGCAACTCTATTTTCAGGCTTTCTGGATTCAGGCCAGAATATGGAACTGAAATCACATTTGTAGTGCTGGTGATGATCCTGCATGCTGATAAAGGGCAGACTTCTTGGACCTCTTTTCAGCATTCAGCATGACTGAATGTGAAGCAATCCTACTGTCCTGTCCTAATTTTTTATTTGGTATATGCAGATATATCGCTGCAGTGTCTAAATACTGGATTCAGGCTAAGCAAACCTGAGCAAGATGTTTGAGCACAGGAGAATGCTGTGAAGAGCTTTTGTCTGCTGTGCAGTCCCCTGGCTTTTTTTTTTAGTGCTGACTTATCCTTGTTAGATGAGGCATGCTGTTCTAAGTCACTTTCAATTACTTATAAACTTAAACTAACACTTGTTTGTAGTGGCTACTAACTTAGGTTTCTCTTCTCTCTGCAAATTAGCAATTCTAGAAAGAATCATTCAAAAAGGGTTTATGAACTAGATGCCAACAATGTGGGGTTTTTGTTTTGTTTTTTTTTCCAAATTGGTTACAATGTCCTTCATTTTGTCTGGTATGGGTACACTTACATTGGCTTGCGGTGTTTGCACTAGCTTCCTTGAAGGCGTTGAAGACATTGATAAGAGTAAAGTGATCTCCTGCAGGGTGTGAGAATTTTCGCCAGCAAGTAAAAGCAATCTCTTCTGTTCCAGGAGGTGCGTGTAAGAAGCAATTAGGAGCTTAGAAAAAAATCAAGCTAGTGGTTATTAAGACACACAGGTGCATGCACAAATCATAACTCCACTGATATTTTGGGGTTTTTTCCTTTCTCAGTTCCTTTTAATCTTCAGTGTTGGATGGCTGCTGAAGAACCGAATCTATTGCATTCACTAAGGTTTTATTTATACGGATGTTCTTTCAATCTGTTGTTTAGTTAATTTGTGCTGTAAACACAAAAGAAAGTGAACAGCTTTCTCCTAGACTGATGCGCAAAATGATCCAATATATCCAGAATCCAAGCATATGGTTACTTTAATATAGAAAGAAACTAAATCTATAGATTTAGTGCCTTAATTTGCTCCTATGTGTTGAAATTGGTGCCTTCCAGTGCATTTTACTTCTGTTGTGTACTACATAATTGTGTCTTTCGAGATAGTTAAACTTTTTGAAAACTAGTGTGCCTATGCTCAATTGTTTACCTTTGTTCTATGTGCTTAAAAATTATATCACAAGTTTAGGCCCACTATTAAAAATCAAGTCAGCTTGAGCATAAAATCAAGCTGTTCTGTAAGGAGAAGAACTGATGCAGCTTGGTGTCCTGTGGGTTCATGTCCTTGCTGCCTACAACTCCTCACCAATTTCTGGGTATTCCCTCTGGGCACAGCACAGTAATGCCATGCCAAAACATTCTCTACAGGCAAGGTTAAGCTGTGGCGTTTGTGCAGTAGATAACTCTCAAGCATTGGTTCTGTACTAGGTTTATTTATGCCTTAAAACCAATTGCATAGTGCTATATGATCAAGAGGCTGCTGGGGAGAGAAGCGAGACAGGCAATATTGCTGAAGGCAACATCACTATGTAGTAGTGAGACCTGAAAGAGTCTGTCTAGCCCTGTCCTGCACTATCTGGTGGGATCCTGAGAAGTCATTGCCATTATTTGCTATTTGAACTTCTTCTGGAGTCACCCCCCTCTCAGTTATCCTGAAATCTTTGATTTCGTGCATCTTTAATGTATTAGGATTTCAATAGCCGTTTTCATAGAATGAATAGGTTTTAAATATCTGGGGTTTCTTTGTGGGCTTGAAAGGTTTGTCACATCAAATGGAAGAAGTTGTATAGTTAACAGCCTTCTAATATAAATGTTCTTGCTCCAGACTTCACATGTCCTGTGTTTGGAGTCAGCTGGTTTGGCTCACAATGCCATGTAGGAGCAGAACGATGATCCATCAGGACAGAACGATGTGGATACTTAAGGTTATGTTAGTTTTATGAAACATTTGAAGTGGAGAAGCCAGATCAGAAAGTAATTCTTTGTAGGTCAACAGTTCAATACTGTTTATAATTAGAACTTCCCGTAATTTGCTGCTTCAGTCTGTAACAAATGTACATGAATATGAGATAAGAAAGTTCATTTTGAAGGGACGTTCTGTGTATGCTTTCTGACAAAAGGTTGGAAGTTAATGGGGCATCTGAAGCATGGAATTGGAGTGCTACTTATGAATTCATTACTTGTGTTTCATTGCATGCTTAAAGTAAAGACTTAAACAGCCAAAGATATTCATTTACTTGTAATAAGCAGGATGTGAATAACAAAAGTTTGCCTTTGGGTTGCCCTTGTGAATAGACTTTGAAAGAGTCTACGTGGATTTGGCAGGTAGCACAAGCCATGCAGTAAGACGTTATTTGTGAGTACCTGTTACCATGGCCGCAATGGTGAGCATTTCATCAACGCACTCAAATTCACACGAAGCCAGAATTGACTTTGACAGTTGTGGATCCAGGGGAAATTCTGACATAATAATTCCAAATTCAGAAAGGTTTCCATCGTTGTCCAGGGCTGCTAGATAATCAAGATCTTCCAAAGCCTGCATCAGGCTTTCAGGAGCTAATAAAAAGGAAAGATAATTCAAATTCTTGAGAATGGCTACATATAAACAAATGCCTGTATTCTCATTATAATATTTCAGTTGTATATTTCCTATGTGAAAATGATAGAAGTCAGCTTCTATTATTTGACAGCTGGTAAGAAGAAAAAGTAATAAATTAGATGAACAGAAGGCTGACAACAATCTGGAAGAAGAAAAGAAGGGGTAAAAATTAAAGGGCTGCCAATAACTTTGTTGATCTTTTATCTGTCAGAGCAGTTTTTGTTAAAAGTCAAGACACAGTGAGTGCTGCATAGTGTATTGTACCTAGATTATGTAAAAAAACCTCCTTTCAGTATTGGCAGTCTTCAGGTATTTTTTGTGTGCATGTTTGTTCTTTTTAAAGGGGGGTGGTCACATTTGAGGGATGTTGAGAGATACACAAAAGCTCTGGGAAAGAGGATTATAACCAAAAGACAGGTATTTACAGAAGTTGTAGCTGTCTTAATAATTCTTGCAGGTATTTGGAGTTCTCTTGGTTGCCTTTTTTTTTAAATTATTTTATTTTATTACATTGTTTCTCATGATCTCAGAAGAAAAATGGGAGCATAGTAAAAGAAAACGTCTTCCCATTAGTTGACTGTACTTTCTCACTGCACAAAATGCAATGTTCGGTTTTCCCTTATCATAGGTTATAACTTCCTTTCAACCTACATAGGTAGAAGTGAGAGCAATGAGGCAGAAAAAATAAGGAGTGAATATAGGAAAATAATTAGGTAGGCTGAGAGATTTATTTGGGAGGAGAGTAGGAAATAAGTGAATTTGGGCCACACAGCGAGTAGGGAGCATCAGTACGAGACTGACCTGAACAGAGGGAAACATGAAGGATATCCTGAGCTAGAGTTAATGTTTAAGATGGGGGTCTGAACAGTGACACCAGGGGAGCACAAAGGCAGAAGTGGTGGGTTTTGTGTCTTAGGTAAAGGCAAGTGGAGGCCTCCCAGGAGTGTTTGATAGGGCGGTTTGCTTCTGCATACATTGAACACTGAGCTTTCAGGCTAAAGTGGTACGTGTGTCTTTTTTTTTTTTTTTCCTGAAGACAATTAATCAACAATTAATTCAGTTAATCGTTCAATTAATTCAGTTTTGATTGAAAGCATATTAAGCTTAGTCTATGAGGAGTACCTCCACAAATCATAGGTATATCTTCCTCTCTCACGGATGAGGGTGAATGAAATCAACAACCCACAAGATTTGAAGATACAGAAAATGGCTTATACACACAGACATAAATGTGCCTTTTTCATCAGTTATCATTACATCTTATCAGTTATTTCTCGATAGATAAAAAGATGGCATTTACAGTAGCTTTTCTGAACCTCTCAGCTGGGTGGGAGTAAATAACAAAGGAGTTTGACAGAGACTCTCCTTTCTCGTTAAGCATCTTGCTGAATTTCTCCTTTGCCATTTTTTTTTCATTATTTTTCTTTTGCTTTTCTGCATTTGAGGCAGTGGAAGACAGAACCAGCTTACTTATACCCTAGCCCTTCTACTATTATTGACTGCTTTTTCTTTTGATCAATGGTGCCAGAAGAATGTGAACTGTTATTCTGACATTTTTTTCAGATTTTGAAGTCTTAAGTGTTTTCTCAGCAACACTTTGTTCTGCTGAAAGAATGGTGTAATGAATTTAGTTGCAGTGATAAGAAAACATGTCTGAAAGGACAGGATTAAATAAATCAGTACTTAAAATTTGAGCAGGTCTGTAGGAAATCTGCTGTTGATGAAAGTAGATCCTTTTGGCAAAACAAACATAGAAGACCTTTGTGTTCAACCATGGTGGCTACAGTTCTGGGGCTAGAGAGTGAACCTGAGAGCTGAGCAGAAGTTGTCAAGCCTATACTCTCCAAAAAGTAGTTGCTAGAGCATGAAAGACATTGGTGGAAATTTGGGAACTCATGAAGTATGAAAGCTCTTTCCTCCCAGCACTTCTCAAAGGTAGATTTCTATTCCAGGTCTTCTTGTAATGGTCAATATCTTTTATGAGTGCAAGTTCATTTAAATTCATAACTGCTCTCCTATCACTGCAGCAAGTTTCTCCTTATTCCAGTTTAAAGAACTTCTTGATATTTTCTCTCTGTTTTATCGATAACAAGTTAAATTCTAGTCCCATTGAAGTTGGTGGCAGATTCCAGTACAGCAGGAGCTGGCCTCATCCCCAGCCAAGCATACCCAGCACTGGGAGACTAATGACTGCACTGGCAGTTTTTCAGACTTCTGTGGGCTGCTGTCAGTTTGCATATTAATGTCAAAAGAGATCTCTAAATAAAAAAAAAACAAAAACAAACAACAAACCAAAAAACAAAACACAACCACAGCTACCCACACAGGCAGGGTGTGTATTTGTTCTTGTATCTTCATTAGTAGATGATTAGAAATAATTTCTTGCTTGAATTAATTACGAATGGGAACGTGTCTTTGGCAGGCTACTTCTGCATCACGAAGATTAAAAGCAAAGCAAGCCTGTAAGGAGCTGGTAGGTGGCATTTAGCCATAATGCCGCACCTCAGGTGCCCTGTCTTCCTCCAAGAAGGTCTTGAGTTTGAGTTTTTACTTGGTTGGCAGTGAACTGTTAGTTTATTGCCATCATTCTGTAATTAACTAGTTACAATAAAGTACAGAAAAAAGTGAAATGGGAAGCAAGCAAGCACCTGTTGTTTTTAACCCTTTTCTGTTACTAATGACTGAACGGAAAAAGTAGTTTATTAATTCCCCTTATGTGAGCTTTTACAAAACTTCTCCAGCATGTAAATCTGTGTTGTGCCTTCACTTAATTTTAAAACACTGTTAGTTTTCAGAGACATTCTCTCAGGAGTCTGTAAATCCCTGATAAAAATGTGGACCTGTTTTATTTCCGTATTAGAGTTCATATCTCTGCCTGTACAACATGGGGGGGGGGGGTCTGTCTAGAGAGAACATTTGTTATCAGACATGGGATAAAAGATGAGCCCTTGCAAAAGCTAAAGTATCTGAAAAGAAAATACTTTGAAAATTTAAAGAGATGAAAAGTAACAGCTGATGAAGAATAAGCGTCAGTAACAAGAAATAGATATCAGTGATTGAAAATACAGGGAGAGTGAAATGGTCATTCAGGCATATAGTAATTACCAGGAAATCATGGAAAGCTAATTTCCAGAAATCAGCAAAGTAGTTTGTGCTAGAACTTACAAAATATATGGTTATATGGCAGGCAATTTCAATCCCCTGATAGCATCAGTAATTTGCATTTTTATGCCCTAGAGTTAGTTGCCTTGAGATTTATAAGCACAAATTACTTCCCTATTTTGCTATGAGTGTTACAAAAAAAAAAAAAGAAAAGAAAAAAGACTCCTGGAGTTTTATTGTGTTAGAAAGGACAAGATAGTAAAGGTAGATTAAGCAGGTGAAGGAGCAGTAGAAAAAAAAAAAGAGAGAGAGAATAGGGCTTTCGGATATGGGTCTGCATTTTGAGGCACAAACTCAATAAAAAGCTATTGTAAGGACAGCAAATGCTAATTTGAGAGTTCTTTATGGTATGGTACCTATTTAAATAAAATCTATGATAAAACAAAAGTAGCGTAAATATTTAGATACAGAAAGCTCTTTTTTAAAGAACAGAAACCTGCACAGAAACCTGCATTGTCTTATAATGATTTCTAGCTAGCAAGTGTCATTATTTTATGGCTGCTTGCCAACGCGAATACTGGTGCCATCGAGGCAAACCACAGGCTTTGTGACTCGACTGCTGCTTTCAGAGGAGCAAAGTTAAAAAGAAGCTCTCAAGATGTGTCCTGTGCTTTCAACAAGAAACTGTCACATCTGTGGAAGTTTAAAAGGTATTTCCTTATCTGATATTTTCTTTCCCTTGCCCATGTTTTTTTGGCTACTTAAGACTGGGTTGCTCTGGGCTTGTCTCAGGAAATCTAACCAGTTTTATATAAATACAGATCCTACTCTTGATCATACTTAGGCTTAGTAAAGCAAATATGTAAATATTATTGTTAGCACTGAAAGCATTTATCTGAGGATTTCAAGCTGACTTAAAATTATATTCTTCATTTCTTTTTTTTGTAACTTTGACGTGAACAGAGTAGGTTATGTTTCTAAAGGTAGCTGTGACTTTAATCTTTTCAGTATCAATTCCTACATGGCTGAATATGTGCTTACCGTGTGATAAAATAAATATGAGTATTATTCTTGTTGCATAAGGAAGCAACTGATTTAGCAATTTCCCCAAAGTTCTGTAATAAGTGAATATTTGAGATAGGAACAAAACATAAATTTCATTATTATTAATAGTCTGTTTAACTGCCATAAGGTTCTTATCTGGAGGATCTACAGGTCCTGTGTTCTGGTCTCCTACCCTGTGAACATTTTGATGATGTAAAATACCTGCTTTTTTGATAGATCTTTTCTTTCCATAGGAATAACTGTTATAAAGTTAGAGCTGACATGAATGTCAGGTGAAGGGATGTTGTCTTTAAAGAGCTGATTTGCTGCCTGGCAAACTGCAAGTTTTTCCGGCTTCTGTTAGGCTTAACAGCAAGAAGTGGTGCCAAAGTAATTACTGCAGGGAGAATAGTTCTGAGGAATGGTGTTTTCTGTTATTGTTTTTTAACGTTGCTCATTGCATAGCAAACTGAAGAGATGGAGAAATCTTGTGCCAAGTTTTCTTCAAATTATGCAAAGATTTTTCTTCTGCAAGGACAAGCTTCTGTGTACAGGTTTTATCTTGATTCTTTTTTTCCCTTGTAACTTCTAAGGTATGGTTTTTTATGAGTCTGCCATGCTCTCATGCCACCAATTCTGTAGCTATTATTTTGAAATTTAGCTATAATTGATCATTAAAAATTACTTTTCCAAACTCATACTTTGCAGTCTTTCCATTCCCCCTTACGCTGGTTCTTCAGTCCTCCAAGCTGGCTGGAGGAGTCCCTGCTGTGCTGTCCTGCCAGCAGGGACAGCCAGGACAGAGGCTGACCATTTTCTTGACATAAATATACTGAGTCATAGCCACACACCAGGGGTAGCACTGACTGCTTGGTGAAGTCCATTTTCTATCTGCTTTGTGTCGTCCTCAAAGCACATAGATGACTATGCAATATGTAGTACATCCACCAAGAGTATTATTTAAAGAACATTATATAATGGTGTAAAAAATATTTTTAATCAGTTTGGTTTCTTTTGTTATTCTCTAGTAAATGACATGAGAGTAGTCCAGCTTTAACAGTACTGGGCTACCCCTTCCTATTTTTTGGGATGCCCTTTGTGATACCAGCTCCCTATTCTAAGCAATTGGGTACATCCAGTGTGGCGTGTGCTCAGTTGGGCTATACATAGTGCCCCGACACCCATTCCTGATGCCTTTTGTCCTGTGGATATGGGACTGCTGCTAAGGGTCGGGTTGTCCACTCCATACTCTGCTCCTCTCTTTGTTTGCTGTCTGGTCCTTACCTTCTGCTGTTGCTTTTATGCTTTTCCGCTGATTTGTGCAGTATAGAATATGAAATATGTGGCTGTGTCTCTGCTATCAGAAAGTTTTTCATTAGGAGATATATGACACTATTTAATTGATGAAATTCAGAAATTAGAACATCAAAGAATAAACAAGTGAACTTAAGGTAATAAATCTGCCATGAAGTGATCTCTGTTGAGCAAACCTTACATGGCACTTTGAGTCTCTGTCTTTGTTTCTAATGAAAAAATACACAAACACATTTTGTTTCTGAAACAATTTGAAATTATGTGCATTTATACAACTCTTGTTATTATGGATATTCTAGAAATATATTCTCAGTGGGGTTATAATAGCATAGCTCTCAAATGTCATGGTACCCATGACCATCAACAAATATTTTAATCTGAAAATGGTTTATGGTAATTCTGCATGAATGCAGAATCTGCAAACTGCTTTCACCTTGATTTCTTATGGAAATTTTACATGGCTTCATCTTTATACTGATTTGCATAGTTTAAATAAGGATTTTCCAGGGATTTAGAAAAATACATAATGTTGCTGCAATCTGTGGGAAAGTTCTTTTGTCCCATTATATAACACAGTAAAGATCTACCTGATTAACTGATAAAAATGTAAAGACATAGCTATTATAGTGGCACAGGAATTCAAATAATGCACTTCAGAACTGCAATGCCAAATACATTTTCATATGGCTCATGAATTCTAAAAAGGGTAACAAGTCTGCTGCATTTGCTCATCTCGATTATAGCATGAATTAAATGCAGCAGCTGTAAGCCTGACATGTTTGTTGCTTTCATAATGCAGTAATGAGTCAGAGTTAATCCATGCTTTTATTTTTTCTCAAAGAGCAGCAGAAAAAATAAAACTATGCACATTGTTGTTGAGCAGGAATAAAGTGTTTTACTGATCTAATTTTTGTTTCTTTACTTATCTGCTGTATGTTCTCTACTTCATGTGCAGGGAACGGACTGTGAAGTACTTCTGTTTGAATTCTTGCTATGAGTTTTGGTGTACTTTTGATTTGTTTGTTCACCAGTTCATGTCCGTATGTTACTTTGTCATCTCAGTGAAAACATTATTTTGTTTAGGAGAAATCCACCTGGGGTTAAGAAAACCCAAAGCCTCCATCTGTTTCAGTTGCAAAGAAAACTTAAGAATGTTAGCTGAACAGAAACGGTGTGTAGGAAAGCCTGTGGCATGTGTGCAACGTGGGAGATACTGCAGTGTGCTTACTCCCTTGACTCAAAGGGAAATCGAGTCGAAGGAGGTGAAGAGACATGGAATAGCCAAGCCCAGGACCAACTGTGCTGGGAAATCAAAAGACTATTTGGGGTTTTAGTATCCGTATGCTCTGAGCAGCGCTTGATTTGACTGCGTCAAAAGACTGTGTGTGAAATACTGCCATCTCTTTTTGTTTGCTTGTTTGTGCAGGTTTGGTTTTTTTTTTTTAGTCCAGTTGATTTTGTGCCATGTTTGGTTGAGAGTGGGCAAACTGGCTTTGTGTACATCGGTAGCAAATGAGAATAAGAACTGGTATGCCCAGGAGCTCACTTAGGGTCAGAAAAGCCACACTGCTTGTTTTGTGAGCTTTGTTGCTCATGTTTTTCACTCAGGTCTGTATACCATCTCAGACACCCCCTCTTCTTCCTCAACATTCCTCATCACTATAAGTTATGGAAGGCTTATGCAACTAAACTGACTGCAGCAGAGATAATGAAGCCTTTTGGGGAAGCTAAAATCTCTTGCTCAAGAGAGGACACTTTCTATCTCTGATAGCTGTTCTCTTTGCCTCCTCTCCAACACTGTCCTGCAGTACGTAATCCAGAAAGCTGTAACATCTATTTCACCTTATGATTAGCAATGAAAAAGCTTTAGGGCTTCCTTTTAACCGGGTAGCAGAGGTATTTGGAAATGGGCATCAAGGACTCCGTGGTATGGGTCAGTCTCTGCTTCTGCTGGAGGATGTCGTGCTGCTTTGGCCACTGGAGGCCTCTGAGGCGTTGAGTGTGTGCGGCAGGTTGAGGCTATATCTCAGCACAGAGTGAGAAAACGTGGACTTTCACAGGCTGAGACCATTGACTCAAAGCTCTCAGGAGGCTGAAGGGCCCAAAAGAAGTTTTTATGTGCTTGAAAGCTTGACATCTGTTTTGAGTTCTGTCAGTTGGTCTAATACAATAACAATACAGTAACTCCACTTACAAATTTGCTTACTTCAGTATTCCTGTTTCTTTCAGACAAACGTATTTCACACTGTCTGTTCTGATAGTGTGAGCTTTATTGGTACCTGGAGAATTGTGGTAGGGTTATAACTTAAGTGTTAGTAGGAAAGAGGTTCGTTGCCCACCCAGAAGTGGGAAGCAGAAAGCCCCAGGGCAAAGAAAGCCAGTGTGTGATCTATCCTAGGATAAAGGAAGAGTTGTACTAGACAATTAAAGTAATGTTTCAAATGTTTAATTGTGGGGGGCCTTAAGACAGGAAGGAGACCAGGAAATTGTGTAGACTTTCTGATCTTCTTTCAGTGGACCCCCTAGAGGGTTTGTGGGATTTTTTCTTTGTTCAAACAGTGTGTCTAACATTCCTCACACTGTTTCAGTAACTCCTCAAACTTTTCAATACCTTGACCTCGCACTTTTGATCTAGTTAGCAAAAACTTATTCATATTTGATGCCCGTCCAAGTAAAGCTGATGCATTTATCAAATGCCTTTACAGTTTTGTACACATCAGCAGGATGTTTTCTTCAGCTGCATTATCTCAAAAATACAGACAAAACTTAGAATTCCTACATCTGTGAAATCCTTAAATGCCTCTAGCATTTCATTCTCTCTGAATACCAACTATCTCCATTGTGCCTTTAAATCCAAAAATATTGAATGCTTTTCCTAATGTAACTTTACTGATTCATTCTCCAGTTCAAGAACAATTTTCTTCATATATCCGGTAAAAGCACTAATACGTTTTAGAATATTTTTTTTTTTTTTTTTACATTCTAAATTTGAGTGGAAGCCTCTGTATTCCATAACCATTTTCCATAAAGTTCTCCTAGATTCAGCACAGGAGGTGACGCCCACGAGGCCAAAATGCTCCAGTGCTCATCGGTCTTGAATTAGTTACCACCCAGACTGACAATGTTTTTTTACATTTCTTTTAGGCATGTTTCTGCTAAACAGGCAGACAAGGAAAAAGTAGAATAAATTCTACTTAAAAATTTCACTTACAATCGATCACAACATCCAACAGTGGAAATTAAACTGATTAATTACAGTGCACAACATCTAGAAGACAAGTGATCATTCTAATTTTGTGTATGTGCATGAGGAAAGGGAATATAATGTAAGAATTCTTTCTGTTTGCACTGGAAAATTATCATAAATAAAGCGAACAATAGGTCGCATGATCCCCAAACCAATGAAATCAGCGGTATTTCCCTCACTTGAATTGGCTTCAAATCAACAGCAGAATTTGCAGTGGTACTTGGGTTTTGTGGTAGGTTAGAATGGAGGAGAATATCCTTCAATAGAAAAAGCCCTAAGAAGTCAAAAATATATATAAAAAAAAGCGCAACCGCTTTCTTCACACTGTTGCCTCCAGATTCAAAGTATTCCCTGTCTAGTATTGAAAGTTTATTTGGGTTTATTTTATCAATAATATTGTCCTTAAGTAACAACTTATTGTAAATTTGAGGGGGAGGTGCTGGAGGATAAGAAGAAAGCTGATTTCCTCTGAATATATCTCCTAGGTAACAACAGTAGTTTATTTGGGTTGTAAACTTTTGATTAAAGGAATATATGTTGTGAGATATCTCTACAGTGCCTTGTACAATGGGACACAAATTTTCTTTGTGGGTTCCAGGAAAATAATATGAAACCTAGATGAGAAGATATTTAGAATATTGATTTTTATTTTTTTTTTCCCCAATACCATTCAGGTACTTTATGGTCTTTTCCAGAGCAAACAGTTCATACACGGTACCATTTTTCCGAGCACAACTCTTGCATTGTGAACTGTTCTAGCAGGTAAATGGTAAAAGCAGTGGCAATATTACTACAAGTACTTCAATAAAAAACAGTACTGGGAATAACAGTGCAAAAGAACCCTTTAAATAACTGCAAAAATAATAATAATAAAAGTATGGAAAATTGGTGCATCATCATTACCTGGCCTGCTTATGAAGTCACAGTGTCCTAAGCCTGCTATATCCATCCTCTTCAGGAAGAGAACCATGCTAGTTAGTTTTGATTCCTGTATTTTGGCTGGTAGATGTGGTTTCATTTCTTTGTATGTAAATTCTTCAGGATACAAGCAGAAGAGTTTTCCTGGAAGAGATTTCAGGAAAAATACCTTTTTTTTTTTTTTTTTTTTTTTTTTTTTGCATTGCTGCATTGATTCTATTAATAATTTGAGCTAATGGATTTAAATTTTGAGCTAATAATTCTACCTGATGGAGACATGCCCAGAATTTGTTTATGCATCTCTGCTTGACTTTTGCTGATAGGCTGCGTTATAACAGAGTCTGCTCTGATTCTAGGATTGTACACCTTTAAATGAAAGAGATATTAAGCATCAGATAAGTAAGTGAAAACTACAAAAATATTAATGGTCTGTATAGAATTTTTGCCTAGGTCATTTTACAGAAAGTGTAGTAACTGTTTAATTTCTTTTTATACTATGTATTTCACCAGCTTGGAAATGAGAATAGTCAGCGCTTTGATAAATTGACAGACACTTACGCTTTGCAATAACTCTCTAAGTATACTGTAAGATAAATGTCTTTTTCTGATGAAATGTACCTTGCTGAAGACAAAATGTACATCTACGGTATCATCAAGAAAACCATTGAAAAAGATTATTTATTTCTTCCAATGACAGAATCCCAGCATTTTCTGATAACATTTAGTTCCTTAACTCCAGATTTTTGTCTTAATACTGAAATCTTTTAATTCAGTACAGGAAATACGGACTGTAACAAAGATGTACAATGCCCCATTTTATTTTTTTCTTAGCTGTACTTCATTTTGATTAAACTGAGGAGCCAGTTTGCTCACTGTTCTGACCATAAGATGATGTCCATAAGCTTTGGTATTATATGGCAAGACATACAACATCTGCATGAGGCAACTTTATAGTCATGTCGTCTGAATTGAATTTGTCTACTTTAAGCGGGGTTTTAATAAAAAACATAAGATGTGCTTCAGTGCAGGGGACAAATTTATTTTCCTCCAGGTAAATTTATTGTATATTCAACTGCAGGACTTATGTGGGATTTTGTTCTGCACAAAACTTTGCCTTTTCTCTCTATGCTCAACTGACTTTCAGCCATATGGATTGAATGTGAATCTGAATTGCTCAGGAATAAATATTAGAGGACTGAACTTCAGCTGTTATGGCAAAATAATTGAATTAAAGGGTTAAAAATGCATAACCAATAGAGGTGATTTGATGGCCATCAGAACTGTCTTGAAATTTGTTTGTTCCCATCACTTTGTATTTCTGACTCGCAGAAGTCTGAAAGCACCGATTGTCACTTTGGGCTTTAGATTACTGTGGAAGTGAGATTAATTTCTGTCATCCAAGACAACTGTAGTTTCAGAAATAAGTGGAGTTATGCATGGTCTAATTAAAAACTGCTTTTAGGCTTTTGTTCATTTCACACAAAAGTATGACAAGTCTTTTTTTTCCTTGACTTGAGGCTGAATTAGTTTATAACCCCCGAATGAGAACCCTTGACAGTGACACTGTTAGACACAGTTTTTTTTTCCAATGAAAATGAGAGAGAGTGGTAGTTCCCAAGCTTTTCCCTGAACTACTTCCAAGACTAATCAGGATTAATGATCCCCAATAAAAAATTCTAGGAACACTTTAATTTTGATGATTTTATTCTGAATTATATAAAGGAAATGTATTATATTGGTTCTTTTCCTATTACTGGATTTTATTTTTTTTTTTTGACTAGCAAAACACATAGGATGGTTACAAAGCCTTTCCAATTCATGTAATGACTTGTTCCTACGTAGTCACTCATTCTTTAGGACATCAGTTTTGTATAAATGAAAGAAACGAGACATGCTTTTGCAGCTGCACTAAACCTTTCCAGGATGGGGTGGAAAACAAGAACTGAGGACATACTTAGAACGAACTGTAAAAGGTCAAAGATTAATTCTATAAATTGCACCATTTTGAGGTACCTGGATGGAAGCACATTTCCAGAAGGAGCGCGAGCAATTTTAAAAAGAAGTGGTGTTCCGTGTGTGAGCATCCTTTGGCCTTATATGATCTGTGGCCCTACACTGATTACAAAGTTGTTAAACAAAGGATGAGGTTAATCTACTAAACCAGATAATCTGCCAATAGGTAGCCAAGAACTGATTGTACTTCGCTCTGTCTATAAGAATCTGAAAAGATAATTGTGGTTGATAGTCCAAAACTAAGGTGAGATATCGTTTGCAAATGAGATATCATTGGTTTTGTGCCCAAATGAGTGGCAGTTTCAGAGTTTTAATCTGGCTTGAGAAACTTGAAAGTTCTGTTTTCTAACTGAATTTAGGAAGTAATTTTGTCTTCTGGCTTGGTTTTCACATGAGATGTCCCTGAAAGTTGTCTGAATTTTGTTAATTTGATTGTTAAAAATATTATAGAATCTGACTTATGAACGAATAAAAAAATGTTTGATCCTTTAGAACCCATTTGCATCAGTCTATTAGCTGCACATTTCCCTTTTCCCCCATCCTGAAAAAAACTTGCAATTAATTTTTGGCGTACTGATTTTGGTTAACTTTACTAACCTTTCTCCTTTCAACACCGACATCAATGACAAAGGTTACATTTTTAATCCAAATCAAAGATTCTCCAAAGCTCGTGGTGAGTAGCACTTTTCTTCTGTATTTTTTGCAGCATTTCTGTTTGTCTTGATTTGGTTTGGGCATTAAGTCTTGTTTTGTGGGGTATAAAGGAAATGGGACGAGTTCTCCAAGGTCAGGATTTAATTTAGACTGTTCCTGTCTGATCATTTGGTAAGCTTTTTCAATTTCCTGCAATCAGGAGAAAGATTTTATTTTATTTTTTTTTTTCTCATGAGTACGAAAAACAGATATCAATATTTAATTTTAAAGCAACCTTTTTTATTCTAAAATGAATTCTGACTATGTATCAAACTATTAACAACATTTAAATCTCATACGATTAATAATTAAAGGGGAAAAAAAGGGAACAGAACTACGTATTAGAATTTACCGACTGTATCAGCTAACTAGAGACCAGGGAAAAGCTGGGCTGTTTTTTGAAATGTCTTTTTCTCCTCTGCAGTTTTCAAAATAGTCTTCTCTGGCCTTAATCATATCCAAACCAACCTCCAGGGGAAGGCAGATGTGCAAAAATGTAGTGTAGGAATAGCAAGGCTGAGAAATTATGAACCAGTCACTAAACTTTATGTATATAGGACAAGTAGGATGCATCCGCATCAGTCATTTAGTGCCAAAGAGTTTGATGCAAATTTGTCATGTGTGTAGGGCTGGTAATGCTGTAGCACATACTCAGGAGCCCCACGGGTGTGTCCAAAATGTTTTTTCTTCTGCTGGAACCAGTCACGCACATGGGCGCCCTGAGAGGCAGTGTCCTTTGCGAAACAGCTCTCTGCATGTGCGTGGGTGCTCCTGGAGTCAGAACAGATCGCTGCAAATCACTGCTCCAACCCTCTGCAATCCCGACTGTCCCCATCACTGGCAGAGCTGAAATGGCAGAGCCCCTCTTTGGGTCACTTCGGAAACTACTGTTATGTTCTTAGTCCAATTACAATATGTAAAAAGACCAAAGTATGCAGAAACTTCCCTACTTTACCTTGCCTATTATGTTTAAGAAGATAGAAGTATTGTAAAAGTTCTCACTGTGGGTTTTCCCCCCTCCTAATTATTAATAAACTCTATGAAGACTTAATGAAGTCAATAAAATGTCCATGTGTTAATGGGACATCGCCTTTAAAACAGTCCACAAATTCAGAGGTCAAATATAAATTGTAAGATTTTGTTCTTTTTTGAGTCTTTTTTTAAAAATCATTTGTGTTGTGAATGATTTCTTTTAAAGGTATAAAAAAATCATTCATAGACTTGTTCAGTTTGAGAGGGGATTTTTTTTTTTAAAAGCATTTTTATTAGCAAACATTTTTCAAAATAGAAAAAACAGTTTGAGTTTCTATTTGAGAGTGACACTACATTCATAGTATTTATAGGCTGAAAGTATTCTATAAAAATTCTTATAAAGATATGACAGTGGCATCTAATAGCAAGGCTGGCATGAAGAAAACACATTAATCTTAATGTCCTTAGTTTATTCAGATTTTTGTTCAGTTTAAAGGCCAGTGGAGTGCTAAGGAACAGTGAGCCATTAGCAGTATGAAACTTTAAATCACAGTTAAGCAAGTATGCATGGGATGTGAACTGTGCAGTAACAGTTCATAATGAGTGTTTTGTTCATCATGAGAGAGAAAACCAACCAATCTGTCCTTGGCAAAAAAGAAATTATTATTTTAGTATTGTGAGGGACTTGCCCATCAAAAAAAAAAAAAAAGCAGAAATAAAAATTTGTTCTCAGTCCTTTGAAACGGAAAGACTATGTGTTTTTTCTCTAACATTACCTATTGTAAATACGGGAACTGATACAGAGAATTCATTAATTTATCATTTGCAAAATTTGTGTCTATAAAGTTTACAACTGTTTACTAAAGTTTACAACTGTTTACCCATTAAAAGTGTTACATATCCATTCCCCTTTTTACAGTGAAAATCAATACGACCCCGGTAGTTTGTGGTAATTTATCTTTGCACGTGAAAATTCATTATCTCCTGGAGCTACTAAGGTGAATTTATTGTTCTAAAGCAGATTTAATGATACAAAGTGGAAGGTTGAAGATCACTATCAGGAAATAATAATAAAAGTTTATAATAATTTCTAGTCTTAAAATGTTTATTTGGTGGGAGATTGCTTTGACAGCTATAAAGCACTGTGAATTTTTTCTGAGAAGGGCATGATTGTGCAATCCTGGCAGCAGTGAATTTAGGGCGTCTCTGCTGTCTTTGGGGACTCAAAGACACCTGTATTTAGAATAGCCAAGCCCATGCAGGTTCCTGGATTGTCTGTGGCACCTCCGGAGTGATATCTGCCTTCTGCTCTTATGTACACAAATATTTGGGGAGTTTGCAGCCATAAAGGAGAATGCAAATAGAAAGACCTTGTAAGCGGGTTGAAGATAAAAACATTCCTATGAAGTAGGACGTTTATGCAAACTGGACATGCGTCCGCTCCTGCAAAACAGGGATAACACGAGGTGTGGTACAGCCAGTGCCAGAGTAGGTTGCAATGTATTAACTCCCTGAATCTATGGCCCTTGTCCCTGTATGCTGTCTTTGCTACTTTTTGCATCATGCAGAAGGATGATGGCCTACAGAAAATCTAACAGTTCCTTGTATTAGTTTATGAGGTAGATATATAATGCAGCATTAGCTTCTTTCTTTGTAGGAAAAACCTGAATTGGTAAAAACTGTTGGCAATGTCCGGAGTCTTAGATACAGATATTTATAGGACATGCAAAAACACAGGTGTAAATTGTTTCTCGATTAAAATCAGAAATATTGGAATCAGTTAATAACTTACTTGTTCGCATGCTAGAAACATCACAATGTCACCCTTCTCTTTCGTATGGTGTATCTCAAAGAGCAGTCTTAGTGCAGACAGAAAGTGGTCTTTCTGAGCGCTGCAAGAGTATACCACCTCTGCATGGTGTTTGTTTTCCACCCTTATGACGGGGACGCTGCCGTAATAATTCTGCAGTTTGCTGGACATGTGAGGCGCAGTGAGTATTACCAGCCTCAGTTCTGGTCTTGATATCAAGACATCTTTAAGAAGGCCAAGTAATGCATCTGTTGCAACAGTTCTTTCATGCACATCATCCAAGATGATAACGCCATAACAGTTCAGAAGAGGAGCAGACATCATTTCCCTTTGTAGCATATCATCTGTACAGTATCTGCAACATACAAACAGAATACTGTACAAAGTTTCTTGGAGTACTCAGATTTGTTTGTAAGAAATTTGGGATCTTTGGGACAGCTTGGTTCTTCCTGTTCGAACAAGAAAGATTTGATAAGAACAGAGAGTCTATTTTGTAGACAGCATCAAGTCTCAACTAAATGTTTAAATCCCTCTTTAAGTAGCTAGAAACTCAATGTAATTCAATGACGCTAAATGGCACTATGGTTGAAAGGATGCCTTAGGCAAAAGAAGAAATACTTCTGCCCTAAAATCATAACTTACATTGCTTTTCATCTTCCAAACTGTCTAAGCATACTGCATGCCATAACCGATTCTTGAGGAACTAATACTTTCAGATAAGGAAAAGAAGGAGCACACGCACGCTTGAGGCAGTGCCGGAACAAAGATGAGAGATTAATTGATATCGTAATGCCCTTCTCACTTTTATCCCTATTATTCCCGCTACTGAAAGTTTTTTTAAAAGGATATTATTTTTTGTTGTGTTGCTCAGCAGGACTTTGACTCTTCTTGAACCAGGTGTCGATGTGTGAGAGGATAGGTTTCATCTCCATTTCACATCAGGAGCAGCTGCAGGAAGATGTGCTGCAGGATGAGGGTGACATAGTTCTCCATGAAAGAGAAAGGACACGCCAAAAGGGAGAGCGATTGAACTTGATTTTCAGAAGTGGTGAGTGTCCTCTTCTCCACTGGAAGTCAGTGGGAGCTCACGTGGCTGGGAAAAGGCTTCTAATCTAGATTTTACAGTTTGTTCCTGCCATATTAAGGAACCACAGAAAATAACTCTCCTAAATTCCAGAGAGGCTCAAAATCTGAATCCCTGTGTTGCTGCTGTCACCTGCCTATATTTAATGCATTAAGTGCATTTCTTATCTCTTAAAATTCCTCCTAAATGCTTTTTTCTCTTGTTACCGAATATACCTTTATGTAGCCATGAGTTTTGATTGCTTTTAAATTCCAGTTTTACTTTGTGAGAGATTATCCCACGTTCTCTTATGGTTATGAACGCTCCTGTTCTGGAAAACTGAGAAAGAAAAAGTAGAATGGAGGTCACCGAGGTGCTTAATGAAGTTTTGTAGATGGTAACCTTGCCCACTTAAATCTCTACTACAGTTTAGAACAGAATACCTCCTTCGAGCCTCTCACAGCTTATTGATAAATCGCAAAATCTGCATTTTAAAATGTTATATGCAACTTTATAAAGCAGCGTTGGGTTTTTTGTTTTCATACCGCGTGCAAAAACCTTTTGCAACTGCAGCAGTGTTCCCCCACGGTTGTTAGGTTGTCTGTCCTGACCGTGTTAGTGGAGTGGTGCAATGAAGAACCTGAGGACTGGAGTGCCGTCAGCTGCAAACGTTTGCACTTGCAAAGAACGTTAAGCTACATATTAGTTTGAAGGCATTACAAGCTAAACGCACAAACCTCAGGATGGTTTCTGTTGTACAGCAGCTTTCGAATGGGACAAAATACCCCACTTCGTGGCCAACGTTGACGTCCATTTCATCAGCCGCGCGCAGTGCCAGCCACACCGCTGCCTGCTTGTGCACCTGCGCGCATACGACTACGCCGTGTTGATAGTGGACAGAAAGGCAATACTCAGCACACCACTGAGGAATCTGTAAATACGAAAACAGACGTATTTGGTATTTAACACATTTATCAGAGACTGTAATGCAAAAGAAGTAGACGGTGTGGAAGAACTGAATCAACCTGAGCACCCGCTGCTTACCGTCTGCCTGACTACTGACGGATGAGCTGCAGCTGACACAGAAATTATCTGCCTTAATAAATGTCAATACGCATGATCTCTTAAGTAGTCGAGAATTGGAGTGACGTGCTAGAAGGTTTGCCTGAGAGTTTCGCAACCGGACTGGGATTAGTTCAAATATACTGCAGAAGGGACAGCTTTGGCCTCTGGGGAGTGGGTAACATTGGCAGTATCATCCTTAAGCATCTGCGGACTGATGCAACAGTGTTAGTGCGGTCGTTGTCAGGGGCTTCTCAGCTGGCTCAGCCGTAAACCTGTGTATGCTGGATCCTGTTCGCGTGCTTGACATGAGAAACATGTCCCGGGAAGAAGAGGATTTCGAACTGACAAATAGCACAGTAAATATATGTCGTTTCAGATTAATTACTCTGTAAACAAAGATAACTGAAACTGAACTGCTCCAGAAACTTATGCAGTAATTTATATTTATATATAATATAATTTATATTATATTGTTTATATATTTACAGTAGATCAACACTAGAAAATATTAATGTGCATGTCATGAGAAAGTAAAATTACATTAGAAATATTGTATTAGTGAAAGTATTAGGCTTCAAATCCTTTACTTCATCAACATATATAAACTAGGTGCGTCAGCCATATATCGTTTATTTCTGTATAGTTATTTATGTATTTAAAAATGTTTAAAAATCAGCCAGCAATGTGTTACATCTTACTAAACTTGTTTAAGGACAATTTAAAAAGCTAACATTTCTTGGCAAGTAGTTTATTATTATACAAATTTTGTTTTGTGTAAATTACAGTCCATAACAAGGGGTAAAGACTTTGCACTCCAAAAAAGTATTCCAGGCACCAGGTGGGTGTGTATCCTTTCTACAGGAACATAGGAATTTTCAATGAGAAGTATGATGTCTCTAGTTTGATATGTGATCTCTAGCAGTGTCCAACATCAAAGTCTCTGGCAGATATGAGAGTCCCTACAACAGTAATTATCCCACAGCTTTACCTGCAGGAAAGTTTTCTCCCGATCCCAGTCATAAACAATCACGATTTGGCTTCCAAACTCGGTTGAAAATTCTCTGCTTACTGTGGTAACAGACTTAGGTGGTTATATATTATCACAGCAGAGTTTGATAGTCCTTGTGGATATTTGTGTGTTTAGAGTCAACTGAGATCTTGGCTTCAGTGATGTCTTTTGACACGAGTTAGGTAAAGTAATTGTGAATTCTTGGAAAAAGCATTTGCTCTTGGCTGAAGTGAGGGAAAGACTATTACTTCTCCCTGAGAAACGGCCCGACTGATTTCAATCCTTCATTCCCTGAAAACTTTTTCACCTTCTTGTGATCTGCCTGCAAATCCATTGTATTTCTTTCCTGATATAGCACTAATCAAAACCAAAACACACTTTCCAAGTAAGAATATGCATTGAATAAGTAAGAATAGGCATTGCAGAGTTTACCATTTCCCCAGGCGTTCAATGTGATGATGGACAAAAATAGGATAAAATGACAAGTGTAGTCAATATCAGGGAGGAGGCAATAAAATTTTCCAGTGGAACAAACTAGCAGCCAAATGTAGGAATGATTTATTGATAAGGAATGATTTATTGATAAAATACTAAAGCAATCTGGAATAAGTCCTAAAGTATTTTGCACTTAGCCTCGGCCTCTCTGAAGACAGTAGAAATACACCTGTAATTTCAGTAGGGAAGGATTTTAGCTGATACAGTCTGTAATACATTTTAAAGTACACAGTTGATAGTTTTTCAAGTTGAGATGTGATGTTGTGATATACGAACAAAGCAATAATTTACAGTGCACATATTGATAGATACAGGAAAATTCTATGCAGAACTTTTCTAAGGTTATTTGTATATCTGGTTCTGAATTTTGAACTATAGCAGTTAATGACTGTGGTCTTCAACGTTCAGAAAGGGCTTAATATTTTAAAATTTAATATTTAGTACAAAAACGAGTTGGAGTTTGAGATTTTTGTTAGTTGTTTATGACACTGTGTCAAACAATCACAGTCTGAGAAGTGTTACTCTTCAGTGCTCAACTTACCCTGATGTCCAAAAGGCATCATCACCCAAGTAAAAATGGCTTGTAACAGACAAATTTAAAGTAAGTGTCAATTGTTTGTGAGTATTTAAAGAAGGTTATTTAAATGTATGCTTATATATATGTATTTTACATCTATATTTGACTGCATTTATCTTTTGTCACCTTCTGTATTTCGCTTTCCCTCTCTGGCCTTAATACCTCAGATTACAATAGAGGACTGCATATCTGTTTCTACACTGAGAACTGCTAAACTCAATACAACTATGTGCGTGTACACCACAGCTGAATTCTTCAGACCTGGATGTTCTTATATTGCAACACCATACAGCACTCAGCATAGCAACAGTCCCCTGCTAACAGGAACCAGGTAAGAGTGTAATATAAATTTGGATATTCATGTGTCTAATATAAATAAAGAGCAACAACAATGAATAGTAAATTAATTGCAAAATTTTTCTTCTATTTAAAAAATATGTAATAGTAGTAAAATAGTAATAGTAATTCTGAAAGGTGTACAACATTAAACGTTCTAAAAATAATTTAAAAAAACCCCAATGAAGTATATTGTACTGACCTGGGAGCTCTTGCCAGTCTTAGCATCTCCTGACACAATCACAATTTGATTATGAAGCAAACTTTCCATAAAAGTATATTTCTCTTTCCATACTGGAAGTTCTTCTCTTTCTTTCATAAGTTTATAATAACGGGAAGAGTAAGGCAAGCCATCAAAAGGATTAAGCTCTAAATCTCCTCCACAGACTAGTATTTCCTCTTCATCACCATCGCTGCAGTCAAGTAATTCTGAAAAGCAGTGGATCTCTGGAGAAAACGTTAAAACCTCCATTTTTCTTACATACATTATTCCCAGCGAAAACACATTAGTAAAGGAAGTAGTCCTTTGTGTACTGATTGATCATTCAGCCCCTCTAACCCTGAGGAAATCCATTTCTGCTTGCTTCAGGATTAGTGTTTCCCAGCTCTTCGGTTTAAAAGTTCAGTCTTGGGGTCCAGCTGCCTTCTTTGTAGTCTGTTTGTCGCACTTTAAGTGGTTTAATAACCCAAATAAGCCTCGAGGAAAATATATTTAAAAAATGGTCCAAACTCTTTAAAATATCGGTGATTAAAGCGAAAGATGTTTAACAGAAACTGAGTAGCTTTTGCGCGTTAGTAGCGTGTTAAAGCCCGACCAGGAGTAGCAGCCGGTGTGTTTGCTCCCGCTCTTGGCCAGGCTGCCGAATAATTGGGAAAGAGCGCGCTGAGCCTGACCTTTATCGCTCCTGCCTGTGCCCCAGCTCCCGTGAATAGGAGGCTACGGGGCGATTATTGTGATTGCAGAGATGATCATGTGGCCGGCTAATCCCGGCACAATGGGGTTCACCCCTGGGTGCAGCAAAAACAGCACAGGGGCTGTGAGCGTGAAGTTAACGGGAGGTAACTGCTGCGTGAAAGCGTCCATCAGGGAGAGCCAGTGCTTTTATTTTATGTTATTTGCAGTGCTTTAGAAAGTCAGAGTAGTAAAGAGTCTTTTTATGCACTCTGTGTATTAACTCAGAAATCTTGTGAGGCTTTAACAGCTTTTGCCGCAATTAAAAATCTAAAATATACTTAACACATTAAAAAAAGCAGAGAGATGCCAATTCTAGTCCTTCAAGGGCACCAGAAGTGGCCTTGAAAGATGGGGGAAGAATGAATTACTGATGTAAAGTAACTCCAACTCTTAGAACTCAAAAGTAACAAAATAGAGTCTCCTAATCTTGACTGATCGGTACTGTAACACAAACATGAAATAACATTTTTTATTTTGGTTCCAGAGGCAAGTCTCCTGTTGAACAATGATACTGTTAATGTCTTGATGAACAGACTATGAGCACAATGCTTGTGTGCTTTTTCTATATCAAGCTTTTTCTGTGCTAACTCATATAATAAAAGTTATTGCCTCTTCTTACAAATTTTTCTTGTTTTGTAGCTTTGGACCACATTGGCTACAATGCTATTAATGCATTCTCTGATGGCAGCAGCATCGAAAACCAACAAAGAGAAGTAGGAGAAAATCTTTTGTTCAGCAGTCTGAGTATCTCAATCCAAACGAGATAAGTCTAATTATATGCTGCTCACAAACCAGGCTGATTATTGGCAATTGCGGAGGGTTGGAGCAGTGATTTGCAGAGACTGACAAACTGCCCAGTTTGAGGGCCAAAACCAAACGTGATCTTCTGGAGGAGCATCTCTGAAAGGCAGAAGGACCAGGTGATTCACCTGCCCACTCCCTGGCGTTACAGTACTGCAAAACGTGCTTTGGACTAATCACCAGTGGGGACATACCTGATGCTTGTGAAGATGGCAGGACAACATGTCATGATTTTTGTGGAGAGGAAACTGAATTATGTCACATTCAGGTGAATTTGGAAGTCACTTTTCCTGTGACCTTAGTGATCACTTGTTGTCTCACGTTTTATCTGATTTTTCTCTCGCGTCCTTCCGATTTATTGTTGCAAGCTCACTACCATTGAGATCTCTGCCTCTCTCAGATGTGGTGGAAATTGCTTAATAAGGTGAGGGGACTGACAGCGCAGCCCTACAGATGTTGGTTTTTGTGAAATTCAGCTTAAAATGACACGCAGCAGACAGGTGAATTGCTATTATCCTGCATTCTGCTTGTTTTTCACATGCTTAGCAGCAGTAGCAGTATGTGCTCTCCGCTTTTCTCAGTTGCAGTATGAGCTTATTTTCTTCAAAACATAAGAACTGGGCAGCAATATTTTCTGGTTCATATCGAACAAATTTGAATGGTCACACCACAGCAATTTCTTGCTTTTCCTTTTTGGTACCTGTAATGGAAGAAAACAAAATTAAATAAGTTACCAAATCAAGAAGAATGTTTACTATTTGAAAACCAAATATTGCGAAACTAATGTTCCTTTCGTGACAATGGATGTTTTAATAGAACAGGTTGTTAACTGACTTACGTGATTTATCTTTGCTAAAGTGGGCCGTGTAAAAGCTTTATCCTGATCTCCAGCCAGGTATCCGATTGAGCGCTTTGAGCCTCTTGCTGGAGCATCAGCCCAGCAGCTCTCTGCAGCCAACTTCTCTGGCAGCCGAGGAGTCTAATGAGCACAGCCAAACACCGGGTTAGGAGCGTGATTGAGCATTGCCTTTGCAAATTAAGACATCCAAGCAGTAGCTCTTTGCTACTCAATATGCCCCATTGCTGTAGCTCTGCCCTTTTCTTCCAGAGTACTGGTTTCTGATCTCGCATCTTTTAGTCCTTGATTTTGACCTCGCGATGTCTGTCTATCCTGTCCTGGTCCCTGTCGCTCCACCCGCTTTCCACAGTCTATTGAATGTCTCCTGCAGCGCTGCTGCGCTTGTTCTTGACTTCGGCTTTACTATTTAGCAAGATCTCTTCTTCCCTTTGGAGTGTTGCACCCTTTCCTGATATAAGGCTGCTTGATCATCTCTTCTGATTGCTGTCATTATAGCAGGCCCTTAAGCATTTACGAGATATACTTTTTAACATAATACAGAATGATTTAGTTAATTCTAATAAATAACAGAAACACTTGCCGCGGATGAGTGCTTTTAGTAAATTAGGGTATAAGCCGCTTTCAAAGATATCAATGAGAACTTTGCTATTGATTTAAATTATATGTTGTTGTGCAAGTGCCTATGATAATGTGCTGTAGGAAAGCAGTAAATACCACATAACGTATTCTGTATCTTTAATAAAGCCGTGTTAATATATAGGTAGTGTTTGCAGCTTTGCTATTAAATCTTTCAGAGGAGGAGGATTTTCTCTGTGTAATTTATACAGAATTTGGATTTGTGGTATCAGCAGTATTACAGTGTTCTTTCTTCTCTGTTCCATTTTTCTTCCCCCGTTTTGGCAGCAATAGTTTGCAACAGCAATGGGAATTTAAGGGTCTCACTTCTTTTTTTCCTCCAAGAATGTTGTTTAAATAGAGGGTTTGAGATTAAATTTACTTTATAATGAAGCCCGTGAAATATATCACATTTTAAAAAGCAAAATTATAGTTTATTCTTGTTAGATGACAACCAGCAGATGCTGTCAAGAACCATTCCTCTTTCCATCCTATTGTCCAGGACAATCTTTTGATGCCATATCCCTCCAGCACTCGTTTTTATTTCCACCGGGACGTGGGACTGCATTTTTGCAGCTGAATGTGGAGGGGCTGTTCCTAACCTTGAACTATATTTGTCCTGAAGGCTTTGCTAATTTTCTTTTTTAACATAAAAAAAGATGTATGCTGGTAACATATTGCTATTTGTGTGCCTGATACAGCGCCCGATTGCTCCCCTGCGCTTCAGACCAGGAGCTGTCATCTGTTTGAACTCTTTGTTTTTCTTAATGAGACCAAACAAGGGAGTCAAAGCAATGAGACCACATAATGGAGCCAATGCACTTCAGAAGGCAGATGGCCTCCAAAAGTAGACATCTTTCTGTTTTACCTACCCAGATAGCTTAGTTTATTCCGTGGGGCTGGATTACCTTGCTGAGCCACCTCTGGTTTCCCATGGCCTGGGGGCTGGTGGCCGGTGGCCTCAGCTGTGGGACTCCAGAACCATGAACGTGTGCAGGACAGGGAGAAGTCCAGGCTGTCCCCTGGACCTGCAGCTCATCGTCCAGAATGCTGTGGCGTCACTGCCAAGGGGCAGCCAGTGTACCAAGGCAGGTGTTGCAAGTAGGAGGGTTGAGCGACAGCTAGATTGTGGCCCATGGTAAATCTGTGTTAAAAGCAGGACAGGGACGGGGGTCTCCTTGTGTCTAATAAAAGCTGAACCAGTAACCTGTATGCATAAACCCGCTGGAGCTGATTGCAGGGGGAGGCAGTGCCAAGCACTAGTAGAACCTGGAGTGAGAACACCACCGTGATTTATGGAGTGCTATTACTAAAAATGACACTTTAATAGGCTCTGCAGGAATTTTATTTTTTTTTTGGTTACTTTTTATACTCCTATGAATATGAAAGCTTGATGCCTGGCCAACAGGCAGCAAACAAACGTGGAAAAAAAAACCCTCTCATTTGAAGACTCTGTTAGCTTCTCTGTTGGCCAACTGACAGCAACATTTAACCTTGGTTATAGTGCAACTATATTACTGTTTATTGAGCAAACTGTAAAACTAGAATAGAGAATTTCCATCATAAGAGAGAGACTGTAGCAGTACAGATGAGTTACACTTCTATTGTGTTTTAATTTCCACTTAAGGTTTTGTTGGCTGGTAAAATATTAGTTTTGCATTACTGCTCTTAAAAGTACTGACAGCCAGTGATAGATTGGTTTAGAACAAAGTGTTTCAAGTCAGCAAATAGAAAAATAATCTAGTTTTAACTCATTGGTTGCCCAGTATTGAATGAGAATGTTTGGGGTTTTGAGCTGAAATTGGGCATGTGTAAGCATTATACTTGCTTGTTTGTGAAATTCTTCATTTTCACATTTATGTGAAAGTGAAGTAAAAGTATATAAGACACTTGAGGTTTTTTTTCTTGTTTGCTATTTGTGGACTGAAATTGGCATTCACTTGAAAATCTCAATGTAATTGTTTTACATATTCAATAATATTGAAAATAATAACAAAAATATATTATTTTAAAATTCCAATCAAATTCATTAAGAAAAGGAAGTGTGGTCTAATATCTAGAGACTTGAGAGGATATCTTCAGATTAGTATAATCCTACAAGATTCAAATCAAGAAAATATTCTCTTTTCACATGGAGTCTTCAACGATCAGAAGCTGTTTTATCATTCCAGCAGTCTCTGGGTACAATGCAGTGACTTTGCTCAGTTCAGTAGCGGCAATAAAAGTAAACCACTGGAGTATTATGTCTACCAATGGGTTACAGTGAGTTCAGGACTTAATATTGTTTGTCATAAATTGACATCAAGTTTAAGTAAGTTTCACTTTTAAAGGGAGAAAAAGTAAATTAAATATACGGATTTGGTATTTTATTAATTGTTTCATATCCCACCCCTCCCAAATAAGTAGTGGGAGCAATTTTAGTGATTTTTCATTAGTGATATCCTTTTGTAGATAAGGATACGGAAGGTTAATGTACCATTTAAGCCTAAACAGTACTTCTGGAAAGACCTGGCATTGTGTCCATGTGGAGTAACAGGTGTTGGGTTCCCCTTAGTACTGCAGTTAACACCGCTGCCGAGCCAACCTTGAGCTGCTGGGATTTTCTGTGATGGGCGGTGGGAAGAGGAGAAGGTGGTGAGGAAAGAGGCTGGGAGGTCACTGCCAGAGTCCTGTGTCCCCGGGTCATCTCCGGGAGAGGACTGCGGGATGGACTGGCTTGATGTGGGACTCAGGATGAGTGCTGAAAGCTCAAAACAAGTTTTTCTTATATATTACCATACTTATCACCACCATTTGCTTAATAAAGCCATTGCCTATCCCATTAGCTGTAGCATAGCTGTGTTAAGACATTATCCACAAAACTGTCAGCCAGGCATCAGATCTGTTTGTTTACTCTTCATTTGAATGATGATACGAAAAGCAAACTAGTAGCTATATGTATCTTTTGCAAGTGATTTTTTTCCTAAGCAGTTTTAGAGAATGGCTTTAAGTGTTATTTAAACACCAACACATCTTAAGAAGACAGATGATAGGAGGCCTAAATGGAATTTTAGTCTAATTTATTAGTGCTTTTTTAATGTAGTGGGATATCTTCATCTGTTTTCTATTCTCTTTATGTTGTTTAGAAAAAGCAAGACCAGCGTTCTCTTTTCAAGTCATTAGTATAATATTCATGCGTGCCGTAGACTTAACGCTTTCCAGAGCAGGAACAGCAGGAGGAGGAGGAGGGAGAAATAGAGATAATTCATAGGGAAGAGAATAAAAGATATTTTGAACTTGGATTTGAAATGAGATGAAGAGTCAGCTAGACAGCATTAGTACATTTTGTTCCAGCTGACAGGAACTACAGACAAGAAGTTTGGGTAGGGGCCAAAATGTCTGATGGGGCAGCAACAAAAGCTAGCGCTGTAGCAGCATGGGGAATAGGGAAACATCAGGCGGTTTGTCAGAGAGTGATTTTGCTTTAGAGAGCGATGAAAAATACGCTCTGGAAAGTCTCTTGGCACAAGTTGGGAACTATGTTTGTGAAAATATTAGTGATGCGGTTACGTTTTTCTTTGAATGAGAAGGCTGAAATATTTTTGGGGTCTGGAATATGGATTCCTACATTTTGGGGAGGTAAAGAGGAGCATACGGAAGGGATGCTGAGCAATGAAAGAGAAAGGTGTGCAATGTAATGGAAAATGAACACGGTGAAGCATTTACAGATAGTGGTAAATAGTGGTGGTGATAGATTTACAGGCAGCTGACGAGGGATCAAGTGGAAGGCAGCCCTTTAGTCACCCGGCAGCCAGCAGGCTCTTGCAGCTGATGAAAAGGAGCCATGATTTAACCCAAAGAGTTTGAGAAGGAGCTATACGGGTTCTTCCAATTACCTAACCCAAAATCAGAAGATGTTTCCAGCCGTAGAAGAGGCTACTGCAGAGACGAGCAGACCGGCTGTGTCAGCAGAGTGCGGCTGAGCAGTTGTTTTGTGAATTCGTGGCTTAACTTCTCTTTACAACTTTTGGCAGCAGGCGCGAAACTTTTAGAGTGGTCATTGCTACTCTGATGGGTGATAGAATGAGAAGCCTCTTTACTCTAGAATTAATTTTCTGTATTCTAAGATATTCTAACTGCCTCCTTAAGATTTGACTGATGTGACTATTTTTTATATTTGCCTAATAAAATATATTACACACACCTCCCCCAAGTGTTTTTATGTTACAGGTGTTGTCTGCCTTTCTCTACCCGGAGGTCCATTCCTTCTCTGTGGGTATGGATTTCTGATGCTTTAGGTCATGCAGAATGGAAAAAACATGCATGACGTTAATCTGGTTTATTTCTTAATATAAAAAGAAAAAGTATTTTGTGGGTACTTTTTTGTAAGTACCAATTTTATTGATTCATTTCTTGTTCCAAAAATTTTCATTTATTAGTACTTGTTTATCCGTAGTAACTTTTAAGGAACTTGTAACTTAATAACTTATTTAATGAAGCATGAGATGTGAAAATGTTGCACATTATGGATGTCTTCTGATAAACAGATACTGCGCTCCTGCAAAACACAATGCTGCAGTACTGCAAATGAAAACCGAGGCAAAAGGATGAGAATTTTGCCTTTATGAAGAATTGGCTTTGCATGCATTTTTTTTTTTTCCAGTACTGTTTGAACTGAGCTGGAGTTGACATAGCTGTTTTCCTCTGGTCACGCAGTTACTGTCACTGGGAACGGGCAGGGATCAATGTGCTCTGAAATAAAAGTTTGTTTTCTTTTGACGTTAGAGATTGTTTTCATGTGACACTGCCATGGCTCAGTGCCCCTCAGCCGCATTCGGTCACCGGCACTGTTGGGTTTCACTGCAGAGCTGTTGTAATGCAGTGGTTGTCGGCTTAAAACCTGAAAATCCCGTGTCATGGCTTTGGCCACCATTTTGCATTGATTAATCAGGTCAGTTGGAGTTTCACTACAGACTTAAATGAAGTCAGTCTTCGTTCTTTGGCTTTTACTCTACAGTCATTATTCAAGCCAAAATATTAGGGAAGTCAATGTGAATTGGCATGGCTATACTCTGCCAAATCAAGTCCTTCTTGTTGTTGTACATGCAGATAATATTTAGCATGAATGTCTGCTTCATTACAGCTGCAGAACTAAATGTTTGGCCTTTGAATTCAATGGGAATTTTGCCATTGATATAAATCAAGCCAAATATTCTTCTGGAAAATATTGTTAATATGTCTGTGAGATGTGGGTGGTTAAAAGAATTATGGAAATGTAGCTTATTTTCCCAAGGTAGAGTAACCCTTTATGTGGGGTCAAACTTCATTATACTTTTCAGATGCAAGCAAAAAAGTAAGTGTTAGATAGTGAGTGATCTCTTGATCCTGAATCTCTGTTTACCTCTGTAGAAGAAAGTAAATACAATTTCACATGTTGATTAAGAAATATACCTTCTTTATTATTTTTTCTTCACTCTCAGTAACTGCGTTGCTCCTTCTGAAAAAAATTCACCTCGCATGTCACCTTAACTTTGAAAGTTTCCAGAAATATAACTGTGACTTTTTCCTTTGATATAGTGCGAAAGCAAACTGCAGCACTAGAACCTCGATGCAATGTTTTAGGAAGGGCTGCATGGTTGTGGCCATGAGATCTGGTATCTCTTATAATAATAAATACCTCAATTAAAAAAAAATGTAGAGCCTCTGAAATGAGAGGCAAATATAGTATCTTTGCCTTTTATAGGTATGTAAAGTTAGTATTTTCATAGAATCATAGAATACCAGGTTGGAAGGGACCTCAACGATCATCTGGTTCAACCTTTCTTGGCAAAAGCACGGTCTAGACAAGATGCCCAGCACGCTGTCCAGCTGGATCTTAAGTGTCCAGTGTTGGGGAATCCACCACTGCTCGGGGGGCACTATTCCGATAGCTGATCGCTCTCACTGTGAAAAATTTTCCTCTTGTGTCCAATCAGAATCTCCCCAGGAGTAACTTGTACCCATTGCCCCTCATCTTTTCCATGTGACTCCTTGTAAAAATGGGGTTTCCATCTTCTTTGTAGCCACCCTTTAAATACTGGAACATGGTGATAAATTCTCCCCTATGCCTTCTTTTATCAAGGCTGAACAAACTAAATTCCCTCAGCCTTTCCTCATGGCATGCTTCCCAGTTCTTGGATCATCTTTGTAGCCCTTGTTTGGACCCTCTCCAGCCTGTCCACATTTCTTTTGTATAGTGAGGACCACAACAGAACACAGTATTCCAGGGGTGGCCTGACAAGCGCTGAGTAGGGTGGGATAATGTCTTCTTTATCTCTACAGGTGATGCTCTTGTTGATGCAGCCCAGCGTCCTGTTGGCTTTCTTTGCTGCAGCAGCACACTGTTCACTTGTATTGAGCATAAGAAGGACATGGACCTATCAGAGTGGGTCCAGAGGAGGGCCATGAAGAAGATCAGAGGGCTGGAGCACTTCTGCTCTGAAGACAGGCTGAGAGAGTTGGGGTTGTTCAGCCTGGAGAAGAGAAGGCTCCGGGGGAGACCTTATAGCAGCTTTCCAGTATCTGAAGGGCGCCTACAAGAAAGCTGGAGAGGGACTCTTGATCAGGGAGAGGAGTGATAGGACAAGGGGGTGTGGTTTTAAACTGGAAGAGGGGAGATTTAGACTAGGTACCAGTAAGAAGTTTTTCACTGTGCGGGCGGTGAGGCACTGGCACAGGTTGCCCCGAGAAGCTGTGGCTGCCCCATCCCTGGAGGTGGTCAAGGCCAGGTTGGACGGGGCTGGGAGCAACCTGGGTTGGGGGGAGGTGTCCCTGCCCACGGCAGGGGGGTTGGAACTATGTGATCTTTAAGGTGTCTTCTAAGTCTACCCGTTCTATGATTGGTGAATCTGTGCTGGCTTTTCCCAGTCACACGCTTTATTTGACTTGTGATAGCCCCCGGGAAGATTTGCTCCATAACTTTCCAAGGGACTGAAGTGAGATTGATGGGCCTATAATTTCCTGGATCCTCCTTTAAGCCCTTCTTGTAGGTGGGGGTCACATTGGCCTTCTTCCCATCTTCTGAGATGTCCCCCAATCTCCATGATTTCTCAAAGAATATGGAGAGCAGCTTTGCAATGAAGTCAGCCAGCAATCTTAACACCCTTGGGTGGATTGCGTCAGGGCCCATGGATTTTTAAGGGCCAAGCTCCTGTAATAGTTTGCATACCAATATTTTGTTTTGCACATCAGAATATAATTAGATGGACTAAATGGTATTGTTTATTTCTAAGAACTACACAGATCTTCATGAGCTTTGAATGAACTGTTGAATATTCAAATTTACCTCGTTGTTATTTATTCGATCTCTCTTTTCAGATACTTTGGTCATGGCCTTTATTGAATAAATCCTTAAGAACAATCTTATACAAGTGGGGCAATACATCACTGTCCTGGCTTTGGTGAGGAATAAAGGAGGGTGAGATTTTTTTTGTTTCTTTCTCCTAAAGGTAAAATCTGTCTAATACTAAGCACTGTGTTGTATATGCTGTCCTGCTCAATGCAGAGCAATGCATCTTTGATGAAATGAGAGTAAAGTGAGACGAATGTGATTCAAGATAAGTGGTGGTAGGGAAAAGCTTTTCAGAACTAATAGTTAAAGCAGTAAAATCATACTAACTGAAATCTGTGTGCGGGTAAGCTTTGGTTTCCGATATGTGAAATCCAGTGACCAGACTATGAAATAATTTCAGGTAAAAAAAAGAAACCACATGCTTATCCTTCAGCCCCTCTCCCCACCTTAATGTATGATTTCTGATCTCTGGGGCAGGAGCAATGACGTTGCATCCAGCTGGCTTTGCTCTGTGCCTAGGGCTAAAATCTGAACTGTGCTCGCAGAGGCTGCTGAAGAGAGAGTGCCCAAAATGAACTAAAATTGACTTCTTTCTCCCGTGCTTATTATTATTCAGTGCATTTAAAATATATAAAATTCTGAGACTTTCACTGTCCGTGGAAAATGTGATTTCCTTCATCAAAATGGCAAGATTTTTTCGAATTCTTTACAGATACAGTATTTTTAAGAACATGCAAATTCTTGATTGGTGATTAAAATTGTCTTATGCATAGCACAAGTTACAGGACAGTATTTGCTACTGCTAAAATGTGGACAGAGATTGAGCTAATTCAACTGTTAACTGTTACCAATGAAGATAGTATTTTCTCTACATTTAGAAAAAATTATATGTAAGTGAGAGCCAATAATGAAATGGAAAGAAGTATGTATATGTTAATAGAAATGCAGTATGTGTGTGTATAATACACAAACAGCTGTAAATGTTTTAGGTTAACTTTGAACAAAAATAGTTTCACTGTTCTCAAAAAAACTTTGCTATAGGTGGGAGGGAGTGGGGGAATACAGACTTTTGATAAATCATTCGTTTATACTGTTTCTCTGTGCTCCAAAAATAAACAGGTAAGATGGGATTAGAAAATCGTTCAGGAAATGTTTGAATTTTTAGGTTCCTTTGAATAGCACTTAGTTACCTAGACAGGTTGGCAGCAGAAACGTAACCATAAAACTGGCATTGGATTACGTGATCCCCATCTCTTCCTGAAAGCATCTTTGGCCAAAGAACTTAGCTGGACGGAGAGCTCAGGCGCTCTAGTACAAGGTTGCTCCTTTCCTGGTTTTTAGGATTTCTGAAGATGGCAGTAAGTCTTGAAGGCTTGTGTTTGCTGATACACCATTCTCCTTTGCATGCATGTGGAAACTACGCAAATTGTAGTTGACGAGGTGTAAAAGTATAATGGTAGAGGAAGCTCAGAGGACTTTGGGTGTTGCTTCACGGCTTTGGAATGAGAGACAACTTTTCTTCATGGAAATGAAACCATTTTATCAAAAGAGCAAGCACCTACCAGGATAGCTCAGGTGTCCTCCTAAGAAGACCAAATTTAGACACTGTAATAATTCCAATGGTACGCTGAAAGGGAAAATGCCCTGAAAAAGGGACGTCTTACACAGAGAAGATGTAAAAACTTGCGTTCGTACCACCCGGGTGGAGAACATTAGATCAGTTATTTATGCTGTATGGATGTTGCTGAACCTTCTTCTTATGCCCACCGTTTTTGGTGGTTACCATGTTGTACAAAACTGATATGTGTTTTACAACCAAGGGGTATAATTAACTGATAACATGCTGGGAATGTCTTTGTAAGGTATTTTTGTCACAAGAGAACTAGTTTAGTTGACATTTAGCTTATGTAGACTCACATGTAATGAATGCAGAATGGTGTGAATCAGAGGGAGAATAATTAATGAGTGGTTCTTGTTAAATGCAACAGGACTTATGTTACTCATTCGCTTAAAAAAATACAGTATTCATACTGTTTTGGTACAGTGTAGTATAGCTCACAGAAAACACCACTGGCTTTCTCATAGCTGTTTCAAACCTATATCTTGCTGAACAGCAATTGACATTTTTTCATGTTGCTCCATTCACAGCTTCTGTAAATGGAAAATTCTTAGGGAAACCTTGCAATATTTGTGTAGAGCTCAGATAGTATTTATGATACTTGCACCTATAGAATTTGCTTTTTTTTCCTTTATGAAAGGAAATTTACGTAAAAATGACATTTTAAGAGTCAACTGCATGCGGTGATATCATTGGGCATCCCAGCTCCTCAGGGTTGTGTGTGTTTTTGGAGTTTGACTCCTTCACCCACTGGCTTTCTGAGAAATGCTTTCTTGCCAGCCTGATTGTCAGACACCCTAATCTTTTCCAAAATCAAAAGTTTTCCTCATCTAATAATTGGCAGAAGAGTGGAACATGCATTTCCATTTTTATGGGATCTTATTTTCCCTGAAGATCTATAACGCCAAATATTCCTGTCTCTTTTCACCCTTCAGACAGATTTTTCTGACGTATTTATTTTTCTCATTATATTCATGCTTATCGAGTCACGTTTTTTGTGTTTTTTTTTTTTTTTCAAAATTATCTTTTTTTTTTAAATCCAGATTTTTGTTACTAGAAATAGTTTAACCAGAAACAGAAATGTTGGCTGGGTTTTAAAATTGTTTGCCTTAATTGAATATGTCTTGCCTAATTTAAAATTCCTGCGTACAGGTTTTTTGTTATCCTTACTTTTGGGGTGTGTGTTTGTAAAGCAGTGCTTTCCAGATTAGGCCACCGTGTGTTTCGTAATCCAGGTTATAACAGCAGGAGGGCAAACATGTCTGCTATTGCTGTCATCACAAAAATAGAGATTTTCCTTTTATACAGTCAGGAAACTCAATATTTGAGAGTGAACAGTTATTGGTTAATTAAGCAGCTCTTTGTATATCCATAGGTGTTCTTTTGTCCACATTTTATATATATATGCTTTTTAGAAAAGAAGGGAAAGGGAAAGGGAAAGGGAAAGGGAAAAGGAAAGGGAAAGGGAAAGGGAAAGGGAAAGGGAAAGGGAAAAGGAAACGAAAAAGTCCTGAATTGTTATTCCAAATTTTTGGTCTTATTGTTTTGCTTTGTTCCCTAGATTTGCTTTTTTTTTTTTTGTGACTTCAGCTACATATTGGTATACAGCAGCCCAAAGCCTTCCTGCAAGCAAGTGCCTTCTCAGATTTGTTGAAAAGAAATTTGGTAAGAAGAGCTCTGTGTGTATAGAAAGATCTATAGTGAGAAGTAGAAACTGCATTAAAACTGAATGCATAGGCTCAGTATGCTTGTTTGGCAACCATACCACATTTCTAAAGTCATCCAATGCATTAACTTTAGATATTGTTTCTCCACCAAATAGTGAATTTACAACTCGATTCTGTTGCTTAGATACAGATGTAAAATACGTGCATAGTTTTTGTGTGTACTTCTGGTTCTCCAAACACCTATTATAGGTACAAGTGCTAAATCAAACAATAACATAGTTTAATATTGAATGTCCAAAATCTCATATGTGAAAATATTTATACAAACTATATTATAAAAGTAATGTTTCAAAATATTTATTCATTTCAGGAAAAAGAGCCATCAATAGACCACATCCTCCAATTACAGAAGTGATATACCCCTGTGTTCGGTTGCTTTGGGCCCCAGCAGAAGACGCAGACAGAAGAGGATCAGAAGGACAATGGATATGGTATTCAGTTGAGTCATACAGAGTCATAGATATATGGGTGCAAAGTCAACATGGTCGTGTCTGCAGATTTGTAAAGTGTTTTAAAGCTGAAAGTGATTGAAATGCTCAATATTGGCTGTAAATATATCTTTTGCAAAAGTAAAATGTGAAATTAGACTTTTGCATTATCTTATTAACATTTAAAGTAATTTATTAATGAATATCTTGAATAATAACATTTTTACTGTAAATATTATCAAGGAGTATTTTTTCCACTCTGCTGCATGTGGATTTTTTTTTTCAGAATGGGACATTGCAAGTCCTGAATAATTTCAGAGCTATCGCATACCTGGGAATCTGCCACGTCTTCCTTCTTCAGATCCATCGTGGAGTGATTTCTTATATAGTGAGAGTCAGTCCACGGAGGGATAACATGCACAACTTCTGTTGACTTCACTGGGGCTGTTTTTATTTTCACCCTGCTTCTGTGTTAGCTATTTCCCACATAGACTCTTGACAATTCTGGAGTGACTTGTAACAAACCAACAGTGCCGTGTGCTTAGATAACATATTCACTTTTTAGGTACTGTCACAAAGGGGCACAGAGACTTTCTGTTTCCCTTTCCTTTGAACTAAATACAAAGCGGTGGCGGTAGTAAAATTCAGTTTGCAGGTTCGGTTATAAAGGCTGCAGACTTTGGTCCTTTTCCTCCAGATGAATGTGTTTTCTAGTGACACATCCAGTAATGTCCTTTGAAAATTTACATAGAAAAGTTTGTCACTAGGTGGCAGAATTAGACTGTATTAGTACTAACATTTCTTATGATTTGTCCAGTTGGCTTCTTTCGATGCCATAAATATCTCTTTGACTATACCCAACATTCAAACATATCTAATTGTTAAAATAAATTCTAATAAATGCATCTCTTTTGAAGGAGCATTTTTTTTTTTTTTTTTTTAAATAACAGGTATAGCATGCTGGACTTCAGAATTGTAAATATTTTATTAATGTTTCACTTTGGATTTGTGATAAAACTTGCTCTTCTTCAGAAATCTTCACTCTCACATTTTAGAAGTACTTTAGTATTGAGTATATTTATTATGATGACTAAATGAAAACATTTTTTCCTTCTCTGGTGTTTTCCAAAGGTGTATACTATTAAGATACTGCTTTAACTACATGTGGAGATGAGGTATTTATATGTGCAAATGTCTTGTCTTGTCTCTAAATGCCATTTTTCATATAAGAACAGCTAATTCATGGGCACAGTTAAGGTTACTTACAAGTTAGGTATTTCCTGTGTGGGACAGTTTTAAATCTCTTTAGTTGGGGACATAAGCAAAACTGAAAAAACTCTAATTGGAAAAACAGTGATGATACCATTTGTATTCTGGTCTGAATTTATGACTTAGCTTATATTGAAAAAAAAATCATTATGTTCCAATTTAGATTATATCTTGGTACATAGATTTGACAGATGAATCAGTACGGGAGCAGTGATGCAGAACTCGAGGACATTTTATTTTAAGGGATAATGCCTCTGTTTCGAAAACATTGTAGAAACATCTCAGATCACTTGCTATGTGTTGAAATGTTTGGAAAGAGTTTGGCATATTTGAAGGAACATATGAGACTTTCTTTTCTTCTTCGAGGAGATGCTACACAGCATGTTGTAGGTGGCTGGGAGCCAAGAATGTCCTACAGACACCAATTAAAGTTCGCTAGCCCTAAAGGAGCTTTTGCTTAGAGTCTAGTTATCTCTGTGTTCCCTACTAGAAAGTACTGCAGATTTTAAATTATAATGAAGAAGTGACTAATTCAAGGACTCCTTGGACAGATTTTTTTTTTAAAAAAAGGAATGCTTAAAAAAGTGTGCTTTCTGAGCAGACATGAGGGAAATCACATAATTTTAATACTCAGATTAACTAACATGGACTAAAGTTATTCTCTAGATTAAATTATAGTTCTAATAGTCTCTAGAGTGCTCTCTAACATAATTTAAAAAATGAAGAATAAAATGTTACTTGATTTCCTTTTTCCTATTTTTTTTTTTAATTATTTTTTCAAATCTTTTTTCCTTAGCCAAGTATTGATCGGTCAAGGTAAGCAGGTGGAAAAGCAGCTGTGTACTTTTTGTGTAGCCTATCTCATGCCTTCTGGATTTAGGAAGAATATGATTATGATACCAGAAATGTTTCTATCAGTGAATGTGTAGACATGCATGCTCTTTCTTGTGGCTTACTTAGACAGCATTTTTTGTTAAGAATATAAGTTACATTTCTTTTCAGGTGCCCGAGACCCCAGTCAGTGAGTACCTTGCCTTGAAGGTGGTGTACTTCTGAAGTTGTTAAAAATTGCTGTTGGAGGTGCTCAGTAGGATGAAACCAACTACAGAAAGGGTGTTCTTAAGCAGACAGAAGGAAGGGTAACTTCTGCAACTGGCAGATGTTTGGCTATCGTGAGAATAATATAGAAATCATTAATGATGAAAATAATATTTTTTTTTCTAATATTCTCAGGCTTGAATAGTGTCTACTTGGAATCAGGCAAGTAATTTTCAAGTTTTTCAGAAGTTCTAGTTTTGCATATTTTTAGGTGACACCTGAAATGACTTCAGGAATTAGTTTTTTACCATAAGCCTTTTTTATTAAATCTCCAAGTTGGCGTTGCAGATGTTTTTTCCACAGGGAAGGAGACCTCCCCTAAAATGTGAACATATGTTTTTATAGATGCTTTTGATGTTTAAAACTGATAGTGTTTAAGAATTGGATGGAATATTTGAGAGACTTAAACGCAGTAAAGTAAGCATAGGCCAATTCATTTGTTTTGAAGCAGATCTTCCAAAGCTCAGACTTACTTCTTCATGCGTTTGTAACAAAGCAGCAGCTTCTCAAGTAATCAGAGCTTGCTTAAAATAATTTTTTTTTTAGTTGAAGATTATTAGTGCACAAGTTTCCCAGATCATCACAGCCAGCATCTAATCTCTGGCCTAACCTAAGCAATAGGATTTTCTTTTCGAATTCTTGCTCGTGGCTGAACCAGAATAATTGCGGAGAATCCACTACAGTAGTAGGTAAATTGTTCCAGAGATTAATTACCCCTGTTAAAAAGATACAACTTGTTTCTCATGTATACTTCATTAGTTTCAGTCTCCAGTCAATGCATCTTACTCTGCCTTTGCCTACTACATTGAAAAGCTGAGATGTCATCATCATTTTTTGTTCCCTGTTTAGGCACTTTCTGACTGCATCCAAGCTTTGGTATTTCATAACTGCCCACAGCAGAATTCTCTTAAAGGAGTTTTGCTGTAGGTTGGGTGCATTGCAGATTAGACCGTGCTGGTTCATAGCGGTCCTCAGCCTGATCTAACGTCCAGAAAGTCTTGATACTAACGTGTTGGTTTGTGCTATCTAACGTACATCCATATAACATACATACGTGTGTTTGTGTGTGTATCTGTGTGTATATACGCATGTGGACTACACAGAAAATGAAGCGTAATTTAAACATGAAATAACTTCTTGCACCAAATGTTTTTTGTTACAGTTTATTTCTGATTAACACTGATTTTTAAAATAGTGTCTGCGTATTAGACACAACAAAACAGAATAGGTTTCTAATTTGTATTCGGCTGGAGAGACGTTCAATAAATCAGAAAAGAAACTACTCTATTTGAAAGAAGTTTTCTCTCCCTCTTTGGTAAAGTACAAGAGAATTCTGCTTAAATGAAGCATGCAATTTTAATCAATTGTACCCTAAGAAAAGAAGACAAACAGCTGCTGCTTGTTAATTGGTGAATGTCTTCACCAATGGACTCATCATTTATTCACTGCTTTCAGTGCAGCCTTAAATTCTGTAAATAAAGGTGTTATCACCATGCGATGTGACTGCCTGCACATTTGCAGCTAAGTGGCTCAGATAATACATGAAGAATTTATTTCAAAAGACAAATATGTTACCTTCACCCTCACAGATTCATTGTTTTCATCTAATAATCCCATTTCCTGGGAAAGGTCAGATCTCTTGTGTGAAACCAAGGGAAAAACGTGTTTAATCCCCCTAGCTGAAAGACTGATTTCTTGTTAAAATTTATACCAAACTGCAAACATTTCCCACTATGAAAAAGGATTCTCATGTAGAACCACAGACTTTCGTGGGTTGGAAGGGGCCTCCAGAGGTCATCTGGTCCAACCTTCTGCTCAGGTCGGACCTAGCTACAGCGGGTTGCTCAAGGCCTTGTTCAGTTGAGTTTTGAAGCTTTCCAAGGATGGAGCTCCCACAGCTGCTCTGTGCTGCAGTTCCAGTGTTCCACCATTTCATGGTAAAATAGTTTCCTTATTTGAAGTCTGAATTTCCCGTAATCCAAGGCGAACGTGTTACCACCCATCCTTCCGTTGTGCACCTAGGGGAAGAGTCTCTCCACCTTCTCTGCACCCTCTGTTCCGTAGAGGAAGGCAGCCATTGTCTCTTTTCTCCTCTTCTCCATAGGTCTTCATTTAGGTTATTTTCCACAAGCTTATTTTCCACAAGCTCTCTGTCACTTTAGTTTATAGCTCCTCTTTTGGGTTGGGATTTTATCCTACTGACTATATTTTGTCTTTCTGACTGCTCATTTGCAGGTTTGCAGCAGAGTTGCAAAGTTTTCCAGGGCCGTATAACATAGTGAAATATAAGACTTCAATTCAGCTTGACAAAAGTTTGAGTGTTTTCTTCTTCTTTCCCTCCTGTTCTTTCGTACTTTTTCTCCCTTGTCTTGTTCCCTTCTGTATCTCCTTTTCTTTTCTTCCTCCTTGCAAGTAATTTTAGCAGCTAAGCACTGTCACTGTGCTCAGCTGTTATGTTCTTATCTTTTGTTTTGCCCTTGCCTCTAGGTTTGTTCTTCATATTTTTGGTTTCGCAACTTGTTTCGTTGAGCCTTCATTGTCCTCGTTTCCCCTCTTCATGCACGGAGTGGCTGCTGGAGGCCTCTCTTCATGGTTCTGGGACGATTCCAGTGTTATGTATTTACCTGAAAAATATTTGCTTTGGGTTACATAGCTAAGAAACACAAAGAACTACAAAAACGCAAAATCCAAATATAAGCTCTGTTTTTGTTTTAATAAAAAGAAGTCAAAATTAATTGGCAAACAAAAGGATACAAACACTTCCTTTGATCCTATTTTGTTTCCTTTAGAAGGTATTTTTAAGACAGACTCTGAAGCCATTTCAAACTCTCCAAAGGCCATATCTGAAATATTTTGTCATATCAATGATATCGGATCTTATCACAACTTTGAATAATACATGACATGAAACATGGCTAACTGAAAATTGTGATATGGATTCTCTTGTTGGAGTATATAAATTGGAAACTAAAAGATACCAGAACATTGTCTTATGAAACATAATCTGCCATCAGTAGCTTAATACTATACAACTAAAACCAGTGCGTGCAGCTATTTAAAAAAAAAAAAAAAAAGCTTTATGCTTTATTTTCTATGGGATAACCAATGAATGGAGGACAATTTCATTGGCTGTTAGTGTAAATGATGTAAAGGCAGTTTTTTATGTTCTTCAAGGAGGGTAAGAGAATAGTTTGGTCTAAAAGAATAGATTTAGAAGTGTTAAATAGCGTTACTATGTTATTTAAATGTTTTAATAATGGTGTTAAACAGTATTCTGTAAATGTTATTTACATTATAATTGCCATTATAATATTATAATACAATAAATTACATGTTGTTGTACTCTTAAAATTCAATTGTCAGTGTATCTTCTTTTATATCAGGCTTAGCTGTTATAGTTGTAAAATTTAACTAAAAGTTACTCTGCAAGCATTCATATTGAAGCAAAAAGGGACAGAAGAATGGAAGTGGAAAAGATAGGTACAGTGTGAATATATTTCCTATGCGATACATAGAGACTATAGGACATGTAAATATTGCTGTGTGTATCTAGAATGATATCTATATCTCTATTAAAACATATGATGTATTTTTATGTCACTGCTTTTTCATATCTGGAGGCTGTGGTTTATAATGTAGTTTAGATCACCACAGTTAAAAAATATCTTGTTATTTTTTGTCTTTGGTTGTCTGGTATTTTTCCGATTTTCCTATAGGTGTTGAAGGTGAAAACAATTAAATGCTCGTTCAGACCGTTGGCTGGAGGTTGCCATTCCCTTAGCCCATGCAGAGGATGCAGGTTCTCATCTGCTTAGTTGAAGCCACTTAGTTTGACACCCAGTGGATATGGTTGAACTTGGACTGAAGTAGATCAGAGTTTGCGTGCAGACTCTCTGGAGGGGATACTGGTTTCCAGCCGGAGCATTGGTATCGAGCAGCTGAGGGATAATAGCACACAGCCCCATGGCTGTGTCAAGCACAATTGTGTGTCTGCGCCTTCATGCCCGTGTTGTTCAGGAACCTGGGGCTTTGATAATCCGCTTTTGCCTCAGTTCTGAGCACTGAACGTTGTAGGTCAGAAGTGATGTCTTTTAGATGGGGTCTAAAGAGGAAACTTTTGCTCTGTGTATTTGCTTTATGTACACTGACGTTCTGTATGTACTTGGCTCTAACCAATAGTGATTTTTTTCCTTTTATTAATCCATTTATGTATTCTTAGATTTGCAAAGAAAGAAATCAAACAAAATCAATATCTTTACTTAAAAACGGTTCTCCGGAGCTAAACTCTATCAGACTTCCACATAACACGGGAGCACTGACAGGTATTCAGCAGGAATCCTGTTCTGTGTCAGGCAGACCTCTCACATTTTGTGAGGGAGTTGCGTGAAGAAAACCTATTTCTCCTTATTCAAAGGAAAGAATCACTGTACATCACTGTACACTGTGCCGTGTGTCCTACTGATTACGTTCCCTTGCATCCCCAAAGCAGTATTATGTTATTCTCACTGAAAATCCAATATGTAGTCAAATGCCAGTTTCTGTTTGTTGTAGGTCAGTTTTTAAGTCCCTTTTACTGAAGGATTAAAAAGCTGTGGCGAAGTAGCTCAGGTAGGTGAGTTCAGTGTGCTGGATGTGCAGAAGCACAGTTTAAAAGTATAATGCCGAAGAAAGAGAGATGTAGCTATGAATTAAATTAATCTGCTTTAGGCACTGGTCTGTCTTTGCAGAATTCAGGGAATTTTCTGTAGGCTAAATGGTACCATCCAAATAATGACATCTTAGGCGTAGTGTTCTGTAGGCGGGTAATTATGTCTTTAATTTATGTTTATGATTCTATAATTTCTAGGCTGTTACCAGACGCCATCTCCGTCCTCCGTGTTAAAGGGCATCTGCTCTGCAGTCCAATGGTTTAAATTACAGAAACTCAGCATAAAGGCCTCTTTGGGATTCAGCAGATGTTTCTTAGTTAAGCTGTGAATCCCTAAAAAACCTGGTGTGCTGATTGCTGCATTGTTTGACACCTATTCAACCCTGATGGTTGGCAATCGCAGAGCTGATGATGGTGGGGAGGCTGATAGAATTGTTGTTAGCCTCCAGCAATCCTATGCTTAAAACCTGTGTTCCTTGTGATGATTTTTGTTATCTCTCTTGGGTTTTTCGTTCCTGGTCTCTGATCATCCACAGAAGTTATTTCTCTTAACTGTAGCTCGGTATTCTTTAGAACTCATGCATATGCTCTTGCGGTGTTGTCATATTGCCTTCTCTGCAGGGACAGCCACACAACTCGTGTGGGCCTTTCCCTTGGAGCAGCCATGTATTTGTCAACTACCTTCTGCTGATTTTCCCATTAATTTGGTAAACCGTGCTGGGCAGCTTTATGCTCCACATGTAGCCGTGTTCTTCTGCATGGAACTTCAATACATTGTGCAGGAAGGAGTAGTGTTCTTTGACCCGCCCATCATTCTTCAACTGCTTAAAGTGTTTCAAGAACTGGTGGGCTCATTCGCTCGTAAGTAATTTCATACACATATTGTCCCAAAGTTTGCAAGCTTTCTTCTGCATGCATTGAAGAAGTGGATGTTATGATTTACTGTCTTTGCTTGAAAAAAAATCATGGTTTGCATGTTGTCATCTCTGTCGAAGTCTGTAACCGAGGAGCCAGGGTTTGAAGTGTTTCTGAGCGTACGAAATATTTAAGGTTTTCTAGCTAAAATCACTGTGCAACTCTACATTCAACGGATACAGTGTACTGTAAAACAGGATGGTTACTTTTGCTTGCTGAGATAATGTTTTTAGACTAAAATCAGAGCTGTGAATTGCATTTACTCACTCAGCCAGCTTGTTTAAGCGGAGTACGTGACGTGCTTTCAACACTGTCCCATGGGCATGTGTGCAATTCTTTCCAAAAATCCATTTTCTGCAGTGTTGGCTGGACTGTGACCTTACGGCTGACTGTTTGAAGACGACGGACAGCGATCACACTTGAATTCTGCTTTTGGCTTAATTTGTTTTATTTACTTTTTTACTATATCTTTAGTAAATGTATTGATATGGTGTAGAATTATTACATCACTGACAGCGTCAGACAGTATAATACTGTATTTTGAATCACATTATACATCGCTATATCCGAAACAACAAGCCTTTTACTGTGAATTTAGCCATAGTATAGCTGACACATTTCCATGGTGATTGGTCTGCTTAGTAGTGGGATAAACACATCCTACTACTTGGAAAAGCACTGTGATAAATGTAAATGATTTTTCATTTAGAAACAAAAGAAATAAACAGAAAACTTCAACTATTGGTAACGAACTTGGTTTTGACATGATTGACACACAAACGTTATTTGGCCAAGCACTGTGCTGAAGACTCATTAGTTGAGAGTCCTACAGTTTTGTTAATTGTAACCTCGGAGAGATAAACGCAGATAATTAAGCACCAATCAGATTTGGGTCTGACTGTAATACACAGAACTGAAAAAAGATATCCATCTCAGGAAAAAAAAATGTTTTCTACATCAGCATAGTGAGATTTCTGGAATAGCTATCCAGCTAGCAAGGGAAAAAAATTCTTCTTACACTGAGGGCTGTATGTGCTAGATTTTTGAAAGGCATAAAATAATATGGTTGCTTGTAATAGCAGGAGGCTGGACTTGATGACCTGGAAGATCCCACATTCTTAAATTTCAAGATACATGGATAGGTATATATATCTACTATATATAAACTTATAGTATCGCATGAGAGGTGCTGTGGAGCCACACTGAGGGACAGGAGGAAAGTCATAGTAGCAGAGGATGTCAGCTTAAAATCAACACAGTTGTCTGATATTTTCATCATTTACAAAAATAAGTAAAAAAATAATCACTGAGAAGACATTTAGCTGGAGTGCTACAATATTATACTGTTCTTTAACAGTACTTTTATTTCTGTGGCTGATCAAAAATTATTGTATCTATTTTCATTTTATATTATGGTTAAGGTTTTGAGAACCAGAATGATTTTAAACTAAATGAAGAAGTGGATCATCTAAGAAGCACTGATATAGCTACTACAGTCAATGATGTTGAGAGCACCTGAAGCAGACTGTTCAATAAAATGAAAGGATGAGGGTGAAAATGAAAGACAAACAAACACTTTTTAGTCTAACATTTTAAATTTCACTATCACCTTCAGTCAGTCTAATCCTATAGATGCTTAAAGTCCACTGATGACTTAACAACAGACATGAACTCAAGCAAGAAAGGTTTCCGGCTGGATAGGAGAAAAAGCTCTTCACCATGAGGACTGCCAAGCAGTGGAAGAGATAGTCCAGAGCGGTTGTGCCCCATCTTCATCCCTAGAAGTTTTCAAGATCGAACTAGATAAATCCCTGAGCGACCTGGTCTGAATTCAGAGCTGACCCTGCTTTGATCAGGAGTCGGACAAGAGACCTCCTGGTGTCCCTGCCAGTTTTTACGATCCTATGATTAAGGCAGTTCCAGACGTCCACTGAAGAAAAGCTGCAGAGCTTAAGATCTTACTGCTTTGTGCTGGAGATAATGTTTGCCTAGAGAGCTGATGGAGACATGAAGCAGCTGGTGAAAGCTGTCCAGGCACACCCACTTGACTGTACTGAAGCATGTGAAGAGCTATGGGAGACCTGTCTGCTGGTTTTATTTTAGTGGTCAGTGCCACTGACCTCCAGCAACAAGTGGTGTAGAAATGCAGTAGCAAACCTCTGGAGAATAAAAGCATCTTAAATACCTTTGCCTTTCAAATATGAAAAGGGTGTTTTAAGAATTTACCCAAGGAGGAAGAAACCTATTTGAAGAAACAGTTTGTCTCTTTTAGAAAAGAGGCATAAGTCCAGGTCCTTTACCTTTCAGTGGTTTCCAGCTGATATCTGGAAATATAAAGGACACACCCTTGCACCAGAGCAGGAATTGAGAATTCAGTACAAAGAAGAATGACATCTGGTGTAAAACGTAGCTGTAATGACATCCCCTTTCTGAACTAATGGATAGTTAAGGCAGTAGCAGAGTTGAGATTCAAATGTGGATTTCTCAGCGCTTGTTTCTGTGCTCTTATCTGTCCTCTTACCCTCTCCTGAAGTGAGGTGACCCTCCAAGAAGTTTCAGAAAGCTCTTGGGAGTGCATCAAGCTTTTAAAATATAATTATGGTGTTATTCTGCTCCAGTGCCTCACCACCCTCAAAGTGAAAACTTCTTCCTAACGTTCAGTCTGAACCTGCCCTCTTCCGGTTTAAAGCCATTCCCCCCTTGTCCTATCACTACATGTCCCAGTAAAACTCTTTCCCCAGCTCTCCTGTAGGCCCCCTTTAGGGACTGGAATGCCCCAGTAAGATCTCCCCGGAGCATTCTCTTCTCCAGGCTGAACAGCTCCAACTCTTTCAGCCTCTCCTCATAGGAGAGGTGCTCCAGCCCTCGGATCATCCTCGTGGCTCTCCTCTGGACACGCTCCAGCAGGTCCATGTCCTTCTTCTGTTGGGGACTCCAGAGCTGGATGGTGGTAAGGCACTGGAACAGGTTGCCCAGAGAGGCTGTTGAGGCCCCATCCCTGGAGGTGTTCAAGGCCAGGCTGGAGGTGGCCTTGGGCAACCTGGGCTGGTGGGAGGTGTCCCTGCCTATGGCAGGGGGGTTGGAACGCGATGATCTTCAAGGTCCTTTCCAACCTAAACCATTCTATGATTCTGATTCAAGTATTTTCAGCTCTCTCACGTACTAGAGTTAAGCTACCATCGGTACATTTTCACTTTAGCAGAAATTTACATGGTAGTGAAAACATGCCATTTATATTTGAACAACGTTAATGATGTCCTGGTTTTGCAGCACGTTAATTTCCTTTTCTTCTGTATTTTTAATATTACAGCCTGATGTTAGTTACTTTTGCTGGTCACCTGGATATGGTTGAGTACCTGAGATCGTAAGGTGCTTCTTAGGAAGCCAGAGATCTGGAGGTCGTACAGCTTTGCACTGGGCTGCAGGCAGAGGACGTCGTCATTTTATTGAATGGATGGTTGATGATGGCTGTAATGTAGGTATTTTATCTATACGTTTTGCAGAGAAGACAGCATTGTCCCAAATGTGAAGAGGTTAATCTTTTATACCCATGTTAGTCCTGCACTGATACATTTCTGAATCCTTTGGGCAAAAAGAGTATTGCTGCTTAATGGAAACGTATTGGCCTGAAAGGATGATGACAATGGTGTGGGTTCAGAAAAGTGAAGAACTGTGAAAATGACTGAAAAACGAGGGAGTGGATAAAACCCTGCTAATATGATAGCAATAAGTGGAATAACCTCCAAGACTTTAGGACAGAGATGCTTTCATTGTAGCCGTTTTGTAATTAGATCTCTCCTCTTCAGCTATATTTAATTAATAGGAAAATAAAAGTTCCCTGATAGGGAACAGGGAGTAAGGAAAATTTTCTCATTAGTAGTTGATACAGGATATAATAGGGAACATTGCTTGCCTATAATTGTACATTTTTAGTTTTAATAAAAGGATGATTTTTTTTTTTTTTTATTTGCAGGCTTCTGTGAAGCAGGAGATAGGCAGGATTGCCTGGTTTTGGTTTCACATCGTAGAGAGGCACTAATGTGCATTAGCAAACAAAATTGGACATATTTAGTAATAGCTCAGTAAATATTAGCAAATGGATGGTATAATTTAATCAACATGGTTGCAGCTGATAAGGTGTTGAAAAGCTCTGATCAAGACGGCTGGGATGCTAAATGAAAAGCTGAAGATTCAGAGATAAGGATTGATGGATATAATGTTATTCTAATTGGGAATAGTGGAGAACGTAAAGCACTGAGAAATTAAATTGATGACCTGTAAAACAAGCTTAGATTAAGAAAAAAAACCAGATTGATAGAGGTTTCTGCAGGAGTGCAGACAGAGCAAGGGGCAAGAGAAGGTTGGGTAAGTGTTGGATAAGCTTAATTTCTGCCTAATGGTTTTCTTAAAGATAGTCAGGATAATACGTGTTATGTTATAATGGTATAGGTGTCACTCAAAACTTGTATACTATGTATAGTCCTTTGTAGAATTGAGGGTGAGGCTAGCTTTTTTCTCCCCTTACAAATACCCTTTCTTCCCAGAGTCATCTTGTTTGGTAGTTGTGAGTTATGCCGAGATTCTCTGTCCCTCAGTTCACATCACTCTGATCCTAACATTGAATTGTCTAGGTTGGAAGGGACCTTGAAGATCATCAAGTCCAACCATCAACCTAACACTGCCAAAACCACCGCTAACCCATGTCCCTCAGCACCACATCTACCCGTCTTTTAAGTACCTCCGGGGATGGTGGCTCCACCACTGCCCTGGGCAGCCTGTGCCAATGCTTAACAACCCTTTCGGTGAAGAACTTTTTCCTAATATCCATCCTAAACCTACTCTGGCGTAGCTTGAGGCCATTTCCTCTTGTCCTATCACCTGTAACTAGTGAGAAGAGGTCAACCCCCACCTGGCTACTGCTTCCTTTCAGGTAGTTGTAGAAAGTGATAAGGTCTCCCTTCAGCCTCCTTTTCTCCAGGCTGAACAACCCCAGTTCCCTCAGCTGCTCCTCATCAGACTTGTTCTCCAGGCTCCTCACCAGCTTCATTGCCCTTCTCTGGACATGCTCCAACACCTCAATGTCTTTCTTGTAGTGAGGCACCCAAAACTGAACACAGTACTCGATGTGGGACCTCAACAGTGCTGAGTACAGGGGGATGATCACTGCCCCAGTCCTGCTCCCCACGCTATTCCTGATACAGGCCAGGATGCCATTGGCCTTCTTGGCCACCTGGGCACACTGCTGGCTCATATTCAGGCAGCTGTCCACCAACACCCCCAGGTCCATTTCTGCCGAGCAACTTTCCAGCCACTCCACCCCAATCCTGTAGTGCTGCATGGGGTTGGTGTGACCCAAGTGCAGGACCCGGCACTTGGCCTCATTGAAATTCATAGCATTGGCCTCGGCCCATCGATACAACCTGTCCAGATCCCTCTGTAGAGCCTTCCTACCCTCAAGCATGTTGCTGCCCCTGCCTAACTTAGTATCACCTACAAACTTACTGAGGGCGCACTCGATCCCCTTGTCCAGGTCATTGATAAAGATATTAAAGAGAACCGGCCCCAGTACCGAGCCCTGGGGAACACCACTTGTGACCAGCCGCAAACTGGATTTAACTCCATTCACCACCACTCTCTGGGCACGGCCATCCAGCCAGGTTTTTAACCAATGATGAGTATGGTTACTCCCTTCTGCCAGCAATTTGGGTTGAGGGAGAAAGGCTGCTTGACTGTCTTTGGAGGAGAGTAGGAGGATGTGAACTATGAAACGGAGATTTGGTGCATGTAGCAATGTCCCAGCTCTGGAGAGCAGGATGGAGCAGAGCACCCCCATTATTTACCCCGTATTACTGTCTCAGCTGTCAGTAGGTTACCAGAGTTTCTGTCTTAATATTTGTTATACAAGTAATTTTATGGCTAAGGTGCTTATAATTATATACTTTTTATTACTTAATTTATTCATAAGGCTGTACAGTACAACATACTATTCATGTTTATGCTTTGATGCTTTTTGATGAAAAAGAAGGAAAAGTTCTTTACTGGGAACTGCAGTTCTCTGGGAGGCATTGCCCCCGGGCACGTGCTGCTGCGGGTGAACATGTCTGGAGAGGAGAAGTTTGGAAAACTTTCTGTTTAGCAGTAGCTGCTGAGAAGCATTTGTCTTGACTTTTTTCATGCCGTTTCCAGAGTATAAAGGGCAGTAATGTTTTTTGTTCCTCAAAAGACAAGCGACTTTGAAGAGGAAGGGCAAGGTGCAGGATAGCGCCTCTCCTAGAACTGTATTGCACTGGGAAATAACCTTTCTTCTTTAAGCTTTTGCCCATTTTCTTGTTGTACTCTGGGTGACTTTGGGCTGCTGTTGGAGATGAATATCAATTGGAAAACTACCAAATTCAGCACATTCTCTGGAGCTTCCTTGCAGCTGCAATATTTTTATGGTTGCGTTTCTGCATCCTCAGTACTTGGAATAGGCACATTCTGTAAGAAAGACATTGAAGTTGCTTAGTATCTGAGTATATGAGCTCTGTTCACCATTGATAGAATTGCTGAACCATTTTTATATCTGTATTTTAAGCACTCCAAGATTCCAGTGACTATACTGTCAATCAGGATGGGGATTGTTAGGGCTTTTGATTTCCACTCTGGCTACTTCATAGACTTCTATAGAAAAGTTGGTCTTTATTTTTTGGTGTGGAGGGCTTGTAGCTGTACCCATTCTAAAGGAGTCAGAGGGTGAATATGTTCACTTGGATGAGTTTCTGATACTACTAACTGTGCCCTCAAGGAGATCTTATCCACACAAAAAATTCAAAGGATCTGTGATTAGAACTTGATGCTGGGAAAAGTACTGGCTTTGAAATAATACAGTTTTTTGGACAGAGGGAAGAGTAATCATTGGCTGAATTGGTGAAATAAGAAGTGAGTAAGGTTAAGTTAAAGTTCCAGCAGCAACCAGACCTCTCGTTGGAAAATATGTTTTGGTTAAAGCCTTCAGAAACTTCAGTACATTCTAGATGAGGGAATGTAAACAGTCAGAGCTGAGACGGTGTTCAGGTGCAGGTTCACAGAATGAAGAAACCAGGTCTCAGGGTGTTTTAAGAGTCTAGAAAAGTGAAAGTTGTAGGAAAAAGGCAATCTGAAATGTGAGCATATTGAAAGTGTAATTCATCTATTCTAATCAATCAATTTAACTGTCTTTGCTGTTATTTATGATGGTGCTTCTGGATATTATTAGTGTATATCTGAGGTTGCAAAGCTTCATGGCAGAAACGAGAGAAAAAGTGGGGGGAAAGGATAAAAAAAGAAGAGATTCCTTCAAGAGGCTCGTAGAGGATCTTCCTTTGTAATCACCTTTGGGTTTGGGATTGGCTTGAATGACTGAAAAAAACATGGTCTGGCAAAAGAATTGCGCCCCAGCAAAATCTGCACTGCTGTACTCTGGAGTTGTAAGATGACACTGGGAATTACTCAAGTAGTAAATCTGGAGCTTGGCTTTACACTCTGGCCTGGCATAGCAAATGAGCTGTACCCACAGTGTGCTGCTCTCCTCACTGACTGAAATACCAAGTGTGCCCGTCTGAGCCAGGCACAGCACCACCCTGGGAACCGCTCGGATCCGCGCGCCTTGGAAAAGGGAAGTTAATGCTCAAAAGACAGGCCTGGCTGAAATACGAAGGGAAAAAGAAGCTCATTCATCTAGAGGATTTAGACAAAATTGGCTAGGGGAGATGCAAGTCTGTCAAAAAGACAACAGAGCACAAAGAGGATACAACAACAACAACAAAAAAGGAATGAATGACAGGATAATGATAAAGAGGGAATATGTGACAAAAGGGTATGCTGGATGTGGAAGGGCCAAGATTGCGCAGACTTTGTTGAAAAGAACTGAATAACAAAAAAGCGAGTGCGAATGTGCCCGTTGCAGAGCTGCTGAGGCACAGGACGGAGCTCGGGGGGGACAGGGGGGTCTCCGAGCTCAGCCGCGGGTCGCAGCCTGTGCGCTCCCCCGGGCGATGGGTAGGGACACCCATGCCTGAAAGGGGAACTGAGAGCTTCAGGAGGTTCAAACCATACGGATCGCATTTCAGCTGTTGTTGTGTAGTTTGTTACGTCTTACTGAATGCCTGAGAATATTGGAATTTTATGTATTCTCTCTGCTCTAGTAAATCTGGAGGATTTTTCTGTCTTCAGCGCTGTTATTTTCCTTTAATTTAGGTTAGTAATTTAAGGCAATAAATGGAAAATAATTGCAAAGGAAGGAATAGTCTAAAATTTATAAAAAATACATTTTTAGGGAAAAGAATTGTGAGCACTGAATCTATTCATTGAATGAATATACTTTGGATACTTTCCTAACGCACTTCAAAATTATGCTAACGATAAACAAGAAGGAGTTTGATTAATTTTTGCAGCTGTTCCTGACCTATGTTTTTATATAAATATGTAAGTCTCACACAGACTACTTGGGCATTACCTAAAAATTCTTTCAGACCATCTGTTTGATGCGGTTTCCAATTTACGAGGCTTTACTTACTGCCAAAATGAAACCGATGGTTTCTGTACCAATCTAACAACTCTGCATTGCATCCTTGTGTGGGCTGTAAGTAGCAACAGGGGTATTAAAGTGCTTTTGGTACTTTATGCTTTGTTAAACCTTAGTCCATGCTGTAGTGCCGATCACCAGCACCCCGGATTAGATTGGCGTAGGACATAGATTATACCTTTCAGACAGGATTTAGAGTTATTGTTTCAGTGTCTGCTCCTTCTTGGACTCTGGGAGGAAGTTCCCGGACCTGCAGCTGCAGCAGCTAGCTGTTGGGATTGTTTTCTCCGGTATTTAGGTAGATTTAGATTAGATATCAGGAAGAAATTTTTCACTCTGAGGGCGGTGAGCCCCCGGCGCAGGGTGCCCCGAGAGGCTGTGGCTGCCCCATCCCTGGAGGTGTTCAAGGCCGGGTTGGACGGGGCTGGGAGCAACCTGGGCTGGGGGGAGGTGTCCCTGCCCAGGGCAGGGTGTGGGACTGGGTGATCTTTAAGGTTCCTTCCAACCCAAACCATTCTATGATTCTATGGTTTTTTAGGATCTTATTTCTAAAGTTGATGATTCTGCAAAATATTGATTATTATGGTTCTCTTTCAAGTCTGTAGTCACGACTGGGGCTGTGCACTGTGAATGCGTGTTGGCACGTGGCAGGTAAGCTAATGCAACTCCTCTAAAGTGCTCTTCATCAAACTTAAAGGTGTCAGTACTACATAATTATACTTGTTCTGTTGCTGCTGGAAAGTGGAGGAGAAACTGCTGTTAAGAACGAGACAGCTAAAGTAAACATAGCTTTCTCTCTTTTTTTTTTATTGTTAAAAGGAACATGCTATTGGTTTTGTCTTTCAGTATTGTAAAGGACTCCTGGAAGACTGGAAGTTCTCACAGGCATATATGAATAATTTCTATATATTGATTTTCTCGTTCTGGGTTTATATTTTTAAATGTATTTCTTTCTCCTTCTTTAATGTTTTTTCTTTGTTTGGAGTTTGGTCAATTTATTAGAAGACAAGAAGAGAAAAACGGCTATTTCCCTATCTTCCAGCTCAGAGATGAGTGACTTGGATAACTTTGTTTTTTTTTTCCACCAAGAAAGTGAAAATACGAGTACTGGACCTCAGTTAAATGCTGTAACTTGCCTGATTCACCTCTAGTATTCAGTTTTTTGGGTCTTTGTCACTCATTAAATGGTGGAGCTCAGCCTCCTCTTCAGCGTGTTCTCCTGTATTTAAGTGTATCTATGGGATTTACAGTCACTGTTTTCTTATAACAAACCCCAAACCCTCTTGCATACAGAGTTAGATGTAGAGCAAGAAATTCAGATAAACAAGCATATTTTTTGGCATTCCCCTGAGGATATTGCAAACTGTCTTTAAGCTGCTGGAAATTAAATGCTGAATTATTTCTTTTTCTTCTCTACTGCTTCCCTCTCCCCTTCAAGACCTTTTTAACTTTCATGATTGTCCCTTTAGTAAACAAAAAATTAGCATTTCTTACCCAACCTTGTTAATACTAATCTTTAAATTTTCCAAGGAGGTGCTTCTTTACTTCAAATTATGAGCACAATGCTTGTGCAGCAAATTTAGCTTCAGCTCTAGAAATGAAGAATATGTTCAAGGTATTAGGGCATCTAATATTTTTTTTCAGAAAAGTGTATTAAGCTACGACAAACCTGATGTATCTTTGTAAAAGAAATACACTTTATCTTTTGACGTTCAGAATTAATAAGCAATTTACAACTTCAATAGTAAAATAATCTGATATAAATGACCTGATGTCTTTTCAGATCTGTGTGACAGTGACACAGATGGGAGGGAAAAAAGGAATTGCCACTGTTCAGATCTACTCAGAAAAAGGTATCGTTCCCTTTAAAGATGTAAACCCTTTATTTTTGCATTTGACTTAGCCTGGTATTAAATAATGCCTTAATTTACTTTAAATCATTGCATTATTGTATGTATGGTATTATTTCATATAGCCTACTCTGAAAGGGTCATTGAATAAAAATTTAGAGGAAATTCTATTTTTGTATCAACACATTTTTAGTAGGAGGCTGTGTTGATTGCACAGAAAGAGAGAAATGGTGGTTAATTCCCATAGGGTGGTGAGGAAGAGTTGTGTTTCAATACAAACAGCATTCAGTTTTCACTGTGCGACGACTACTTAGAAGGTAATAGGACACTAAACTTTGAGAACAGAGTGTAGAATTTATGTGAACTCATCTTAGCCACAGCTAGTATTTGATGATTGTCTGCACGTTATAGCATGAAATATGCATAGGCTATCATTTTAAACATTTTTTTTTAATACATTGTAATTCCTTCCAGTTCGTAAAGTGGAATATTGTAGTGCTCTCAGGTACTTGCATTGCTTTGAAATGGCCATGCTACCCAGCAGCCAAGGAATTACTCGTGCAAACTTACCGCCAAAATACAAAGTTTGCTCCAAGAAGAAGTAACTTTCATTTTTTTGATCCAGCCTACTCAATATTTTTCATATTTGATGATAATGAAAAATGCCATGTGGCTTCCTCTTTACTTCTTGTTATGTTTTTCTCAAAGATGCTTATACTACCAGTCCTCAGTGCATCACTGTTTTAAGCCATGATGTGGACAAGTTGCCAGAACAACAAATACATTCACAGAAAAATGCTACTGAAAATTGAAAGTGGAAATTAAAATACAATTAAAAAATAATTGTGTAAGGTACTTAAACACTTTACAAGAAGAAAGCTTCTGAAATTGTTGCAGAAACATTTCACTTTACTGGAGAATATACTGGTATTTCCCTGTGATATTACTTTACTATCTGATTTAGATAAAGGAAAAAGGACCATATTTCTAGGATATGCTTTCATCTATTCTTTTGGTTTTGTTTTAGGTAATTTTAAAATCGGAAAATATTCCTAGCATTCCTTCTCCTTCAGGATAGTATCGGCAAGGAAAACTGTTAACTCAGAATTTTAAAAACAACCAAAACCTTCCAAAGAAGACACAGCAAATTGTGGAGCCCCGTTTTCTGTTATTTCTTCTTCATGTGATGCAGATGTCAAACTATAGCAGTTTAGGAAGTTTTTAGAGAAATCTGGACATGGAGAAAGGGGTTCAATTCCACCAGGGCAGGAAATGGGAGGGAAGAAGTGAGGAGGATGGGAGAGATTAGAAACCTGCTGCCTGGGAACTCGGAACGGCGGGCAAGGAGGCTTGGACTGGGTGACAGGGGTCAGGAGGGAGCCAGAAAAGTCAGCCTGGCTGTGACGGAGCCGAGACACAGGATTCTGTGGCCCGTTTGCTGGCAGCAAGTGTCTCTGGCACCGATGATCAAATACATTCTTTGTCGTCTACCCACTGCTGCTTCTGGAAGCCCATCTATTGGGCTGCTTATGACAAAAAAGGCTGGTCAGGTAGGGTCAGGCATGCCATAAGGTATGATTTCTGTGTTTTGGAGGTTTAAAAAGTAGTCTTAGTTGTCTTTATGCCAAGAAGCATCAAGATTGCAAAGTCAAGTGTTGAAAAATGCAAAGTTAAAGTTGCATTAAAAAAAAAAAAAAAATACAGTCCTTTCCTCCGAATAAAGCATTGTCTAATATATAGCATAACCAGGTATTTATTTTTTCCCCACAGGGTCATTTGCACATAAATAATGTAAAGTGTAGTAGTAGGTAGACAGTGCTTACAGTTTCTACAATGGAAAGGGCCTGCAGGTCATGATTCCCCCGCTCTTGCAAATCTGCCAGAACTCGCAGGGCAGAGAGTTGGAAGCGTTGTAAAATTGCTGGTGTGCTCACACACAGCTGAAACGCAGCTAATGCCATGCCATTCAATGCCGTATACTTAAAATCTTGAAAAGTGACCCGTGTAGCCTACTTGCCCAAAGCTAATTCTGGCCCACGGAGAAGCAGGTGAGCTATTTCTGCAGCTCCGAATTTCTGCTCCGTAATCGCTGGAACAAAGGCAGCTGTGTGAAGCTTAACGGTAGTGGCTTTACATTCTGTGCCTCTACTACACGCTCTTTCTGTGCTCAGCTCTTTCTGGGGTTTCCGTTTGCGGGAGAGCCAATGTAGGCAGTGGCTTTTTTTCTGGACGGGACGCTGTTCTTGCTTTAACTGGAGTTCTTTTATGCAGCGAAGGTCTCCTTTTTCAGTTCTGTTTAACAGAAGGAAAATGCCCTGGGCATATCTACGTATAGAAACACCAGTGACACGCCAACGAAAGGTACGTGCGAGAAAAAAAGCAACCTGTGGCATGGTATTTTTAATTTTTTTGATATGTCTACTTCAAGCAGTGAGATTATTCATGCCCTTTTCTCACAGCATGTTGTATTTTATGTTGAGGAAACTGGCGTTTTCTTAACCATTTGGGTAATTACATAGGCAAAACACCAAATATAATTAAGAATGCATTAATTGAGAGATAGTACTGAAGAATAAGCATAGTTCAGCTGTCGAATTACCAGCTTGTCTTTGCTTGAAGCACCTTCAGGTGGAAGATTCTACTAGAAAGGCACATGTAAGTTAAAACCGGCTGCATTGGCAAAAACCCGCTACATTGCATAGTTTGTGAAAAGTTTAGCAAACAGAAGTTTAGCTGAGAGATTGGAAACGAATGGTTCATAGAAACGGTATGCTGGTCTATCTGCGTTCATACCACAAACACTCTGTAATGACATTAAGCAGTTAATTACTCACCACTCCTAAACATTTTTTTAACAATAGCGCCTTTTCAAATTAAAAATATGCTTGTATTTTTAGATAGGCTGCCTTAAAGGGTTTTTGAAATGTTTCTGTTCCTTCCCTTAGTTTGATTGTTTACAACCATACGAAACACTTTGCCATGTTATCTTTATAAATATATAAAATTATTCTTGTCCTGATGCTATGTGCCAGAAAGTTGTGTATTCATAAGTACGTTAAAGGATATAAAGTTAGATATGTAAAAATTAGACACGTAGTAGAGCATTAGAAATTTATTGTTCACTTGTACAGACACACAATACCTGCATGTGTCTTCAAAAAACAAAAAAAAGGGGGGGGAAAAAAAGGGGTAATGGAAAAGAAATAAATCTTTGTCGTGATGATGATGTTGGGTATTCGATTTCTGAATGAACTGAATTCCAAGAGTTCAAAACTTAATCTCAATACACTCTGGGTTTTTAGTGCTTCTCTCTTGAAAGTATTATGTCTCAAGGGCAGCTGCCTGTAACGTATGGGGTATCTTCAACTTTTGGTAATGTCTGGTACAGGTATCTGGAAGGATGGTCAGCTTGCAGAATGAGTTTTAGCATTACTGAGTTTAGAAAATTGTGTTTTGGAGAATGCTTGTAAGATAAGGAATGAATTTGTTAACTGCTACTTGGTAATTTATAGTTAAATTAAAAAATACTGTTATTTGATTGGAAATTAATATTGCATACTCAAATGAGTAGAAGAAATCAGAATTGAAACTAAGAAAAAAGCTATGCAACTGTTTCTTTTCTTAGCTTTTGAAAAGGCTCTCAAAATATTCCATGAAATTAAAAAAAAATCTTGCTACTCTGGTAATTGATAGCTCTTAAAAAAAATCCAGGAATACTCAACCCGAGAGATTTTATGGGGAGAAAGAGGGTAAATATGCAATTTTCTTTTTGTTTCGCACATGTTTATTCATTTTTTGTGATGGTGTTTTGTACTTACTGTTCTACTGATGGGCATAATAGCGGCACCGTCGTGCAGTGCTGCAGGCAGAGCGCACTGTGTTCTTGTCTTGCCTCTGGAAAGGGGACTTGTCCGTACCCGTGTCTCATGTTGAGTGGGTTGAGGCTGAAATATGTGTATGGAAGAAGAAGACAGAAGGGAGGAGCAGACGTCAGCACGGTCTGTTCAGAAGATCTCTCCCACAAAGATAAATTGAACACTATAAATCCTGAGGATTTAAAGGGTGATGTATCTTAATTTTTAAAGGTGGCTTAAAAGTTAAAGTTTGCTGAGCACAGAGATAGATGAATATATTATGACAGGACTTAAAGCCTCTGCTGACAGCACTTCTTTGTCACCAGATACTACAGGTTCCTCCACTGAGCAGCTACCACAGAGCAGCAAGTATTAAATTTCACATCCTGGTGTGTCCCATGGTAATTTGTTTGCTTCCACTGTCCTTAAGAATGTAAAACCATTCATCTGGTTTTTACAATGGAATTTTACATGACATCTGCACGCCTAATCATAAAAACACTAATTTGGTATGAAAACATCACACAGCCAGCTACTACTCACGTCCTGGGGAAAAAAAAAATGCACCAAACAAAAGAAGTATTTGGTAGCTTGGGTTTGGGTTTCTTTTCCTCTTTAAAAGCCTTTTCTGCCTGCAGTATTTTGCATCTCAATGTGTACAACTATATTTGCATGTCTGCTAACTGGAAGGATTCCAGATTATATGACTGTTGTATACATTGCACCTACTCGTCAGTTTTACTATGAAAAAAGATCAGCTCATACATAGTGTGCCATAACCGCCTCGCGTTGGTTTCAAGTAATGGTAGTCATTTTTATGGGATGCTCAGGTTTGCTCGTCCTTGTTCCAGACAGGGAATTATGACTTTTTCCATATGGCTAGAAATCTCTAGCTTTAGCCCCGTCTAACATAAGATAGTAACTCTGTTAGATGATATGTACATGAAATCATGCACTCTTAACTGTAAGACGACATTCCCTGTCGCTGGATATATATGCTTCAGCTGCTTGTTTTAGAAAAGCGTTAATAGTTAATAAATTTGACATATACTTTTCTGCTTAGTAATCTTAGTTCATAGCTTGTTTAAATACATTTTTTCGCTCCTTCTCTCTCTCTCTCAATGAATTGTTAAAGACAGTAAAAGGTGTTACATTACTGATGCCCTATTGCCTCCGGGCTCCCGCTGCTCAGCTGCAGAAGCCAAGGCTGTCCTCTCGCACCTCATCCACCACGAGTGACTGCGCTTTCTTATTCTAGCTACAGCAGATGTGATAACAGACAGCGTGTGTTGATGTTCGTGCAATTTGTCGGCCCAGGAATACACTAACAGCCAGGGATGAGGCTCTTAGAGGGATACAAGCCAGTGAGTAAGACCATTTTAACGTAAACACTCCACTGTGCTGGGACCGGGGACGCCTCGCAGTGTCCTTATTATCATTCTTCTGCTGTCTTCCCCCATGAATGAAAAAGCGTGTCTGTGATGTTTCTCTAGGGGGTGGAGGCCCTCATTTGTAAGTCCAACAGGTTCCCAGCATCACCCGAGAAGCGTTCTAGCTTTGGTGCGCTCAGTCCAGGGGCCTGTGGCCTGTTCCGGGCCCAGCGGTGGTGAGGTGGCTGCTTGCAATTACAGGGGTGGGACTGGGTGCCCTGGGTGGATGTTTCTATTTCTGTACTAGTAAGACTGCATGGGTAGGTCACGTTTATTTTAAACCTGAAGTTTACTTTAAAGCTTCAAGTTCATAGATGTGCTAAATCTTACCTAAGCTGGTGCCGTTAAATTCAAATGTTAGAACTGCTGAAGCAAACAGATATTACAAACTTTTTAGTAATTTAATTTCACCTTCTTCTTACACTACTTACAATTTTAACTTATGATTTCCAGCAGTTATCAGAAATGTTTTGATATGGTGTGATGACTTATTCTAAAAATGGGAGTGTTCAAATAACAAACTGAGATCATGTCTCTGCTTAAAACAGACATGTCCCCTTTACCCCCCCCCCCCCCCATTTTAGATATAAAGCCAGTGATGACAGGAAGAAATTAGTGTTTTAAATACAAAATACGCAAAGTACATAAAATGCATCATTTTGTTTTCAACTGCATTGCTGAGCATCCCACTAAGTTAGCATCCTACTGTTGTAGTGACTCTCTGTACATAAAGCACTGTTGTTGCTATTAGAGCTGCTTTAAGAATTGGCGGATGAAGTTGCCAAGCCACTGTCCATCATATTTGAGAAGTCGTGGCAGTGTGGTGAAGTTCCCACTGACTGGAAAAGGGGAAACTTAACCCCTATTTTTAAAAAGGGAATAAAGGAAGGCCCGGGGAACTACAGGCCGGTCAGTCTCACCTCTGTGCCCAGCAAGATCAAGGAGCAGATCCTCCTGGAAACAATGCTAAGGGACAGGGAAAATAAGGATGTGATCGGTGACAGCCAACATGGCTTCCCTAAGGGCAATTAATGTTTGACAAATTTGGTGGCCTTCTAAGATGGTGCTACAGCGTTGGTGGATAAGGGAAGAGCAACTGTCACCATCTACCTGGACTTGTGCAAAGTATTTGACACTGTTCTGCACAACATCCTTCTCTTTAAATTGGAGACACACGGATCTAATGGATGGACCACTCAGTGGATAAGGAATTGGCTGGATGGCCGCACTCAAGGAGTTGCAGTCAATGGCTCGATGTCCAAGTAGTGTTCCTCAGGTGTCAGTACTGGGACTGGTGCTGTTTAACATCTTTGTTGGCAAAATGGACAGTGGGATTGAGTGCAGCCTCAGCAAGTTTGCCTAAGACACCAAGCCGCGTGGAGCAGTTGACATGCTTGAGGAGAGGGATGCCATCCAGAGGGACCTGGACAGGCTGGAGAGGTGGGCCCAGTCAAACCTCATGAAGTTCAACAAGGCCAAGTGCAAGGTGCTACATCTGAGTCAGGACAATCCTAAGCACAAATCCAGGCGGGACAGAGAATGGATTGAGAGCAGCCCTGAGGAGAAGGACTTGGGGGTGTTGGTTAATGAGAAGCTCAACATGAGCCAGCAATATGCGCTGACAGCCCAGAAAGCCACCCACATCCCAGGCTGCATCCCCAGCAGCATGGCCAGCAGGGCGAGGGAGGGGATTGTGCCCCTCTGCTTCGCTCTGGTGGGACCTCACCTGGAGGACTGCATCCAGCTCTGGGGGTCCAAACATAAGGACACGGAGCTGTTGTAGTGGGCCCAGAAGAGCTCCACAAAGATGCTCTGAGGGCTGGAGCCCCTCTGCTGGGAGGACAGGCTGAGAGAGTTGGGGGTGTTCAGCCTGGAGAAGGCTCCGGGGAGACCTTAGAGCTCCTTCTAGTCCCTAAAGTGGCTCCAGGAGAGCTGGGGAGGGACTCTGGATCTGGGAGAGGAGCAATAGGATGAGGGGGAATGGCTTTAAACTGGAAGAGGGGAGATTTAGATGAGATATTAGAAAGAAATTTTTCAATTTAAGGGCGGTGAGCCCCTGGCGCAGGTTGCCCCGAGAAGCTGTGGCTGCCCCATCCCTGGAGGTGGTCAAGGCCAGGTTGGACGGGGCTGGGAGCAACCTGGGCTGGGGGGAGGTGGCCCTGCCCAGGGCAGGGGGGTGGGAACTAGGTGACCTTTAAGGTCTCTTCCAACCATTCTATGATTATATGAACTGCTTTTGTGAAGCATTTATTTTGCTATTCAGCAACAAATTAACTAAGTCTATTTTGGTTTATCAATAAACACTAGTGCTATATTGCTACAATGGAGAATAAGTGGGAAAATTAAATAGAATTACACTTACTGGAATGAGATCCAAGTTTCTATCAATGCTTTTATTTTTGCTTAAAGAAACAAAAACTACAAGCAATGAGGAAACTAACCTATATAAGGTAATAGTTTCTTCTCCTATTTCAACTGATATTTGAAAACTGTTTTTATTACAGCATAGGTGAAACAACTGTATTCAGCAGTGCTACTGCAAAGGTACAGAAGAGATCAGGTGTAATGCTACCACATACTTAAGAGATGATTTTTTTTTGCCATGTCTTAGGATAACCAATGTCTATGTATTAAAATATACATTTTGATTTGAAAATTAAGTAACCCAGAACAATATTTTAGAAGTTAAATACAAAACAGTAGTGAATATGCAAAATACAGTTGATAAGCAGAGCGATGAGGCGAAAGAAGTAAGTATAATAGTTGATTCTTAAAATGTGGTTCTTTGAAATGCTTGGCTTCCCCCCACCCCCTGCGTGTAGTGTATTGTCGGGCTAAACAGGACAGCTATGTAACATAGTGAGATGGGACTACCTTACACTGTGTAGGTTGAATTTAATTACCAAAGCATCAAAAAGGTAATGACACTGGAAGGCCTGATATCTGCATTGATACGTACTAACCCTATTGCGTTTGAGGAAAATGAGGTTAAAAAATATACAGTTTTATAATATACAGTACTTCTTCAGTAAGAGAACTTGTCCAAAATGAATGCATCCTCTTTTAGCACAGATTTCTCGACAATTTCAAACAGTAACGTGAGAGCTGAAATTACAGTACAACTGAGAACACTGAGTGATACTTTGGTTAAATACATATGTTACACGTCTGTGTGCAGATATCGGGCATTTCACCATGTTCCGGAAGAGATTTTTTTTACCCTGACATATTTATTCAAAAGTTTGTTATGAACCATTGAGATTGAGTTGCTTAGACATTTGATTTATCCATGAGTATCGGCACTCCTTGAAGAATAGATCAAAACTAAAAACTCTACATAGGACCAACAGAGCAGAATTATTCAAGTTCAATGAAATATTACAAAAAAGGCTTCCTTTTTAGGAAAACTCAGCTATGGTAAAAATATCTACTACAGTGCACTGCACTGTAATAAATATTCAACATAAATTAATAATTTACAAGTACCTGAGCAAGTATACAGAGCACCATAGCACAGCACAGCACCAAAGGCAGTAGCTCAGAATTCTTAAAAATAATGCTGTTTTAAACATTAAAAATTCTAAGTATTGTCATAAAAGTGAACTCCAGCTGGAGTTTAAAGATAGTGCAAACTTCTGTCTTCACTTTTTGAAATAAAGGTGGCAGATTTTCTAGTCATTTCACGTCAGCAGTGTTGCTGGACCTGGATACCTGTGGTGGATGCTTAGGAGCAGGTCTGTCGGAAAGAAAGAAAATAGAAAATTATTATTTAAATTTTTGTTAGTTCTCACTGCCAGCATCATGCTCGAGGTATGAAGATGAATGGTAAAACCTCTTAGTTATCAAAATTAACTTCAGACACGTAGCTTGGGACTCTCATCCTGGTAAGAGATCAGACATGTTACTGTATACACAAGTCCCATCAAGAAGCATAAATGGTACCAGGTGACTCCTTTTATTCCAATCATGTTTTAATTTCTGCCTGGCCAGTGGGATAGGCCACTTCAATGGTTCAGGTGTTGTTCTTTAAACTTTATTTCTTTGGGTGCCCATCAATTTTGCACCTGATCAAAAATGCTCCTTAATGTTGCAGAGCAGCAGTTGGTTTCAAAAAGTTGTAGTAGTCAGCTTGAAATATTAGTACTTTCAGAATATCTTGCTTGAATGGACAGCCAGGAGTTTAACCAAAATTCCCTCTTGCAGTCTTTTTGCTAGGAGTACTAGGAAACTAATGTGATTCTATTTTTAATTTTTCTGAGCAATATAAAGTCCCTCACTAGTGGAATTCCTGTAGCTTAAGATACTCCTTTTACCTTCCTTGGAGCTCACTTTTTATTTGCAGGAAACTGAAGAACATCGGGTATGAAAACATCATCGACTGCCCGCTAACACTGGGCACAGATATTTTACTTCCAGATTGTTTTTTCAATGTCCTCTTTTGGAAGAGCACAATTTGTGTGTTTTCTGAATGTTTTGGGTATTATTTTCAGATGATATAAGCTGATGTTGCATTGGGAAATGCATGCGTGGAAAATTGCTTTTATTGGTGGCTGATCTTAACAGCATTCAGTTCTCAGCCTAATTCTGCAGGTGGTCTGAGGAGGACTTTTTTTCCTCCGAGAGCTTTGTTTCTCTTGCAATTGGTGCTTATTTACTCCTTTCTTTGAGAGGTATTGTATTTGTTGGGCAGTTTTTATAAATAGACAGTCAGATGCTTACAGCCAAACCTTCACGTGTAGTATAAATTCTCATACTCATATATAAAAAAATAGTTGTTGTGTAGCTCTCAGCAATAGTTACAGCAGAGCATAGCCAAGACATTGTAGACCTGTTATTGAACGAAGTGCTAATAACGAAGGCATTTTGATTAGGAGAACTGACCTTATGGGAGTAACGTGAGGCAGAGCTTTGGTGTGTCCAGGCACTGCTGTGCACGCGCCGTTATAGCGCGCTTTGGTCAGAGGGTCTGCTGGTAGAGGCTTCCGAGGAGGGTTTGGTTTGTGGGTTTCCTGTCGTAAAACAGAAAGTCATATTAGTCTTTAGCATAACACATTCAACACAGCAACAATTGAGTTAAATTGAAGCTGAGTTCAGTGTAGTTCTGACCAGATATATTTAAATGAGTAAGCTATAACTTATTTTTTGATAAACAGGGGCTTGCATTTTAAAGCAAAGTTTTAATACTTTATTTTGATGATTATGTTTCTTTTGATTCTTTACTCTAGAAATACTGGGTGCATCTATGCTGGAGCTGATGATTAATCGGCGGTAAATGAAAAAAACATAGACTGAATACATAAACATCTAAAAGGAGTTATATAAAAAGATGGAAATACTAGAAATGACTTTAAAATGCAAATTCTGATGGCCACAGAAACAAACTGCTCCAGTCTAGTTTGAATTGCTAGCATCTGTGGAATTTTTTTTTAGAGATGCTGCTGTGCTTTCATTCTGTGGAATTAAATGATTCATTAATAAAGAACAGAAGTCATCTGCTGTCAGGAATGAGCTAATGTCTCTTCTGTGTGGTCCTTGAAACACTGCAAACATCGTAACATGTCTATTTGTGGTCTTCATTATGAAGAACTGGGACAGATTAAGTGACTTGCTCAGGGCATACAAAAACCCTCCACTATATCCAAAAACTCACTGCAGATCCTTCTACTATTTGAACTGCATAGTCATGCTTTTTCTAGGTAATGTTACTCTTTACTATTAGTTTGACGTAACTATCATTAGCAAAGTTGACCAAAAAGAAACAAGAAGAGCTTACAAGCATAATTAGCTAAAGAGCCCCTGGAAGATGTAATCAAAACAAGCAGAGGCATGAATCGCTCACGAATAAAGGGCAACTTTTCATGATTCCTTTTGAGCATCCCTTTGTTTTCTTACTTTTAATCGCAAATGTTTGTTCTTTCAAGACGAAAATGCAGGTTGACTATCAGTAGGCATTTTAATAAAATAGAAAATATGAAGCTTAAGTAAACCTTGTATGTAGTCATTCAAATTTACCACAAACTACATTTTTGAACTGCATACAACATCCCTTTTCTTTCTCACTATTGACATAACATGTACTAGTTCTTGAGTGAATGCGAAATAGCAACATGAAATTCTTTTTTTAACTTATTGTTGTTGCCAAATCTCTCATTCAATATAAAAATTAGTCTCGACTACCAGACAGAAGTAGTAGTCTTCTTCCACTATAAAACAAGTTAAACATGTTTTGCTATAATGTGTTTAGAAGCTTGTCTGCAAGTTCTGTCTTTGGGGAAAAAAAGATTGCAAATATTCTTGAAATAATCAGACCCAGCAAATGATCAAATAAACAGCACGCTTGTAAATACTCTCTGTAGCTTTATCTCATAAGACTATCCTGTTGAAAGTCACAGAGATAATTAAACACTTGCAAGGAAGTTCTTCAATACATGATACAGAACTAGAGCCCCAAAAATATTAAAGAGAAGAAATCTTACCACCAGGATTACTTAACCAAAGTTTACTTTGTGCACTAAATTTCTTACACAATGAAATCTTAATATATGTGTTTTGAAGTGAAATATACCAGTTTGGAACAGGTTAGATCAAAGCAGGAACTGATACTTTTAAAATAACGGAAGTACCTCTACAGTAAAATATAAATTTAAGTTGCTTATGTAATATTTTTTTTAAAATTCATAATGTTTATTACATGGGAGCATACATGCATCATTGCCTCGAGTGTGACAGCATTTAAAAAAAAAAAGTTGTAACAAACGCAAACCCATCAGCGTTTTAAAGACAGCAAACAATGAACGCGTCTTTGAGCACCATAAAGCCTTTATTCCCTCAACTGCTTTCACAGAAGTGGCCTTTTCCCTCAAGTACTTTTACATGATTAATCACAGGAATTAGTTTGATCACACGAGTGTTCAGCTGTTTGCTTGATCAGTCCCTAATTGTTATTACATGATTTGTGTTTACTCTTCAGTTGGCAGAATGCTTAGGTAGCGTAATTGGGAAGAGGAACCGGTCGAGGCTCAGCAGTCTGAAGAAACAAAGGTCTGAAGAGCTTAAGGTCTGGTAAGGATGAATGAACAAAAAGAGAGGAGAACTGTCCTTCTTTGTCTGTATTTATTAGCTGTGTCCTATGTCCAACCACCACCTGCGACACCTGATAGTAGGGATTGATCTTCTGAGAAGCTCAGAGCAGCTAAGTACTGATGGGACCCTGTCCTTTGTGTTTTTCCCCTTTTTTGCTGAGGAAGCTGGCTGAAATGGCTAAGCCATAGGTGCTGAGGAGTGAGCATCTTCTCATGGCTGAGCAGTAAGATAATCTTTGATGCCTAAGCCAAACTAATTCTTTAGGCCCTCTTATTCCAGAAGAAACTTCCACGTGGCGAAGTATGTTGAAACAGCAATCATACTATAAACATAACTCTGATGAGTGGATAAGCCCAACACCCCCAACACCTGATTTCTTTTTTTTTTTTTTTTCTCCAGAGCTTGTAAAAATGTCATCCTTGAGTTACTGTCCTCGAAGAGGAAGCGACAAAGAGGCTTCCCAGAAAGTCTAGTGTGGCAAGTTGGTAAGAAAGGGTAAAGGAAAGAGGGGAAAAAAAGGGAGGGAATTCAGATAAAAATGGAGATGGAGAATGTGCAATGGCACAGATGAAGAAAAATGGAGGAGCAATTCATAGAAAAGAGACGTCAGCACAGGAGAATGCCACCAGGAAAATATACATCCTTAGAAGCAGAGGAAAATATATTTGACGAAATAAACCCCCTCCCCCAAACCGATTTCAGGATGGTCTTTTATATTCTTCACGTGCCTCAGGAGAACCCAAATTGATACCACTTTGTGTGTTAACATGTGTGGAAACTTGCTGTAGCCTTCAATGTCCTGGCAAGTCCCTAGCACACCGTACCACCATGGCTGTGCTTCCCCGCTTCATCTCTCTCTCCCCCTTCTCCCAGCCTATTTTTGTCCCCTGCAGAGATTCAACTCTTCAATACAAAGAGTTTATGGGTGGATTTCTTTGTCCAGTTTTATATCAAGAACTTAGTGTTTAATGCATTTAGTCTCTGTCTGTATTTGGGGAAGTATTGTTTCAAATATTGTCGTGATCTCTTTTTACAGCTCCGCTAGAAAGGAAAACATAATTCTCACACTGAGCAGCCACAAAGACATCAGGTGCGTGGAGCTTTAGTTCATTTCACTGATATATATATTTTTAAATAAGCAACCGGAAGAAGGTTCTTGCCTGAAATGCTCTGGGTGAGAAGGGGTCCTTCCTCAATCTATCTAAATGGGAACTTCATTTGTGTTAGCCCTCCATGACTAAAGCCAGGCTGAGGTGACACAGGGGAGGTATTAACACAAATAGCTGGGGCAGAACGAGCAGAAGGTGAGCCCAGCTCAGTTTTACTAGGGGAAAAGTAAAAACACAAAGCCGTATTTCCTGTAATAAGGATGACCTGTAAAATATGAGATATATTTTGGTAATATGACAGTATCGGAGGCAGCAGCTGAATGCTAACAGTAGCGAAACCACGTGGAAGTGACCAAATCCGAATGCATGGACTGAACCCACGGTCAGCATCAGCCCGCACGGCTTCCTTGAGCTCAAAGGTGCTGCACTGATTTATATTGGCTGTGAACCTGGCCTGTAAATAAAGTGTGTTTGCCTTGTGAGAGCACGTGAAAGAAGAAAAAACTGTTTATCAGTCAAAAGATTGTTAAATATTAGAATCATAGAACGGTATAGGTTGGAAGGGAGCTTGAAGATCGTCTAGTTCCAACCAATATTAAACTTGGCAACAGTTCATTTGCCAAGAGTTTATTTTTTTGTTTGGTTGTTGGTTTTTTTAGTTGTTGTCGTTGTATTTTTTTTAACTATTTTACTTACATCTGAAAGGAATATTTATAGCAAAATAATAATCCATTCATTGCTGTCTCAACAGCCACTAGAGGGGAAAAGAGTCATCTTGGAGTCTACTTACTATGTTATGCCTCAGCTATCTCCTGCTCAAAGCCCGGAGGCGGCAGGAAAGTAGCTCGTGCTTAAATATACCTCTCAGAAGGGAGAAGCAGGAGGAGGCAGCTGTGAAGCCATAGAAAGAGTGAATGGTTTTGGATACTCTTCTTCAGCACTACACTGCAGTACTGAGCATCTGGATGATATTATGAATGTAGCAATGATTTTTAAAGTGTTTCCTCTTGATGACCTGATGGATGCACTTCCAAGAGAGTGCGGAAGCAGTACATTAAGTAGTATCTATATAACCTAGGACAAAACTATTCTCAAGTTCATTTAATTCTTCCAAGCTTTGAGGGAGTAAAATTGTTAACTTCAGAAGAAAAGATTTTCTTCCCATATGGTGTTTTTCTGTGTCCCTAGGATATAAAAAGTAGCTATTTCTGACAGTCTTGAATTGAGGTTATGGACGTAATTTTGAAAGAAGCCACTCTTGCTTATTCACTAGGTTGCCTTGAGCCGATCCCGCTTGTCCTACCTCCGTTTCATGCAGCAACTGAAAATGGAACACAGCGATATTTTGCTTGATGGAGTAACCATCACAATTAATTTGAGCTGCCAAACTGAAAAGCTTTTTGGTAGTTTCAGATCTGTCAGTCTTTGGTAATGACAGTAGCAGAGATCTAGTATTCTACCTTGCACTTTATGTGGGATTTGAAGGGGAGGGCACTTAGGAAGATGAATTGCAGTGGTGCATCGGGCTGCTTTGATGTGCGATGACAGGCTGGGGCAGATACAGATGCACCATCAGAATGAGAAATGGTTACTTTTTCTTGGAAAGCCTTTTCTCCATCTGTCTTCTGCTAGTGGGAGACAGTGTAAGCTTGTAAGTGGCTAGATAAGAAATAGAAGAAATTTCTTTTTTTTTTTTAATGGAACCATTTGATTAAGAAACAGAAAAGCACTTCCACTTAAATTCTGAAATATGCAGAATGTTGTAGGGAATGCAAGAAAATAAACAACAAAACCATTGGAGCTAAAGACAGAGGCAACACAAACCGATACTACTTCAGATTTCCTGTAACGCTGATTTTAGAAAGAATCAGTATTTCCCATTCCCCTGGAAAGGAAAATAAATGACTAGCAAGATGGAAAAGGGAAAATACTTTGAAAGCAAAACTGGCCACACTTGTAAAAGCTGGTCTAAGACTAACCTGAGTGATCAATGTTCAGACTTACACAAAATTAAAGCTAGACACGCTTCTGCTGTCATAACCCGTAAGTACACTGCCATGGCAGCTCAGCAATGCCTCATCCCTTTTTGGTTTTGTGTTATTTTTACAACCGTTTTTCAAAGCACTGCACTTCAGCAACTGTTTCTCATAGCCATATTCTCCTATAAATCATTGGGAACGTGTCTCAGAGTAGCTCACAAGGTTGCTGCGGTAAGAAGACGCTCTGTCCTTGGGCATCCACGTAGGTTCGGAGAGGCACAGTCACTCAACAAACAGTTATTTGGGTACGGATTTGCACTACGTGCATCCAAATCAATGCGATACTCATTTATGATAGCTTGGTGATAATGACATTCACTTCATTTTCATCTGGTACTATAGCCAGAGCAGCACAATGTCTACAAAACAGAAAACAGGCTGGGTGCCCGATTCCTTTGCTTAGACACAGTCAAGCTACAAATACAACCAGAAGAGAGAAGCCAGTGACATGAAAAGGGACAGTTTAATACAGACAACTGCACAGACAACTTCATCTACCCGGCATATTGCTTCAAGATTTGTCTTATTACAAAAAAAAGGGTTGCCAGCTCTATTTAGACGTTGCAATGAAAGCTACGTCCATATGAAATAGTGTGGGTAATTACAAGCCTTGCTTTTCAGGGCTGTGCTCTGGAAAAAAAAAAAAAAACAAACAATTCATACACCCCTTGGCAGAGCAGAAGCACATCAAGCTAATATACCTTTTGCTCTTGCACAAGACTTCCTAAACTATAACTCTGTATTTGGCACCTCGCTAACAAACCGTAGCATTTCCCCTCTGGATGGGCAGCCGGCAAGATGAGCCCGTGTTTGCCTGTAATATGGGCTTTGTTTATACTGTTGTGTCTTCCGAGTGGTGAACAGAGAGTTCAGGATCCTAAACTTTAGGATCACAGCCTTGGTTGGCATGAGCCCATATAGCTACACCGCATTTCTAAACTTGTACAAAGTATAAAGGAAATACTGTGGAAAAAGGGCAATATGAAAGATGAGAAAACACTTCATTCCTCTTCACCGCATACGGATACTCACACGCTAAATATTAACTAGAAGAGAAGCGTAAAGAAAATCAGTGGTTACCTGGGTGAACCTCAGCGAAGGGTTAGCTGGCAAGGGTCTTTCAGGCACAGCTTGGTGACATGGCAGCTGGGGAAGGGGCGGTAGGACTCGCTGCGGTGTTTTTAATTGTGGCAAATCCTGTGTCTTCACGGGGTTACTGATGTCAATGATCTGATACGGCAGTGGTCTTCTTGGACCATCTCTCTATTAAAATAACCCCAGCCAAAAGTTATAAACTTCAAGAGTTGACATGACATCGCTACTTTAAAATCTATGTTATTTGCTTTGCTTTTCTCTTCTACTCTGCTTTCATCTACCTTCGACACCTCTGCAACCAGAGAAGCAATTAGCAGCTTCCAGAGTCCTGCTCAAGCACTAATCCTTCACCATTCAGATGGAGTGTTCTGCTGTGAGCTGGCTGGCTCTGTCCTGCAGAAGAAACTATTTCTTTTCTGCACTTGACATCTCCACCTGTCTAAAACTTGGAAGCCATAAATGTATTTTGAAGCCTACACCTTCTCCCATTTTACATATTGTTAATTCTACATGATATTAAGATTATTAAGTAATTGTGTTATAATAAATTATTTATTCTAAATATATTTAATAACACAAAATATTAATGCAATAATAATTATAATAAAGTATTATAATAAATTAAAATAAATGAGATCCAAAATATATAATATGGGATTTTTTTTTTCATTAAAAACCCCAACTATTTAGGGACTTACTTTTTGTATGTTTGTATTTTGTGGCTTCATGATGAGATTTTTACTCATCATGGTGGTATGAACATGATTAGGCTCAGATGAACTGGAAGGTCTTGCTGGACTCACAGATCTGCAATACAGACATATACTTATTAAACACAACATTCTGCTTTATAACATTTTTGTAAACAGTATCCTCTTTTCAGAATGAGATTTTGCAAGGGCTTTCTGACTTTTTATAGTAAACAAGGAAAGTAAAAATTGTGTAGTGCTCCTGCAAGAATAAAAATAAATATTGATTTTTTGGAAACCAGTAGTCTGTTAAATTAGCTTCTGCAATCTGTGGAAATGCAGCTTTGTAACACCCAAGAGACTCTTCTAATGAATCTAGCATTTAAACAGTAATGACCTCAAATATGAAAGTTTCAGCTCATTCGACCGAGTTTAGATAAAAGGCCGTGCAATGTAATGAAACTATTTCAGGCAAATGAAAATAAAAGCAATACTTCCTTCACTTCTAAATTTTTTATCACAGAGGAGGTATGTAGTCAAACCAAAGCCTACATTATTTACTTGCAATCAATAAAGTTGAACTAAACCAGGAAAACCACCGCTGTTAATACTTGGTGGGTATTTTTGTTAAGGCTGGCTCTTTCTAACAGTCCTGTGATGGACGTCAGGATGAGAGCTGCCATGTTTACAGCTACTCTCTACTAACATCTATGAGAGTATAATTAGGGAAAATGATCATACCTTAGTTTCTCTATTGTTGTCTTTTTACTTGTAAACAACCATCTCATGAAAGTCTTCCTTTTCAGATACATGATTGATCCAGCAAAGATAAGGCACAGAATGGTTATCAACACTCCGATGGTTAAACTCTTGTTATCTGCAACAAAACACATTGAGTTAACTTCTACCAAGAGCCAACTCTACCGGAATGTGTTACATGGATGGAGCGGGACGTTGGTGCCTGGCCCGGGTTTATAACTGCGGTGCAGGTGAAGTGAATAAACTATGAATTAAAGACTAAGAAACTCTTATTTTTTCTAGCCTGATGCTTGAATTTTGGCCCGTTTTAAATTTATTTCTTTAATGTTGGGGAAAAATTCGTTGAAATATAACATTACAAGTCCCTTCCAACTGAACTACTCTATTCCATCCTGGTCAGATATCTGGGTCCAGACATGAGCATCTCCGTGTACTCTCTCTGCACCTATATTGAGGTCCTGCTTAGGTTGTCACCTGCAAACGGGACATAAGGTGTGTGGGCTGCTGGCCCCATCCAGCCATCCCCAGGGTGATGGCCGTAGTGATGCCGACTGGCTCCTCCTTCATGGGCTGCCAGGGTGGGAGGGAGACAGAGGCCGAGAGGGAGAGAAAAGGGACAGAAATGCCTAGATCACGGCAGGGGTAAAGTGCAAACTTCTAAATATTCCATCCCTCAAACTTCAGCAGTAACCCTAGCTCCTTCCTAACCAGATTTTAAGGGTTTCATTGAGTTTTAATACTGGGAAAACAGTCTGAAATCTGGACGGCTGTGGTCTGGCCCAGATGGCTGTCAAGTCGAATCTGGAGGCAAGCGAGGAGCCGAAGCAAAGCCTTCAGCAGCGGCGCTGCGCGCTCTCAGAGGGATGCTCTGCTTAGCGAGGGGCTGCAGCCTTCTGTACTTGTTCCAGTTTTCGGAGTGCTTTAAGCTGCTTTAAGTACTTTGCTGGGACCTAAGCGAGGCACAACGGTGAGGCGAACCCTGACTAGATGACTTGCAGCTGAAAGAAAGCCTTATTTTTAGCAAGAGGCAAGCAGCAGCTCCGATCCTCGTGGATATGTGATATGGCCACTGCCTGGAGGAGAGGATGTCGTGATTCTTCAGGACTGCCGACCTAAAAAATGCGCACGCCCACAGTAGGAGAAACGGCTTTCATCTTTGCGCTGGTAACCCATCATCACTGTCTCAGTCTTATCCCGAAGGATTTGCAGCCAGCTGGCTCTCATCGGCTGGGCTAAGCTCACTCGGCTGCCGGTGAACCCAGTCAGCACCGCTGACCGAACAAACTCCACGTGGGGCTTTGAGGGGGCGTGAAGCGCTACGCTTTTTACCTTAGAGCACTGCGGAGTAATAAATCCCTCACCATCTCTAAAAGATTAATAAAATTAATAAGCTAAGATTATGCAATTTAAATTAATTAGCAACTCTACCTAACAATTAAATATTTAAGGCTTCTTTGTATGAAAAATATAGTGTGTCAAACACATACATGCGTTTATTCTAAGTCAGCCGGATAAAATCAGTTACTAAATACTAATGAGGCCATGTGCCTTGTTTGACTAAGGTGAAAGTATTTTATTGAGCTAATCCTTCTGTAATTTGATTTAGAGATGCGCAAACTACTCAGATCATAATCCGAGCCACCCCATCAATTGTTCATATTTAAATCCAAGTGTCAGCAACAGAAAATTAGGTCCCCTAGCAATTTCCATATTTTTTTTTATTCCCAGTGTTACTGAATGTAGCGCTGCCTTTTGAGAAAAATGGTGAAACTACCGCACTATATTATACTATTGTTAAAACAATTTTCTGTTAAATTGAAGAGTTAGCTTCCAAAACATGAAAATGCAAGAATTATCAAAGATGTCCTATATTTGTCTTCTCCAGTTAGTGTTGTCTATGCAGCACATTATTGTAATATATAATGTAGTTCCCTAGATACTTAGCTTTCAGGTAAGCTGTAAAAGGACTATAATGCTTTAGAGCAAATCTTAAAAGAAAACATTTAACACACAAGTAATCACACTTGTTCAGTGCCTGAGCACGCTTTCTTCGCTATCTTACCGACTGGTAGGTGTTTAAAAAAAGATCTTTCAACAGTGAAATCATAACGTTAAGCTTTGTCATGGAAATGACCGTGATGTCATAAATCCAGTATTACAATTCACTGCAGGATCCGGCATGTAGAGAATACAACCCATTTTGGTTTTGAATAGCATTATTCATATGAAAACATGCAGATCATTTTCCAGCAAGTTTTAGTTTATATATGTCTATGCGAGTAGACTGCTTGTCCTGTCACTTACTCAGCCATAAATCAGAGACATCTCCATGGAAGTCACTGAAGTTACAGTACTCTGGGGAAAAATCGCTGTGCGATGATTATCAAATCCTATAAAAGTTCACAATATACAGAAATAATTCCTTCTGAGGTTGGCCAATGGTGAAGTAAGATACTATAGCTAATGTACTGCAGATTGAACAAGGGGAAATTGAAATAAAAATTCTAGAAAATGCATGTCTCCTACTACTATCATATACGAGGGCAACTTCTGGTGAATGTGTGGAAGCTGTCTGTAAAATGTAGTTTTAATCTGATATAGTCAGAAATCTGCTATATTCTACAATACAAAAGATCCTCCTTAGAAGCACAATGTCAAATATATTTCTGATTTTCGATTATGCAATAATTTTGCATTTATAATCATCGCAATATCCACTCTTCATTAGGCACACAGCTACAGAAGCAGGTTACGTGGACAATAAGGTAGTCCTATCCTGATGGACTCAGTGGAGAACTCTGGAGCTTGGCCTATCTCAAGGTGAATCCAAGAGTACGGCAACGTTCATCTACCATGGCAACAGGATTAGCTCAAGTGTGGGAGTTAGCTCCTCATCCTCGGCTTAAATCAATACCATTTCCTACTTACTGCAGTGAGCTACTACACTTGACTCTGTATCCTGGAAAAAAAACAGAAAGGCAAGGAGAAAGGCAAGGAAAGGTAAAGAAGCGAGCCTGCCAGGATCACTGTGCCTTTAGTTACGCAAGAAAACTGCTGGGCTCAGCCTGCCTTGGTTTAGCTTCAGGAGATTTTCAAGCTGGTGCCAACGCGTTTGGATTAAGCGATTTCATTTACTGACTTATTTCCACATCTTGCTCATTGCTTACAAGGCGACGCTTTGTATTCCCGCTCTTCATCATGGGAACGACGGGTAACGCAGGAATTACGGCTCACCTGCTTGCCTAATTGGTCCGCTGTCCATGCTGCCACCAAACCCTGGCTTGTCACAGTAGGGGGGGGCCCAGTCAGCCTCGCAGTGACAGTTCTTTTTATTGTTGCAGACCTGCGAAACGAGACAAATGACTGAATGTGAGAAGGATTACCCTATACATCTGAGAGCAGCACGGGCTGATAAGGCCTCCTAATCAGACAGTGACCCATCTGAAAGAAATAAAGCTTTCTGAAGAAAAGAGATGCAGTGGTATCTGCCTGTTGGCACAACCAGGAGGGCAGAGAGCAACTCTGAACTCAAGACACCATGGAGTAACGGGGATGCTAAAAAAGCATTATTTATTTGGCAGGTAATTGTTTGAGTTGCCCCAGCTGACAACTTCAATAATAGAAGGATAATCACACACCTCTTAAGTCTTATTCTCTCTTTGCCTCCAGCAGCAACATCATCTGCTTTCTAACTTCTGTTCCTTCTGCTTTCATAGGAACAAGAGTCTCTCTACACTGTTCACGCTGTAAAGCTTTGTCAGCCCACCTGAACGCTCCCATCCACCAGGGGCTCGCACGGGGCTGCAGACTGATTTCTCCCCCAGCTCTAAGATGGACCAGTGGCTGGAAGAACATGTGAAACTGGAATCGGGGCTGAGGAAAACCTCTGTTTGATACCTCTCCTGCACCGTCTATGCAGATACGGTCCTCAGTGGTTTTAATCCGAGTTAAGGAACGGCTAGCAAGATCTGATTTACCAAAAGCTCCCTGCAGATTAAGAGAGCTCCAAAGGACCGGAGTCCATCATCGCCCGTTCCCACTGCACAGAGCAGAGGAGCCAGTAGACTTGTGGCCTTTTCCTCAGGACGTCTCACAGTCCCAAACACCCATCAAACGAAGGGCTGCTTTTTATTTCACTTTCCTGCCCAAGTAGTGGCGATGTGACTAATGCAGAGGCCAAAGCTCCATGCTGTATCGACAGAATACATGAACTAAACGCGCCAAAAAATTTGGTGCAGAAGCCAAATTTGGCACAGTCACAGGTAGATGCTCAAAATATTTTTTAAGGAAAATTTTTGGGCTTAGGGCTAGTTGTCAATATGGTCCTTAATTCTGTGCTAACACTGATCTATCACCACCATGTAGAAACTACACAATAGATTAATAACTGGGTTTCTGAGTAAGGCACTAGGTAGTTCACAGGAGTTTGCAAAGATGCATTTTTCTGGCAAGGTCAGCTGGCGGGCTTTCAGAAAGACTGTACTGGCTGTGGCTGCAGAGTATTAAAATATCATTCACATAGCTTAGACTGGCTATGGCCATATAAAATGCAAAAAAAAAAAAAAAAAGATTTACTTTTCAAAGACAGCAAGATAATTAAAAATATCATTCGTTGAGCATTATTTTTTAAATTAAAGCACTACAGGAGTTCCCATCTGTAACTCCGCAAGGTCATTTTTTGCTACTCAGGAGTCACCAGAGGTTCTCCATCATACAGACGTAAAGATGCCACTCTAAGCTGATGCTCATTCCAGCACAATGATAACACGCAGCACCATCAACACTGCGCAGTTTTTCAAATGTGGGATGATAAAATAAGTTACATCAAATTAAAATCCCTTCTCAGGAGAGGCCGGAGAATTTCCTATGCCTCTTCCAATGTCGCTGCCACAGATTTGCACAGAAACAAACAGATCATCAGCAAATCAAGGTTAATAAGGCATAGCTTGACTTAATTAACATTTTCATAATATAAACTAGGTTTCAAAACACTTTGATATTATTAACTGATATCATCAACTTTTTCATCCTGCACCACTTTCATACCATGAAACTCATCAATATGGTTTCACTTTATTTTAATATTTTTGGAAACGCTGTTCTATTTGAATGTCAATTCAAATGCATATTTTAACTTCTCTGTATCCACGTAGAAACTGTATTTTTTTAAACGTTAATGGGAATTCTTCACGAAGGATGGTTAGACTTAAAATTGCTTTGAAGATGACAAAATTCCTTTTTATCACAGACTGTTAATTAAGAACAAGATAATTACTACCTGATAAATATTTCTTTGTTAAAGAAAAATAATTTCATTGCTTGCAGTTCAAATAAGGGACACTGAAATTGGAAATAAATAACAAAAAAGTATTGCAGTGACTTTGACTGATATATTACAAACAATCATCGATCGCAAAGCGATTACAGAAAATGATTTCTTGTCCAGTGTTTATTGACTGATTGTAAAAACTGTTCCTATAATGCTTACTCCACGTCCATGGCACTTTGTTGCACATTTATGTACACCAAAAACACTCGTATTCTGGCACCGGCGATTAAGGCAAATCTGCAAAATAAGAGAAAAGGAGTTTTAACAGGGACAGAACTGCTGGTGCTCACAAGGCATCATGTCCCTCTCCAGCTCTCTACGCCTCCTCATCCATCAGTGGTTCTTTTAGCAGTTAAAGATTTCCCAATACACACGCTGCATTGACAACGTTACATTGGCAAAAAGATAAGGACACCAGAATTAGGTGTCGTGTTCTCCTTATGCCTTTGGAACTCTTCTAGGTCCGGCTCTCCGGAAGCTGAACGCTGCTCTCGATCGGCATCCTGGCCGCTACTGAATTTCAGACACAGTTCATATTTGGTGGATATGTTGAGCTTGTGCAAATAAACACTCACAGTTTCACTGAAGTAGAACTCCTGGTGAGCCACTGGATTTTGGTTTGGTTTTTTTTAAAGCCAATTTTAAAAAATAGCAATTTGCATTTTTTCGGGACTAGGAATGCATTGAGCAAGATTCTTTCATGTACCTGATCTGGCTGCATTCATGTCTTCGCAGCAGCAGGTGATTCCTCAAGGAAAGGTTCAGGTCCCCTCGTGGTGTAAATTAGCATAGTTCGGTTTATATCAATAGCGCAACACTTATTTGTGCCAGTACAGAACTTGGCCCCAGGACAGCCTGAATACTTCGCTGAGGGCATTGCTATATATGGACTCCTCATTGTTCTTCAGCAAAAGTGAGACCCTTCGAGGAGTTTTCCCAAGCTAAACCTTTGTTTTTTGGGTGTCATATAGAAACCAACCATATTTAAAGTGTAATAATAACCTTATAGGAAAGTAAACAAATGGCACCTGCAGAGTAATAAAATTCAAATTTTTTTTTTTGTTTTCCAGTCATTACAGGTAAACTTTACTCTGCCAATATAGCTGAAAATTGAGGTAAAGCAAGATTAGTACCATCTAATAATACCATCAAACATTCAAACGACTGACGAAGACGTCAGTAATGAGAATTTAACCTACTCAAAACTGAAGAAAGAAAAAATCAGTACTAGAATAACTGTTACTATGCTGTAGACCGAAAAAATAGAGAAAAAAAAAATCACTGCACAATTTTGCTCATGTTTAACTGCAGTTCAGTTCAGTAGTACTAAAAGTCAGTCACAATAATTAGCATTAAGCAGGGAATAGCGTTGAAGGAGACGACAGGGATGCTTAATCAGGGCACTTATCCCCTGGGGAGAAGGAAAAATGGAAAGGAAATTAGAGTGAATTGGCATCAACATGCACGCATGTAGAGAATATGGTCTGATTACAGCAGTATTCACAATTCAAATATTCATAGTGCAGTAGCTCACAGAATTTTGATCACATTAAAATGGCTGCATTTCAAATTGTGTATCTTCAGCTTAGAAAACTCAAGAATATTTAAATTCATATTCTTAATCCATAATACAAATGCACTAATGTCCTCAAAGTAAAACATACAATTTCATAAGTATTAGCCTGTGTATTCTATAGTGTGTATGTGTATGATTAGATAGATTAGAAAGATTAAATACTCATTAGTAAAACATAATGGGGTGCTTTCCCAGCATTGAATTTCCTCTGAAAAGACATTTTATACCAGATTGACTCAGAAATGTTGTAAGGGTTGTTTTCCTGTAACAGAGCTGTAGTTTCACTAGGGACATATTTTAAACCTGTTCCCAATGCAGCGTGATAATCCAACACAACTCAAAAGCATTCAGAAATTCAGAGGCTTATTTGAATTTAACACAAATTATCAAAGCGCTTTTATTTTTTTTCTTATTGCAAGTAATCCACTGAGGATGTGGAAACTTTCTTCATTTCAATAGTTCTTGGGCTCCTTCCCAATGCTCCTCCCTGTAAACTCATCGCTGTCTCCCACCTTCCTCTGTTCCTTTTCTCACAGAAGAAAACCTAAGAATGGGACAGCCGTATGAAATTTGGACCACATTCACTTCGGGTAATTCACAGAGTTTGCAAAATATGATTGCAAAAATCAGTTTTGGCGGCTGAGCATCAACGGGTTTATATTTTTCTAATAGGGCGTACAGAGAGAGCTTTTTCTGCAAGAAAATAATGAGGGGGGAGAACCATAATCAGCAGATTATGAAACACATTTTGAAACCTAAAGTGAAGTTAACGACAATTTTGCAATGCCACAGCCATGGGGAAAGTGAATACATTGAACTCCTCAGAAATGCATTAACAATCTTGTAATGTATTTTGCTGTACTTATTTTGCAGAAAACCTCTAGCCTACATGGACAGATAGTTGGGACTACCCTCGAAAAGTCAGTTATGAACTTAAGGAACTTGCATTGCATCTGCAAATCTCTAATCCAGAGTAGTGGCCAACAGAAGAAGGGAGTAAAAATCTGACTCGGTGTGAACATGGCAAACAATTCCTTTATGGAAAAAAAAAAAATCCCAGAGCAAAACCCGGTCAGTTTAGTACTAAATACTTGGCAGCATGAGAGTAGTGATGTTCTCCTTGTTTGGGAGCATTTCAGAACCTTACTTTTCCATCTTCACACTTTGTTCCTGACAGCACAAGACCAGGATCGGGCATATCGTCCCCCAAATACACGTGGGTACCACGACACAGAATCTTGCCACCTTCCTGAAGTGGGATATTAGTTTCTATGGAAACAGCATTGGTACCAATTACAGGTCGATTTGCTCCTCCTTGACACTGAATTTTTCCACATTTAGCATCTCTGAAGGAAATAAACAAACCCAAAGATTAGTTAAATAATTTTAAACGTTATTAGCCCTCTCCCACCACCATGCATCTGCTCCTGTGTTTGTAGGGGGAGACCCTACCTGGGTTCACATTTTGCAAAGGAGCTCTTGGAGTCTTTGCCACAGTTGCCGTAAGGATCCCCTGCGGAATTGACTCTCTCAAAGCAGATCCCAGGAGCAGGTTTCGCACCTGAAACAAAACCTAATCAGAACTTTCATCTCATACAAGGTGTTTTTAATAATTTTCTTTGAGCTCCGCTGATGCTTTAGGAGAAGGTAAGATGTGATCTGCATATTGATGACGCACAACAAAACAGTTGTGCTGGATCAGCATGCTAATTGAAGAGCCTGAATGTGCGGGTTTCCCACCGTTATTTGTCTCTCTTGGCGATGCCGAGCAATAGACAATGCAGAACTCATTCTCTTTCAGAATTTCTCTAGATGATAACCCTCTTGTGAATCCTTCAAGGGCACAAAACCTTTTAGCAAGCGCCAAATCTAGTTTGGTGAAGAAAGACAAATGCCAACTGGTAAGTTAACTCCCTTATTTTTACAGGAGTCCACGTTATTCTAGTGAGACCCCAAGAGCTGAAGCCAAAGAAAATACTTTTCAAGAAAGACCTTTTTTAAGTGCAATTCAGAACAACAAGACACCAGAAAAAATCCAGTTGCAAACTGGAGTGCTATGTGACTGTAAAAGCACGACCCCAAGACATGGCAAAGAGAATACGCTGCTCTTAGCTGAAGCTAATGTTCTGGGGAGAGGCAGGGAACCCCCCCCCCACCTTAATCCTCAGGAAATCCACTCCTGAGAGGGAAGACTGACTTGAAAGAAGGGTCGTTTCTACCACGGCGGTATAAGTAGGAAACTGGGAAGACAGGCAGCATCTGGTTCTTATCTACTACAGTATTTTATGATGGAGACGTACCCTAACGGCAAAGGAACTTCCCAGATGGGAGTAGTACTGGAAATGTTTGTGCAGACACATTATTCATCCCCACATTTTAGAAGTTAAAAGGTACTGTTAGAACATCTATTCTAATGTCTTACACAGACAATGCTCTGCCCATTTTTCCCTAGAAAATAGTTCCCCAGACCAACTACTGAATATCTTCTAGGGGAAGATACACGCGTTCATCTGAAATGTCTAAGAGGTGGAGGATCTACTGCCCTCGTTTGACTGGTGCAATGATTAATTGGTCCATGTATTAGAATTTAATCCCTTTGTTCTGCTGTGAAGTGTGGCTTTTATTTCCAGCCAATAATTGCTGCTCCTTGCAAGATTAAGAGGCCCTTTGCTAGGGCCCTCTACTACCCCATATTTTCTTTCCATGAAGATAATTAGTAGCACAATCCAGTCATTGCCAACATTTCAACTACTCCAATAGACAGACTTGCTTTGAGGAGACAAGGTGGTAAGGAGATACACTGGCTAAAACTCAACGGATATCTCCTAGATACATTTTTGTATTTCTGACAGATCAGCCGACCTAAACCAAAAAGAACTGGCAACAAATGGTGCGAGAGCCTAAAGGCTGAGAATATATAACTTCTATAGTGTTCCCTGATCTTTAACAGAGACAGAATATCTGAGTTAACATTACATTTTTTTTTTCAAATGTTTTGAGCCACTTCCAAGTGTGTATGCCTCTAACTGTGGGTAAACCATATCATTTATTTAAACCATCCTGAAGATTTCATTTGAAAGCCTTCAAAGAGAAACAAGTTTTTTTTTAAAAAAAGGGGTCAAATTCCCGGAAAAGAAAATACAAATATGATTGTAAAACTTCCAGTTAGTGTGGATCTTTTCACTAATAACTCAGAGATTAAAGCCTCAATTAATTATCTGCATTTCACAGTCAGAAGCTTGACTAATACTATATACCGCTGAACAGCAATCTAATGCTACGAAGGACAAAATATTAAAACTTGGAGAGGCTTAAGATGGCACCCTCTTCTCCGTCTAACATTTTTACATAGTGAAACTGGAAAACTCAGAAAGAAAGGCACAGAAGGAACAGAATATGAGCTGCTGGTTCCCTGGAGAGCAGGACAAGAGCTTGAAATTCTTTGGAAGATTACGATCGAGCTTGCTGAGTTCAGAATATTTCTCAAATCTGGAACTATTAAAAGGGACTCACACAGGATTCTTTCGTTTCTTTTCATTAAACCACAAGCAATAATCAAAAAATCAACAAAAGCAACCAGACAAGGCACTGTGCAAAAAGCAAAAGTAAAATTTCCATTTTCAGCATGTAGATTCCTCCCCGTCTTTCCAGGGCAGGCACATTAACTATTCAGCTTGATACAAACATTAACATGTGCATATACTATGCCAGCTTTAGTAGGGGAGGGGAGGGAAGGAAAAAAACATGCTGTAAGCAAGAGGCCAAGTAAAACAGCTTTTTCTCCCACATCTGCAAAGACTGACTTGCTCAGACCTACTCGCCCCTCAGCCGTCTACCGTGATCATATGCAATTGCTATGGGTCTCTCTTTTCTTGGCCAGGAGCCTTGTGCCCCAACCAGTTCAGACAATGGTGTATCATCCCAGTGACTGGAGGCTTCCTTGGAGATGCGTCAGCAGCAGCCCAGAGCTCAGACACGCTTTCCCCAGAGTGCTGTTTGGCTCCAAAAGCTGCCAAAAGCAAAATGAATGCTCACGTCCCATGCTTTGACTGCGAGTGACCTAATGAGGTCTTATGAAAGAAATGGTGTCAAAAAGAGAAAGGGCTGACTGAAATACTAAGAGACTTTAAGGTATTTATCTTCCTCTTTCACCTGGTGAAACGTTTTTTGTTTGATTGGCTTTTTTTGAATGCAGAAGTCAAGTGTGCTACACATGATGGAAAGCAGCCTGCAGGAAGAACACATCTGCAGCATCCTTGCAGGGCAGTGAGCTTTAACTCCAACCAATAATACTTGACAAGAAAACAGATCTCATGGACCACAAAAAAATGCTCCCCTGCCGGGCTCGGAGCAGTCTGTGTATGAAAACACCTGGTACCCAATGATCATCTGCGGCTTGGAAACCAAAATCTAGCTTCAATTTCTGTCTTTGGTCTCAAACCAAAACACGTTGTTGCTTGGGATTCAGATGGCTGTTCCCTCTCCTGACTGGTTTCTCACAATATTTGGACTTTTTTTTATAGATGAAAACATATCAGAAGGTAAGAAGCTGAACAGATGGAGCTACCGAGTTAAAAGGAGGTTTTCAGAGGATGCTTAAGGGAGAGAATAGTAATGTTGTGTTTCTGGAGAAAACCCATTTATCATGATTGCACCATATAAACTGAAGCAGAAAGTCCTGTCGTTCTCTATTTTGCTACCTCTACAGACAAAGGCAAAATGATTTGTGAAAGATTTCCAGTGGTTATTAAGTGCTTTGAGCTGGATGAGCAGAGTTTATTTCACTTTGCTATTGATAATTATAGTATCGTGACCCTGTAATTAAGGTCCTGTCAGCCAAGCCTTATTCAAAGGATTAAATCAGCCATTTGAAACTGCAGAAGGTCAAAGCTCACCACTGCAGTTGTCAGCCTGGAGACTATTTTTTTTTTGTCTCCAAATATGTATATTGATGAGCCCACTTCTTTCCCTATACGGTTGCAAAAAAAAAAAAAAAAAAAAAAGAAAAAAGAAAAAAAAAGAGATGTTCTACGCTTTTGGAAGCAATACAGAAACGCTGTGTCATTTCAGATCAGTGCAAGACCTGCTGCGATGAGAAAATACCGTCACGGTCTCTCGAAAAAGGAGAGAAATTTCTGACCATGGTGCTGATTCCAAGAACAGAGAAACACCCGTTACCAGGCTGGCAGCGGAAAAGAAAGATATTTCAATTCAGTTCCCAACATTGTCTCAAGACTTATTTAAAAAAAAATAAAAATACAGTGTTTATGGGGGAAAAAAATACCCCTCTGACTAAAAGACTGGAGTTCTGTTGCTCAGAGTATACCAACAAGCACCGCGGACAACTGTATAAATAAATATAAACATAAAAATACAGTTCTCTGTCTCGTGATTTGCACCTGGCTTTTATATCTCATTACGTTTGTTATACTGCACTGATGATGCAAAGCAAATTTTCCACAAGCTCCCCTTGGCCTCTCTCTTCACCTCGGGGATCCCCGTTGTTAGGTCTGTGCACGAGTGACGTGGGGTGGAGCCGTTATTTTTTTTGGCATTTAAGGAGTAGGCCCACTCTCACTGGCTCTGAGAATACGGCTTAATGCCTTTCACATCTCCAAAAGAAAAGGCCTGGCTGTAAATCTGTGACGATCAAAATAGTTTGGTTTTACTGCATTCAAACCTTTAGAGTGCTTGGATAAATTAGTATTTTGGAAAAAAAAAAAAAAACCAACCACAAACAAAAAACCAAACAAAAAACCTCAGTTCGGAACGGTTTGGTCAGCTAAGTTGGATGGGGAAGCCCATCTATTTTGTCTATAGGGCAAAAAAACTGGAAAGCTCTTACCCCGGTGACAGGGGTAACATATATTGACATTAAAATTACGATTGTGCACGCCTAAACAAATGGCCGTGTCTATGCAATACATTTAAGTATGTTCTAATTATTAAGTCAATGCCCGCCATTGGCTCCCCAAAATCACTGCTTTTGGCCCTTTCAGGGAAACGTAGGAAAACACACTGAGAAGCATTTCCTTTCCTTCCCTAAAGAAACATTTTCTTGTCAATGTAGAAAACGCCACGAGTCTAAAGCTGAGAATATTCTGTTCCTTGGTAATCAATAATTTCTCTCTCTTAAATAGCTTTACCTGCATATCTAGTTGCTCCCGGAAAATGCCAGTGGAGTACCAGACATTGCACAGATGCATTACTATCGATGTATCTTTCAGTCACACCACTATCAATAGGTCAGATCACTGCAATTTGATATTTTTGAATATGAAGTAAAAAAGGTCACAAAGCAATTCATGTGTGTTGCTCCTTAAGGATAAAAATGACATGAATTAAGGTGAGAGAGAGAGAGTAGAGAAATTTATGTGTTCCGGGAGCAGACTGGAATGAAGTTGGTCTTTAAGAGGAATTTATGGCTATTTTCAGAGATTGTCCCTATGTGCTCCTCCCCTCTTTCACTCCAAGCGTTCCATGCTATTGCAGATAGGGAATAGCAAAAAAGTACTCCTCCATTTGATTTGAATTTATTTGTTGAAAGTAACAAAAAAAGCCCCAAGGAAACGCGTGTACCTCTTTCTGCAAACAGGTTCCTATTGCTCAGCCTAACGTTAACAAGCTCTGACAGTGCTCATCATTTTTCTTTAACTAGATCTAAAAATATTAAGATTGACGTTTATCACTGGGCTACTGGACGTCTGTAATGTGATGAGTAAAGAAAGATATACAAAAGAAGACATTGATAAGGAATTCAATATAGTGAGTATTATTTTAAGAAAAGTTATTGTATTTTGCTCTGCATGGTTTCCTCCTGCTGGGAAGAAGAAAAAAGGAATTAATGTAAATGAGCTACGATCTGTTTTCTTATTATGGTATTTAATTTTTTTTTTTTTTAAACCCACTCCACTCCAATACATGCAGTTGTTGAAAACAATTTTAATTAATTACAACAATCTGGTAAAAGGTTCAAATGTATCTTTTTGATATGATGTCCAGAGACAACATCTTAGAATGTCAAGTCTCTCTTTTTGCTACAAGCAAGGCTGGAAGGAAAGTTTTTTTTTTATCTGTCCCATGATATTTTTCCAACTGTTTTGCCCACCTAACCCAATTCCCATTCCACCCTGCACCTGCCAGCTCGTACTCTAACCAGATGTGATGAAGTGGTGGATATTCACATCCCTAGTTTTTAAATCCAGAAGATAGGCCCTGGTTTTTGCTTGAACCTTATCTACTAAACTGTTTGAACGTTTACTTTACTGGCATTATTTCTAATTGATACCTCCAACAATGGGATCAGAAGCAAGACTTTCAGCTCAGGTTTGGTAATGTTCCATCCTCCCTTTCAAGATCTTTATCCCTGGGTATTCCCAAGACAAATAAGGGTATTCCAGTTAACGTCTGTTTGAGCTCTGTTCTTAATGAAGTCATCTTTCTCATAAGCGGACCCCCATAGCCTTGACCACCGGAGACTCCATGCACAGCAGTGCCCATATTGAATAGTCCCAAGAAGGAAGACAAGAAAGAATTAGGGAAGCCTGGGAGGGTTGGAGGACGTGCTGCATTAGGAAACAGACTTGGCAAAGGAGCTGCAGCAATTCAGCTCCCTGACCTTTAGCTGAATTTTTCTCAGCGACAGAAATCATTAACAGTCTGACCGAGTAACTTTCCATGGCATGGGAAACTGGTTCATAAGGAGATTTTGCTTTATACAAGAGAAAATGTTTCTGTATCCAGGGGATTGAAAATCCCAGTATGACTAAGACTGGAGGCTATAATTGTACACGACGATATGAGCTCATATGAGCTCTACGACACGACTGGGATTCGGAGGAGTATATCAGGTACAGGTTTGTTCCACATGGGGAGTTTAATTTTGAACTGGAACTTCTCTAACATGTTCTTATGTCCACATGACAAAGCGAACCTGCTGTCTGCATCAGTGGCATTATCTTCCGAGACGCTTTAATGCTCTTTAAAACAAAAACTGCGAATGGTCTGAGTCCCTCTGAAAATGAGATAAATCCTTCAATAGACTTCTGAGGAGGTTTTTGACCAAGAGAAACATCTGTGTGTCATTATATTGATACATAAGTTTTGGAGCAGATTTGAAGACAGAGAGATACTGAATTGAAAGAGGCCAAGCGACCTGAAAAAGTTAGTTTAAAAGAACTAATTAAATCTAGCGCTAAATAATGCTTCTCTTCGGGAGAGGTAAAAGCGGTTTTTCCCATTTCAGAGAGGAGGTGAGTGAGACGCTGCAGGAGACATGACTTGTCCCCAGCGATGCAGGAGGCAATAGCAAAATGCTGAGTTAGTACTTGTATTCCAGCGGAAGGGTCACAGGACATTACAGAAAGGTGAATGCTTTCCTGGGATATCATGTTTAGCATAACCCAAGAACTCATGCTATTAGATTTTTGCAAAAAGTAAGTGCCCAAGGGAGAATAAAATCTCTTTCTGCTTCAGTGCGTAGTCTGGTAAGAGTACTGTCAGGGGGCAGGTCTACAGGGTAACACCGGTTGATAAAATACACACAATAATACAAGAATCTTGTGTTAATTCAAATACTGAACTCTGTTTTGGGATGTAGAGAGACATATATGTTTTGCAGATGAGCGAGTCTAATCGCAGAAGGAAACTTTAATATGAGCCTGGAAAGGGGTGCGATTCCAACCTGTCAAGAGCCTTCAGCACTGTGTAGGACGACACAAGGCCATATCAAAGTCAGTATTAGGTGATCTGTCGAAGTTCACCTAGCCATTTGCAGCAGCGTTGCAGAATGAACCCAGTTACTGTTGCTCTCTACCTCCTGCTCCAAGAAACGAACGCGACAGCGAATCAAGGATAAAATGAATCACAAAATGATTCTCTCATTATTCGGTTCTCCATTTCAGAAAAGAATAGGTGCAGATTGGTACTGTATAACGTTCCTCCAAATCCATCTATAATCATGCACTTTTTTTTTTTTTTTCCCAAGGCTATCTCGTAAACAGATCTCCTGGTTCTCCAACTCACCTTGGCCCCAGAGGGTGATACACTGCTGCTCGTGGGTCTGGCAGATGCCGTTGTAGCAATAGCCGTCCACCCCGTGGCACGCGTGCCCGTCGTGCAGGTACACGTTAGCTGGGCAGTGAGGGCTGGCTCCCGTGCAAAACTCCGGCAGATCACAGGAATTACTTGACTCTCTGCAAGAAATCCCCGCTGGTTTTAACTGCAAAACAAACAGAAACCCCTTAACTGCTGTAACTCCAGATCAATCAGAGCGGTATAACCCATGCAGCGCATGAACAGCTTTTTCCACTGGCTCTGCACCAACTGACCGCAGAGGACAGTATAAGGATTACACAGCTCTTTAAATACATTTATTTGACACAGGTTGCGAAGGGTTTGGCAGGAAGGAGGGCCAAACTGAGGTTGCCGCCGCAAACATGGCTCAAGTGGCTCAGGTCAGAAGGTAAACCCAACCTGTTCTTAGTTTTCAAACGCGAACCAAAGTTTTCACAGTGCCTCCTGCAAAGGATGCTCTGCAGCACTAACCAAAGGTCAGACCAGAAACCTTTTCATCCATATGGCTTTAACTACACAGCAGTGACCAGGGCAGCCAGCTGATCCCATAACATTATGTTATGTGGTATGCTATGGCTCACGAAGCCACCAGCCCACCTGACTCTGGATTCAGCTGCCCAACAGCTTCTTGGGATGGAGGTGAATTTCCTCATGGAAATGTCGCTCTGTCATGGGCCTCAAGATCTTCTTCAACTTAATTATGCGACTAGTCCATGTAACTGTTCCTGTCCTGATTTCCCTGGATAACTGCATTTTTTCGGAGCTGAAGGCAACTAGTAGGCAATGGTGGGATGTCCAATCTGAACGTTCACTTATCAAGAGCAACCACAGAAGATGGGTGTGCTCTGGGAGCGGCACTGAATTTGAACTGCATCACCACAGTGCCTTTGGTGAAAAGCAAAAAGACTTGAAGATTGATTTTGCTAAAAAGCATTTGGTAGGTGTTTTGACAGCTTGCTGCTACTGAGCTTTTAGGCAGATGGCTGCCACAGACACAATGGAAACTCGCTGAATGCTTTATTAGCCCATATGCAAGAGATGGTCTGAGAATTCAAGAAGGTAAATGCCTGTGGCAAGTTGGCTTTTTATAGTACGTTAGGAGTCCACAAGAGCTGATGATCTGCCATTAAAAATATATACGCTGTTGTCAGAATTAATATTTTAAGAGCCTTCCCATAAAAAGAGGGTCCAGCATTTAATGACTGCTTGCCAGAGCACAGCATCCATAAAAGCAGGAAAAAAATCAAAGCATAAAAAAGTTCATGAAAAGAGAAGAGGTTTTGCATGAGCAAATGAAATGGCTACAAATAGCACAGACACCATCAAAAAAGTCTGTCGATCTGCTCCTTCCATAAATGTTACATTTTGAGAATTTTTTGAATTGCTTCCATGAAACGCGAGTGTCTTAATGCTTAATGATACCAAATTGCCTGTTCCGCCCCCGTGCTTAGTGCTCTGCGGTTGGGAAGATTGCGGAATTCTGCCCACCCCACCCAGGTAAGAAATGTCCCGGTTGGTTCACCTGGCACTCTTCGCAGCAAAGTCCATGTGCACACACTGCTCCCGGTTTCAAGGTACAGGTAGTGGCGTTGCAGCACCGGTTTGTACATTCCTAGATGGAGGATAAATTTAGAGCAGACAACTTTCAGTCACAATGGGCTGTAAATCAAGAGGCTGCCTATAGCTCCGCCAAGAAAAGCTAGGCATGAACTAATGAATTATGCATGAAACTCTACAACTTGATCCAAACAGTCTTGTCTGTCCTTACATTCAACAAGCGCAATAACTGTAGTAAAACCAGAGAAACCATTGAGGAGGGCCGGTTTATTCTAACTATGGATCCGATCCCAAATATCACAAACAACTCAAGTACACTGATACCAATCCTGATACAGTAGTATGGTGTTTTATTTCCCCCCAAATCAGTGGAATGATTCCACTGCCACCTGCGAGGATCCAGGACCTGTGCTACAGTTTCTGAGCAGAGCACCACCACTGCAGCTCTCTGTTTTGTGATAGTGGCTCACCAAACTTCTCCGTGGCATGGAGACTGGTGGCTGCCACAAAGAGAGACGACGGCACCGTTCCATGTAATCTCTTACCAGGTGTGTCAGTAATAGAGCTCTGAGAAATGAAATGAGTATGAATTGCATTCTCACTAACTGATACATCCCAATTTCACACTTACGGATTAGATGGTGGCATGTGTGGGCTTTTGCAAGCTTTATTCTCCATAGAATGAGCTAGTAAGAAGTTTCAGAAAATAATGGGTTTGTTTTTCCAAGATTATGCTCGCAAGCTGCAAGTTACATCAGCTGCGCTGGAATCTCAGCTCTCTAACAAAAATAGCAGCAGATAAAATTGCTCTTCAGCTGTGTTAAGTCAGTTTGACTTAACAAGGGATCACTAACAATATAGGGAACACAGGAAAAATAAGTGGGTTAGAATGATGTTCACAGCCTCTTGTTACTTTATTGGCTTTTGTAAAGCTTTCCAACTGGAAGACTGAGCTACCACTGCACTCACAAATAAAGAGCAAAAAGATTCTCAGCATTTCGCTGTTTCCTTAGATACTATCTGCCTGACTAGACAAAGCTAACTGCGCTGCTCTGAAGCAGTGGAACAACTTCCTGCACCTATTTTGGATCATGCCGGAAGGCTACGCAAATATTTCTGTGCAGCTGCTGCATTTAAGAAGTAACGTTCCTCTGCGCAGAAGCACGTTTTATAAATTCACCTCAATAGCAATGTGAGAAAAGCAGAGTGGAGGAAAACAATGTCAGTCCAGTTAAGGTACTTCTGAACCAGTCAGCTCCTGTAGCCCATCATCTGGCCCTACACCAGCCAGCCACAGAAAGCAATTGGCATTCCACAGACAGCTTGGGATAAAGACACGGCTCTTTGAATGATGTTACTGCAGCCTTTGAAATTTCCAATTGCTCACTCACTTATTGCTCATTGCAGGGAACGAGCTTGGTAAATACTTTTTGTGCCTGGGTTATTAAATTGTCAGGAGTGGTTTCGACATAAACAGGCAAGCCAACAGAAAAGGCGCACAAGGCTTTCAGAGGCTGGAGGCTGCCGCCCAAAACTCCTGCTGTGTTGTAGTTTATTATTATTAGTTATTATCAGTAACAACAGCAATGATTGGAGTTGGTTTTCTTGGTGTAGGTCTCCTGGGTTCACCAGAGCATCTCGGACAGACTAACGCAACAGCGATCCTAGCACCACCTACGCGATGTGGCATATTGTAGACAGGACATCTTGTTTTCAAGCCCGCCTTTCTAAGGACATGACATAGACCGCATTGGGTCAACCTATAACCCTTCTCACCGTGTGTCCCCCCTGACAGCTGCCAGCAGAAAATGCTTAAGGACAGGAATGTCAACACGCATACATGATACCTTCCTAGTGTCCCAGCTTTCCCTTGGCTCCACGGACATTTTTAGCACCTCTAACACTCAGTGGAAAGGAACTTGCAAGTAAACGACACAGTCTGGGGAGCAGTTCCTTCTGCTTGTTTGAAACCTGCCATTTTCTAACTTCACTTGCACAGTTTTTGTCGGGGGCAATCACTGCCTACTCGCTCTTTCCATTTCACTCACGGTTGTACCCGCTTGTGTCGCATCTTCCTTCACTTTCTTCTTTTTCAGCCAGAGCCCCTCCAAAGCGCCGAACCACCTTACTGCTTTTCTTTCAACCTATTTCATTCTGCTTTATCCTTCCTGAGGTCAGGGAGGGGTAGGGAAAACCGGCACCTGCAGTTTCAGACGCAGCACGCTGCAGATTTATAGGCGCCTACTGGTGCTTTGTTTTGTTTTCCTGTTTCTTCCCCAGTAATTTCTAACAGCCTATTTACCTTTTAGACCACTCTTGAGCACCGAGCTGACATTTTCATGAGACTATTTATTGCAATATGAAGTCTTGTTCCTCTATGGTGAGAGTCAGCTCCGAGTCCATCATCTTATATGTGATGTTTGGAATGTGCATCACTCCACACTGAATCCCATTTGTCATCTTAATGCCCAGTCCAGCTGTCTCAGAAGGTTCCTCTGCAGTTCTTCACTGCCAGCTTTCATCTCTACTATCCTAACTCATATCGTCAGCAAATTCAAGACTATTCCTTTTCCTGGGTTGTTTATGAATATGCTGAATTGTGTAGTTGCCAGGACACATCTCATGGATACATCGCAGCAGATTTCCTTCCACTGCATAAAATGGATGTTTTATACCTAGCTGTATTTCCTGTCTTTTAACCCAATTTTTGCCCATGCAATATTCTCTCATCCTGCAGCTGCTTAGTCTCCTAAAGAGGCTTTGTTGACAGGCTTTGGTCTAAAGCCTCTGAACTCCTAACAGGCCGCAATAACAGCATCATCCCTTTCCATCCACTTGTTAAGCCCTTCAGAGCACTGCGATAGGTTTGTAAGACAAGATTTCCCGGCACAAAAGCTGTGTTGACTTGTCCCTGGCATGTCACAGCTATTCAGGCACTAGCTCTTAATTATATTTGGAAGTAATTTGTCTGACTTCTGATTTGTATTTTTCTGATTCCCCTTGCAGCCCATTATAAAATTAGCCACATTTGTCACCTTTTGGTTCTCAAGGACCGAGGATATTTTTTATTTTGTTTTTCCTTCTTCTATCTTTCCATGTGTAATCTACTTTAACTCTCCTTCCACAGACATTGTAGCATGTCAGACATTTTTGGTAATATAATCCAAAATGAAGTTGGAGCTTAATTGGTAATATCATCCTTAGTCGAGTCTTACACTCTTGGCCTGCTGGTGGGCACGCCGGCATCCATTATACCCAAGAAGATGACCAGCGCCTGACACACATGAGCCCGTAGGGTGGATGGAGGTGGTCAGACAGTCCCTACTGCATGAGCATTTCCTGAGTTGTGTGAAGGGTGGGAGGTGTGCTACAGTCATGACTCTCCATCCTCATGAATCCGCTGCTGTCCTGCTGCTAAGGAATGCCAGTGAGCACAGACCTCAACACAGGGCTAATGTTTTTACCTAGAGCAAAGGAGAAATATCCCTATCAAACACCTACATCTACATATTCAGACTGATATTTCACAGAATAGAATCATGGAATCGTCTAGGTTGGAAGGGACCTTTAAGATCATCGAGTCCGACCATCAACCTGACACTGCCAAAACCACCACTAAACCATGTCCCTCAGCACCACGTCTACACGTCTTTTAATTCTGATCACTGGTAAAATACAACTAGCATATGTTATTGCACAGCTTTCCAGGCCATAAAACATTGCAACACTATTGACAAAACTCAGCTGGTATAAATGACTGGGCAGTGAATTATTAACTAATTTAGCGGATTTTCTGGTACTACTCAGATTATAGCAGTGTAATGGCTTTGACTTGAAAAGGTATCGCTAACATTTAAAAGTGAAAATGAGAAAGATAACTGGGTTAGAAAGACATTTGCAAGCTGCTTGCACTCTATTGACTTCAAACAAGAAGATAAGCCTGCTTCCTCCAACCTCGTTACCCTGAAGAATGAGTGAACTGTCAGGAAATCCTTATGGCTCGTGTAAATCCGATAGACAGGATACAGGAATATCTCACGGTTTTAACTGCCCTGATCTATTTTGTCTGTAGAACCATATTTATCACAGGAAACAAATCCCTCATCTGCTGATGTATTTAATTCGGATAATCCAAGAGAAGTTCAATACAGCCAATGAGCATGGGAAGCCAAACTCGGCTCGGATATTATTTGACCCCCAAGTTTTGCCTATTTCCGCCTGATCTGAGCATCCTCTGACACATTCACCAAACCAAATGGAATGATCTTTGAAGTAGCAACGATCTTTTTGGGAGGCAGTAAAGGCTACTTCTGTTAGTAAGGTAATTCATTAGTGGCAAAGAAAAATCTCAAAGTGAAGGAGGCAAAGGTCTTGTACCTAAAAAATGAAGCTGGCCACAATGAAAAAATACCTAGGCAATATTGATATGTATGTAACTATTTATATCTGTATTAGTATTAATACAGGGGTGGCTTCTCATATATGGAAACAAACCTTCAATTCACGCACGGCAGCTCGAGAAATTTGAGCAATGTTAACAAATTTATTTTGGGTTTAGCTTATTAGCTAGTACTTAAAGGAATTTCTGTTGTTAGGAACATGAGAGTTAGTCATGGTTAATCTGTCAGACAAGCCATGAGAGAGTTTGTTCTGTAATGGTGAATGGAGCACATTCTTCACTAAAGCCCTGCCTCAACTGTAGCAACTCAAAGGCAAGTCGAGTAGAAACTCCCCACATGTCTGAGGACTCTGAGGTTTAAGCTGATAAGATAGAAGCAGAGAAGGGAGAGTTTTGGTTTACACTGAACAGCGTTAAACATGCCAAACCAATTCTGATTCCTCTCTACTGTTAAAAACCTGCAGACAGGAGGTGAGCAGTAACTCTAAGGTGGTGTCTTACATCGGGCTCCCCGCAGTCGCACTCCTCTCCATCTTCCACGTAGCCATTCCCACACTTCTGTCCACCAAAGGACTCTTTGACCTCAGGCAAGTTAAACAGACACATTCCCACTCCTTTTTCCAGGCTGTTTTCCAGGTCCTTTCTACTGCAGCTACTGAATACCATGGGAAATGGATAGCTAGAAGAAAAATACATGGAGACAAAAAAAAAAAAAAAAAAAAGGGGTAGTATTATCAGATGAAAACATCTCTCTCCTGTCACACTGGTGACCTTTTAGCACATCTGTGCACAAACAAGAAGATAGTGTTCATTTTTTCTTAACCTTTTAACATAGGATTGAGATATAGCAATTCACTGTAAAATTGAGCCAAAACCATTTATAGTAATTTCTGACTATGAGTAAGGGAATTTCGGTAATTTTCACTTAAATTTGTAGCTGCTGTGTTCCCATTTGGAATTCCTTCTCCCTCTTTTGCATATGTAGTTATAGAGCAAATTTTGATCATTATCCTAAAGAAATACTGGGCTTGCAAGGAGGGTTCCTGCATTTACAGGACTGCAAACCATCGTAATCCTTCTTGGAAAATTTAGCCTCAAATGGCAAATTCATTCATCTTGCTCTGCAGTATGGCAAACTTCCTGCTCTTTTCAGGAAAAAAAAATAAATAGAGAAAAACACAAAATTACTTGATAAGAGCCCACCTCTGCAATTCATCAAAGTCGAGCTTGGGAACTACATGATTAAAGCAAATACAGTTCTTATATTAAATCAGGATGACTGTAAAGACACTACTGAAATTACCCATATCTTGAATTCAAACTGCTGAGAGCAGGATTTGACCCTGTTGTGCAGGCACAGAGCGGCTTTGATTTCTTTTGCAAAACACACATGAACAATGTTGGCAAAAAGATCCGGTGTAGTACAAATATCACCAGAAAATCTGCATTTTTCTGTTGGAGGACTTAATTCCATTTTTCTAACAAATGTTTGCAGTTTGACTCACAGATATGAGACAAAGCAGCACCTGGATCTGGCCATCAGGGCCATGTCCCAAAGTCCGCTCTGCCCTCTCTGCACCGAGATGTGCACATGGTTACGTTGAACCTGTGTCACAACCAAGTCATAAAACAGCATCTCCCCTAAGACTTGGTACCTTCGTCACTGCTGCTCCATGGTCCAGCAGTAACTCAACATTATGGCACCACAGGGACCCAACCCAATAACGACGGGACTTTGTCCACTAAATGTTTTGTATCACTCATGTGTTATTAGGGCATAATCTTTACAGAAAAGCAAGATAATAGATGGAAGTTCTGCACTGCTGAACTTCAGACTTCGATTAATCTACTGTTTTTTCTAATATCCTGAAATGAAAAGCTCGCTTTGCGAACGATGATGCCTATAGGTATCAGGAAAGGGATCATTTCTATTAAAAACAAGAAATGTTTGACAATTACAAACGCAAGAGAGCTTCCTATGCTGACACAAGGAGGTTAATTAGGATCTTCTAGAAAGGCTATGGGCACCTTACATACCAGAATTTATTTTGCGCCTATTTAAAATTACCTTTTTTACAGATTCTTTTGCAATAAAGCAGCCAGCTCATTGCGAAAGAACATAAACATGACTGAAGAAAATAATTTTTGTGTATCAATATAGGGCTTGCCTAGTTAAACTAAAGAGTTCTGTGATTCACTGACATATGACTTCAGAAAGTCAATAGGCATCTCCATGTAAAAAGCTGATTTCTGGAAAATATCAATGTTTAGGCAAAATGACAGAATCTAAGATAAATAAAGAAATTTCAGAATAGGAGTCAGGCTGCTAGCTGCAGCTCTGCCCCCAAGGGAAAACAGGGAAGGAACACGGAGTAATGGAACAGAAAAGAAAAGCACTTGGGAAACCTCCTACTGACCATTTTGTATTGCGCAATTGGAGATGTTCTCAACAGGACAGGACAAACTCCTTTCCTACTCTTAGTTTGACTGGGAAAAAAGCCCCACAAAATTTTGTGCACGTGACTATGAACAAGTAGATGGATGTGCACTGCTATCAAACACCAGAAAAAAATCAGGAAACCCAGATACATCTGACTGATAAACCCTGCAAAAAATATATGAGTGCTTCATAAGACGTGCTCCTCATATCAAAGTACGAATAAATGAATAGTGCATCATCCGGGCAAGATCCTTCACTTCAGTGACACAGATTTCCTTTGATATCCACTGAGATGAGACAGGGAGACATACGTACCTCAGACAGACAGAAATCAATTCAGGAACACAAATAATGCATTTTTCCCTGTGCCATATGTCTCAGCCACACATGGATTATGAGAACAGCTCACCGGTCAAAACCGTCGATATCTTAGGGCTGTTCTTTTGTATCCAAGAATGCTCAGGGTCATTTACATGAATGTGAGATATGTCTGTCCTTCACCAGGAGAACAGAATCCTTACTCTGTACCAGAGGTGAAATAATGTCATTGTTAATGAATGAGGTTTCTGTTTTCCCCCAAAGGAACTTCAAGCTGTTTCCTATTTTGAACTAAGAGATCCATTCATCATCTGTCTTTTCCTGCTCTTGATGCTGATTTCCTCAGCTGACATCAGTGCAGCACATGTTATTTGATGAAATTTTCTGAAAATATCTTTTCTTTACCAAGTAAGCCCAAAATAAAGCAATACAAAACCAGAGATGAACCCAAGTGGAACCAGAGAGCAACTGAAGGGTAACCGCACCATGCAAGAGAAGATCCCACATCAGTTGATGCCAGTTGGTATTCCACTGGAAACATAATTGGTCTTTAGTACCGTAGATATTCCGACACACAGCCATTCTTCATTTCTTTTTGACAAAAAAAAAAAAAAAAAAAACAACAAAAACCCTGTAAAAGCCACAGCATTTGATCATTGTGATTTTAGGCTACATTTTGGCTGTCTTTGCAATTTTAAAGCTGTTTCATCAGAAGCATGAAATCCCTGGCAGATGGGAAGGGAAGCTATAGATATCAGATGTCAGTAGCATTAGGCATGATGTTTAAGTGAATCTGGAGCTTGTGAAAAATGACGAAGTTATGGTCACGTGAAAGAAATTGGTCCTCTGAACAAACGCAGCAAGCTTCCTCGGACTACCCTGCTAAGAGGCTTCAGACCTCTCCTGGAAGAACTGCCTTTGGGTGGGAAAAGGTAGTGGGGTCTCCACAGTAAAGTCAGTCCTTGACCTGTCTCCAAGATTTCAGTAACATGCTAAACAGGGATATTTGTGCTCTCTGTGGTAGATCAGACACTTATCCAATTGGGAAAACCCTCAGCTACCAGCTCATACAGGCCATCGGAGAACCTTCCAGAGGTAAAAATAAAAAGATCATTAGCAATCAGTATATTCCATTATCCTTCACTCAAGACATTTTCTTTTACAGATTCCGCATTTTTCTGCAGTTGAGAGGAGAAAGGAAACTTTAGTCCAACCTAATTCCTACTATAAGATGCTGAATAGCCCACTCATTTTCTACACTGTTTGAATCCATAGATTTAATACACAATGGATCATTTTGTCAAACCATTCTGGCTGTGGGTACAACTCTACAGAACTCAAATCGTGCCCAGCACTACATCGGTGTCTCCAGTGGGTTTACAGCAAGGAAAATAATTTCAGAGCCTTTCTATCCCTCTTGAATCCACAGCATTCCTCAGCGTCTCCTTGGTGCTTAAAAGACGCGCTTAATCTCGAGCAACGAATATCCTAGTTCCCAGCAAAAATAGCTTTGGCTGCTCCCGCAAATGAGAGCTTCACAGTAGTAAGAGGATGCCTGGTAATTGATTCCTTTAGAAACAGCCTGGTCTTCTCCCATTCATTTATATTTCAAGCACTCAAGCCATTCAAATGCCAGTTTCCTCTATGCGCTTTTGCGTTGAGCCGGTATTAGACGGCTCCTTTCATTAACTAAGCGAAGTGGCATCATCACTGTGTCGAGTCCCTTTTAAAAATAGAGAGCGCTTTGTACCGGCACCGTGTTGCCCAGAATAAGCTTTTTTTGCCTCAACTATAAAAGTTCATCTCCATCATCTCCATTTCAGAGTCATTCCCCCACCTAATGGGCTGAATAACAAGAGAGTACAGGGACAGAAGCAGAGAGACTCACTGCCCCAGAAAATTATAGTCTTAAGAGCAGACAGCCAGAGCGTTCAGGAGAAACAGAGTGGCTACTGATCCGCGCAGGGCAACACAGCAGATCAGCTGCAGACCGAGCACCGATCCCACCGCTAAGGCTGGTGTGCCGGGTTCACCGTCACTGTCTTTCCCACTGCTCCAGCCGGAAAATGCCTGGAGGAGCACTGACCTGGGCTTCGGGAGATCTTTGCTCCTTTCCAAACCCTACCACTGCATTGCAGTAACACCTTGGGAAAGCCATCCAAAGCGAAACTCCCTTGGTTCCTCCAAACCACGTCTATCAACGTCTTTAGGCATCTAAACGTTTAGCGGGTTCACCATCACTGTCTTTCCCACTGCTCCAGCCGGAAAATGCCTGGAGGAGCACTGACCTGGGCTTTGGGAGATCTTTGCTCCATTCCAAACCCTACCACTGCATTGCAGTAACACCTTGGGAAAGCCATCCAAAGTGAAACTCCCTTGGTTCCTCCAAACCACTTCTATCAACGTCTTTAGGCATCTAAACGTTTAGTACCTTGGATCTACCTCCTCCGTGTTGTCCACCATAAAACACAACGTATTTCCCTGTTTCTCAAGAAGCATCACTGAAGCAGTAACACCATCGACGCTTCTAGCGATTCTGTGTGCATTACACAGGAGGATAAACTGTAGGTTCACAATATCTTGAAAACTAACATTTTGATTATTACGATGATGACTATCCAATCTCAGTTTTTTTTCTTATTCAAGAACTGTAGGACTTTTATAAAGTAACTGCCTTGTTCTCTTCAAAATGTTGGTATACACACACACACACATTATACGTATATATAAATTATATATCTATTTATAGGGTTCATTTATTCCAGTTCATATCACAACCTGATTATTCAGCATTATGGCAATGTTTATACAGAGCCTTTTACCAAAAAGGCCCTGAAGTGTTTTACAATTATTCACTCAATTAAAATGCACAACAGCCCCAAAGAGCTCTATTAAGTACCACCAGGCCTTCCTCCCTGAGGTAATATGATAATTGGAGATTATATTAATTTTAAAAGGGCATTTTGATTTTCCGGACCATACTTATTGAAACAACTGTTGACCAGCTAATTTCCAAAGGTGCAGAAAACTGGGAGGAGGCTTTGTCCAGAATGCTTGAAAAGTCCAGCCTGAGAGGCCGTATCTAGAAATAGCTGAGGCATCAGTGTTTTTTAGGAGCACGAAGGTGCTCAAAGAGAAGAGGGGTGCGGAGTCCCAGCCCTCTGAGTCAGAAATTTCACGAGTCAAGCAGCTGAATTGCCAACACTTTATGTTCACACCTTGTCTGAATTGAACCTCGCAGCGTCTCTGTGTCTGTCTCGTCCTTAGGACGCTTTCAGATTCAACTCAGATCTTTTTATTGGAAGCAGAAGATGAGAGTTTGAGCTCCCTCTTGTTTATACTCTACAGAGTGACTTATGCACAACGACTTACGCTTATGGTTTTCTGTTGCATATCCCAGTTTTACATAGAAACCTAAAAATAGGGGTTTTTTTTGAAACTTAAAAATAGAGATCAGGTTTCTTTTCTTAATTAAGGTATAAGTGATTTTTCCATGGGAAAGATGTCAGCAGTAGAAAGAGTGACACAAAAATAAACCTCTAGAAAGTAGAAGCTCAAGCAACGCGAATGTTTCCAGACCCAGTGAGGTGCTGATTTGAAGGAACTACGACGATTTTCCAGCCTTCTCTAACTCCTGATCTAATTGACATAACTCTTTACAATTAAAAAGCATCCCCCTTGGTTTTAACCTTCTAGACATCATTACTGCTCTCCATCTCTTGAAAACAACTTTTTATGGGCTCCTAAGAGACATGAGCCTACTAGAATAAAACTGCATTTGCTAACAGATGACATTTTTTGACACTTCAGCTATTCTGTACAGCATGTAAGTTAATGATTTAGTAAGCATAAAGAACCTCACAGAATTAGGTATTAAGCAGGAGAGAAAATCCAGTTTTCTTTGATATTGAAATAGATGTTCAAATACTACAGATCCCTTCGTGTATCAAGTTCTGTCATTACACGTTATTTCATACGCCTCATGTTTTAATAGCAATTGTTTAAAATTAGACAAGTGCCATAATATGGAAGGGCTTTTTAATCTATTATTTAAACAATGTCTTCATTTGTAAGTACTTTTGAGGGAGAAAGACACAAATGCAATTTTAAAGTAGATCCCACAAGCACAATAAAGGGACACCCTAAAGGTATCTGCAGATTCTTTCCTGCCCAAAGCTTTTGCAAATGGCAAACACTCAGGACAACTGGGAGGAGGGGGTAAACTGGAGGCCCCTTTGGGTTCCTGGGAGATGTGCAGGCCCGTGCAAGCAGCACAGGACAGAACTTTGTACAAGACACCAGTCCCAGAACCGATGGGGCACACCTTTTTGGCAGTGTTGGAAGGATTTAGGTAAAAAAGTAGAGTGGAGATATATATATATATATATATAAAAAATTTATATATATTAAGTGTTGAAATGGGAAGTCTGCTTCAAAAGGCAGTAAATGTCTGACAACTCATACTTACTTTTCTAGCCTATTTTTCACTCTCTTGCTCCTCTTTTATAGTTTTAATCCCTAGAGCATCAATAAAGTAGAGCACGGAATTGGGCCATGTAGTTACGCGTGACATCAAAGCTCTCGCTGTCTGAGTTCATGGTCAGTGATTTAAAAACAAGCCTAGATTTCTCCTACAGCTTTTGTCATGTTCAGTACATGGTAGTTTTTACCCTTCCAATAAATAACTGTGAATATGTCATACCAGTGGTTAGTTTAATCGATGTGTAGTGGCAATGGCTTGTTGTGCTACAATGAAGTTTCCAGGGTTATTGAAAAGAAAGTCTTTCCAAGTAAATGTTTAAACTTCACACACAAATACTTTAGGGTCATTTTAATTTGGCCCTGGGGATAGGGCAGATTCCCAGACTGTATTCAAGTAATCTCGCTTCAGGTGTCTACATTGGATTGTCATAGGCCCAGCTGAGACTTGACCTCTCCCATTACATGGAAGGTGAAAATCTAACTACCCGAGATATTCAAAAAGGCAGATTTATAATACTGAATGTGGCACTTTAGGGCAGAAAGCAGCGATGAAACAAACGGCTGGATGGTTCACAAAAATACTTTCTGCAAAGGAACAACACTTTATGGCTTTACGCAGTCTACACTGTCACGGTTTGATATTTCTGCAGTCACAAAACTGCCAAATAAAACATTATTAGCAGTTACTTTTATTCTGGTAATGGTATGGTCCGAGAGGTTTTTTCTTGTTGAGAGGCCTATTGTGACTTTCCTTTCTGTGTTCTGGGGGTGAAGCAATACTAAACCAATTTATCAATCCTGACAGTATTCTGACTATACGCCGGAGTTATCTGCATTGCAAAAGCTCTATGGGAATTGAACTCAGACAACTGTTCTTCCTGTTGGAAACCAGACAGCCAAGGAAAGCAGCTATAATCAGTTTGAATTTGCCTCTGGCTCATCTTTTGCTCTGTTTCCTCTTAGACCACTACCTCATTAATAAAAATTTGCTGGATTGCTGAGAGTTCAGGTTTCACAATCTGCTACTTCGAAGTTGAGGTTAATCCAGTGCTGACTACAGTAAAAGTAAAAAAGCAACACATAGCAGAGGGAGGGATGAAAAGGCCAAGTCAGGTCCGGTCTCGGGCTACAGAAGAGCAGGACAGCGGGTGCACCGTGCCTGCCAGCGGTTGCCGGCAATGAAGGAAACCGTCCATAAGAAGCACAACCGGAATGCTCTGGGTTTAAATCTGCCACACAAAACACACCACCTGCGGCACGTGACAAGCAAATAAAGACAAACGGTCTGCTCCGATGCTCGCAATACCTTGCCCGAGAGCAGCTCCCTACTGATTTCTGGTTAGACACAGGCACTGCCTGACCCGGCTCGAAATGTTAGGGCGGCGCTACATCGTGGTGACACTTCCTTGAGTTCCCAACATGATTTTACAATCAGCTTTTGGTTTAGGCGGTTGCATTCTGGCTTTCTCCCTTGAAAAACCTTGGAATTGTTTTTTAAATGGGTCAGGAGCAGACCGGGAGGAAAAGAAGATAATCTGACTCTGGGAACTTGGTTTTGAGAGGATCGCTTTAGAGAGAGCGTGTTTGGGTGAGGGAGAAGAACAAAATAATTTTTCAACAATCAAAGCACATCAAACAAAAGGGAATATCAAACCCAAATTGCAAAACAGAAAAACCAACCCGTGATATTTCTTTATGGACCTTTCCCCCTTTCACCAGTACAAGCCCCTGCCCTGCCTGTGTGTATCCTCAACACAGCCCGTGACACACTGCACCCTAAAGAACAGAAGAAGCGTACGGGGTTATTCTCCCAGCCGACGCGACCGGTGTGACCAGCCGGATTTAAAGACCTGCCGTACTGTGGGTACTTGGCCTCAGCAGATGGATTTGGGTGTGGATGAGGCTGTACATCAGGCGAGCAGATGAAATGACAGCCAGTTAAGGGAAGAGGGCTCCGAGGAGGGCTAAACGCTACAAGAAAGGAACCCAGGCCAGGCAGAAGAGTTTTGGGAAGCAGCCCTCTGGACAAAGCACACGAAGAAGCTGCCCACTAGGAAGAGCAGTAGCAGAAGCGCTAAGAGAACGAAGCTCATGGAAACTCCAGTCAGCAAGACGTGGGTTCTAGAGAAAAACGTCTCAGCCCTGCAAAAAGCTGGAAAGAATATATACCCGGAGGACAAGATCATATTGATTTCACTTAACATCTGTACTACCTGGTCTCAGTAAATCAGGGCTTCAAGACGGGAGTATCTGACTCACAAGCAGCACGGCTCAATTTCTCTTTTTTCTTTTAGAAGATCCAAAGGAAAGATGAGTGAGGCATAACAGTGCCAGAACTCAGACTGCATTTCCCCAGCATTTCAACCTTCCCTTCTTCTGCTGCAAGTCAAGCATTGAGAAAAAAGCAGTTTATCCCATATCACCTAAATCACCTCAAATAGAAGTGGAATTCTTTAAAAAAAAAAACAAACAAAAAACCAAACAACAATGAATCGCTTTTTTTTTTAGCTTCACTTTTCTTTTTCACAGAGCTTGAACAAAGAAAATAAACCAATTAGTAGCAACATTGTATGTAACTATTATTTCAAGCCATGAGAAAAGCAATGGATCGAGCCGTGATCTGAGACTCAGGGATCCTTAAGCGAGCAAATCAAAGCTTTCACTCACAGGAATGAAAGGCTCCTGAGAAATCTAAAGGAACCCATGGGTATCTTGATGAAATCCTGGCATTATTGAAGTCCACAGGAGCCTGGATTTCATATCTAATGCTGGTCGGCTGCCAGGAGAACATCAATGACGAAGATGAACGCAATTTCCATACTATGTTAGAAGAAGCCAGAAAGGCTCCCTAGGACACCAAAGTTATTTCACCTCTTTATTTCCAGTGACTTTACACTAAAATAGGTAGTTGCTTATCTTCATCTCACTGCTGGGGCTGTGCCATTCAGTTTTAAAAAGCTGAAATGGAGCCTACCTGCATTTCTGCCAGAAGAATCCCACAGTAAATGCGTCCGGGATTTTGTAATAGGCTTTGACATTAGAAAAGAAAAAGAATGACTTTGCAGGGAGCAATTGTTGGGGTAAAATGGACATCTTCCCCTCTCTGAATTTTAAACATTTTGCACATCTATCCCAGGCACAAAAGACTCTGTGATTCCCATGACAACTGTAGCAAATGCAGCTGTAGGCATCATTTAATTACAGTGATTCAGACTTCCAAGTCAACACCAATTCCTTAAAGTGCTTCAGGGCATCCAACACATGTTCAAAAAGGAGCATTCATGTGACCTTAAGAATATGCCCTTTAAGGTATGTTTCCATTTATACTCTGGGAGTTTGGAATTCATTAACACCAATTAAAACTGGACGTTGTGGGCTTAATTCTCCATGCACCGCACTACAGATTTATCCCTGCAGGTTGAAAAGTTTTTTTGATGAAACAGAAAGCTAAGATAAAGGAAAATGTCCTTCTATGATTTGTTCTCCTGGGTCATGGCAATAGCAGTACTGCAGGAGAAAAATGTCCCTTACAGAGCTGTATTTTCTATCGATATTACACCAACAAGACAAAATGCAGCTGAGCTCTCACATACCAGCCTCCAAGCCTGTAAAACTGTACCCGTTCTGGATACATCACATAGTAGAAAACACGACTTGTCCTTAAGTATCTGCTATAAATAATCACACCAGAAGTAAAATGTGTTTTCATTTGAGCAGTAACCTCTCTCCTTGTCAGCTTCACTTACAGAAAATGCATGCTGTAAATCTGTACGAGTTCTCCTCTAGAATACACCAGAAAAGCCAAATATTTTCATTTCTAACGGCACATCTACTGAAATGGGAAAGGCTAAACTAAAATAAAAAGCAAAATCTTTTTTTTTTAAAGACCTGCCCCACAGCTCTGTGTGCTAATTGTTAACAGTGACCCGCTCCTGTAAAGGACTGGGGAACATGCAATGTATTTCAACTAACGCTACTAATTCTCCACTGCAGAGCTTATTTACTACAACAATTAAATGTATCTGTAATGCATGGAAATTATTAACAAAAAGGAATGCCAAATGCACTGCAGACATGGGGCTATTGGAGTTAAGTGAAAGACTGACATAAATCTATTCTGTAATCTTGTGGCTGTTTCCTACTAAAGGAAGGACCAGAATGCAATGTGCTCAATTACTAGGGCATAGGGATATGTTGCTTAAGTTTTTTTTAAAAAAAGCAGTTGCACTGCTGGCACAGCAGACCTAGCTCTGTCACGAGCAATTTATTACATCAGTATATCAACTTTATTAAAAAAAGAAAAAGACAAAGACGAAGTCTGTCTTTGTGCAGAGCTCAGCTCAGACTGGTTTGGAAACATAAACAGCTTCAGAGTTTAATTAGAAACTGTTTACATCTTAAAGATAATTTCATTTTCTTCAAATTGTAACAGAGGTAATTCCAGATAGTACTGCTGACTCCACAGTTTAATGTCTCTAAGCTGCCAGACTGAAAAATGCAAAGTGAGGGCTGCACAACTGAAAACAAACTGAGAGGGGTCAGGGAATACTGTGCTAACTACTAATGGTTTGATTATCTAACGTTTAACAGCTCTGCAGCTACAAGATGCTGCGAGATGTCTAGAAAGAAGAAAAGAGAACCACTCAGTCAATTAAAGTGTCCTTTTCCACGCTATATTTCTGATTTCTGTCCCATTTCTAGCATGACCTTTTGCCTTTTTTTTTTTTTTTTAAATTCTTAGGGTTTTTTTTTTTTTTACCTTGTGAAGTGTTGAAATAAGTGGTTTTCACTTCAAGTTGATTTGGTACCAAAGCCAGTATGCTGTTTCCATGGCATACCTGACTGCCTCCTGAAGCTAGTGTGCTGGAAATCTCTGGAGGGTGTGTGTTTTCATAGCCCAGTTCGGTAGATTCCAGTTCAGAGTTTGAATAACCAAAATCAAGGTGACCGTCATCCTGCTTCCTCGAGATCATTTTTCAAAAAGAAGAAATCTGATTGAAACTAATACTTAATACAGTAAGTGACACATATGATTAGTACTTTCCTAACTTGTCCTTAATAGATTTTAACGATGCTTTATTTATTTAACTCCATTTTTATAGTGTAGTTAAATATATTTTTTTGGTATGGCAGTTTAAAAACAAAAAATCAAACAAAAGCAGCTGACAAAATAACAAGACTCCGCCTTTGAGAGCCAACCCCACTGAGCCAAACGGTTCTCCAGGAGATATCAACCACCCATCTACCATGCAAATATGTATTTATGCATTATAAAATCAGCATTACTGTTTCTAGCCTTCTTTTGATGTGCAGTCCTAAATCTCATTAACGGTGATGGGTGATACACGAGGGAAGAAGAGACCTTCAGCACCATCAAAGGACATGAGTTGTGTAAGATGCTTTAACCACAGGGTGCTGTTCCCCCAGACACTGCCATTGGTGGTGAAGGAAAAGAAGCTCCGGAGCATCTCCTCACCCTGACCCAATCCCGCTGTTCACAGTTACTCTGGTTGCACTGGGAGAACTGTGCGCCTCAACTGCCAGACAGATCACTAAATAATCCTCATTACTATACATTCTTCTGCCCCCACAAGCCTTGCTTTTAACTTGGATGATGTCCGTCACCTGGATTATCACGAAGCCCCACAAAACACTATTCCAGTTCACCAGAGGTGGAAGCAAACTGCAGCACAGGAGCCAATCAGGTTGGGGTTTAGATCCACAGGCCAATTTCTCTGCCCAAATTCATATTTCATGGCGCTTGTTGTGTGTATAACGTGATAATCAGAACTATCTGATGGCTTTGTGATAGAGACCCCGTACGTAGATTCTACAGCTCACATGCACACGACCTACCATTTAATTTTAATTTAATAGAGAGAAAAAATAACTAATCCAAGTTGTGACACCTCGGTGGCTCTGGGCAGCATTACCAGAAGCACCCGTAGACACCAGCAGTTTGGGGAAGAGGCAGCGTACCGATTGTGGGACTCCTAAAATAATAGCTACACGCGAGTAGTAAAATTTCTACTAGCCCCACCCTTACATTGAGCATGAACACTGGAGAAATCTTAAAACTCCGAGCGCTGCAGAATCTGAATCAGGGCATTTACACTAGGAAAATCAGGAAACAAAACAAAATAAGACCTTCAGCTCTGTGAAAGTAGCATGGACTGGGGATAGGGGGGAAGAAGAGAAAGCAAAGAAAGAGGTATTTTAGATGTCTCTGATAATATACTTGCCACCACAGAGGGCTGTCAATAGCGGGTAGCCAATAAAACCAAGTTTTCTTTGCCAGCAGAAACGGGTGCTATAAATGACACAAACTAAAGTGTAATGCACCTCCCCTTGGCCGCTGAAGTTAACACATAAAAGGAAAGTGTCAAATATAACTGTTTCTCACTTGCAGGAAAGCTGCCTTTCAAGCATAGCTTATTCTCCCGGATCATACAGCACTACGCTTTCAAAACAGTTGGGAATTGGCCTGTAACTTGCAACAAAGAATAAATGTTTCCTAACCTAGTCCTTGGATACCTCAGCCACTCATATAACGAACCTGCGGACCAGCTTATCACCAGTGGGGCAAACGGGAATGTTCACATTTATGATATCTTCTGTGCAACTCGTGGTCTTGCTTGGTCACTTTTTACCTACTCATAGACACCTGGTACTACTACTTAGGAAAAAATGCTACATTTCCCCTTAAATATTTTATTTAGCCTTAATTGTAACTAATTTACTCAGTGTTCAGTGCGGAATATCTAATTGTTCCTAGAGGGAATTAAAATGTTGTACATACCAATGCTCTTCTTCAGTGGTATCTGGAAGAAGCCCACCTGATGGTCCTTCCCACCTCCAATTTTTCCCCATTTCTCCTCAGCAGTACTTACATCGAATCAGTTAGTTTAATTTGGGACTGTCACTCAGCTGATTCTTAGTGTTTTGCTCTTGTTCACAAATATACAGCTTCCCATTGGCTATCTGGTTTAATTATAGAACAAAGGTTTCAGTTTTACTTAAAACCACACTGATAGCAGTGGCTGTTTTTTGGATTGGTTAAAAAAAAAAGTCTTCTCCAAATTTCAACAGTAAACGAACCAGTATTTTTCTACATACTTTCTACGATTTCTGCTATGTGCTCTTTCTGTGTTCCTAATTGTTCTCCTCCCCCAAACCCTGCCTCCAAAAACTCAATAATTAAAGTGAAACTGCGTACTGAAAGGCAATTACTCAAAATTAGCTGGTATTTTCTACCGAGAGGCACAGTTCCATAAAAATCCTCTAAAATGTTGATCAATAGCTGAGAGGTTAAAGAATTGATCTCAGTTCCATTTCTCTTTTCCCTTCACTTATGATGAGTACACAAAACTGGTCCCCTGGCTGGAGCAGAGCCCAGGCTGTCCCGCAGCACAGGCAAAACACACGCATTTCCACCAGCACAAAGTCCCAGCGCCACCGTCCAAGCTCCGCTTCCCTGGAACATATGCAGTCATATTTATCTGGGTAAATGGAATTTAAAACCTGACTGAATCAAAAGATGTACTGACTTTAAATTCTAGCTGTGAAAATGGAAATGGTAACATAAGATCCAAGATAAGAACAGCAAAAAAAAAAAAAGGTCAGGCATAGAGGGATTAAATTAATTTTTTTTACTTTTCAAAAGGAACATCACTCTAAAAGGAACATGACGAAGAGGAGTTGTGTGGAGAAAGCATCATGGAGAAGCTGTTTCCTTGTTTATGTTACTGGCCCAGACCTTGCTGCAAGGCACCAAATGGCTTTCTGTCCCTAAGGCTTCGTGCCATCTCCGGGGTGCAAACCAGCGTATGCCTTGGAACTCTGGGAACAGAGAAAAAAAACAGGTCTACTAGGGACCTAGATTAAAATAAGAATTTCTAAAGAGATATTCTTTCATTCAGAAGTCTGTGGAGCAAATAGCAATGCCATGCCCTCTCTCACACCTTAGGTGTTCACGTCTTGAAACAACAGCTCACACGCTATTTTTCTTTTCCTAAGGATTTGCTATTTTCAATTATTTTGCATTTATTTCATCTCTTCTTCATCATGGTCTTTGAAGAGAGGCAATTTACAGCCACGGTAGAAATAAGAGTCCCAGTAGACTTACATGACCTGCTGCCACGCTGGGCGTGACGTGCAGATGGGCTTGGAAGACCAGACACAAAGTGACGGTGTTGGACGCTGGAGTTCAAGGGCATTTGAAGGCATACCCCTGCAGACGCAGACACAGTTCCTCAGCACAAACCCATCCTGCTTTCTTACTGTTGTACGTCTTTGCAGGGACAAACTCCAATCTGGTTTGCATTTTCCGTTTGTAGTTTCAGTGCGATGGGGTAAGTGGGGTCTGCTGACTGGACGTGTAAAAGCCCCCCGTGACTCATAGCTGTATAGACAGCTTTCAGCCCATGATTAAAGCACACACCCTTCCAGGTCAATGAGGTATTCCATCTCACGATACATGGATAGCAAAAGAAATGGGGTGTGGGCAGTAGGACACACCTGGAGAAAAATCTCTATCATTCCCCCAGGCAGGTGCAAAGGGGACCGGAGGAGAGACTACAAGGCAGCCCTTTTCCAGTCATCCTCTTTTCTGTCAGCATGGTGAAAACCTGCTTTTGTCTATGGAAGTGCAAAGAGAGATGAAACAAAGGGCTCTGTCCTAGGAACCTGCCTGGCATTTCAATTAGCCGTGGCTGGGATGATTCGGCAACAAGAAATGATCCTGGTAAGAGCAACACACTTCTGCAAGAGGACAATGAAAGGGCAAGTCATGGGACTCCACAAAGGGATGGAGACAACAGTAGGATCAGCCTCTGAACGACCTTGGTAAAACTAACTGTCCTTAGGGGATTCCTGGTCTCTCATTAACACCGAAATGGGGGTGGGAATGGAAAGGCATCAAGGAGTACTTCAAGGTACATCAAGGTCAGGTTAGGAAGGGCTCTGAGCAACCTGATCTAGTTGAAGATGTTCCTGCTCATTGCAGGGAGGTTGGACTAGATGACCTTTAAAGGTCCCTTCCCACCCAAACTATTCTGTGATTCTATGATTCTCTACTTTCTGTAAGAGGGCGGGAAGAACATATTTCCAGTATGCTCAGCTTCCCTGATGACGAGCTAGCTGTGTGAGTCACTTATATATAACCTAGAAGAGCGGGCTATTGGCAAGGACACAGACACGTGGGTGAGGGGAAGTATAAACCTTTGGGTTTACAGGAGGGGAGAAGACCAACTATAAGAATTTTGCTTCCCTTAAGGCTGGCAAGAAATTTCAAGCATGTATGAACTCTTAAACTTTCAACTATTTTGGGGGAACTCACCCAATTTCAACCCCCACGGAGATACCTGTCCTCAATTTTGATGAAGGAGCACATCAACAGTGCATTTCCAAAATTATTAAATAAACAAGCACTGCTAATTGGTATAATTTTGCTCCGCAGTTTGTGCTAAATTCTGCTTTTAGTTTCAGTGGTATAAACCTAGACTAACGCCTTGGGTTTCACCGGAACTCTTCTGTATTTATCTAGCTGTCAGGAAGAATATTTTCACTCCTAAGAGTGGAAACTTTAGGGAGATACTTGGAAAACAAGTGGAATACTGAAATGGCCTCGCTGGCTCAGCCTAGTCCCTTAGTTTTCAGATACCGCGATCTCAGTAAAAATATTTGCAAATCTCTTTAAGACCCCTTATAGCCTTATTTTTCACTTGGAACAGCCCATGGTCAAAACAATCCAAAAGAACTGGAGGAATATTATAAAAAAATATGCTTAAAAAAGGGAACAGCGTGTTAGTATTAAATATTTCCTTATTGATACTATTTTTGTAGCAAAATCCCAAACTCCGACAGTGGGATTTATGTGATTTCCATGGCAGACATTTGAATCTCTAAAAGGCCTGAAGTGCCACAAATTTGGGGTTTTATATGCTTAATTCCTTGTCATACAAAATATATTTTGCTAAAGTAGCGGGTCTTTAAGGCATTTGTAGCTCACACACAAGTGGTACACATCTTGCTGGCATCTTTTAAGAGTAAAAATTATAGGAAGCTCATTAAAGGATAGATCCAACAGAGTTTAAATTCCACCCTGATCCCAGGAGATTTTTTCCACCAAGAAGTAATTTCCAAGACCTCTTCAAAGACTGAAACATAAGAACTGAAAGAAATGGCAATAATTAATGAAATCACTTTTACGTAAAGAGCCTTAAAACATTCCCTTTTGCTGCACAACCACACAAATGACTCCAAAGTTAAGTTTACAGAAGTCTTTCTGTTATAACCCAGATATTTCCTATTCTTTTTAGATATCAGATAAGGACTTCTCAGGGACCTGTGCTTTTTACACTAGCTTCAGCTCAAGGATTTTTTTTTTCTTGCACTTCTTAACTCTACCTTAAACCAACAGAAATTAGAAGAGCACAGAGTGAGTGCCAATGAGTAAACTGAGAGAGCAGGCTGTCTCTCCAAATATATGTGGCTTCCCCAGGACGCACTTTGTTTTGATGTTTTTGCTAGTCTAAGAATGCATTTCAGGTAGGGGATATTCATTTGGCTTTCCCTTAACAGACGCATACTTCCAGACCCAAAAGCTCTTCAGTGTTCCTTGAATGATGGTGCTCAGAGGAATACTACTGTTGGTCAGATGTTGGGTAAATATTCAAAGTGTTAATTTTAAATTGGTAAAATGCAGTTTGGCTTAAGGCGTAAAGTATTCTCCTGGAATACTTACTACAGATTGACAGCACAGTATGAAGGTAAAGCCTAAGGCTATAAACCTGATGTTAAAATTTCCATTTATAAATCAATAATCACTGCAAACACAACAGCCTGCCCAGTTCTGTGAATGCCACAACTTTTCCTCAGGCACAAGTTGTACATAAAGTTTGGTAAAAATCCAAAGAGAGCGTTACAAAGCTGAAGTGTACCTGGTGGCCCCCTCCCCGTGCCGTCAAACCCGTGGGGCGCTGGAGCTGGGCACGGCGGTGCTGAAGGAAGCACAGCCTTTGACCTGTAGGGTGCTACAGAAACCCCATCAGAGAGTGAGCTGGGCTGCTTGGACTCACATCTGAAGAACATGCCAAGCGGGTACAACCTTACCTTGTCCATGCCCTGAGCCAACCCAGAGCCAAGTGGCTGGAAATGGCACATCCAGCGCAGAGGACAGCTTCAGATACACCCAAAGGACTCGGGGCAGAAGGCAGAACCAGGAAAGAGCTATCTAATCTCACGTTAGAGAGACCTTCACAGGATGAGTTCAGAAAGTGTCTGGAAATTTCTGTCCTGGGAGCAGCTCCTGCATTTATTTCCAAAAGTGGATGCCCAGCCACTAACTCAGTTGAGATAACTACAGCTTCCATGCGTCTTTCAGGAGCTCAGAGCCCGGACCCGTCTGCCTGCTGCTCACCAACTATCACATCACATCACCTCACCTCAGAGCCCTGTTTCCAGTTCCAGTCTGTATTCACAGTGCATATGAGCCCCGACGTGCTGCAGAATGCAGTTCCGTACGGATATTTACTACCTATTGTTTTAGAAGAGCCAAGTTATGTTTCTTTTCCAAACTGTACAAATCACTCTCATTCTCCTCTACACACACAACTCCCTTTTGTTTGTCTCTTAACTTGCAGTGCTTGGCCTCTGGCCAGAACCCCTTTTTCTGCCTCGACGGAGGGTGACAGCAGGCCTTTGAAGAAACGCCAAGGCTGCTGTTAGGCTGACCAGCAGGGAGCAATCCTGCCCAGAACTCCCTGGCCTCTCCCACATTGCTCTCCTCCTTTCCCAGAAACAAGCAGTCTCGGAGAAGGCAGAGGTTGAGCTGATCACAGTTCCCAGAAGAGATTTTTAAGCAACAGATGAAGCTTAAGCACACACAGAGAACATTGGAGTTGGAAGAGACATCAGAAGATCATCTGGACCATCCTCTTGCCCCAAAGCAAATCCAGCTGTACCTACAAGACACTGCTGACAGATATTTGTCCGACTGGTTCTTACCAGCTTCCAGTCCCAGGCAGTAACATTTCTGCAGGCAGTCCAGTCCGGCACATCACTTACCATCAGGAAACCTACTCTCTCGTACTTCCATTTAATCCTCAGTTCTTGTCTGAATATGGACGTGGAGAACTCATTCAGTACATTTGTTCGGTTTCTAACAGCACTTTAAAACACAGAGAAGTAAGCTGTAACTAGTTGCCCTGCTCATGGTGCCTGCACTTTTTGTGTCTACAAAACCACCAGTCTCCTCCATTGCCTTTATCGCCAGCACAGCAACTGTTCAGCACGGACTCAGAGCGACGACCACGGGGTTCACTGGCTTTGTTTCCCACAACATCTTGTATCTTTTCCTGGAAGATCTCCCTCTGGCCACCGAACAACCCTAACCTCACCGACCTTACAGATTTGATTTGCTCACTTACAGATTTGATACTGCCACACACTTATCGCGGGGGGTGAAAGGCAAAAGGTTGTGCAAAACTATAAACCGTGTCTGCACAAGACAAAGGCTTTGCAGACAGCCTAATAATATATTTCCTGCATTGCTTTATTTCCTACACATTCATCTTAGTCTTGGCCTTGGGATGTTGCTCATTTCCTATTATGACTGATACTCAGTTGGCAAGATGAGAGAAGGTGAAATTCTGATTCAACGCTTGCAATGCAGTTTGTTGGGGTTTTGTGTTTTTTTTTTTTGTTTTTTTTTTTTTTTTAAATTAACCAGTTGCTTACGGCATTTTTGTCTCTCACACTGGTAACATGGAAATAGAAAGGTACAACGGTACGTGTCGCGCTCTGATAACAAGTTTAATTGTTTCAGCTTGAGGGGGATAACAGCGAGAAGATTTGACAGGTGTTGAAAAGGTTTTTCTTTTTCCCCTTTAAATGCTCCTGAGACACACAATGAAACTAAAAATTTCCCACTATAACTGTAAGTTGGCAGTGCTTACCCTCGCACTTACCCGGTAGAGGGGTTCATGATGCAACCCCCTTTATCGGTGGACGCTTTGCAGTTACAGCCCCTCTCCAATGTGTCGTGATTCATTCCAAAATTGTGTCCCAGCTCATGAGCCAGGGTCACTGCTGCACCTAGAGGGTTTTCTGAGTGATCCTTAAAAAAACATAAAAGAACCAGTGAAGTTGATGTATGAAAACGATTTAAAAGACACATTCCCCCTCTAAGGTCCTATTGCCTGTCCTCTGAAATGCTTTATAAACTCACCCGCTGTAGTTACACTGGTGTTAAATGGACACATGTTGAATTCATCCACACATACTAAGTGCAGACTGGGAATTTCAGGGCAGCCTATCTGGACTGGCCACCCAGTTTCCCCAGCACGTTAGACATTTGAGACCACTGGGCTGCTTTGAACATCTGAACATCTCTTTATTTAGGGCTTAAAATAAATCCCTGAAAGACATGGCAGTGGCAGAAAACAGTCACCCAGATGTGGAGTGTTGGAAAGGGTGATCGATCGTTTATGGGTGAGGACGAGTGTGATGAGGGACAAGTGAGAAGATCCTTCGTGTCAGGAGGTAAATTACAAATGCAGCAAGAGACTTCACTCGGTCTATTTCATATTTTTAGAATCATAGAATAGTTTGGGCTGGAAGGGACCTTTAAAGGCCATCTAGTCCAACCCCCCTGCCATGAGCGGGGACATCTTCAACCAGACCAGGTTGCTCAGAGCCCCGTCCAACCTAACCTGGAATGTCTCCAGGGATGGGGCATCCGCCACCTCTCTGGGCAACCTGGGCCAGGGGCTCACCACCCTCACAGTAAAACATTTCTTCCTTATATCTGGTCAAAATCTGCCTTCTTTTAGTTTAAAATCATTACCCCTTGTCCTATCGCAACAGGCCCTGCTAAAAAACTTGCCCCCATCTTTCTTATAAGCCCCCTTTAAGTACCAAAAGGCTGCAATAAGGTCTCCCCAGAGCCTTCTCATCTCCAGACTGGACAAGCCCAGAAACTGTATAATTCTTCAGACTGTTTCTTCAATATCAGAAACTCCAATATCTCACAAGCCTTGTAAGAAAGACCAAGTACCTTTGAAAATCTCCTTTTAAAAATGAAAGGACAAAGCAAGTCGAAATCTTCGATGCCCTCTTGTTAACACCTATGAACACTCTAAATGTCGCAAGTGTCAAAATTGAAATATTAACATTAATCCCTGTTGAAATGCTGATTTTTGGGACAATTATTTCTGAGAAATTCACTGCACGGTCTGATTACAGCCTGCTGATCAGACTGATGGTTTGGCTTAACCACAAGTAAGAGACCTTTCCACATCGATCATTTTCCTTCAGGGAAAAAAATTCCACTGTACTCATATGAAAGCTTTCCCTAAAGGTATAAGCATGTAATATAAATGCATGATCCACTATTTATCAGTCAGTAAATGGAATTACTATGTACAGCTGCCTGCTCTAAAAGCATATATGAATATATGCAGTTTAAATAACTCTTAGTATCATCTAAGCCAGCCTCCAGACTAAAAAGAAGTGAAAGGTAAAACTGTCTAAAATGTTAGCTATATATTAATGAAGCCCTTAATATGTGATTTGGGGTAGATTTAAGAGTTTCTTCTTTCATCTGCCTGTGCTAATATTTTTAGTAAATCATTTCTCAAACAGAAAACCAAACCAAAAAGAGAATACAATCATTCCGAAAGCAAGAAACTCCTCCTTCTGCACTTGGAATAAACTCAGAAGAATTTTATCTCTTAACAAAGGATCTCTTTTGAGCTTTCCCTGAATTTTAAAATGTTACTATAAGAATCTTGTGACTGGCGTAACCGCCAGTTTGTGTGCAGTTATGCTCTGCGATGCCCGTTTGCTGCAAGAAGCTGTACAACCTGTCCTAGGAGGAGAAACAGCAGAGTAAACCTAAGCAGCAAAATAATCCGTAACAGTCAAGAAAATCTATGCTCCTGCACAATGCCTACGTATGGAGATGTCTTACCTAGATACTAGTCACATACAGATTGATTCATCTTTGTACTCAGTAATTTATGAAATATTTAGAGAATTCAGTGTAATCAAACCTGATGTCATAAAAAGAGCACAACCTCTCACTCAACCGGAAAACAATCCAGGACTGAAGAAAGAAATGATATAATTCCATATAATTTACCAGCAGCACACTGGAGTGATGCCTTGAAATTAGGGCTACGTGGTCAAGACAGAAACTCCTCTAAGCTTTGAGCTACCACGACAGACAACAAACTGAGCTCAATTTTTCTTTGTTTTGCCAGTTTCTCTTACTGAACAGAGACTGTATTTATTTGAACGCCTCTAAAGCTGACAATTAAAAAACCAGCAACCCAAAACTAGAATTCACACAGTCCACTCCAAAACTAGAGCAATAAATGATCTGAAATGTAATGTGGATCTCGAATAGGCAAACAATTATTACAGCCCATGCGGTTCTCATTACTCCCTCAGACCCACTTGGAATGCAATTTTATCAGTTTCTAGAGAGGGTTCTTAAAACAAGGAATGTGATGTCTCAGCAAAAGAGGTTATTTGAAGACAGCGTAAATGAAGATTATCAAAACAAACAGTGACATGTCCCATTTGATACTGAGACCATTTAAGTATCACAAGGACTAAAGAAATGAATAGAAATGTGACTTTGATTTATTCCACCAGGGTCTTTCAAAGTTAACTTGAGCAGTAAAAGTCATTACCAAACAGTTTCACAACCACCGAATAAGCAACCATCTACTGGTAAGACATTAGAAGCTGTTGCCCAAAACACGCAGCTGCTTCCAGCTGAACTCTGCTTCATTCCACTGAGACTCAGATCAAACCGTAATAATAAAATACTGTCACCTACAGCTAGAACAGGCAAATGCCCCAGTCCCGGTACTTTCCACGCAGGTTCACTCAGTTGTAGGACTAAGTTTCCTAAACCACACTTTTATTTCATTGAAGCAATTCGCTGAGATGGGACTGCCTCAGTTGCACACTTACCATTCAGCCTGACTTCCACTAAAGTCAATAGAAATGTGACATCAGGGAGAATACTACATTGCATTACAGCAACTCAGCAATACTTTACTTTTAAATCCATTAATTTAGTGGGCAATCTTTTGAAACAGAAGAATGAAGCTCGAATCAAGAGTCAAAGACTCACTTTCATGTCACGTTCTGTTTCGTCTTTCTACAACGCAACAATCAGTAACATAAAATTATAATGCTCTTGATACACCAAAATCTTCTCATACTCAGATGACTGCTCTCCCCACTTTGGGCTTCTCTCAAAAATAGTGGCAGACGGGGCATCGCCTACCACGGAGAGAATTCAGCCCTATAGAAAAGTAGGGATGGGCAGAGGAATTTAAATCATACAGTACAGCTGACTAACTGCAGAAGCAGTCAGGAAAATCAGATCGTACAAGGATGACTCCAGTTTTTGACGTCAAATGTTATTTCTCATGCAATCTCTCCGTTGCCTCTCCTTTCAGAACAGTTCTGGTAGCTTTTTGGTGTTGAGGTTTCGGGGTGGGATGGGTAAGAGGTTGGCTGAATTATAAGGATGGCCAAATGTTTGGTTGCCCAGTGTAGAGATGGTTGAGCACGGGAGCCTCTTGGGTTAATAGTTATTCGTTCTTCTGCTTGTGCATCTTCCAAATTTAGATCTTTCTTCTGTACGTAACAGTATATATAAAAACTTCCTTTGTATATATCTGAATTAGCCTTTGTTAACTGGGGGGGGGGAAGGTTGGGCAGCTGCCCGTCTGGGTTTTCAGTCGAGCGTTTGCTTGTTTGGGATTTGGCTCCTTTTTAAGGATTTGCTTGAGGAACTGGAAAACATTTCTAGGTGTGCTATGCGCGCCTTGGGTTAATTCGCACCTCAAAAGTTTCAATTCAGGGAGGTGGGAGCCTCTGGGAAACGTCACGCTCCCCTGCCCGACTGAAGCCGCAGCCCGGCCCCCGCTGCACGCACAGACACCGGGTGGCTTCTCCGGGTCATAGAAATCAGTCTCTCTGTCAGAGCCCTGAGAGCGCTTAAAGAAATGCTGATTCTTGTTTTCTTGTTACTGGAATGCAATATTTTTTTGTTGTTTGTGTTTAAAACGACAGTTTCCAGAGTGAAGAGGACTGACTTTGCAGTGAAGTACACTATAGCATGTTTTAAAGCTTGTGCTAAAAATTAAAAGGACAAAAAAATCTTCATTAAGGGCATCTCTGACTGCAGATAAAGCAAAGCTATGACTGCTGGCCTGAGGGTGAAATGGATAAAATGGGGCTGTCTGCCTCATGTATGCCTTTGCCAAGATTTGGAAGTGCACTGGGAGACTCCTACAGCTTTTTCTTCCTCTTTTCCTCCTTTTCCGTTGGTAACTATCACCCAGGCACCCTGTGAAAAGCTGTTACAAACACCAATTAGAGACTCAGCTTCTAAAGCTACCAAGAGACTGAAGCCTTTGGCTACAATTTTGACCTGAGTTTCTCCAAATTATGTGATTTGGCTCTTCTTTCTAACTCTCCTACACCTCAGCTTCCCTGCTCAGCTCGTAAATTGTCCCAGTCTGGACCGTCTATGCAGCGTCTTCCATGAATGCATACATCACCCCAGCTTGGCTTCTTGCCTACTTGTCCTAGAGACCACAAAGGGGCCCTGCATTGTGGACCAACCTCAGCTTGGACGCTAGTTGAGAAGGAAGGAAATGCAGGAGCTTCAAGGGACTGTATGTCTGGGATTGTCTTGAGGCAAAAGCCCTAGTGTCCTGGGCTCCAGGTTAGCCCCATGAAGCTTTGAAGAACCGGGAGCTTTGAGACCATACAAACTCTGACCGTAATGCACTCCTGAGCTTCCACCTCATTCATGCAGGGATCTGCTGCTGAGGTGTCCAGCAGAGGTGGAGAGAACCACCCCACCACCTGAGGTGCCGGAAATCTCAACAAAGCTGTAGAAAACACAAAGGTTTTCAGCACGTGCAGGCTGAACTCAGAGATAATCTAAGAGGTTTTTAGGGCTCCCTGGCTTTCTGCTCTGGAGTTGAGCTCTGAGGTCACCAGCTGAGCCTGTTAGTGGCCTGCAAGCTCTGGGAGTCTACATCTAATTTTATTTAACGTACTTCTATTGCAAAGCTTAGTTAACGCCAAACTTCTTTCCCCCGGCTTTTGCACAGAACAGTTAAAAATAATAATAAAAAAAATCTGAAAGAAAATACTCCAGAACTACTTCCAGAAATTGGCTAAGATGTTTACTTGTATGTTCATCATGTCTAGCATCTAACAATGGCATTACCAGTGGTACTCTTTGAGAGAGGTAGAATAAATGCTGCCATTGTTTGTTCTTGTTGTCTGGCAATGTAATAAACCCACTGAGCTGCAAAGATGGAAAATAAGAGCTTACACAGGAAACTCTGTAAACACAGAATAAAATCAATATAATAAAAGATTCCGGATAGACTGTTGTTGCCTGTAACACTAGTATACCCAAGTGCATAACAAATCCATCTTCTGGTTCTCATCCTTCACAGCACCTCAGCACCTCATTTAATGACAATTAGGAGCAGAAGATTCTTGCAAAGATGTCATGCTATATTTCAATGCAATATTTTGATTTTTTTTTTTTACTATGGAAACTATCATTTACAAGCAATCTGAATATAGATATAGATAATATTGAGACTGAAAATGGGGCAAGTGGGGCTGATGTTCTGGTACAGAATACAGTACTACAAAACTTGAGATCTCGTTGCACCAGTTGGGCCAGTTTCAAGTCCTGTGCTTTTACCACTTACCATGACGACCCCTCCGGACTGCTCTGCAGTGCACATGCTCATTATGGGCGCCATGCCAATGGTAGTTCCTTGGAAGTACACCCCACTGCGGGATGGAGGGAAGAGAGAAGAAACACAGAATCAGCATTCAACCCCTATTATTTTCAGTCTTGTATTTCTGCCAATCTCTAACAAAGATCCCATTTCAAATATGTCAGCTTCAGACATTTGCAGGTTTAAAACAATGAAAAGCAGAGATTAGTCATGCCAACCTGCTGAACTGGCAATGACAGCATCCCTGCTATGAGAAAGATCCATTTGATCACCATCCTTTGGGCTTACTGCTGTAACAGGACCCTTCTTTCCCTTTTTTTTTTTCCTGACTGAAGTTGGGAATAGAAATACAAACATAAAAATAATGTCTCCAGCTCCAAGAAGTGTTATTTTAATGCAGTGGGAAGTTTATACGCTACTTGTTTTACTACACAGCCTAGAATGTAATAGTTCCAAACAAAGTATTATTATACATAGAGAGTAATCAAATACCTCGTGAGGGACCATTTGGAAGGGCTCACTCTATTCTTACACATATAATGTGAGAATATCTGTGTAATGAGTAAAGAGCTCCTTGTAATTACTAAGATGTCCGGTTTGTTTCTCTATAGTATAAAGAATGGTTCATCGATCAAAATGATACCTGGTTCAAGAAAGAGGTGTTTCTCTTATGTTTATTTTTTATAGAGCGCTTTGAGTATGTTTACTTAATTACTTTAATCCAGGAAACAGCAGCAGGGTAAAAGATGTGTATGATTTAATTTTTAAGTCACAAATGCGAACGAATTGTCCAATTTAGCCTGCATTTTAAAGTTTACTGAGATCTTTCTACTAACAAACAGCCTTCACATAATGCCCCCTCAGCTCCTTTTGGGGTGAGGGCAGGACTGCCTTTTTCTGTAACGATTTAGACTGAGTCCAGCTTATACCCCTTGTAAATTCACACCATAAGTATTTACCAGCTTATTACACGTCAACACTTCTACCTGAGTCGTATTCAGGAAAGGCCAACAAGGAACAGGGCTATTGCAGAGCTGTGGAAGGAAATTCATCTGAAGCATCTGCTGAAGGGCTCTGCAAAGCGCTTTTATGTTTGATGTTTGCAGAGGGGAAAAACAAACCCTCAGGAGCACAGATGTTCCTCCTAACAGCTTAGCAACTGGAGAAGAATTCAGCACGGCTATTCTCAAATCACTGAAATCCTGGCGGATGTAGTGTCAAGTCTACCTTATCAGCTGTGCATTGTCATGGGGTTTACGAGGTAGTAGTTTTAGCTTTCTCCAGTCCAGAAACTCATGGAGGCTGGTGAAAGGGTCTTGAGAAATGGAGCACTTATCCATGTCATTCCATACTTCCACTCCAACCAGGGCTACTCGAATATTTAGTGGCCTATAGAACTAATGAGAAAAAAAAATAATAATAGAAACACGTCTCTAAAACCCACTTGGATTAGAATATTTCAAAAGAAGCATAATGTGCATATGAACCTTTCTTGCAGAGGCTCAAAGGGTCTCTCCTCCAGGGAAAAACTGAACACCTGGTACAACTGACTCAGACAAAATTCCATGATTTAGAGAAAAGTTCTGACCCGACTAAATATCTGTAAGGCATTCAAAGACAATCAGAGATTTGCTACTTCCCTATGTCCCACCCAAGTTTGGTATCTTCCTTCAAGATGAAATGCTGCAACTACCTTCACACGTCCTTCACTTCTGACCACTGACGGTGCTGTACTACAGTTGTGGTTCAAAATAATAGCTGGAAATCAGCCAGAGTCGTCAAGTTTTGCTCCCAGCAGATCAACCCAAGTGATTTTCACACCGTAGGCTACACACGCTATTGCCACACTCGTAAATGCCACAGTTGCTACAAGAGGGGAGCCAGAGCAGCATTAGCAATGGAGCAGAGATAACTATTCTAATGTGAGCCTAATGTGAAGAAGGATTCAGGAACTGATCACGCCCCGATTTTGCTGGCAGTCTGAGAAAAGCGTATACTAGATCTTTGCCTTGTTTATATGCATTACAGTCATTTGGATAACATTGCATTTGCTGAGCATAAATTAAGCACGAAACATAAATATATTATACCGTGCAAAATTAATTTTGAGCAGGTAACATATAAATACGTATCCTCCAGTAATAAGTCAGCAAGACAATTATGGAAGAGGTGGAGGTGTCTCCAGCAGCTTGTTTTTAATCAAGAACGCTTCTCCTTGAGTTATTGCCCTTGAAGTATCACTTGATAAGTTCTCAGCTAAATTAAGACTCCCTCAGTTATAATTTCGCTACTGGACTCCTAATTTTTTCTGGTCATATAGCACAACAAAAATAAACTTTAATTTGTTCAAAAACACTGTAGAGGACTCTTAGCATTTGTTTATTGTCAAGAAATTACATCAAATACAAAAAAAGCAGTGAATGTCTCTTTCTTACTGCTCTCACTCAGCCATCAACTCCTCGTTCCTTAAGCACTGCATAGTTTTAATTCTGGGCTAGATAGGTTATTGACCGCGTCTTCACAGGCCCTTTGTTGGCCCTATAATTGGACCATCCCTTGCTGCTCAAAGGACTTTGTTCTCTAAATTCCTCCTCAAAATAAGCCTTTTTCAATGGGCTCTTCCATATGTAATGATCTCCACTCTCTTCCCAGGTTAATAAAATCCTAGGGCTAAATGGTGCACCTCCTTGGGAACAGTGCTTCCACAGATATACACATCCCATATGGTTCAGCCGTTACTGAGCACTGTTTAAAGCAGAGTAGAGCTACAGCGCTGTATGTTGAAGGGCTCACAAAAGGTTTAAGTTTACTTTTTGGGTTTCACTGGTTGGAGAGAAGCATTGCTCTGAAATACTGGAGTATTAGGAAAGCAGCAGGGTTAGCTCTTTGAAACGGTGGGTGGATAAGGAGATGTGGCAAAGGCTGTGAAAACTGCCGATCTGAGCATGGCGGCTTCTTAATTTACCAGTAGAAGAAACACAGATTTCACAGCAACATCTTTCAGAAAGTGTAGTAAGTTTGGAAAAAGTGCAATAACACTCATGTTCTTACCTTATCAACGTAGTTTGCAATTTCTATCAGCCGCTGCTTAATTTTTTCCACATCCTTGCCTTGTCTCTGAAACTTGGAATGTAAAGGATCAGTGTAGTAGCGGCACAAATGTCATAGCATTTCCCCCCAGCAGCCACCTTACTCTGCCAGCATTGTGGGTGATGTTTGGGGATTCCACAGTGCAACCAAACCATCAGCAGACTCCTCTTGGCTTCATGGGACCACGCTCTGCCTCCAAATAGGCACAGGCTATGGGACAGGATTTTGGTTTTCCCCAAAAGATTTAAAAATCCCTAAGTTTTACATAGGGATCTTTCTGGGACTGATTTGTGAAAAAGAAAAGGTTCTTCTGTCAGCTGTTCCAGCTCTTACAGCAGAGTGAATGTAATTCCCTAACTAGGAGTGTTCAAGGAGACTAAAAATGTAAATAGCAAACAATTCAAACCAAGATTTAGATCTTTGATTGCCATTCATCCCACTGGAACATTTCTACAGTCAGTCCTGGTTACTCGCTTTGAAGCTCTCTTTGCAAACCGTCAGGAAGGCAGTTGTGCTTCACACAATGTGATGGTGAAGTACCACTTCAAAAGAAAATGCAGGATCCTATAGTGTCTTCCAAACAGTGATGGTCCCACCAAGGACAGAGTTAAAGGCAGTGAAGACTTAACTAGCTCAAGGAGATCATAGAACGGTTTGGGTTGGAAAGGACCTTGAAGGTCATCTTAGTTCCACTCTCCCTGCCCTGGGCAGGGCCACCTCCCCCCAGCCCAGGGTGCTCCCAGCCCCGTCCAACCTGGCCTTGAGCACCTCCAGGGATGGGGCAGCCACAGCTTCTCGGGGCACCCTGCGCCAGGGGCTCACCGCCCGCACAGGGAAGAATTCCTTCCTAATATCTTATCTAACTCTCCCCCCTTTCAGTTTAAAACTGTTCCCCCCTCATCTTATTGCTAAACCTCCTGATCAGGAGTCCCTGCCCAGCTCTCCTGGAGCCCCTTTAGGCACTGGAAGGGGCTGTAGGATCCTGCGCAGTGAATTCGTATTTGTCCCTTCTTGAATTACTGCCAGATATCACAATTATTTGATTGGCAAATTCCTTATGAAGTATTGCAAGAAACTTTTACAATCGACTGTCAGTGTTGCTCTATCTTAATAGCGCCTTCCACTGTTTAGCCCTAATTTGGGATGAAGCTTTAATTTTGACAACCCCCGTGTTACTATCCGAAGCTGATTACTCACAATATCCTGGAAGCTGAACTGAGCTACCTGTTTCCCACCCGTGCTTCCCGTAGCTTTTTACTTTGAAGTTTCTTACCTCACGATTATCTGCCACAATAACAAGCTCCACATACTTCGTCGTCTTCAGAGTCTCCCTCTTGTACTGCAAAAAAAGATGCAAATAGACTTTTGTTTTTGCAATAAGCGACCCTTGGAATCAGCTCTCCTTCAGTCCAACAAAGCGCTTGCGAGAGGAGATACGCAACAACTCAGATTTCCAAAGATTTCACTACATACAAGTTTTTATTGCGTTCCTTCTCCTTATGGAAGTTTTTCTTTTATCTACCACAGCAGAACTAGTCTATGTGGTACTTACAAAAAAAACAACCCCACACCAGGATTTGATCACAGCAAGCAGGAAAGTGGTGCAAAGTGTCTCTCACCCTTTCAGCTTTCTGCAGTTGAAATGTTTGAGTTATCTTTCCTCGCAGGAGAATATCATCTCTAGCAGAAAGACCTTTGCTGTTTCCAAGGCACATTTAAAGAAATGATGAGATGACTTTTAGCAAACACTTCACACAATAGACAAACTGGCTACTAAGAAAAATGAGAGATAAAGGGATATTGAGTGAAGCAGGGAAGAGATCAAATGGTCAACTGATAAATTATTTAGGAAGAAAAACCCAAGAACAAAAACTGCAGAAAAAAAAACAGAATGAACTGTCATTGTCTGGGGAAGCAAACTAATAACCTAAAACCGGAAGGCATATATTTAATTTTGTATCTGTATATTCACATAAAACAGCTGGACATGCTAACTGCAGTTCTAAATGCAGGTCTTAAAAGAATCATAATATTTAGCTGCAAAAAGATCACTGAAGAAAATGAAATTATTTCGTAATAGAACTACTGATAGCACAGCTCCTCTGCTACCCTAAATTTAAGTGACCTATTAATGCCTGTAAAAGTTCTGTGATTTACAGCAGCTGAGCATCTACTCTATCATTCCTCCCTTGTTAGGGAAAAGAGGTCTCAGCAGTATATCTGATCTTCGTGCCAGAACTGAAAGAGCTTGAGCAGATGTATGACCTACTAATGACCACGATGTCTTGAACTAACTAATGCTCTATAACCTAAAACATGACTAAAGCTTTCCAAAGCAAACTGTTCCAAGGCAAACTGTGTGATCCCCTAAGCTAAGTCAAGTGCTGGACATCACCTTCCAGCCAAATTTCACAAAGTTTTCTTCACATTATCGAAGTGTTCCTCTTTGTTACCTTCAGACTAATGATTTTGAATGTTGTAGAAGAAGCTTTGTCTTTAGAGGAGAATGACAGATGTAACTTTTAGTAACTCTGACTTTCAAACTTGTGTTTAATAGTGTTGCACAGCCTTCAAACTGCAGCAACTGGAAAAGAGTTAAGTTCCATTTGGACAGTATTTATGAGCTGAGAAAACAGTAAAAACTATCATTAATGAACGAAACAATGATATGAACACTTCACAGGATTGCACTTATTGGGGGGTCTGGCAAATGAGCTCAGGTAGGTATTCTGACAACTTCTCCTGGTATTGGGGTTCTCTGTCACCTTCTTGTGCAACTGTCGCCACCACGGGGACACGGCACGTGCACAGATTTGGTGGACATGCCCACACCTCATCTGCCACACAGGTCTTCAGCAGCGCCTGGTGACATGCTGGCTGGGAACCGGGACACCAAGGAGTCAGCACGTCCCCTCCTGCTGCTCCTGGAACAGCAGCAGATGCAACACAAAGGGCCTGCCACGTCTCAGTAGACTTCAGCTGAATCTACCATGCTCTGGCAGAGCTTGATTTACCTCCCTGCAAAATATATCAACGGGTGAGGTGCCAGGTAAGGCAAATGACTGTGTGGGTTTTGTTTGTGACAGAATCGATCTCTCAGCCGCTGACAGCCTAACACAAACCTGAAATCTATTATGTGGTCCTGATCAGGGATGTACGGTCAAGGTGCCTCTAGTCTTCTTCCAAATAAAGAGTAAAAGATGAGACAGGAAAATCCAGGTACAAAGATATAAGAAGAGCACTGTTACATCAGTCAGTTTAAACCATTCACTTTTTACCAAGAGTAAAACTGGACTGGAGGGAGTTAGCCCGAGAGAAATTGGCTAGCAGGGTGTAATCGTGTAAGCCTCTGGTGACTGACTTGCATAACGAACCCATTCCCGTCATTTGCCCAAAAGCTATGTGCGTTCCCTGGATACAATATTTATTTATAAAATGTACCTAATTATGACTTCTTTCAGCTTGCTTTCTGCAGCCAACTGCATCAATGCACAATCCATTGCCTGAGTTAATCCTTCAGAATTAAAATGAAGAGTCAATAATACAGCCATGATACATAGACATGCCGGGAGATAATACGCTTTGTTCTGCTGACCACTGCCTTTTGCCCCTGCTTCTACCACGTCTGATCCTGTCACAAAACTGCTGTCTCATGTCGCTGTAGCCCTTCCTCATGCCATTGCCATGGCTGGGATTCACGCTGCAATTTGCAGCCTCTCTTTTTCTCCGTGATGCGATTGCCCCGAAGGGCTCACCTGCCTCATCTGTCCTCCCCCAGCACCGCCAAAACGGCTATTTTGCGTGGCGACAGAGAAAAAGCCATACTGTAGGGGCTGTCTTACACATCAGGCTTGCTTTATGTAGGATCCCATCTCAATGGAGCTCAACTGGAAAACACGCTCCTTGATGCAATTTGAGGGTCCGCTGGGTTATGAAATGATCCAGTATATACAGAGACCCAGCTCCAGCGGAGCAAACCATGTCTGCACACATCTGCTACGTTATCTGACTCGCTCTGTTAAATCTCGTGTTTGGATCTGGGAAGCTGAGTCTACTCTTTGTCCCATCATTTATCTGTATTTAAATCCAACACAAAGGCTAGTCTAACTTTGTGATATATTGATCTCACATTTCTGCTCTGCTCAACAAGCATTAAATGAAGGGTCAGGGGAAAAAAAAAAAAACCAAACAAAAACTCCCCCCAAACCTGTCAAGAAACCAACAATTTTCATCGTGCCCTAAACCTGAGACTAGATTTCTGCTTACTTCTGTCACCCAGAGTAATTTGGAGAGGCCTTATGTCTCCGTACTTTGCAGGTCATCTTTACTCAGTATGTCCTGACAATCTACTTAGCTGATGACAACATTAAAATGTGAAAACTCAGTCCACACGTTACATTTGACAGCTTTCAAAATTCATACATTAGAAGCGTATCCAACACGCTCATTTTAAATATTGTACCTACCCATATGATGTGACTGTTGACAGGTTTTATAATTATGTCCACTCTGAACCACAGCAAAAATATTTTTCAGATATTTAAGGTGAATTCTGACATGTAGTTGAAGCCATCAACAGAATGTGAGAACCAATACGGTAATAGTAAAATTGCTTTGATTGTATCAGCTAGTTGTGGGCACACACTTTATTTCCATTTCCCAGTGTTGCATTGATTATTTCAGTGAAATTCAGTCAAAAGCCATGAAGATTTTGGGGCAACCTTAATAAAGTTGTTCAAAGCACTTTTCCAATGCTTTCAACCTACATGTGTTTTCAGAAATAAGCTTAGCCCAGAAAATGGTGTATGAAAAGGCTAATGCATTAGAAGTAATATTTAATATTCCTAAAATGTAAAATAATTTAATTCCACTGCATAAATAATATCTAGGAATACCATTTAGGTTGCTTTCCTTAAGAATAACCTTGATGCAAAGGGTTAGTAGTACATGTAAGTATAAATCCCAATATGGGACATTTATTAAATGCTGAGGGCGGATTTGTATCATTGTACAGTTTCTGAATACCTAAACCAGTCTTTTCTACAACCCCCATCCAATACACAGATGAACTTATTACAGTATTTCCTCTTCCTGATTTTTAGCTCATTCAATTTTCTATAGTTTCCATTAGCTAGATGCATTTCACATTAAGTGCATTTCTTCCTACGCAGAAACAATTACAATGATACATCTGTAAAATAATATGGTGAGAATTTGTTTTGTCTGCAAAAGACCCTTTCCTACTAGAATGTAAAGGTTCAAACCCTAATATTAGCAAAGCATCACAGCTATCAGGTTCTCTTCCATCTTGGGTGGGCAAGAACATTTCCAGACATTGCTCAGTGCTCTTAGGGGGTCTTAAATTCTTGTTATAATCATACATGAACCAAAATATATTACCATAAAATGAAACCATAAACTTTTCTGTGCCGTCTCATTACCAAAAAGAAAGTAAAAAGCAAGTTATGCGTGCAGGATCAAGAAAAAGTAATAAAGCTTTAGCAAATTGTGTAAGCATATGCTTAATTTTAAGCATGCGCTTAGTAACATGATGTCAACAGAAATCAGAAGGTTGAATGTTTTGCTCCGCAGGGACTCTGTAATAAAGAGTTCTGCTGGGCAGTAATATGGAAATGCTACCAGAGACGCAGTCAGCAAACCAGAAACCTAATAACGCATCGTTCACCTACCCTGCCAGCTTGAGAATGGCGTGATGTGTCATTGGCATCAGCCCTCATGGTGGAGATGTCCAGCTGGTGGCCACAAGATCCTGGGGCTATTTTCAAATTCTCTGCTCGGTAGATCTTGTGTTCACTCGTAGCACCTTCTAATGGCTCCAGAATGTAGCTTTTGTTTTCAAATACAATAATTCCCCTGTTACAGAAGAGAGCGGAGTGAGATGTATGGTTTTCAAGAGCTAATGCACGTTTGTATACAACAAAGTTACAACAGGTCTTAATAATGATGGCATATGAGAAAGCAAAACGCTGATTTACAACGTAATGGTTGGGTAGAACAGGAAACATAAAAGCTGTATATTTGTCATTGCAGCGCACTGTACTTTAAAAGAAGCAATGGCTCAAAGAAAATTTTCCTCTTCTGAAGTGCTGTACTGTAGAGCAAAATTACATTTGTTTTTCATGTGTTTTCCATTCTCCCAGTGATGCATTGCCATCGCTGAGTGGAGTCATGATGTGTGTGCTTCTGAGGACCCATGGCAAACAGTAATGAACAAAAAAGAGTGGTGAAATGCTTTTGTAAGAAAAGGTATGGAGTGAAAGTATTCATTATAAAATGCAGTGGGCATTATACGTTATAAACCAAATGCTGATGCAAGCATCAATTCTGCCGGATGAAAGATGTGCTGCAGCATCAAAATGGATTATTAAATATTGCACAGTGGGGCAGCAGAATCAGTCTTGGGTATATTAACCAGTGGAATCCCGTTTAACACATTTTACTACCCACAATAATAATTTTTACAGCAATACCACCTACTCTCTGAGGATCTCAAAGATTTTCCACCAACGAAAGCACTCTTGTTGCATTACTCTCAGCTACAGCATACAAAGAGGAAAGAGGGGTTTAGGAAGAGAAAGAACACCTGGCTCCAAGAATATGTGGAAGAACATAGGACACGTAGTCCATTCTGGGCTTCGTGTGCTGCCTCCTAACCAATAACTGCTCTCCCTGTATACTCCAGACAAGTCACCAAATAAAAGCCGTGCTTGAGTTACGTGCTGGGTCCTGCCCAATTATTCTGAGCTGCTCCAGTAAACCAAAGTTGACAAAAGGTTGAATATCTTTCCAGTTCCTCCTGCTGAGGAAGCTGCTGGCGTAAGGCAGCTCTTTCGGCTCAGCAGAGATACATAGGCAGCGAGGTATGGGTGCCCATGGTTTGCACCTGCTGGAACAGAATTTCTGGTACTCTATGGCACAAAGTAGGATGATCTCCAACAATACCGCTGGAATTAGTAATCATAACTGCAACTGGAGGACCACAGAGCAAGAAGACTGCTCTGTGGTACATCAGGACTGGCGCAGCTTAAGAAGGCATGAAGTAGGTTTACAGACGGGGCTCAGGTCGCAATTACTGTAAGAGAAAGGAATTTAATATTCAGCGCCTAATTTACAAGTGTCTAACTTGCAACCTGAGCACTTACTGCCAACCCCCGGGTAATTCCTGCCTCGAGCTGGACATCAGGTTTTGTTAGGTAACTGTGAGCAAAGAAAGGCACCCTTTAAAACCCACTTCTCTTTTCTAAACTAGGGATAAGCATTTTCTTATGGGGTCTTGTAAGCTTTCATCAATTAGACACTACACTGAACGGTGCACTGCATTACTAATTTCTTCCCTGTCTTTAAATTATGAAGGCATTAATCCCTAAGCAGTGGCAAAGGTTCAGCAGCAATAATTACGATCTACCTACCTGGAATTCCTATGCAACTTTTAATTGGCCAAGGCGTTCTTCGTCAATTCCTCCTCTAAACTGCTCTATACTGTCTATATATGCTCTTAAGCAGCAATAATTTTCATCCCCTGGTCTTATTTTATTAGTGTGTCTTTTTTGGTGTATAGGAAGTGCCTGCTGTTTTTATTTCTGTCTGTACTGCAACAAAGGTAATAACCATTGTGAGACTGATACGTGTCTCTCTACAATTATTCTGCAGGAAGCTAAAAAAAAGAAAAAAAGAAAAAAAGAAAAAAAAAAAAAGGAGAAAGAGGTAGGACCCAGAAGCAAGTTAATGACACTATAAAGACTGATTTAAAAATAAAAAGTGAAATTACTAGGAAGAAGCTGCCCTAGCTATTTCATTCTTAGCAAGATATGCTGAAGCAACTGGAAGCTTTTGCCTCCTAACCAGTTAACTGACATTTTCATTCCAAGCTGACTGCACAGTTTTGCTACAAAACATCATTAACATCAGTTCAGCCAAGCCAACAGATGACCATTTTACTGTCAACCAGAACAGCTAGAAGTTCATTAGAACAACAACAACAACAACAAAAGACTGGAACCCCATATGAAAAAGGCTGTGCAACAGCATTCGCAGAAGCGTCTCCAGTGAAAGGAACCTGCTCTATGGATCCGAACCCAGAATCAGGGTCTGACAATTCATTCGTAGCTTCCTTGGCAAATCAGGTGAGATATATTATTTACCCATCGCACAGGCATGCTGTGTATGATGGATCACGTTTGGAAAAGCAGGACTGATTTATCACAGCAGCCCTGGTAGCTACACCTAAGATCCCCTATAGCATGCGTGACCCATTAGAGACCTCCGAGCGGGTCACCCCAAGATCTGAGTAACCTTATACCCTAGAGTTCTAAATTATTTTCAGATCTGCCTTATTTCTTGAAGAATTTAGGAAACTAGGACAACATATTCCCTTTACTCCAATAATCAGCAACTCTGTAATCAGCCAGCACAATCACATAAGGATTGTTGTCTTTCCCTTGCGCAATTAATCATTTAATTTTGGAGGCAGTTGGAACAAACAATGGAGGCAGAAGCCCATTAGTCACTATTTGAAATGGGCCAGCCTGACCATCTCCCTTTGCTGACAACTCAGAAACAACATAAAACCATGAAGAGTTTTGTTTTTAATGTTAAACTTTATCCTGCTTAGAACAGTCACTTTAAAAATACAGACATAAATAATTTTATTTAATTACGTACATCAGAAAAGGAGAGATTTATTAGTATCCTTTTACTGGGTAAAGTGCTAACTCTCTCCTCTTCTTTTCTTTTTTTTTTTTTTTTTTTAAAAAAAAAAAAGAAAAGCCAGCCTCTTGGTGTCAAGAGTTCATAGTCAAAACATGCTACATCAATGCCAGGTTTCCAGTATACCCCTGGTATCCCCAGCTACTGTCTAAAATAACTAAATAACCATTTCTTTACCCCTCGTTTTCTTTAGCTGCAGAGGATACGGACGAATGACCAGAGTGATTAATTTTGTTTCCTACTGAGCACGCCAGAGCCAGGGCAGCCTATTCAACTTGCCGCTGAGACTCCCATCCCAAGTGACGGCATGAGCCTTTAAGAGCAGTTCCACCTTTGGGCATAAAGCAACCCCATAGTAAAAAAATCTGCAGACTCAGCATAAAGGAAAATATACTTTTCATTTAATGCACACTTATCCTTTGAGTGCCGCCTACAGGATATCAGCACTTGGCTTGTGACCATCTGTAATAAGATAATGAATATCAAATATGAATTACCTTGGCCAGCCTTCTGGTTTTGACTAATTTTCTTTTCCTACAATTGCGTTTTCCCCCCATTGGTCAGTGCCAAGCACAGCACCTTAAAAAATGTAACTAGTCAAAAGCTATAGTTTCTTTTTATGGTGTGGCAGGATTAGACGAACAGTACCTACCAGTCATTCAGTACTCAGAATTTGATGCAAATAAAATAAATCCATGCTTTCCCCTTCCACTTCTGTCAAGTGTTTCATAAAAGCCTCTGTCACTCCTACGCCATTTTTTGTCTTCCTCTTGAACGTGGCTCTTCACACTCCTGAAGAGTTCCCCAAAGACCAAGATGGTGCAACTTTTCCGTTTTTCAGGAGGAATTAATGTTACATAATATAATGTTTTCCAATGTGACAAATAGACAGTATATTAAACTACAGATCCCCAACCAAAAATGATACAGGGAACCCCAAAAGGATTTCAGCAGCTTTGTGAGTGCCCAAGCAGTGGCTATTCTTTAAGACCAACTTCTCCTGCTGAAATCTGTGGGATTTCTAACATTACCTCTACCAGGCAAAAGACTACCAGAATTCCCAAGCTTATAAATATTTGGGAAAAATGCAACATAAAGTATACATTTTTTGGTGTCCAGGTGTCTAATTCACGGCACCTGTGTTTTCCCCTGTCCCAAATCACGGTGATGCTGGGAAGTCAGAAAGATCTTGCGAATGAGCCGGGCAGGAAAGACACGAGACAATTCAACCCCTATCGGGCTCTCCTTTTCACCACTGCTAGCAGAGAGGGGGGGAAAAAAAATCTCTCTATCATACAGTGTGTGCAGACATCAGTTCACGGGCTCCAAGCCAACTGGAAGCAGCTTCAGTGTGGTCTTGAGCCTGAGCTAATATTTTACGTTACCTGTCAACAGGGTCTGAACCCTGCTCATGTCTGGTGGTCACCACCAAATAAACCACATCCACATGGCTGCTAATCAGCTCTAAACACAAACGACTCATTGGTATTCGCCTACTGTACGCCCTTATATGCCATATGGACACACAGGAGATGTGTATGTGAGATGGCCTATGACGGGACAACTCCCGCCACCTCAAAGAAAAAGAAATTGAAACATAAATTAAATAATTAAATTCTTAGTAATTTCTGTTTCACTTGCCAGGAATCTCTCAATTAGGGAAGTGTAGTTTGATGGAATAATTCCACTATTTAAATCGTTGATAAAGTAAAATGTGGTTTTTTTTCTCTTAAAAAGAAAAACCAAAACAAAACCTCATGCAAGGCCAGTCATATTTCATAAATCAACAGGCTTTAGGAAATCTCAAAATATAAATGGGATTTTTCTTTTCCAACTTGTCAGCAGAAGCAAAGGCCCTGCCAACATAAACCATCAATGCATACTTGTCTGAGAAATTGTGATGCTGAAGTAAAACTTGGCTATGACAGCATTATATGAAACTGTGATATATTATTCTGCTGCACTATACCGGGAAAGTTAAGTAAATCAATAAATCTGATACCCATGAATGCAATTAAACATTTGGTTTTAATGAAGCTCAAAGTTATACTCACTTCTAAACAATAATAATAAAAAGCTCTATTACCACTGGAAGAGGAATGTAGATGTTTTCAGTTTGTAAGAAATTAATTAGACCATAGAGGGCTGTCATGCTTACACCCCGCGTACTCACATTAAGTCTGTCTCTGCCCACAGACACAGCGAAAGGCTGCGCAGTACTCATGTGCCACCTAAAAACCTGCAGGACCTTCATTTCAGAATTAATGCTGCAGTTTCTAAAGGAAGGGTCTGATCTAAGCTTCTAAAGGGTCTGATCCTGCAACTGCGCCACCGATTTCAACGGGCGTTTTAGGTGAACGGGCAACCGAATTGGAGCCCTGTGGCCCTGGAGCGTTGCTCTCACGATGCTCGGGATGGAGGTACAGCGGTTCCTCGCTGCAGCGGTTCTCAACACGCATGATATCAGAAGGTGATCCGTAAAGCGATAGGGGATTTTTATTTACCCTTCGTATCAATTCTACATTCTCAGGACTTTGTATAACGAATTCCCAGGCGAGTAAGCAGGCAAACGAACAAAAGAGGAAGAAAAATGAAGTAGCGAAGGAACACTACTTTTAGCCTGTTTTAATAAGTTGCGGATGAATACTATTGGGATAAATGAACAAGATGATCTATCGACCGTTTTTCTAATGGGCTTGGTGATCCTTAGATATTTTCCAAACGATTTGGTCATTCTTTAACTTTACAGTACTGGGAAAGACAGAGAATGGGAGCCGGACTCAAGAAACAGAAGTACTCCTGTCTCCACCACCGCCCCTGGGCGGCCTTGGACAGGCAATTCACATCTCTCTGCATCTGCTCCCCACCTTTAAAACGGGGTAAATTTTAGCAACCACAAACAATAATTATCTGTTGATGAAGAGCATCACACAGGACCCAAGTAATACCTTTATCCTCCTATGCCGCACATCAGGATTCCATTAAAATAACAAGTCTGGCCCGAATCAACAAAGGGCAGCATCTCAAAGGAAGGTTAAAGCAGTAGCGTTATTGGTTTCACATACTGCAGTAGTGGTAGAGGTGTTCTCACGCAGGCACCTCATTAGTCAAATATGTTTTATTCCAGCCAATGCCTTTCATTAACCTGAAAATATATTCTACAGCACAGTGCCTAAAACGTAGTCATACCCAGCGAGGGCTGTAGCACGCACTTAATCCTTTCTCGGGGCGAGACAGATGTGCCCAGTGTGAATGCATATTGCTCTGCAACTTTGATGCCTGGAATTTAAGCAGGGAGTTACTTGAATCGAAAGCGATAATGCAATTTCATGTCCAGCATTTGGGTTGCAAGAAACAGTAATTGTGTTATCAGAGAAAGCGTCACACGCGAGCTCAGGTGGGAGGGTGACAAGACAGACCAGGGAAAGCAGAGAAAAATGAAGAAGGAAAGAGACGTTGGCATCAGTGCCAATTTAGTGAGCACATTTTATAGCCCTGTGCAGCAAACGGCGCTACCATAAGAAAAGGCTCGATTCAAACTCGCGCATCACGTTAAGGCTTATAGGTGCTGTCAGACACAGCCGGGCACAGATCACCTATCACGCTTGTCCCGGCAGCGGCAGGGATGCTCGGGGCATTACCGTGCACCCGGGGACAGCGTGCGCACAGTTGTCAAAGAATGGAGACGGCGTTCATCCCAGACCACAGAGGTGATCGTGACCCAGGAGCTTTTTACCGCTTGAACAGCCAGAATGCAGAAGCCATGGAAGAACCCCAGAAGCCGAATGCTTTCTAATGTTAAGCTCAAAACCCTCCAGTAGTTTCCCAGTCAGATAACTTACAAACTGTGCGAGATGTTTATATGAACTAAAAGCTCTTCAGAAAGTATGGAGGAAAAAGCACACATCCAAACCCGTGCTTTTCTCAAGTGGGATTTTCTCCTAACTGCTTTTTTGGATGAAATCTTCCCTTCTGTGGGGAAATCATGCTTGAGCAGTCCCGAGGAATTTAAATTTTGTTCTCACTGGTTTCCTACTTCCATTCCTTTTTTAAATAGTTGTTGTCTGGAGTGTCATATTTAAATCCCCTCTTCAGCTGACTGCGTCTGGGACGCAGTAAGTTCAGCCAGACCGTTTGAAAAATGGATGGCTCTAGAACTGGCGGCCTCGTGTAGCACAACTATGTAATCCCATTAAAAATAACCGTCTGTTCCGTTCTGGGGCCTTATCCCCATCAGCGTTACTGTGGACGCATCATCCTTCAGTCGCTGATGAGGTTGGACAATGACTGAATTCTTTTTGTATGTGTGAATGGGCTTATTATCGAGCAATTGGGTAACTCCCAGGGATTCTCAGGATTTTCAAGAGCATTTCGGTGTTTTAGAAAGAAAAGGTTTTCTCTGAGATTTGCATCCTTAAACTACCGAGCCATATCTGAGAGCACCTCTGAACCTCCCCCCACCAGAGAGGTCGCTGCGGATGCCTTTGTAGCTGCACGTCCTCGTGCCAGCATCCCCTGCCAGGTCCCGGGCTGTGGAGATTGTGCTCTTCAGGCTGCATTTTTGTGTGTATTTGCTAGGTTCTGCGCTTGCAGAGAAAGTAATATGGGGAAAAAAATCATTCAAGTCCATACAACTTTATCACAGAAGATGTCTGTGGTGGCTACAGGCCAAAATTATTTGCTAAAAGCTTGAGAGCCTCCGAGCTAGATAAACAGAGGGGGTATTTCCTGAGGACAGGAAGGAAACATCTTGACTTTTTCATGCCTTTACCTTCCCACAAGCTTTGGTAGTCTAATTGGCTTTCTTACCCAGATGGAAGCGCCGGAAATCCTGATTACCCATTGTTCCCATTTCGTGCTTTCAGCATTTACCATCTCCTCTCCGCTATTCAGCTCTTCCTCCTCTGGAGGAGCCAGCAGGATACAGATTATGGCGTGATTATATTCTCCTCTAACCTGCATTTTAGGCAGCTATCAGTGTAAATCCAACTATTTATGCCATTGTGATCCTACGTGAAGCGAGGCACTGGAATGTTATGTCTGAGAGGATGTAACATAGCTGGAATACGTGAGTGCCTAAGAGAACAGAGTCTACTTCTCCTTTACCTTTATATCTCACCCCCTCTATCTGCCTGAAAAACGTAGACTAGTCAAAACTGTCTTAGTCTGCAGATTTCACAGTCGATTCTTCCTGTAGCTCATCATAGAATCATAGAGTGGTTTGGGTTGGAAGGGACCTTAAAGATCATCCAGTGCCACCCCCCCGCCCTGGGCAGGGCCACCTCCCCCCAGCCCAGGTTGCTCCCAGCCCCGTCCAACCCGGCCTTGAACACCTCCAGGCATGGGGCAGCCACAGCTTCTCGGGGCACCCTGCGCCAGGGGCTCACCGCCCCCACAGGGAAACATTTCTTCCTTATATCTCATCTAAATCTCCCCTCTTTCAGTGTAAAACCATTCCCCGTTGTCCCATGGCTCCCCTCCCTGATCCAGAGTCCCTCCCCAGCTCTCCTGGAGCCCCTTTAGGCACCACTGGAAGGGGCTCTGAGGTCTCCCCGGAGCCTTCTCTTCTCCAGGCTGATCCCCCCACCTCTCCCAGCCTGTCCTCCCAGCAGAGGGGCTCCAGCCCTCCCAGCATCTCCGGGGCCTCCTCTGGCCCTGCTCCAACAGCTCCGTGTCCTTCTGCTGTGGGGACCCCCCGAGCCGGAGGCAGCACTGCGGGGGGGTCTCCCCAGAGCAGAGCGCAGCAGAGGGGCACAACCCCCCCTCGCCCCGCTGGCCACGCTGCGGGGGACACAGCCCGGGGTGCTGGTGTGTTTCTGGGCTGTGAGCACACATTGCCAGCTCATGTTGAGCTTCTCATCCACCAACACCCCCAGGTCCTGCTCCTCAGGGCTGCTTTCAATCCATTCTCCGCCCAGCTTGCATTTGTGCTAGGGATTGCCCTGACCCACGTGCAGGACGTTGCACATGTCATGTTGACACGCTAATAAGACATCTCAAGTGCTCAATGATGTGGCTGCACTGTATGTAAGAACTTGATCGTTGCAGTAGGTCAGAGCAAGGCTGCTCCAGCTCAGCACCTTGTCTCCGGCCCTGTGCAACACAGATACTTAGGGGTAAGACAGAAGAAGATAACAAGCACACCCCAGTTGGTACCTCCAGCTCTGACAGCATGAGTGTCAGGGACATCTTTGGGTTTACAGTCCTGGAGAGGCTCCCCCAGCTCCCCTCCCCAAACTGTCTCATCTTTTTTGAATCTACTGATACTGTTTGCATTGACACCCACCTGTGACAGTGTGCTCCACAGCTTCGTTATGTGATGAACAAAAAAGTACTTTCCTTTGCTTTAAAGTTTCATTTGATGTCTCCTAATTTGGGGGTTACGGAAGATATTCAGTAATTGTCCCCTCTTCAGCAAGACATTCAACCTCATTTCATCACACCCATTTCCTCCGTCATCTTTCAAAAGTGACAAATCCTAGTCTATTTTTTCTCCTTGGATAAAAGCTGTTCCACACCTTTGATCATAATTTTTGCCCTCCTCTGTACCTTTTCTGGATATAACGCTTCCTTTTCTGAGATGGGGATGGGGAGGGGAAAACAAGAACTGCATGCAGAATTCAAGATGTGAGTGCACGATGGATTATAAAGTGGTAATGAGGGTTTTTGTTCTATCCTCTATTTCTGTCTCAGTAATTCCTATGATCCTTTTTGCTTCTTTGACTACCGCTGAGCACTCGGGCTTCAGAACATGCTAAAATGTGGAGCCTATTCTTTATGACTAGTTTCATGTCTTTTAATGAACTCTCCTAATCTGGGGGAAAAGACACGGTCCCTACCTTCCCACACCTGGAACAATGCCCAAGGTGCCTCTCTAGTAGGAGTGGGAGGATATTAGCGCTCTGAGATTTCAGTGAGCTAACAGCTTGCACTCCCTTTCATTAGATGTTTTTCAGGCACTTAAACTTTAGTCCCATGCACAGCTGTGTGAGGTAGGTAAGAATCATTAAATGAATTTCACAGATGGAGAAATTGAGACAGAGAGATTTGTCCAATTCACTTAGAAACTGTCACAAAGCCAGGAACAGACTGAGAACGAGACCAGTCTTTCCTTCCACCGGCTGCTGCAAGCGAAACGGCCGCCCGAGGGACTGTCCTCACCGGGGGCTCCATGGCCACATGGTGTCTTATGTCTCTACCCCTGCAGCTTGCAGTCTTTATGATGCTGTGAACAAGAGTCCCTACTCCAGCAAGTTGGTGGGCAAGTACATCATCCCATCCCATCCCATCCCATCCCATCCCATCCCATCCCATCCCATCCCATCCCATCCCATCCCATCCTCCTGTCCTAGTCTAGCCTAGGCTATTCTGTCCAGTCCTATCCTATCCTATCCTATCCTATCCTATCCTATCCTATCCTATCCTATCCTATCCTATCCTATCCTATCCTATCCTATCCTGTCCTGTCCTGTCCTGTCCTGTCCTGTCCTACCTATAACTATTCTTTCAAGCTGTAATACCAGTAAAGTCACCAGCAAAGTAAGACATGAAGTAGTTTTGAACTGTCCTGTTTCTCCTCATATTATTTCAGACTGGACCACGTGCAGTAAATCACAGAATCATAGGGTAGTTTGGGTTGGAAGGGACCTTTAAAGGTCATCTCATCCAACCCCCCTGCCATGAGCGGGGACATCATCAACTAGATCTTTCCACACAAATTCTCAAGGTGTTCATTGCCACAATTATGTTTTGGTGGCGGAGGTATATGGTGACCTGTGGGCCTGATTCTGGAAGATGCTTAGTGCTCTCAGGACCGCAGTGCAGCTACATGGGATTTCACACCACCTGGCCTTTTATGCTAAATGAGTTTTAGTGAGAAGGCCTGGATGGTTCAAGGAGCTGCCAGTGCAGTATGAAGCCTTTCAGACAGACATCGCTGGCTCAGATCAAGCACAGGTAATGATTGGAAGTTATTACCGTTGGCTATCAGGCTGTGAAACAAGTTTTGTGAAGTCAACAAGCATCCTTATCACAAACTGTTGTCACTCATGGACACTCTCTTAACCAACCTCAGCAGAGAATGCAGCAGGTAAACGGGCGTGGATACTGAGATACGTCCTCCCTTGTTCTCTTGCTAGAGCAAAACACACGTTGGCAGGGAAACTTATGAAAATTTGTACGGAAAAATATGCTGCTACACTTTTCCTATGGGGAAGGAGCCTACTACTGTCAGCTTGCGTTTTGGCGGTTTATCTGCGAAAGTGCCAGATGAGAGAAAAATGTCACTGCCAACATATGTTGCCTTGGCATACCTGACTACCTAAAAGTGAGAAACGACTCTGTGAGCACAAGAATTGTAAAAAGAGCACATGAGAGAAGAAAGAAAATGCATTTAATGTGGAGAAAAGTAATTTCTCTTGAGAGTTCTTAATTTCTTAGGTATCTCTGGAACAAGACATTGGTGCAGACCCTGCCTCACAAAGTGCAAATTTTCCCTGTGGACCCTGCAGCAACGCAATCCCTTTAACTGGGGAGTGCTTAAAGTACCCAGAGCATTGCATTGTATTTTTACTGACCGTGAGAACGCCTGGTGAACGCAGACTGCCATGGTCCATGCAAGGGGTTAATTAGAGTAAACTCGTGGAAGGTGCCAGATACATATCAAGGACCCGTAAAACCCCCCCTCTGATTAGGAATTAGCCTCGGGAATCCCATACACTGGAGTAAACGGGTCCCTCAGACAGGGAGAGGGGTCCTGGTAACTCTCCGCTGCTGTCTGTCCCCGAGCTCTGTTATAAAAGCCTTGATAATACCACTGTTGCACAAAACGCAAAATCAAGGGAAAAAGACTCCAGCTACTCATGCTGTTTGTAGATAAATTAAACAAACCCAGAAAAGGTTGAGACAGCTGGAAATCTGACAGGAAAACTGGGTTTTCCAGGGAGAACACTAGAGCCAATTTACAGTTAATTACTGTGATTTGGAACAGCTCTGTGAGTAAATACCAGTCTCTGATTGTCCAAGTAAGGAAGATAATTGTTTCCTGAACTATGTCCATTGTGTATTTAATGTGTTGTCAGCCTGTTCCTTTCTCAAACTCAGAAGAGATTTGGTTTTCAGCAACGGGGATCTGCTATTCTTCTGCTAACAAGTAGCTAAAATCCTAATGCTGAGCATCATACCTGCCATGAACGCAATTTATTGAGCTCCGCAACCACATTTATAAAGCAAACTCTCCTAAAGACGAGGCTGCCGGACCGTACATGAGTTCGCAGTTGCAAAGCAGTCCTGCCATCGCCGGTGAAACAGCTTGGAGGACAAGGAGGACTGGAGGGCCACCAGGCACTGCCGGCCCCGAAATGTGCCAAACACCGCACTGCTGCAAAAGGGTACAGACACGGATGGGCAGCGAGAGAGAAGGGACGCCACGGAAAGCCCCCAGAGTGCATTATCTAGTTCGTTTTTTTTTTTTTTTTCTCATCAGGGCAACCAGAGGGAAAATATTTCTACAGAGAATGTACCAACATTTGAAAAACGGCTATTGATACGTTCAGTAAAAGGCGAGACAAAAACTCAACGAGTACCAGGACGGTGTCTTAAGGAGCTCAAGTATTACTGAAATATTGGCTCACCTGAGTCCAGAGCAGGTGCTGAGACTGACTGAGGAGTCGGGGTACCCTCGTACATTGCCGTGGTAATAGCAGTGACCCTGATCGCAAAAAAGAGAAAACATTTCAATAGTCACAAACACTTTTTGCTCTCTAGTTTTCTCATCGTTTTCCATCCCCTTTATTTCAAAACGATTATCAATTTCAGGCTACAGCGTGCAGAACCACACCGAGAGCACCCTTCCTGCCCCACTAAACATTCACCGTACTTAACAGTGCAGATGGTTCCTGAATGGAAATCTTGGATGTTTTTTAAACCCCAAAGTGTGGGAGTGGGGTTTGGTCTTGTTTTGTGTTGTGTTTGGTTTTTTTTTTAAAGAGGGTCAATGGTGTTTAAATTGCATAACTGACCACCGTTCTCTGTGTTATTTTATTTAAAGCTACAATACTGAATATTTTATAAAATTAATCAGATGAACAAATCAGCTGACATATTTTACTACTTTCTATAGACACGTTTTTATTTAAGGTCACGTACGTCTTTGTATGTCTATAGGAGGCAGCTATGTAGAAAGGGAAGTATAAGAAAAGCAAATTCCAACCCCATAGTTTGAAAAAAATCACCGAGCAAATGAAGGGGAAGGGAAACAGGTTGGAAAGGAAACCTTTTATTGAATTACCCAACCGAGTGGCTGCATGTTATTAAGAACAACCAAGAATAAGAGGGTCTTCTATTTTGAGAGGCAACAATCCAATTTCATTTTGCAGCTAGGTTATTTTATTTCCTTAATAACCCACTGCTTGCAAAAGGCACCCACAACAGAGATACTTTCTCAGCACATACACATATCTGTCTGGAATCAAGGTTAATTTTATTGTTGACTAAAGGCTATATTACATTCCCAATTATGTGACTGGCTGGAAAGCAATGATCGCGCCACGTCCAGCATTTCTTTTCTCGTGGCTCCTTTGAATGCCACCTGGCGACTGAAAACACTGTTGTAAAAGGTTCCTATCTTATTAGTGGAAAGGAAAGTTATCACTCATGCTTCAACCTGACGGTCATCTCACTGCGCCTTTTTATTACTCAGTTCATTCACATCCATCTAGCTGCATTAATTAACCTTTTCAGTTTTGGGGCATGGTTTTCACTTACAAAGCCTCTCATAGCAGACTTCTAAAGACCACCTTGATTTTGTTAAAGAAAGCAATAGCCATGAAAATGCTGGGCAAGATGGAATAATTCAGATATGAATTTTCTGCAAATAAGGTTATACCATGAAAAATATCTGGTTAGAGCACTTGTGTTTCCAACATGAGCAACTGAACGCAGAACAGCAACATCTAACTTTCTAAATACAAATCTCAATAGCTTTTCTCAGTGAAAGAAATGACACAAACAGGGTAATAGAATTTTACTCTTGGGTATTTTCATCATCACAACTCATAAAGAGTCAGTAACATATTAGCAAGGACAAAGCCACAATAAAAGGGAGGAAATCATAGACTGAATTTTTTGGGGATGATTGCTTCAGTCGCAGTTGCGTTGGACACCAAGGTTTTCAGCGTGAGTGTACTATTTCACTTTAATATTAGCAGTTGGCAGCATCCAGTTGATAAGACAGAAGAGAAAACAACACCCCCCCACCTTTAGCGCTGACTCTCATACAGTGACCCTGAAACAGCCTAAAAACTACAGGTTTATTCTTGTCACTTAAAGTGAGTATAAGGCAGAGGTGCAGCTCAGAGCTCTTCAGAAGGCAGTCGCTGGGGTTTAGCATCACCAGTGAAACGGGGAGGGCGAGCTGACATCTCGTCCCGCACAGGCTGCTGCCGCAGCCGAGCTGTCTTTATCAAAGAGTGAATTATGGCAAAGGTCCCGGTTTCTTTCCCTCTCCACACACAACTTGTCATTTTATTAACTTTGAGCTCCTTGTTGTGCCCCATTTCACAACTTCTCTGAGATCCACATGCTATATGATGCCGAAGTTCAATACGAAAAATGTAAACTTATCAGACCATGGCCTGCAATTGGACTGGTAGAAAATTGATTTCTAGCTCAGTAACTCCGCTGAACTGCGGGGTTCTTTTTCTCTCCTATCAAATCTTGTTATTCCTGTAAACTAGTATATAAAATGGATGACCTCCTAAAACCAAATAATTACCATGACTGATTTGTCATACTTAAAACAGTACTCTACCCTCACTCGAGGTCATTTAATAAATACCAGCTTTTGAAAACTGTGCTCTAAACCAGAAAAATAACCTGGACACTGACTCGTGCGGCAGAGAAACTCCCCACGTGACATCCCCACAAACCTGACTTGGTTTGACCTCCAAGCAGAATTTGACTAAGCAACTTTTCAATGGGAAATTAGCTTTGGTTTCAACTCCAGACTATATTGATGGCCTCAGTGAGGAAGAGGTATAAAAATAAAATCGCAGAGCCTTATCTTTTTTAAACCATATTGCAGCATTTAATAAAAAAATAATTCACTGATCTCTCAAAAAAATATTTCAGGCAGCAATATGCACTGTTGGTATTAATCATGACTTACTGCCATTATGAAAACAGATATTTTTTTTTAGTAAGGGAAAGCCTAGCTGTCTCTAGGCTATGTCTCTCTAACACATATTCATGTTAATGCAGGTTAATCTGTCAAAGAGTTGTGTCCTTCATTTCTTTCCTTCTACTTCCTTTAGGAGTCCGTACAGCCTTCCTCTTTCTAAAACAAATGACTACTTTCTACTAAGCTGGTTTTGCAGAAGATACGGGCAGCCAGCAAAAAAGAAAACACTGAAAGTTTTAAAAATGATTTCTTTACGTAGGAGGTCTGGGGCTTTAATGAAGATGCTTTTTCAGAAGGAAGATGTCACGGATAAAAATAACGCCTTTCACTGATACCAGCAAAGGCCATTATGGATGGAAACACAAAGCATGCTACCTTCTGACAACATCAATAAGTAACAAATAGTTTATAGGACTTGGGCAGATAAAAGATAAACTCTGTAATTAAAATTGCTTGCTGCGTTGTTTCTAATTAAGGTGTTCATAGTGTCAGAGGACAAAAACATTACTGCCTTAAAGTGCTTTTTATTTATAAAAAGCAGTTTTTAACTACTGATTTTAACATGGATCATATTAGCCATATTTTTATACACACATACCATACATACATACATATATATATATATATAAAAAGTATATCCATAACAGTCTTATGGTCTGGTTTCAAAAGTAAACTAAACAGCCAATCCCCTCTCCCAAACCTCAGCCAGGGGTCCCCCAATGCAGAATGACACCCAAGACTCCCAAAGCTCTGATGTGAGCTTCTGCATGATGGAAATCGGATATTTTGGGCTTTCTTCCTAACTGAAATGGGACTTTCCTCCATAACCGATCAACAATGCCTGCATTTCTTATAAAATTTTAATGGGTATACTTCCAAGAAGCTGAATCAATCTTACAGATTTTAAAAGTCACCTGGTTAAAACCCAACAGCTTGCCTTTAAAGTCTCTCTCTCTCTCTTTCTAAAAATTCATGTGTAGGATCACAGCAGTCAAAAAGGTACTGAAGGCAACAATAAAAAAAGATCACACATCTAGCTGTTTCATCCCACGGCTCAGATCCCGGCAGAGAGCGCTTTGGGTTTTAACGATGAAGCATCATCTACCCACGAAACACCAACCTTACCGTGTAATTGCGTGTGAGAACCACATCAGTGCCGTCTTTCAAATAATGTGTTTCTGTGAAGCCGCTGGCTAACAGGCCCCTGAAAAAAAACAGAGCACACGTAATATTAAGGTCACATCACCTTGACTTTGTCCTTTAGTGGCTCTGTTTGAGATAGCGATCAAAGCCATACATTAATGATACAATGACTAACAGGGCTGTGTGCGAAATAAGGAGAACCGTAACTCCAAATACTGAAGCTGCAGTACACGAACACTTCCTTCGTTGATTGTGAAAAGACTACAGGTTTCCAGAGTGCATTCTCTTCCAAATGAGGACTGTATGCCAGTACGTCTCAGTGTTGAATCTTCCATGTAATTTTCAACACATTTTACATTAAATCTGAAATCTAGATGTTTGGAGTATTGTTAAGTAATGGCGGATCGTGGAAACGGAAAGCGTTTTCTCTCCGTTACTTATTTTACTATACAATGTGTTGTATTCATCAGCCAGTGACCACCCAAAGACTAGTTTAGCAATCGGAAAATGAAATAAACTTCTTCCACTGACACTCAAGGAAAAACACTACAAGAACAATGCAGAAGTTGCAGTACTGGATTTATTCTGATTGTCTGGAAAGGATATTCATGAATGGAAATCTAACAAACAACTTGAAATGATGCATCAAGAGACGGTGAAAGACCATGTCTGTGATGAGACATTTTGTTCTCGTGCTCGCCATTCTTCCCCTCCTGCTTTTGGCAGTGTGATAAAAAATTTTGACCTGCAATTACCGTTTTCTGGAAATCTCCAGAGAGGGGCAGGTGCGTGACAACTATGAAAACTCTTCTTTTTGTAGTAAACTTGTGGAACAGGGAAAGCAGCATCTGCCTTTTATTAAAAAAAAAAAAAAAAAGTTTTGCTATTGATCTGTTTTTCAACTCCTTATCTAAAGAGCACTTCTAACACGGCCAGAAGGAAAAATACATATTCACATTTACTCCTAGCATAGGTGTTAAGCTGTGCACCTCAACACAAACGTGCTTGAGTTTTGACAAACACTCTAGTGAAATGGGAAAGCACAATACAGAAGAAACCAAAGATAAATGCCACCATCGCCTTCTGAAAACTGGAGAGTTCGGACTATTGAAAATCTTTGGCATAGGGTTTCACAATGAAGCGTGTCTCCCTTGGGTTGTCCATTTGATCAAACCGGGCCCTTTCTTTCATTTAAAGCTGGTTAATGCACTTTTGTACATACACCAGTGTGAACTAGTACATGGTCTCCGTACATATTTCTTGCAGTTTGTATAAACATTAAAACTAGAGCGTGAACAAATATTTACTTTGCGTTACTGATTTATTTGCATCACATTAATATCCAATGGCTCAGTTGCAATCAGGACCCGGTTGTGCTAGGAACTGTACAAACACTTATTAGAGAGAAACCCCATCTTTAAAAGCCTCTATCTTAAGGAAGAAGAAAAAACCCACTGAATGAAACAAGACCAAAAAAAAAATAAAAGAAGAAAAGAAAAAAAAGAAGAGAATGGCATCGTAAAAAGACGAAGACAGCAAAGCCTCAACACAATGAGTATTCAGGTACAGATTCTCACTTTACATTTTTCAGCTTGTGGGAAATATTAGCATATTAATAGGTACCGAATGTTAAACCACTGTAGCGTTTGGTGGGTTGTCCAGGAACTGCTCTGGATCTCAGCCAACCACCACAGCCTGAGCAGGATTTGGTTGCCTACCCAAGCATCTAGCGCTGATTTACATGGGCTATACCTTTCACCAACCAACTCCATAGGGACACCTCAAACACCCTGTGGTGTCTCGGACGGCACTTGACACCTACGTTTATCTCACCCCTTGTGCCAGCAGCCTCTGGAAGACCTGCCCGAAACAAAGTGTGCTGTATCTGTGTTTCCTACTGTCTCATTATCACAAAGAGCAGCTGCTTTCTTAATTATCATTATTATTTATATAACAACACTGCTAAGTTCTGCACTTAGCGGGCATTCCTTACCTTTGTAAAGGCAAAAGGTAAGATGCATCACTGTTGGAGCCAACAGAGTTCTGCTGTGCGATTTTTGGAAATGGGATTTCATGCAGGACACCAGAGTGGTTTTTATTTAATGGGACAAAACACGGGCATTGGTAGGGCAACAGATGTAGCATAAGGGCAAAGCGGTTGAGCAATATACTGACTTTTTGCTCCGCTATTTCCAAAGTGTTTGACAGCATTGATGACAAAGGTGACCTTTCTGCTTCTGTTCATTCTACCCTCAGGCACAGATTTAGAAAATATTTCAGAGATTCCTAGATTTTAATACCAGAAGGGAGCGCTGTGATCAGCAATCTGACCTGCCGCATTACATAGGTCACTTGACTTGAATTAATCTTCTGGTGCAATGACCGTGATGGAACCAGATCCATTTTCTTATTGTATAGAGCCCTTGTCTAAACCTCTCATGATGAAGAAGCTATCACAAGCCTGGTAAGTTTTTAACAGTTAATTAAGCTCAATGTAAAACACCGGACTTTGTATCTAGCTTGAATGTGTCTATGTTCAGTTTCCAGTCACTGGATCTCATCCCTTTACATCAATGCTTCATTTTCATTTGGGTCTTTCATGGATAGTTCTACTTACTAAAGCGAGGAAATACAGCAGGTAAACAAATTCCTGGTTTAGCCGTCATCAGTCTCCCTATCAGGCACGTTTCACCAGGATGAAAGTTTGCTATCTACCCTGATGAAAATACCAGCTGAACATAAGAATTCCCAGTGTGAGTAGTAAAAGAATGGCAAGAGCACCGAGGTGATGGAGTCCCACCACTGGACCAACCTAATAAAATAAAAAGTATGCTCTAGTGTAGAAGCCAAAGCAGGATTTCAAATCACGGAAATTTCATGTACCGCTGAAGGTCCTTTTTAAGAAAACGAGAAAGTTTTTCAGGAGTCTGCGTTGACACTCCTTCAGTTTAGTAACTAAGACATCACTGCTGAGATATCTGTTTTCCTGCCACGTTCAGCACTAGTGCTAGTCTGAGAGCAAGATGGAGCAGAGGTTTTCTCCACACTGTAGAGGCTGGGGACCTCTACAAGACATGTCGCCAGGGAGTCCGACAATTTCTGGCAGAGAAAGAAGCTGTTATCCCCACTTTCACAATGTCTTAAAAGCTGCATAGCCGAATAAGCACTCAGCATTAGTATCCGGAGACAGCGAGTCATGTAAAGGCATTTCTTGAAAGGTTATGAAAACCAAGTGTAACAAGCACTCAAATTCCACAACTGAGCGTGCACCGCTTCCCTTTCCAATTATGGCAATGAAGTTTAGCATACCAAACAATGAATTCAACATATGTATCTATTAGGTAATTTAATTACCCCCCTCCCGCTGCTCAAAGATATGCAATGTAATAGATTGATTTACATTTCTGTTTTTGACCCACAGTTAAGAAGATTAATAGAGGAAAGTAAATTAATTTACATGGCAAGCTACTTAACCTAATTGGATCAATGTAATTCTGAGAGAGCAGGGATCAAAATAACATTAATATATCATAGTGCGATTCATCACCATGTCTGGAGTTTCAAATGTTGTCAGCTACAACGCTTAGCATTGCCAGATGATTATCATTTTTTTTGCACTGCACGAAGAAGAAACAAATGCTATCGAGAACTGCATCGACTGCTGGATACGATTAAAAAACATCAGTTGAAGCAACACCACAACGTTCTCATTTATTCTCTGAAGATGCAAAAGTGCAATTCTTGAGTTAAATTACTTACGTACTTAGGCACTGTGTTTGTCGGCGCCGTGGAATTTTTCACATTTCCCAGAGCCAAATTAACAAGTGGAAGCTTTGATGGCCCAGAAGGACAAGTTTTATCCCTCCCGATCTATGACAGACACAGCACAGGCTTCCTCATCCTCTGTAAATCAGCAGAAAGCTTACCTGTCAGATTTGCTGGAGTATTTTCAGGTGTCAAGCAGCTTCCACTAACCTAAGCCTCAGGGTATATGATGAATGTTATTTAAACTTCTAACCCTCACCTTCCCGGCCCCCCGCAATGTGAATGAAGTCTTAGGCGGTTTGTTTGGGGAGGGGGAAAATGTCCTGTTTTAAACACATTAAATTTTTTGCTCAATCTATTTAATGACAGGAATGGTAATTTAACACACTGTCTCTCACTGGCAAATGAGAAAAATCACTCTCTGCTCTCCAGGCACCGATATATTATCTCAAAAGGTTATAATGATATTTCATCACCCAGGGAGAGTCAGAAAGACAGAGTCGCAGAACACAGAGACGGGAAAAATCTAGTGGATCATACAGATGGCCTCCCTGGAAGCCAAGCATGCTGTAGATCAAATTAGGTTCTGTCTCATCGAGCTTCAAATGTCAGAAGCAATGCTGATCCCCCACTTTCAGAGGGAGATTGCTTTGCATTCCGACAGATGTTACTGTCATGATGCATTTCCTGATATTCAGCCTTTTCTAGTTTTTCCTAGTTGCACTTCTTTCACTAGCTGAAACAATTGCTTTTCCTTCTCGGTACATATATCATTCAGATAGGTGCAGATTATTATCAAATTCTCCCTTAACCATCCACGTGCCAAGTATAGCACATCAGGCTATAAAAAATGACAAGAGCTGTGTACTTCTTGTGCTGGTGCTACTCAGGAAAAATCTAAGCATCATCACAGCAGGAGCAGACACCAGGGATTCTCTTGGTGATAGAGTAGACAAAAGCCTGAGGAGTAAATCTCTTTCTAACAGCACACAGGCTTGGTTTTCGATCTGTCTTTTAGGATGAAACTTCTTTGGTTGCCCTCCCTCTTCCAGGTCATCCCCCTGCAATACAGATATAAAGGGGAAGACACCAACATTGTTATCCATCGAAATGGATGTACAAGTCTCTCCGAGCTGCTCCGTGAGACTGAAGTGACAGAGCACTGGCACAGGCTGCCCAGGGAGGGGGTGGAGTCCCCTTCTCTGGAGATTTTCAAGACCCGCCTGGATGCAGTCCTGAGTAATGTGCTCTGGGCAATGCTGCTTTAGCAGGGGAGTTGGGCTGGGTGGTCTCTAGAGGTCCCTTCCAACTCTGATAATTCTGTGATTCTGTGATTCTGTGAAGTGACACCCAGCAACTGAGATTCAACAGCACTGATTTAAAGCCAAACAATATGATGTCTGGATGGTCTGGTACATGTTTCTTCAGCATCCTGGGTGATGTGTTACGCATCTCAGAAGGCCTACGCTGGGCTGCTTCTCTCACACAGGTGCTCTGTGGCTTACGGGCCAAACTCATCCAGCACTCCCAGGGACACGGCGAGTTCTGTCTACTGGCATCAAGCGTTAACCAGGACTTTGAAATGGAGTAATGTGAAGCAGGAACTGGGCACTTAGCTAAAATCCCATGCCTGAAATAGAAGGCATGGATAGAATAGAAGGCAAGGTCTAAAAGCAGCTCTGTGTTTTCTTTTGAATCTCATGGAGATGAAAGCAGCCTCAAATCTGAGCTGGAGCTTTGTCAGCTATTTGATTCTGAGGTCTGACATGTCTAGGAAGGAATCTTGGGTGCTCTGCATTTACACTGCAAGACTGACAGCGCTGAGATGTATGATCTGATTTTTGTTTCTGCAGCTCCTCATCCTGTGGAAAGGTTTGGAAATGCAGCCCCTAATTGTCACCTTAAATCTTGTTTCAAATATGGTTGCACATGGACATCTCTGCTCTGGGCTCCAACATCACATGCACCCTTGGTTAGGAGGTTTCACAGGATTGCTTTTAATGATCACAGGATTGTAGCGTGGTTTGAGTTGGAAGGGACCTTAAAGACCACTGAATTCCAACCCCCCTGCCCTGGGCAGGGCCACCTCCCCCCAGCCCAGGTCGCTCCCAGCCCCGTCCAACCTGGCCTTGAACACCTCCAGGGATGGGGCAGCCACAGCTTCTCGGGGCAACCTGCGCCAGGGGCTCACCGCCCTCACATTAAAGAATCTCTTCCTAGTATCTAATCTAAATCTACCCTCAACCTGTTGGCCTTCAGAGAAGAACATACACTTTTCATGCTCTTGAGTTTGCTTTTCTGCTTACCTTTGGTTTTGATTAACATCTAAGTATATTTACGCTACTTTAAGAACTGGTATTTTAGGAAGAACATCAAATATTCCTATGACTACTTAAATGATGACAATCAGCTGCTCTACCTACTCCGTGGGAGCACTGATCAAAATAAGCCACTGGTAGTGCAAGGCTGACTCAAACCTGACTGTGGTGCTTCCCTTCTCCTCAGATACACTGCCTGCAGCTCAGATAGACATCTGACCTTTACTTATACTTGTTACTCTTTCTCCTCCTGCCGAATGTCAAAGTGCCTGTTCTCTCCCCCATCCAAGTACTGCCTCACTCTGTTACACAAATTCTTATTAAAAGCCCTCTGGCTATCCATTTTAAACCTTGCCTACCAATGGGGGAGGTGAGAAGAGTGAAACAGGATGGCGTATAGGCAGTTATAAAAAATGTCATCTAAGCCTCTGCCTACTGACACCAGCGTACTCCGTTAATTCTTAATTCAGGTCATTTTGACCTTTATACCGGAATTAGTTGTTATTTCTTCAATTGCTGTATTTCTTCACAGGTATATCCATAGTCTGCACAAGCCTGTAAAGCCTGCTGCTTCTGCAGTGGTGGTCTCAGCGCAAGTACCTCCTGATATTCACAAAGGTGATATTCACAGAGGCGTTTTTCAATTCTTCTTTCTCATTACAATATAACGAATGAGTGAAGCATGGGTAATGAGTTTCCCACGCACAGGCACCTAACATCATCCCATTCGCAAACCCACCACATATTCTTTAAATTTTTCCCCTTGTTTAATCATCTTAAGTGATTTGAAATGCTTTTGGACATTTTCCCATTGAATGTCTCCACTTGATAATATCCTATCTGCTACACTCCAGTGTGCTGCCATAGAGGGACTGCAATGTCATAATTGAAGAACCTGAGAGATTGAAATTCGCAGAGCTTAATTAGCACAACAATTCTGAGGAAAAGAGGGGAGCAAAATAAAACTATAATAGCTAGGAAATCAACCAAGCGTCCAAAGTTTCAATATTAACTCTATGGTCGTAGCCTCTGGCCTATTTCACATGGTCTGTAGATAGACAATTTGTGCTGATCAAACGCTCCATTTGAAAAATGTGTCTCCGTACTTCTACCCAGTTCATTTGACGTGGAAATTCATATAATCCTGAGCCTACTGGAGATCGCCCTCTCACCACTCCTTGCATGAGTATCTGGCACAAAAAGAGCAAATTTTCATAAACGCGTGCCACAACGTCAAAAGCGAGAGCCGCGGTCTGAGATGTCCCTGGAGAGTGCGTTGAAACACAGGGACTCTCATGGACAGCCGCTCTCTGGTGAGCTGGGGACAGGGAGACGAGAGGGACAAGCACAGCTTTTAAAGCCTACAAGCACCCTGTCTTCAGCACTACTCACTACAACAGGCTGCACAACAGTCTAAGCAAACAAATCTGAACAACTAAGACAGAAAACGACCTCCCTAGCTGGCAATCACTGCATGATTGAGAAAATTCTTATTTCCTGACTGCTTGGAAAATAAACCATAAACCTCACCTCCCCAAACTTCAATACAAAAAGATTGACATGAAATTAAGCACGTCGGTGGCCTCCCATGCTGCTCCAGGCTCTCAGCTGCACCCGCTGCTTCCATCACTCATTCTAATGTTTGTGGCAAACATTTACTTGCCAAAACGATGGCATTTATTTTTTCATTCTAATTCCAAAACGTTAATGAAGAGACTACTGCTAACCAGTGTTGCGGTGAAAGCGTGTTCTCCCTTGGAAGAAGATAAACGATGTTTTCCAACCAAGCAGATGGGTAAAAATAAGTTCTCTCCCTAAAATGGCTTAAGCTTGGCCAAAACCCTGAGGGTAGTCATAATAGGACAGCTTTAGGTACCCTGCACCTCAGATGGTCATTAAGGGAAGAAGCAACCCACATGGCACGCGTGGGGGAATGAGAGGAATACCAGCAAGATTCGCTCTGTCTTGGCAAGAGAGCTTGGAGACGTAACAAAACCTCTCCGGCAGAAGAGGGAATGGCACCACTTCTGTGAGCTTTGACTAAAATTGCTGGTCTCACACACCCCGAAAGCCAACGTGGTTTCCCAGCACCCCACCCATGTTAACCTCAAAGATGTTCTGATTTTGGTCTTCACCGACCACCTCCAACATCCCAGAGCAGCATTTGACAGTTTTCAGCATCTTTCTCACAGAATTGTCCTAGGAGAGCTCCTTGTGAGGAATATTTTATATTACCTCCTCGAGCTTCCCTGTGTAGTGGAATAATAGAAATCTTGTCATCAGTTCAGCTGGGCAGCGTGCCATGAAAAGCAAACACCTTCGGTAAAGGCTCCAGAACAACACCAGCCACAAATTGTTGTCAGCTATGGGGAGATGACAGCGCTTATTGGGTAACCGATTTTTGACGGAAAAATACAATTCTGTACATTTCGGCAAACTATGTAGGCTGACTGATACTTTACTGCGCGAGCTATGTTAAGTAGCTTTAGCTCAGAATATTGGAAGTGGCTGTGAAAGCCTGAAGCGACGTGCCAGAAATAAAGCATTATGCTGGAAATAACCACTGAACTACTACACCTCTGAAGTATCTATGGCAAAGATCAAAAGTAATGTGCACTGCTACGCTGCAGGCTGAACCCGGACAAATTTACGCAACTCAGTATTCTGAATTGGCTTTGGCGAGACGAAAGACTAACACGGCTCTGAAACTTCTGGCTCCCCTTCCACGGATCTGTTCCTCAGATGACAATACTGTGGTTTCTTATGAAATGCATACTTCCTATTATGCTTCCGCTAAAATTTGTACAAGATAATCTGGGGGATTTCTTTTAACATTCTGATCTTGCATGCAGAACACAGCATTAGAGGTACAACACAGACAGTACTGTAAAATCGCGGCTCAAAAGATCCACTAGAAAACATTGAGATGTTTCAGAAGCTAAGAAGTACATACATCACAAGTGGCAGACATAATATTTTAATGCATTCTTTTCTAACATCACAGTGCTGCCTTTCATAAAACAAATTCTTTATAGTCCCTGTAACACTTCTAGGATGGCATATTTTCATTCAATAGTAAGTTCGGAGATACTGGGCTGGAAAACTGTCAAAGTCTGTTTGAAATGTTTCATTCAATTAAATATGTCATTTGTAGCTGAGTAAAATTATGCTGCTGAACAGATGTCATTGGGCAAATTGTCTAACTGTACTTTCATCTGAACATTTCCAGACAAGAACAGAATTATATTTAAAACAGCCAAGAAAACTAGTCCTAACATGGAAAATTTATAAACATCGAACTTTAAGCAATTCCAGTGAAAAATCAGAACTTATTAAAATACTGGGAAGTAGTTCTGAGGAGAAGGATCTGGGGGTCCTGGTAGACAGTAAATTATCCACGAGCAAGCAATGCGCCCTTGTTGCCAAAAAGGCCAATGGAATCCTGGGCTGCATAGGGAAGAGTGTGGCCAGTAGGTCGAAGGAGGTCATGAGGCCACAACTGGAATACTGTGTCCAGTTTTGGGCTCCCCAGTTCAAGAGGGACAGGGAACTGCTGGAGCGAGTCCAGCGAAGGGCAACTAAGATGATGAATGGATTGGAGGAGGATGGAGCCAGGCTCTTTTCATTGGTTCCCAGTGACAGGACGAGGGGCAATGGGCACAAGTTAGAACACAGGAAGTTCCGTTCAAATACACGGAAACAGTTCTTTACGGTGAGGGTGACAGAGCACTGGCACAGGCTGCCCAGGGAGGGGGTGGAGTCCCCTTCTCTGGAGGTTTTCAAGACCCGCCTGGATGCAGTCCTGAGTGATGTGCTCCGGGCAATCCTGCTTTGGCAGGGGAGTTGGGCTAGATGATCTCTAGAGGTCCCTTCCAACTCTGATAATTCTGTGATTCTGTGATTCTGTGATCTGCCTTATGAGGAAAGGCTGAGAGCGCTGGGACTCTTTAGCCTGGAGAAGAGAGGGCTGAGGGGAGACCTTATTATGGCATACAAGTATCTAAAGGGTGGGTTGAAGGAGGATGGAGCCAGGCTCTTTCAATGGTTCCCAGTGACAGGACGAGGGGCAATGGGCACAAGTTAGAACACAGGAAGTTCCGCTCAAATACACAGAAAAAACTTCTTTACGGTGAGGGTGACAGAGCACTGGCACAGGCTGCCCAGGGAGGGGGTGGAGTCCCCTTCTCTGGAGGTTTTCAAGACCCGCCTGGATGCAGTCCTGAGTGATGTGCTCCGGGCAATCCTGCTTTGGCAGGGGAGTTGGGCTAGGCGATCTCTAGAGGTGCCTTCCAACTCTGAAACTCCGTGATTCCATGAAAATATAACTAACAAAATGTAAATAGCGCTGTGGGATTACAAAAGGTTATATGCAAGCAGAAAGCCAGGCTCTTACCTTAATGAAAAGCCACTGAGCCTGGGTTTCTTCTGAGAGTCTGACCAACAATCACATCCTCTCCATATCTTATTCTTGCTTTTGAGGGTGTGCCTGCAGGTTTGCATTTGCATTTTTCATTTAAATGAAGTTGTCTTGCCACTTCTGCCATTTTGTTGAAACATAAAATAGTACTTCTGGTTTACTAAACCCATAATTTTTTCCTTGCCACAAGAACAAGCCATTTGCTTGAAGTAGGCTGTACTCATATTTCACTTGCAGAACACCATTGACTTTCCAGATACACCTTCATTTTGCCCTACACCTCACTGTCTCTCACTAACCTTTTAAAATTCGAGATGAAGAGAGCAGTGCCGTGTCGGGAAATTTTTGTGCAAACCCCGTGTTTAGGTCTCAAGCCTACAAATCTGGTACGCACGCTCATTTGAAAGCAAGTAGGTGCAAAAGCCGTAAGATCGGCTGCAGGTTGTCAGACGAAAGGTCCGCCTAGTCCTATATTCTGTCTCCAAAAGTGGCCAACGCTGGGGAAATAACTCGTGAAGAGGGCAAGCATGCCACCTTTCCCCGAAATGCCGCTCCTGCTCTGCCTCCAAATCCTTTATGAGCCAGGGACAAATGTGGAGTGGAGACTGTGAGATTAAACAAGAATTCACAAGGGTGTTCTCGCTCTCGCCCGACACTTTTCCTTTCCAATTAAAGCAGTGACTTCCATGAAGATCAATTAATTTGGTAACACAACAAGACTGCAGCTGCAGATTTCAGGCAACGCGTTAGGGGTAACGGCAGCAATTACAGTGCGGTGTGCTCTGAAGTCTGCTCCCGTGGAAGTCGACAGATAAGGCTTTGATTTTGGGGCCCAGCACCGTTTTAGTGGGACAGAAAAACAAGCAGTAAGACACTCACTGTCTCAGCGACCTGTAAGTTTTCATTTGGAGGCCGACCATGAATGTTCGTGTGGTTTTCAAGTGTGTACAGGTGATTCATACGGTAGCAAGCAAAGCTGCGTGAGATCTTGGACTCCTGTTAACACTCCTCCGATCCAATAAAGATACAATCACTCTCTGGCATTGCTAGCAGCATCATTTCTTGTGCGAAGGCGTAACTGCACGTTTTCTAAACCACTTCTGAAACGAGCACATCCTCCGCCATTCAGGCTTGAAGACGGCGGGCTGCTCCTGCCCCAATCCCTGCAGTGGGGGAGCGCAGCCCAAACACCGCATCAGCCGTCGACACGCGGTGCTTCAGGTGACTTGGGAAAGCCTGGAGTGATTTTTTAAGTGGCATTAGGCTATACTCTCAGAGGATGATGGCTCATTTCCAACTAAGTCTGCTTCAACTTATGACTTGAAATTGGGACGAGGTGATTTGGGTGTTTGCAAAGGCATGGGGCTGAGGTATCACAGAGTGAGTTTATCGGGTGAGGTCCTCAAAGGATGGGGGTTGAAATATTCCTCCTTCCTTGCCTCTTAGTTACCCATTAATTACTTTCCTACAATCCCTGCATTTCACTTTAGCCATTCTTCATCATCTTTCCATTCCCTCTCCTTTTCTCCACGCTGTTCTTCCATAGCCCTCTTTTCGTCACCTCTTACATGCCTATGTTTATTACTACACTATTAAACGGGAGATGATACATTTGTTCTTAGCGAGCAAGGCACAAAGAAGCAACACAACCACATCGGTGCTTTTCTTAAACAAACTTCAAATCCGGGGCCACCAGCACACGGCACGTGAGGCTGGCAGTTGCCAGGGCAGGCAACCAAATCCACAAGATGCGGCTTCAGTGGGACCTCTAATGGAGATAACACAGATCCCCATCCCTGTTTGTCAGGTTAGGCTCCATCTTCATGTTTTTCAGGCCAGAAAGGAAGAACGGCCAGCAAAGTCAGGAGACTGGGACAAGGCTAAACTAGGGTGTTTTTTTTAGCTTTTTTCATTGTTTTGTCACCTCTCTCTGCTGCGCTCTTCCACTATATCTAATTCCTAGACTGCTCCATGTGCCAGAACCCTTTATGAACCAATTAAACACATTAATTCAACAGCAAATGGCTGCAGTAAAACATCAGATCGACATCTGTGGCTTTAGCTAGGTGAGCTGCTCGCTGCGGACTATGAGCACGGCCGAGCTGCACCAGACAGACGTGGGAAGGACGGGCAGGCGGTGGGGCTGGAGCACGAGGATCCCACTCCAGCGGCAAGCCTGCGGTCAGAAACACAAGGGAAAACCCCACAGCATCAGCTGCTTCTGCGTTTTACTTATTTAGGAAGTGATTAATGTCAGAAAGAGGTTTTGACTTCTTGCTACAGTACTTTTTTTTGCTGGCCCAGGGGTCCAAACTGGCTTCTCACTCACTTGGAGGGCATCTCATTGCACGGAAGTCACTGAAGAGCTTGTGCAAGAGAAGCAGCAGACGCTGTCTTTTAGCAGTTAAGACACAAAATTATAATTTTCTTTTCAAATTGAGGAAGTAATTAGTTTATAATAACATTTAACGTTTAGTTGCTGACAGAGATATGACACTTATCTTACATAAGTCATTTTAATTATTCCTACTAACCAAGACCTCAAAAATGTTGTGTAGTCTAAGCTAACAATGCCTTTCCAGATATATTTGGTTCTACTGCCAGTTGAAAAATTGATGCCTAGAGCACCAGCATTTATCAAGCTCATTATAGATTTCATCCGAATGACTACAGATAATTAAAAGTATGCTTCATTTTTATCGTAATGTTTCCCCCCCTAACACCGCAAAGCAATTCTGTTGTTGCTCAGGGTTTTAGGAATTAATGTAGACTCATCTGCCAGAAAATACAGTTCCGCAGGATTATATATAAACTATTCATATATACAGATGTGAGTCAAACATGCAGAAATGATATGTGCATACACACACATATACTTTGGAGCACTACGTACATTTGCACACACATAAAATACTCTTAAAAGTGAATGGTTATTTCAGATACACACCTTCAGACACTTGGGTAGCCATCCGCTGAAAATCAGTCTTCTCCAAGGCACTCGGTCAAGTTGGACACACAAAATGCCTTTAGAAAATGTTTATGGTACTTATATTTATCTGTTACCTATATGAAATATATGCACCTGATACCCCATCATCTTACACCACACAGAATTATTCGTGCTTAAATATAGCATAGGTACACTACTACTGCAGGCATGAGTGGAGAAATCTTGGCAGCATATTGGTCTATTTTGTGTAGGTGTTACTGACTTAGAAGACGCCCAGAGCGAAGGAACAAATCTTTTGAGAAACGGTTCAACAGGATTCTGGAGAGCCACCCTTCCTGAGGTACGATTTAAGCGATATATTGAAAGTCGTGTAGTGGTGTAAAACCCATTAGGAGACTTCTGAGCTAACTCTTCTGAGCTCCCTGTGTTTTGGGAACTACGTCATTCCCACACAAAATCTGGTTTACTGTATAAATGTAGGGCATGCATTTCCACACAGCACCGACTTAACATCCGTTTCAATATTTTTTTCTGCTATTTATGGATCAGGCTATGTCTGTCATACCTGGAGATGCTATGATAATTAATTGTTAATAATGCTCATACGACTTACATATGATTTTTTTTTTTACTGTTTATGAATTTGCAATAATTAGTACAACAGTGAGTTTGACTTTCATAAGTATATCACACTGCACCTAGAAACCTGCTTCATTCCAGGATCCTTAACAGTACTTCAATTAAATAACATCATGTATGATGAATTTTCCTTGGCACACCTTTATCATCAAATGCTTTATGTTTTTACATGACTTTCCAAGGTACTTTGAAACTGAAATTACCCATAAATAGCAATGGCATTAAAAAGCAATTACAGATACATGGCTTTTTAATGCCTCTATTATAATCCACATTCTGGTAAATCAGAGAGACTATTTAACGACACAGGCACAGAAGAAACTAATGATTTAGTATTAACATCCGTGTGAAGCAGTGCTAGCAAGGGGCTGGTGAGGTAGCTTCAGGCTGAGGTAAGAAAGAGGAAAAAATACGATGAGTAGCATCTGACATAAATATTGGGAAATAGATCTATATTTTATAAATGCCATATTATCCAAGACAGTTTAGGTTTCCTCTCACTCGCAGAATGAATTCACAGTGAATAAACCCTTGACTCATGAGAATATTTCACATGCAGATTTGGATTTTACGTAAATTATTTAAGTATGTTTTAGAAAGTTTGGGCAGTGAGGTAGAAATGTTCCCCTGCCTATGCGTATCAGTCAAAGAAACAGCACTCGGCACCAGGGAATTCATAAGGGTAAAAGTTTTGCCAACAGGCTTAAGACCAGACTGTGACATGGAGAAGACAAGACCATATTATTCTGGCCCTTAAGATTTTTTTTTTTTTTTTTTTTTGCTATATCTCCTGGTTATTTCCAAACCACACAGAAGAAGAAATTATTTAGAATGAAGCTGGTGAGACACTGGAACAGGTTTCCCACAGAGGTGGCAGGTGCCCCATCCACGGAAACGCTCAAGGCCAGGTTGGACGGGGCTCTGAGCAACCTGAGCTGGTTGAAGATGTCCCTGCTCATGGCAGGGAGGGTGGACTAGATGACCTTTAAAGGTCCCTTCCAACCCAAACCATTCTATGATTCTATGATCTTTATTTTATTTGAGTTACACTCAGGCTGGGACATACTCCTCCATGTTTCGGTAGGATAGTATAGGAAAAGACAAAAGATTGCTTTTAATGAGAGAGAGCTAAAACAACAAAACCTCTAGAGTAAGCCTCTCCAAAACAGTTCTCCAAAAGAGAACTGGCGAGACACTACAAGAGCTCGAGGTAACCGAGGTATAACTGTCCACTGCATTGCAAACACAAAAAATTTCAGTTTGCTTTCTTGCAAATTGCTGAATTTTTAGTCTTTAAATTTGTATTATACATACAATATATAATACATACGATAATTTATTGTTGATTGTCCTACCTACAATAAAGCGTGATTCTTTAATCTAAGCTGGGCTCTGCCCTTAGGTCAATACTGACAGAGAAATCACGAGGCCGTTTTATTTGATGAGAGATGTTGCGTTGTGCTGCACCGTAGGAATGAGCTACAACGCTTCCATAGCAAAAAAAGCGGGACGCGAAATTTTATCAGTACCACGCCAGCTGCCCAAACACCACCGCACCCACTGAAGGTGCACGGAGACGTCCTACCGCTCCTCTGTCTGTCTGCTACCCAAAGCCGGACAAGCCTACGACAGCGTTGTCCACAAAGGTTAGAGAGAACGCAGCCGTCACAGGAGAGATGCCAGGTTGTCAGGGAGATCTAGAGAATACCGAAGAAAAAAGCTTTCCCCCAGCTCAGTTAGGTGAGGGAACAGAAGACGCAATCAGAGCTACTAACAAAATAGCAGGGAATTCAACAGTTTGGGAAACACGTAATAGGATACCGAGCCTTTCCCCTCCAGACTTCTGGTTTTAATTAGAGCCTCGTCCAAAATAACGGAAAGGTTTTTAGCAACCGATGGCTGATCTGTAGATTGCGAAAAATGAGCTGGTCTCAGATTAGACAGTGATATCATAGTACAATACACCCCATCTAGCCACATCCCCTTTTCCCCCCTCAATTCTGCCAACTGTCGCTTCTGTTATCGGTCTGAGCAGGAAGGAGATACCGTATAGATTCCCAACTATTCTCTCGCTATTAGGAGACAGGAGGCAGAGCAAGGCTGGGGTAGACAAAGTGGGCAGAGTATAGAAGCGTGCAGTAAAACCGGCTTACACGTTCTGCATGCAAAGCTCATCAATCCCAGGGATGTTAGTCCAGCATCTCGGACAGCTAACTAATGCAATAAAAAGAACAAAATAAAAACAGAAATAAAGACAAACGCCTCGAAAATCAAAGCAACAACCACCAAAGAAGTATGTAGAATTTTTCCTTAATATTCGTAGGCATTCCCCAGTTGTCAGTAATGCTTTAGGACATCCTTCTACTGCTTTGAATGCTTTTCTCCCCCACCTCTTGACTATTTTTTTTTATGGGAAGCGGTTGTTTTATCTTAAGTTAATTTTCACTGCACCTTTACTGCATTCACATTTTGGCCCAACTTTCCACACGAGAGTCCGGCCCTTCGTTGCAGTAATGAGCCACGTGTGCCCTGCCAGAGCTTTTAGATTAGGGTAGAAGTTTTCATGACAACTACTGTTACCATGGCCCTAACATTTTTAGATGCCATTAATGAAATACCCCTACTTCATTCTGCCTTTTAAGGCCAATCTGCTTGGACCTGGATTTTTTTTCTTGGTCTGTTCCAATTTGTTGTGCTCCAAAGAGGACCGATACTCCAGCTGTACTTTGGAGAGTGCAACGCCTTGCAATTCGTGTGACCTTCTGAGACGTGCTGTTTCCCCGTACGCCAGGAGAGATGAGCTTTGGTCTGCAGCCCAACATACTGTGTTTTTCAGCATCAAGAGCTATGAGGAAATTTTCCTTGGAAGATGGTCCTCAGTGCAGAAGTCCATTTCTTTACCTTGATCTGATAGAAATCTTCACTCTTAAAGAGTGCATCGGCTGATGAATGCACATACTTGGTTTCATAAGCACATTTTGGACACACCTAGAAAGTGCACAGGAAGCAGTATTTCATAAATATTAGCGCAAATCAGGAGAACCTCATCATCTCCTACTGAGCTATGCTGATTCATATTGGCTGAAAGAGACACAACGATAAAATATAGAAAGCAAAAGAGACTGAGTCCAATTAAAATCAGGAGGCAAACAAATGAAGCTGAGTTTTGAACTCAATGCAAGACAGTAATTGTAGCTTATGATAGAAGTAAAAAAACATCACAGCACTGGAATTCCAGATATCTGCTCTCCTAAGAGGAAGTTTTTCTTATCATTTGTGATGGATGAGAGGCTCAAAGTATAGTGTCACTGAAACAGGAAAGTAACTGCAGCTACATAGACCCAAATCTGCCAAGAGACAGAGTGCTGCCAAAAAGGCATTTTAAACTTTAACAAGACCTGACCAGAGACCATTTGGCTTGTCTCAGCTTCCTAATGGTTAAAAGCTGGAAAGGTAGCAGAACCTCAGCAAAATACACCTGGAAAGCCAAGGTGGCAGGAAAATAGCCAGGAGAGTGTCTGGAAGGGGGGAGGACATTGGAGCATCACTGGACAGTTTGCTGCTATCTATAGAGTTTTAAAGATACTGTTTACTCAAAAGCTTTTCTAAAGCTGCATTGATAATGCAACGTATCAGCTCAGCTTGTGACTCGACACCTCAACAAACTGAAGGCAAAGCTCCCCCTGCTTCCCAAAACGCCCCCCCGCGTCTCACTGAGCTGATTTTTGTTTGCATGTCTGCATATATTTTTTTGCTTTGATGGACTAGAAGCGAGAAAGTCTTATAACTTTTGGGGATGCAAATGGTTCCAGTACGAAAGCAATGACCAACCACCCTATGAAAGGATCAGCAAGAAAACGTTGACGTTTTGTATGTTTGTTTGTGTTTGAAGAATCCCCATTGCCAATTACAGTTGGCTGCTGTCAGACAGCGTTACCCCTAACAAGATCTCTAGAAACACACAGCGAACATGATCTTGAAGTTTCTAATACTCCAGATCAGTAGAAAGCTCGAGGATGGCGAAACCGTGCTGCCAACAGCTGTCATAAGTAGTACAGTTTCATCTTGTCGTTGGCTTAACAACTGTCTTTTCCTTTTCTATTTTGTGCTTCAGCATATCTTCAGCTGTCACAACAGATATGTCAAGCAATATTACCCTCCCAACAATATCAGTTCAAATTACTTCCCAGAATATTCCTCTTCTGCCCTCTTGAAGGCACGAGTCTATTTTCTCAACTGCAGTCAGTGCAATAGTAGACTAATTCGCTCTGTATCAGTGTATCTTTCCCATAACGTACCAGATTCAAGATGTCAAAGATTAATCCGAAAGGCAAATTCATGTAAAATTACTAAATCGCAGCACTTACGTGGTGAGTTGCTATGGCGAACTTCCCAGCTGAAGGAAGAAAACCTTTTTGCTTACGGCATCACTGCCAAGGTAACAGAAAGACGCGCCCTGCAGTCCGGACCGACCGACTACCTGCAGGCTTTTGCCCGCCAGGAAAATTAGGAACGTGCAATGTTCTTTTTGACCTTTGCTTCTTCCTGATAATTACCTGCCCTGGGAATGACAGATGTGAAGAACGCACCAGTTTAAAGAGAAATCCTCAAGAAAACAATATCTCTCCAGTAGTACAGATTTAACCACGTCTACAAAAAAAAATCATCCAGGACGGGGGAGGAAGGGAAACCGTCATTCTAAGGGCTGCAAATTCAGAAGAAGCTGCCACACGTAACAAACACCTTACAGCTCAGCCTGCATTCATTGGTGCAGCCCGTGGGGGACTCTTCAGACCTTTTTTTCCCTATGTGAACATCAACGTTTAGGAATCCTGTTCTTGCACGAAGACACAGCTCTTGCTGTAGCACAGCCTTGAACCCACCGTGTATTTATTGTAAGGTGTCAGCTGCGGGTAGCAACGAAGAAGAAAGCTGACAAATCCTCTTTCTCGCTGTATGTCTCTATGTTAAAAAAGCAGGTGGGCCATAGCATGAATATTTTATTTCCACGGAGGAATTATTTCCTCATTATAACCTTCTAGCTGCTCGGCAGAGCTGATTTCACACTTGGTTGGTGTAGATGACGCTACAGGTCATACAGTCGCTTTCTGACACGCAAGATAGAAACCCGTCTGCTAGAGGCAAAACCCAAGCTGTCTTCATCAGGGTCAGTATTTCACTCAAATCATTACAGCAAATATGGTATATCTGCAGGTAGGAGAAGAAAGGAGTAAGCCAGCAGACAGCATTCAATCTAAGACAGACATCCAGAAACATATCAGATAATACATAGGAGAGCTAAATTGTGTCTGTACAGAGGTAGACATGCATCCAGTATCCCAACAGCGAGCCGCCGCCAAGAAAATGAAGTCTAGTCAATTTAAATTGCAGTGAAGAGTATTTTCAAGTTTTTTTCTTTTCCCTTTATTCGCCTGCCAATTGCGTGGGGGGGGTGGGGGGGGTACAATTTCATTTTCCTGTTTTGAAAAATATCCCCTCCCCTTCCCAGTGGGCAAAGCCTACCAAAACTAGAGAGGAAACTGCAGGATTATGGCTAGGATCCAGCTGAGATTTCAGCACCCATTTAAGTAAAAACACATGCTTATTTCCAGCTCTCTTCAGAGAAGTCTTTAAGCACATGGCTGAAGATCTTTAAGTGGTTTGTTCTGAAACTGTTTGATAAATGTTAAGTAATGGAGCCCTTCAGAAGAGAAGCAGCACTGAAGTGTGCAGGTTTTAACTGAGACTTGTACAGCATATAAGCCTGAGTTTGCTCTGGGCACTTTCTGCCAAGATGTTTCTGTATCTAGAAAGCCAACACGCAACAACCAGGAAGAAAAAAAAAATAATTGCACTTCATCTCCTTTGTGCACAGTAACTGTTGAAAACACCCAGACAGAAGTATGACTCTTAACCGTGGCCCATTTAACAAAGAAATCATCCATAAGGCTCAAAGAGCAACAAAGAACCCGCGCTCAGTGTACCTATGAAACGCGTGAGCACGATTTGGACTGCAGCAGCTCTTATATCCAGGAACGGACAGGAAAACGCTGCCTCCTCTGAGCTCGAAAGCAAGCCAAACATCACGGGAAGAGAGCACGGCAAATGCCACCCCATCTTATCGTGAAGGAAACACGGACGAGTTAGCCAAGGCATTCGGCAGGTACAGGCAAGAAAAAAAGTGTTTTTATAAAAGAAAACCATAATCTGGCTTCTCTGTTATCGCTAGTTCACCTGTTCTCCCTCTACAGCTATCCTTAGGCATCTGGCCTTAGTGACTAAGAAATCAGCGTCCTCTGGCTGCTTGGCTCCTGCCTCCCAAAACCCAGGCGGCCCTGAGCCGCTGAATGCCAGGCGGATGGGTCACCAGCAGTTTGGTTTCAATGGCCTTTGTGCCGCTGCGGGATCTGGGCAGCACAGGAGGTGAGGCCAGCTTCTGCTTCCCCCAGGCACTCGTGGTCATCCATAAGCATCAAAAGTTTTCTGCCTCTCGTCTGATTAACTCCCATACAAGTTTGGCAAATGCTACGAAAATCGAGTTAAATTAAAATAAAAATTAAATTAAAATTAAAATAAAATAGAACTATAGAAAAGAGGCCTTTTGGAACCACCACGGTATTTACAGTTCCAACATCAGCAACTTCTGTACTCCAGGCAGAATGAAATCCAATAAAATTCACTGGAGAAATTTCAATATATTTAGAGAAAATGGAAGAGACAAGGAACACGGCTCTGAAAAATCGGAAGACTGCAGAAGCCTTAGAGGTAAAGCACAATTTACAATCTTCTCAAGTTATTTATAGCAATTTAAAAGTATGTGGAGGTTGCACCACAGAAACCCGGGGGTTGCTTCTACAGCTCCTCGCTTGTCTGTCTTCTCCAGGCCAACACCAGGTACTACCTAGGCACACAGTCTGCGGTACCAGTGATCTCCATAAAGTTCAGGCTCACCGGCATCTTAAGCCAAACAGGGCAGAATAGCAATGGAAATTGTTGTACAGTACATGGGAGGATCATTACCCTATACAAGAGGTCCAAATGGTACTCTGAGGTGTCAGTGGTTACACAGTTCCCAGAATAAAAGCATCTTTTCCATGTGGCCTCCAAAATGGTCATAACCAGTTCAAGCCAACAACTATGGCTTATTAAACATGCAGCGAGTTCACTATTCCTCACTACTTGCACTCTAACGTTAATATCTCAGGCTTCAATAATACTGTGACACGGTGTTAGATTTCTATGGGAGCTTGTGAACTGCTGAGTCACTATAAATGAATTTAAAACATCAGCTGATAACAGAACAGGATTTTCAATGTAAGCATGAAAAAAAGAAAGAAAAAGAATGGCAGTGGCAAGACAGGCCAGTAGTCTGACTGCTATAGACTGAGGAGGGCGTTCATCTATAGACCGAGGAGGGCGTTCATCCTAGGGAAAGCCTCTTGTGAAGGTATCGATCCGTCATTATAAAATGAAATAAGTTGAAGGGTTAAAGTATAAAGAGTTACTGGCAGACGTTCATTTATGGGATTGCACTATGATTGTATCTCACAGGGTGAAGGTGAATGAGTTTTGCTGTTTTACGGGAAGACTGCTATGGAAATTGAAGAGGATGTCTTCTGGCATAACTATCAGTCAGTCCCTGCTGAGGTTTGGTTATACTGGGAAGTGCTAGGATAGACTTAACCCTTCTATCCCTTACAAGAATAACTATCCACCATCCCTGAAACACACACTGGGGCTTCCTTAATATGATGAAGAACAAAGGAAGGGGGAAAGGAAAAGAACATCTGATACTTAAAGGTCGACTGAAAGAGAAACATCTGAAATAATACTTGAGAGTAGTCAGTAATGAGGGAGACAAAAGAGAAAAAATGAGCAGCAAGAGACCCTTGGGTCTACTCCTAACTCCTCTGCTGAAGCACATTCAGGAACTCTCTTCATTTGTCCGATTCCATAGTTTCCTCATCTGTGAAATGCAGTTACGCTCTCATGCCCCAGTACTGCAGCCTAGACGGTGGTACCTGTCGATCCTCACCATTTACATCTGCTAGATGTAAATCTGCTGCTAGAAAACAGATATAGTTCCAGGGTTACACAATGCGAAGAGTTTCATATCTGGTTTTATCAGACTTCTAATGCAAGGTCTTAAAGAGAAATACAATTCCTAATTGAAACTGAAGCATAATTCAGACGCTTAACTTCAAGAGAGGAATAATGAAAATAACACTAAAAATGTAGCAATGTCAATCATGGAAGGGAGGAACTTCCACGCTCAGCTGAGGAAATCTGCGCGGCACAGAGATGGACAAAGAGGAGCACGGGGCAAGGGGTTGGTGCAGGCAGTAGCACCGTGGGTATGGTGATGGAGCGCTCCGGTCAGAGGAGGAAAGGGGCACTGGTACTTATATATGTACCTTGGCTGCAGCCATAGGCAAATTAGAGCCGACTACACAACATCACAGTCTATTCTGATGATAGAAAATTCTAGCCACGTGGTTAGCCCGATTATTACTAATTATCAATCCGAAACACACTGTCACATCATCAGTAGAGAAAGACTTTATGACTATTACATATTCAGCTCTTAAGAATACAGGAAAAGAACAGTATTGTATTACCAGGTGAGAGAGAAGATCCAAAAAAAGAGAAATAGGAAAGGAAAAACGACTCCTAAATAATAATCCACCTTAATATATGGAATTACAAATTATTTAAGTAATGAACTAAAAATACATTTTCTGCAGTCTGTAGGAAAATGCATATCTTTCTATTGTTAGTTTGTTTTAGAACTGCACCGATAATTCTATCTTTACCTTTCCAACAAAACTCTGCTGTAAGCCTGTCAGACGTACCTTCAAACGAGGTATGTCGTGTGGTTCCGCTGTCAGGTGTTCAGGTTTTAGCGGTTGTGCACTGCCTCCAACAGCCACGGTATTCTGTTCAAATACTTAGTATTCGTTACCTTTTCAAAAAGTTATTTAGCCAGTGAGAAACAACGAGGTACAGCGTGAGCACAGACGAAGAACTGGCAGCAAATGGCCTCTGTTTTGTTCTCAGTCACAGTAAGTTTCTGAGCACTCATCTAAAGAGGTTATCATTAGGTTCATGCTCTTATCCGTCACACTTGTCCCATTTCATCAAACGGCAAAGCTTAGATTCACGTGATAAGTTACAGGTAAATAACAATTACCGCTTATTTCAAATGTGAAAAGTACTCCTACATAAAGCATTAAAAAAAAAAAAGATGTTGCAATATCATTTATTTTTCAAAGACTTCATCCCCAAACTGTTAGATTTAATATCAGTTAGTTGGTTGAAGAAGAACCTAGAGGAGCTCAGCATTACCAGCTAAAATACATTAAAATTATAACTCCTCTTTCCCACCTTAGCATTTCACTGCACATTTTTAATACGTGTTTAAAATCGCACCCTGTTCTTCGGGAGGCCAAGGCCTTCAAGCGCTTTGTAAGGTGGAGACGTGTGCAATAGAAAGGAGATACAAAGCAGCCAGACCTGGATTCTCGCATCTTTTATTGGCTATTTCTCCAGCTCTAAATTCGGCAATGACTCCATAGAGAGTGCCTTTGCCAGTTCTTAACTTACAGACTCTATGATCTTATCGTCTCGGCTGCATCTTACCGAGGAGACCTCTTCAGCTTCCCATTGTACTCTCTGTCTCAGACAGAACTTCAGCATTTTATTCTCCTCAGCTGTGTTCCAGCCTTTCTTCCGCTCACACAGTCACTATTGTGTCTACCTGAATGGTACCCATTTGCTTCACATATTAGGAAACCGAGATTTTAAAAGGGAACGCGCGATGGAAGTTCTGTCACCGATACCAAAAGGCTCAGAGTTTGACCAACTGCTGCGTACACCTTAAAACCCTAAACTGAGCCAGCGAGGCGCTGCTCAGCAGGCGCTGAGCCACAGGCAACGACAGCAATACAACTGTATTTCAAATCAAAACAAGAAAACACGCTAATGAGTCTAACCCAACAAGCAAGAGAAATTTAGATGGGGCTATATTAAACCCAGGGTGTTTAATATCCCAGTCTCCATTAACGTAAGAACATTTCTTACAGCAGCATGACAGAGGCTTCCAGGTGCTTTATCTTTATTTTCATACTTCTAACGGCCCTTCCTTTCTTTCCCCCCGTTATGGGATGTCTGCAGAAGACACCGAACCGGGAGTGACTTCAGCTCACCCGCCCCACTTCATGGAGCGATATTACAACGTTACGCCCGCAGGGTTTTCGCTGTGAGCGGCTCTGCCGGTCAAGGATGTAAGAGCTTAACCTGGATTGAAGCCGAAAGCCACTGCACGAGCACTTCGAAAAGGCCGAGACCTATAAAACAATTATGAGCAAAAGGAAGTTTTGTAAGTGAATCTTTGTCAGCACAGTTAGAGGAAAATAGGCCATGTCAAGCAAACCTGATCTCATTCTTTGATCCGATTACACGTTTGTTTTTATGAAGATGATTACACGGTTTACACTGTTGTCAAGCATTTGACCTAGTATCATACGGCGTACTGACTAAAGACCCACATCCAAGCCGTGCTAAATGAAACAGGGATTAGCGAAGCAGGAAAATTCAAAAAAAAAGTGTCAGCGAAGAATGCTCTTGTTCAGTTCCTGGTGGGATTCCACAGGCTCTTGTATGTAGCAGGCGCTGCGTCATTCTGCACTGCAATCTACAGCTTCGAAGTAAAAACAAAATATGCAGCTTACTCAAACTTGGAAGGAAATTCATACGATGAGAAAGAAAGGACTACGCTGTTAATTGGGCCACTTCAAGGAGGACGTCTGTTAGTGCAGCAAAATACAAAGACAAAAATCCACTGGAAACATCTCCACATCAGCAGTGGTTTTGATTTTCTTAAACAATTACGAATGCGGCATATAGCCACAGAGCAGTGAGGAAGCAGGGGGGAGCTTTTTTGGGGAAGCAGTGACTGTAGAACAATGCAGGGTCTACATAACAACATCAGCTGTCTCTGGACATGAGAAAAAGTGGCCAAGTGAAAGAATGACCCAAAATCGGGCGAATCAGGAAAAGTGCCCCCAAGTAGAAGAAAACTGAGATAATTTGGTGAGTGGTTCAAAGGATAATTACAGGACCTTTAAGAATGCAGCGAAGAAGAGCGCGCGCTTCACAGCGCTGAGGGCTTCACGAAGGACAAAAAATAGAGAAAAATATTGAGGATGCTTCTCCTGATCTAGACTGGGACTGTCTGGAAGGTCTGAGTTAGCTCACCAGGCACACCAGGGAGCTCAGCGGCGGCCCAGGGAGGTCTGCACTGTGCTGCCAAGCAAAAAGCCCGCCCCAGGTAGGTGACTCTGCCAACCACACCAGCACAGGCGTAACTGAACAGCATCCAGCGGTCTGGAACCAATACAAGGTCAGCCTAGAGAGAATACCAGTTGCACCTCACGGTCTGTAGGCGTCTGCGTGGGAATATCCACCACGGAGGCAGAAGGAAACGTTATTAGTGTAACTCTCACAACCGAGAACAGAGAGATTAGATGCAAAAATATTTCAAGGAGAAAAAGGCTGCTGGGAACGCATCTCCCAGGGCAGTGCAGCATGAATTAGGAATCGCGGATATCGGATGCTCTGGCTTTTTTTACTGTACCCACGGAGGGGACAGACAGCAGCATATTAAGTGGCTCGGAGAATACTAAGGCACTTGTGACGCTACTCAGTACCGGTGTTTTATAATAAAGCTCATAATAGTGCGATCTCAACTTGTGTGTCATACGAGACCTTCTGAAAGCCAAAAGTTTCTTATGCAGAGACCACAAAGGTGAGGGGCATTGCTGGCAATGCATCTGGAGACTGCTCCTGCCCAGAGGAACCTCCTTCCTCTTCGAGCTTAGTGGAATCCTTCTCAACTGCTATCGTACATGTTGCCTGTAATTACTAAACATTATCAGGGTGCAAGTTAAAATACAGGGTAGGAAAAGGTCATTTTTTAAAAATGCATATATATTTCTTTAAGTTATACTGAAAACACAGTCAGTTAGTCCATTGTCGTGGTTTAGGCCAAAATCCGCTACTGGGGACCTGGGGGACACCAGACAGGACTGACAGATGCTCCCCTCTACTCCTCTTCAAAGAGAGTGGCAGAGGAGGAAGAAGAGACTTATGAGTTTAGAAGGAACTAAACTACTTTAATGAAATATTAGTAATAAAATAAAAAGAAATAATGAAATATATACAAAACCGTATCAAGCTCCCGAGATGACAATCACGTCACCGGCTGGCACTGGGGCAGTCCCAGGCTGGACTCAGTGACGGAGGGGAACTGGATTCTGGATCTGCATTCAGGATGGGGATCACAGGCAGATGGACAGAGACGTCCTCAGACGTCGGCCATTGAAGGAAGAGCGCTGACCCTTTGATCCCTCAGCTTTTATACTGAGCATGAGGCAGATGGGTTGGAATACCCCGTTGGTCAGGTTTGGGTCACCCGTCCTGTCCGCTCCTCCCCGCAGGTGGGACCCCACTGTGCTTTGCCGCTTCCGACCCTCCAACGTGGCAAATAGCAAAGTTGGTTGGCCGTGGGGGTTAGAGCAATGAGTGTAAGCAGGAGCCTCTCTGCATGCCATGCCCGGGCATCAGCTGCAAACATTGGTCTGATCACTCTGAGAGAGAGAACGCTGACTGCACAATGTGCAGTTAATGTCAGTAGTTAGAGAGGCCCCGCTAAGAAGCGAAGTTACTGAACAAAATCGGTCCTGTTTGACCTCAAACCAGGAGATCCCATGTATTAATTTCCAGGAAGGACTTTTGCTCAGAATTAATGTGAATTCTCCACAAACAGCATTTTTTTGTTTGTTTGTTTGTTTGGATAAACAAATTGGACATTGCTTTTTGAACGGACAAGCAGCAGACAACAGCGTTCCGAGCGCCTGCTGGCTGCCCGGGGACGCAAGGCGTTGCCCTACAATGAGCTACTGCGGAGCAGGAGACTCGATACTTCTTTAACAAAACAGCATTTCTCTGACTGAACACTTTCAAGGTTAAGTATGTAGAGCAGCTACAATTTATGCGAACAAAATCCACCCCGATTCTCTGAACTGATCACATCTATTTTCCGTCTCAAGTGTAATCTGAAAACATCAAACCCATCTGATTTCCCTCTTCTCCCTCCTCCCCGCCCTTCACTGAAAATAGCGGTGGTACTTTCCGGCAGAGGTCCGTGAAAGCACCACTGTTGCTCGGAGCTCACTTGTGATTTTCAAGTGTACTTATTTTGACAACGTATTGCTTATCTGGTTTTTGGAATATTTTAAAACCACTAAGCCATGTTGCAGTATATACCTATCCACTGCGAAACTCACCGAGGAGCAAGTTAAATAAAAAAAGAGTGAAAGAAAATGTCTATACGTGTGACAGAAAATAAGTAAGGTGCAACCACCGGCCCTTACTAAGCACAATCTGACTCAACAGTTTAGTTTCCTTAGTACATTATCATCCCCCTTCCAAAATCCCTCCTTTCTAAAGATCTCCCCTTTGCCACTGACGCAGACCAGAAACTCTTGTGCCATTGTAAGTTTTGTCATAATTTAACGTGCCCTTTAAAGCACACCTCCTCTTCCTACATGAACTCCTCAAAACCATGATTTATTAGCTCGCTTTTCATTTCATCAGCCAGTAATCAAATTCTTAATGTGATAATATTAATGCCAAAGAGATTTCACAGGAAGAAATACGAAAACAATTTCCATATGCTCCTTTCTTCCCGTTTCTTGACTTTTACCAGCTGACAGGGCGCAGGAAATAACCCAGAAATCTGAAGGCAATGTGTGATGCTCATTGCAAAAGTTCCCAGCGGTGATGTAATTGACAAAAACCCTAAGAAATAAACTCGGTTGTTTTCTGGCTACTCTAAATATCAAAGCGTAAGTGTTACAAAATCGGTAAAAAAAGCTGGTATCTGTGCTCTGCAAGGCTTCTGGAGGTATATCTATTAATCATCTATTTACAAGAGAACTCTGCCTTCAAATCAGAAATGACGACCTGGGAAATGATGACCTTGGAAATGAGCAGATCTCTACTTAGGTAAATGAAAAATTTTACGGGAAAATATCAAATACTGGTCAAAGGCACATTTGCTCATTGTTGGAAGATGCCGCCTGAAACACGATGTCAAGAAATACATTTCATTCCCTGCTCTGCATCGGGATAAGTCAAACCTGTCAGTCTGTTGGCCCAAGGAAGTGTCAGAACGCAAAACGGGACAAACCAGAAACGGAGCTGCAAGTGTTTAATAGAAGACCCTAAATTTAATATCGTCTCCGCTTTACTGGCAAGGCAAGCACGAAGGTGGGCAGGTGCAGGCGCTGCTTCCGCTGGCTCTTGCGGTGAGACATTTGCCATCTGGTTTGTTGAGGTAAAGTGAGTTGAGAGAAAAGCCAAGATCTCTCTCTGAATGTTAAATGAGTTGTTTCTGCTGGAGAGGAGATATTAAAACTTAAACTACCTGGGTAGAGGGTTCTTTCTCTTTCTTTAAACAGCCATTCCGTTGTTAATACAGTGTTCAATTACAAGTAATGCAGCATGTATGAGAAAATCTAATGACGCTATAACATTTATAAGTTAAAAGCAAAGGCTTCATACGCTGACAATGAATTGCAATTTTTATCTCAAGGTATGTATGCTCACCCTTTCCAATGTTCACTTTCAATTCTGTAAACTATTTTTTCACATTTCATGTATATTTATGAATATACTATTACTGCCAAATTCCTAGCTTAGCTATCCTTGCAGAGCTTCATACATATTCAAAAGTCACAGCTGTGACTAGGAGGAGATGAGTATTTTTGTGGAAACCAATTTTTCTCACATATCAAAATGTATTTCCTTAATTTATTGTCACATGCTTGTTAAACTATATTTTAGATTCTTTTCCTAATGCATACTTATGCAGAATATGCATTGCAGTTTGGAAGACTCCTACAATTGCAGTCCATACTTACTTAAAGAAAGATTTCCTTCAATTATGAAATACTGTGGGCAAAACACTGGGAATAGTATTTGGTGCTTAACAGGAACACTTGGAAAACTAACAAATCTCTAAAATTTTATTAACATGCAGAGTGCTGGTGATTCTTCTCTAATATCTGTGACAGTTATCGTGGCTGCTCACAGCAATTACTGATTAAGTAACTCAGTAGTAACGATAAAGGGTGATAACTGAAATAGATTTAATTCGTGATAAAAATCCCTCTGTATACTAGAGAATATACGCGTGCTTTATAAATTTTGGGAAAAGCCGTCTTCTGAAAAGAAAAGCAGAAAATGTATGGTTTATCACTCAGTCTTAACTGAACAAATGACTTTTAAAACCTTGATTTCACCGAAAAACGCTCCTGTTGGGATCACTGTAAATGTCTGATGCACACGATGCTACTCATAAGTAGAGTGAAATGGTATTGCTCCCTTTGGCAATGATCCCATATCAAGGGAAGGTTTAAGTAGTTTTATGGAAAATATAGATACAAATTTTCTCCAAAAGAGCATCTAAATGTTTAATGCAAAATGTTACAAATTTCAGTTCAGTAAAATCCAGGTTTGGCCCTATAACCAAATGGAAATGTTCAGCTGGCCTTACCTATCACTGCTGAATTTTTGCTCAGGCAAAGGCTAGGAGACTGGTCAATGAGACCAGTCAGGCCAGCAGAAGTGGCTCACTTAGCTAATTAGCACCTAAGCTCTTTTCTTTCCAGGCGACAGAAAATCCTATTTATTCCAGCGGACGCGGTTGTCCTGACTGGTGCAAAACCCATGTTTTTGCAGTGCTACTAATACCACGCTTTAAACTCAAGCATGGACAAACCAAAATGAGTTGGGTGTTATTTAGGCAACGAGAATGACCAGGAGAGAGCTGGCAGATAGATTAATGAGCTAGAACCTCTTCTGTCTGCACCAGGCAAGCGTTTAGCTAGTGCACCTAAAATACACGTTTCCTTTCCCAGTCTGGACAAACTCAAAGAATAGTAATTGTTAAGTTATAACAAGATATGCAAAGAGTAAAACATCTGGCATTAAGATACAGTCTGTTCTGGAAAACAATACAGATGTAATGTTTTTGCATACTTTGCACATTTATAATGGAAAGGCACTATCTCTAGAGCATGGATTTTCCCAATATCATTTTCATCTGGTGAGTGAGCTAGAGTTTGTTAACCATCTGCATATGTGCGGTATGGACTTTAAAAGTAATTATTTTTACAGCATTCCAAATTGCTGTTGCACAAAATAGCAAATATTTGTGAGTTAAACAGCCGGAGGTTACATAAGTCATAAAATACCATTTTGCATTCATTTTAGTTTAGCTGTTGTGCAACTACGAGATTGTGTATATATATATTTTGACTCAAAGAAATGCAAACATTTGGATTGAAGTTTTAAGGTCCCTTGCTGGTGACAATATTTGAATGCAGAGGTTTTGGTGGTTTATTTTCGTGCCTTTAGGGATATACGCGAGATGACGTCTGTCATGACCAAAGTCAACAGAGATTTCGTTCAGATGGAGATTGTTCAGGTGGGGTTTTGCAGGGGAAGAGGTTTCGTTCGGACACATGACTCTCTCCTCTCTTTCTACTTTTTCCTACTGAACGAACACTACTGAAATTCTGATTTACAAAGGGGAAAACGATGTCTACAACGCCCATTTAAGGCTACCTATGGCTTGCGGTTGTGCTGTTGTCTATTGTTCAGGAATACTTGTGTTTTGGGGGAGAGGAGGATCTGGTCTAAAGCCTTCTGCTGTACAGTTTGTGAATTAAGTCATTAGAAATACCCTAGGTTTCTGAAATTTTTACAAATATAAATAAAACAGGGCTAAATTGCAACTGAGTAGAAATTACGTGCCTTCAAATAACAACTTTCAGTACGCGTATTCATGGAGCCAATAAAATTAATGCTGTAGTTAAACCTTCGTAACAAAAACCTCCACCGAAAACTAAGTGAAGTCTAACGTGCATGTAAATTCTCCACGTACCCAAAGACAGAGTAATTTCTCTTCAAGATAGGCATCATACCCAAAATAGCTGCTCAGCGCAGTCCCAGGCTGCACATTCACTAAGAGAAGCTACTTTGAAAAAATCTCTAATTATTTGAAGGGTCAGGATGAGACTGAATACCTCAAAACCACTGAAAATAATACATGTCTTACCGAAGGCTCTTATTTTATTTTTTTTTTATTTTTTTTTTTTTTCTCAGAATAGAGCACAGCTGGCAGTTAAATCCACATATAAATCCTTACAAAGTTAGGAGGCTTCTGATAAGTGAGTCTTGCAAAATACTACACTTTTTTGGCCTCAGGCAAACAGATTTTTTCTGGTGGATAAACAACAATATCATCCTACTAACATGTGTAAATTCTATTCCTTCATGCACAAATTCCATAATTATTTTTCAGGCTTTGATAAATAGCATGAATTCTGTATTATGCATGGTCCTCCCCTGTAATGAATAAATTTGCTTTTAAAAGTCTGCAGCCCTAATAACATAAATACCAAGTAAACAAGAAAAACAGAAATAAGAACTGTTTCAACATGCTGATTGTAAATAAGGTAAAAAGAAAAAAAAAAAAAGGCAAACCCCCTAAAGTGTATTCAAAGTTTGGTAATGATTTCCAAATGAGACTATTCTAAATGTAACACCTTCAGACAGCTGTAAATTTGATCTACAACAGTAACAACCATAGCAGTGATTTCTAATCAGAAATGACTAGCCCTATCATGTCTGGTACATTTTTTATTCATAGTTTTATGTTTTTTCTTTTAGTGTCCATTTAAGCAGAGTTGCATAGTTTTTGAAATAAAATGACAAAATTGTACTGTGGCTCAATCAATTTAAAGCAAATACAGAAATTAATATTTTTTTTGCTTTTGAAATGCCACTGCAATGGGATTCCTTTTCCTAAACACGTGTTCGCCAGTGCCAAGAAAGTTTTAAGATTTTTGATTCATTTCTATTCTAGGTGCATGCAAATCCCTCCACTTCCATGCCCTCACCCACACGCCTCGAGAGCCAACCGAAATTTGATCAACATGGTGAGATTACAAAGAATAAAGATCTACCGGTATGACAAAGACTGCAGAAATTAGGAAACTGGATTAGGAATTAAATGATACAAGCTGTATTAAACACACAGATATGCACAAGTTAAACTTCTCCAAACTTCGCAGGTTGTACCTGCTGATGCCAACAACCAATTTGGATGTGGAAGAGCGCACACAATTTTTTTTATATTAGGCTTGCTTTCTCCAGCTAGGTACTTGTATGCATAACTATGAGTGTCTGAAAAGTACCACTGAAATCTGTGTTATTCAAATATTCAGGGTTTGCACAAGCTGCAGACTTGAACCAGGATATGCTACTTTGGACCGGAAGAGAGCAAAATACTGTGTTTTTTTTTCTGCTGTACAGAAATTTGCTTATGTTAGTCTAGTATTACTAATTACTACCTTGACAATAAAGTCAAGGAACGTGGGCAACAGGGGAAATAATTTTATCCTTGGTGCTAAACAAACTAAAACAAAGGGTCCCAAAGAGCTTTCAGTCAATACCTCTTTATCATAGAAGACTCCCATTAAAAAGTAGAGTAACTATAGACACCAAAGAGAAATCGCACACTGTATGACATACTTAAAAAATCAAATTATTTCACTCTTTAAGAAGTGTTTAAGAGAAGCGAACCCTATTATTCCCACCATTTGGGAAGCCAAGATGGTTTTGTGTACCTGCATCTTCTCTTCAATGATATAGTTACTGCAAACCAACAATTCTTTCCACTCTGTAAACCAACTATTTCTCTTCAAAATTACATGAAGGTATGAAAACAAAATGCAAACAGCTGCACTCTAAACCTCTAAAAATATTACTTAATAAGTTGAAGTATTACAGTCATGGGACCAAAATATCTTTTTTTTTTTTTATCAAAATACCTCTTTTTGTGCAAAAGCTAACTGCTTACTTCTATTTAAGCTGAGGTCTCTTTGTACTTTTCCCTTTCTGGAAAAGTAGCACAGAAAAAAAAGCCAGAAAACGGTAGTTACAAAGGTGGTGATTCCCACGTGGCAACTACTTGCAGTGCCACTCCAAAGTGCTGCCACGACAGCGTAAAGTAGTGTCACTACTGATAATGCTTTATTAAATCAAGACTTGGTTCAATTCCAGCTGTTCTCCCTATGATCAGTTCACTTCACTGGAGAGAAAGGATTTCCCTCTTCATATTTTTAAGACAGACCTTGTGTGCAATGTGACTATTCAGCAGTGTGAGACGACAGACAATTCCACTTTTGCTCAAGCAACCCCATAAATCTCTGCTCACATCACCCAGACCGACAAAACACGGCTCTTAAGAAACACTGCCTTTTTTATGCCGTCCTGATTTCATTCTCCTTTCTTGGTTTCCCGGTTGTTCTGGGATTTCTCTCTCTCTGAATACAGTTGTACGTGCATGAGAAAGGGGCGGGCAAGGCAGTCTTGCATAGATACCCACACTTCAAACAATAAAAGAGGGTTCAGAAAAAGTCGCCAAGTCTGACCTGTCATCTCGGTGGTTTTATCCCCTCCATGCAGAAGGACAAGACCCATTTTTGAAGTCAGCACATTTTTACACAAATACACCTCTATTTACCTTTGGACAGCCCATCTTTCGGGGATGCCCTTAGGGCGCACAAGGGCTAAAAACCTCAGCGAAGGCACAATTGTGATGATGCCCGTTGTAAACTCAGTCAAGTTTACAGCACTGCCTCAATGAAGAAAAGAAAACCTGAATCAGCAGTACGCCGTGCAAGAAACGCTCATGCTCCACCAACAAACGTCCGGTTGGAAGTGCCACAGCGAGCGCCAAACGTTGCCTATCTTAGCGCGAAACTCTGCATTTGCAATGATCTTTTTGGCTCCCCTCGCCCCAGCACAAGCGTTTTGCCCTGAGGACAATGGAAATACCAGGTTCCCTCTCCTCTCTTGCCACCCAGGCTGTTGCCTTTCAGGGCTCAGCCCCTGGAGCAATGCCAGCGCAAGGAAGGGCACTCTGCCGAACACCCTCGGCCACAGCTCCCTGCCCCAAACCAGTGGGTTTCCTGCTGGAATCCAGTTGCAAAATCGAGGTCTCGTGTACCGCACAGCACAAAGCTCCTTGTTCCTGCAAGACTATCCGTCAAAGCATATAAAATTATTACAACTGACAGCTACTTATGTATGTGGAAACTGCATTCTTTTTCTGGTGTATTCTAGTCCGCAAGCCAAAAACAATTCCATGAATGTCCAAGGGTATGAAGATGACGGCAAATTAAGGGCACTTCACATCTGAATGAAAGCATCTGCTGAAGGGAGGGTGGCGAGAGCGGAATGTAGATATTTTCACTTAGCCTGTATTAACTTCCTACTTTTGATTAATTCATCTGAACTTCCCGAGCTTCCCTGTGCAGGGATGTCCCCAGAGAGCTCGCAGGAGACTGTCATTCTCGCTGCGGTAGCAGCTCCTGTCACTGGAGGGCACACTGCTGCTGCTTTCGCAGGCTTGCACAGGCTCATCACTAACATTTTTGGACAGACGTAAACTTTTTTTTTTTTTTCTTGAAAAAATATTTTACCTCCCCGAATTATCTGAATGCACAAGTCTTCCTTTTATACAACTCTGACTGCTGAATTGTGCAAGAAAAAAACAAAACCCTGAAAAATAAAAAGCTAAAAAAAAAAAAAAACAAAACCCAGAGTTTTTATTTCCTGTGTAGCGTTCCAGACAGTGCAACTATTCATTAACTTTTAAGCATACAGTTTAAAATTCTGTTTTTCTTTTGGTCTCGGCTTTATATCCTGGAGTTCATTTAGACCAAAACCAAATCCCTGGCTCTGATTCTACCTTTAATATTAGGAAAATTGGGCTTCCATCCATTTAGGCTGTTATGCTTATTCAGCATTTCCTCTAGATACTTGAGGAAAAACCTGACCCAGGTAAAGCTCCTTCTTTAGGATTTGCATTGAACTCCATATAAAATCCTTTTTCATGATGCCTGTGCTCCTCTGGCAGAGCTCTCTCGCTGTCGAGTGTCCGGATAGTGTGAAACACTGAGCTATGGTGCAAATTATGAAAGAATTAATAGAAAAAAAGAAAAAAAAAAAAAAAAGACCAAACACAAGTCTTCCTAAATGTTTTAAGCTCACATGATAGAAATCTTAAAGCAATGGATTCTCTGAGACTACTTGTCTTCTGCAACCCCTACGTAGCGTGTAGGGGTAATTGCAGCACCCCTCCGTATTCCTCCCAGGTTCCCCCACGTGATGCTTTTGCCCCACCAGACCTGAAGAAGGAGACCGCAGAGGCAAATGCACAAGCAGATTCTTCTGAAATGGCCCCTCTGTGTGGTTTCTCCTTCCTGCCACAGCTTACGAGATGCAAATTTGAGCCACCCAGGGCCAGGAAATATGTTTCACAACGCTGAAGGGCTCCTCAGTACTTTTGAAATCATATTGTGACCCATGGCTTGGAACGGTTGGACGCAACTACTGGAGAAGCTTTTTGGAAAGCAATTTCATTAGCATACAATATTGGCCTGACTGTGCCTGAAAAGTCAATGGTAAAACTCAGAGTGATTTTAATGAGAGAAGAAGTAGGTCAGTACTGGAAAATCTCATGCACAGCCTTTATACTCTGTCACTGATTCCCTGTCATCCCCAGAGAAAAAGGAATAATTCTGAATCTCCACGAGCAAACCAGGGAAGTCAGTTTTACTGCCCTAGCTGGGCTTTTGCGCGATCTGTAGTAAAGTCCTTTACAGCGTAAGTTTAACTGTGACACTTGCAAATAAATGGCGAAAGCATCTCTGCTGCGGTCCCAGCCTTTCAGACCATCTCCCCGGAACAAGTTTCCATTCCAAAAAAAAAAAAAAAAAAGACCCCAACATTAACAGAGTTTTAGAGTGCAAAGCTGCTGGAGGACACATACGAGTGCTGACAATTTAGTGCCAGTCCCTAAAAGGATCAATTCTTAATTCCCTGACCAAATGAGGTTATAACACAGCCCGTACCGTTCAGACTTGGAGGGTTTCTTAGCTCCATTTACAGCCTGAGTTTGTCTTTGCCTAGAATGCGTGTTATTCGATCCTGCATACCTCCCAGCCCAGACCCTGAATGCTTCATTTATTAATCTGATATTATTTCCTCAAACGAAAGGATTCACAGCTGATGATTCGGACTGGTTGCTAAACAGCTGTGTCTTCTTCCAAGCCTTTTTCACGCTATGCCTTTTCGCATGCTTGAGAGTTCAGCTGCAGCTATGGTATACAAACTTTTCAGCTAAAGGAACAAATTAAAACACTGGAATCCAAACCACTTTAGGTTGGCAACCACATACGATTGCTGAATCTCCCTAAGCCATAACAAAACTATGGTGGAGACCGGACCCCAATTTACAAAGCCTTCATGGAAGTTTTCCATTCTGGCCCAGCTCGTCACATCGCTGATATGCAGTGACACACCGATCCCCACGTCCTTTTGGGAATGCCATACACCTCGGTCCCCACTCAAACTACAAACCTCGCCAGCAGAGAGAAGACCCAGCACTCTCTGCAAGGCTCTGATTTACGGTGCAACGCATGTGTATAAGTTGTATTCCCCACTCTGTCCCCACTGGTCGCCAGGAAGAGGGTGGTCCCACGCTAAGGACGATTCATCAGTCCACCCGGTCAACCCTAGAGAAAGAGTATGTGGGCATAAACTGCAGGTCCATCCTTCGAGGTCACATAATCCCCCGCTGGAACTGCATTTCCAAAGCATCAACTTCCTACCAGTGAGGGACAGCACAACAGAACATCTGAAACTGGATAAACACGGCTAATTATCAAGGGAACGACAATTGTGACAGTGAAATATGATGATCTACCAGGTCAAATATTTTCTTCAAAGAAACATGCTTGAAAATTATATTGAAAGCTTGACTTAGACAGATTGCAGGGAACTGATCCAACGCTGTGTTCAAAGATATTCTTCCCCTGAAGAAATCAGTCACTGCACTACACAAGGCTTGCATGGACACAAGCGCAAATACAAAAATAATTTAATGTTTATTCTGACTTATCTTCCTGTGTTAACATCATTAGCACTGATCCATACTGGAATAGCAATCAAATATTGAGTATGTGTTTTCTTGCAGTATGAGTTGAGGTCTTAAATGATGTTCTGAAAAGTTAAGTTCAAAACAAGTTGAAAAAACAAAACGTTAATATTTACAAGATTTTTAAAGCACCATCTAAAGACAATTTGTACCTGATAAAGTAATATTTTCTATTCAGTAGAGAAGACCTCCTTGTTAATGTATCAAAAATGGATTGCAGCTTTGTTTTCAGGGAGCCGAACATATATACCCTGGAAATGTTCAAGGCCAGGTTGGACGGGGCTTTGAGCAATCTGGTCTAGTGGGAGGTGTCCCTGCTCATGGCCGGCAGGGTGGAACTAGATGAGCTTTAAGGTCGCTTCCAACCCAAACCATTCTATGATTCTATGATATGCTTAGATACCATTCAAATTCAATAGGCCACAAAAGTTCACCCAATATCCCATGTCCCTGATCTTTACATTTCCACCCTCAAGCGACTGAATTATGTTGTTGCTTGATAAAGCCACATGACATAATAGTTTGCAAAAGAAACACAGGAATGTAGGACTAGAATGCATCAACTGGTTATAAATGCTCACCTCGGAATGGTGTATATAACATCACTTCCATTCATCTCAGGTTGAGAAATTCCCAGAATCTCATAATAAAACAAAAGCCTTCAGAAAAGAAGCCCGGAAGCCATAAAACTTTGCTGTGCCACAGGAGGACAGCAGAAGAGATCAAAGATATTGCCACTGTCTTAGATCCCTCCATCAGCAACAGATTTGCTAGCTGAAAACACCCGGACAGCCAAATTATCTGGGGACATTTGTACTTGCTCATCTACCTCCACATGATAGAGGAAATCCTGTGTTACTGTCAAAATAAATAGATATTTAAAAAAAAAAAAGTTTTATGTTCAAACAACATTCCTCCAGCTGAGCATCTAGATATAATTAATATTCATCATAATTTAAGTGCAGTTGCATCCAGATAAGTTACAGTTGCATCCAGATAAATTACAGTTGCGTATCGTTATCCATGTCCATCCAGATGTTCTGGAAATCATTCCTTATAGTTACATTCTGTAACTATAGAGATAGCTACATTGCATAAACATCCTACGATTTATCGTCTTTTTAATTGCTATAGGAGTGAAACTAGATGCTTCGAGCCTATTTTACTGACCACGTCATGATGCAGAGATCTTCAAATGTGACCAGGTTAGTAGCCATAGACACGTGAAGAAAGCAATCAGACTGGGAGCTCTCAGCCAGGAAGACGCTGCCTCTCATGGCTACAGACCATGAATGATATCATGGACATCTTTGGAAACCATGATTATAAATTTATAACCAAGATGAGCGTTAGGTCAATTAATCACTAACATACCGACGAATGCTAGGTCATTACATCTGCTCTAATATGCTTTTTCTACTACCTGCTGTACGAGATCACCGGCTACTGTAAATCAACGCAGCTCAGATGAATTGGTGTAGGGCCATTGATTTTATGTCAATGACAGATCTACTCTACCGGTTGCTTTAATCTTATTTTTCAGCTTTGCCTAACTTATGCTACTTTGCCTGCCCCTGCCATGCTGTCTAATACTCTAATCCAGCGTCGTTCTGGCAAGCTGATGCATACATTAAAACACAGAAGAAGTAAGAAGATGGAATTTGTTTAAAAAAGGTGCTGGCAGCTGCAAGATGTCAGCTGCATTTGTAATAATAAAGCACTCTTCTGGGGAGCGCAAAACCCACAATTTTCAATAATTAATACAAAACCCAAGCTAAGTCAGTAATGCTAGCCAAGGGTGATAACATGAGCATATTTTATTAGTAGAATATCATCCATTTATTTTTTTTTTTCTGGCATACAACACTACTGCTTACATTCTTTCATGGCATCTGAATATTTATTATGGTCCTAGACGCTACTCCACCCTCAAAGCACAGAGCTTCTCTGTACATCAACACACATCTATCTGCTCTTTTGGCATATCGAGCTTTCATATTGGAGCTTTTTATCCTGCACTGAATTCTCACCTCAAAAGTGCCCATTTGGAGAAACCTTTTAAACACATCAAGCAGCAAAGAGTGCTAAAAGAGCGTTCTACCCTTCCCCGCTTAGGGCGTGCTAAAATCCTGCTGAACCACTGATTACTGGAGGCTGCTCCGGGAAATAAAAAAAAAAAAAAAAAAAAGTCCCTTGTAAAAGATAAAGAAGACTGAGATTTCATATTAATGTCAACAGACTTTGATCTAGCAATATATCTACCAAATGTTATTTCAGTATCACATTCTAAATCTTTGTCTCTAAAATGATGTGGATTGTCAGAACTTCATACATAAATTTATAAGAGACCATCTTTAATTTCATGCAAATGACAGTCCTAAATGGCCCTAGTAAAGTAGTCATTGTCTTCTACTATCATAAATTTCAAACTCCTTTCGGTTTTTCATGAACTCTGAAGATGAATGACATTCTAACTGTTCTCGTAACACATCACTATGGCTTTGGCCTTGCACTGTGTTGCCATGCTGAAACATTAAGTTCCAACAAAAAAGCTGATATCAAGAAAAAGTTTTAGCAGTTCTGAAATAAAATTCTTTACAAAGTTGGGAAATTAAATGTTTTAACGTGCTCTGAATTGCTCTCTTATTTCCTAGGTAAAAACGTGCGCCATATTCTGCTCAAATTCATGATTATTTTGAAGCCCCAGTCAGAACAGAAAAATGGGAAGCCAAAAGATTTCCCAGCGCTGCTCCTGTAACCAGGCTGCCATCCTACGTATTTACTATCTGTGTAGTGATAATAGATGTGACTGAGCTAGTTCATCGTGTGGCCAGGCTGGGGCGTGAACTTACTGGGACCCAAACACGGCCATAATTTGGAAGACCCCAACTAATAGATGAGCCTTAATGAGTCCATTTCCATGCTACTTGTCTCTCAGGATTAAAAAAACCCAAACCTTCCAGGTCATGGAGGGCAAGGTATTGGTTCTTGAAATGCAGCCAGAGCGGTGACACGCTATAACAGTTGGGTCACAGATATAAATAGTTCAAACCAATTAACAGTATAGAGCTTCATTTACTACAGCTGTGGGGAGCAATTCTACATCCGAGCCCCCCGCGCAGCTTCTGTGGGCTTTAGGGCCATGAATCAATCACAACAAGGACCTCACAGGTTTTATTCTACATCATTACGGAAATTTTACTGTGGCCCTTCAAGGGTAAGAGAGTGAGAAATGCACACACCGTGGCTGATAGAGGCATTCCGTTCATTCAGCTCTCTGAAAAATCACAGACTCAGATCTTTCCATAAAAATGTTACGAAAGTTGGCCTGGGAAGTCACCGATACGTAATTAGTACGTATAATATAGAATAGAATTACTACGTGTATGGTTCAGGGACCCTGTGGACACACGCAGTGAATTGCCATACGCCATGACAATAATAAAAAAAAAGAAATTCAGAGAAACACTGTGAGGGAATGCAGAACCAGCAGAGTATCTGCGACCGTTCTTAAAAAGTAACGATTAATTTTCAAAAGGAGGAAACAAATCAGTGGCAGAAATAGATGGTACCAGGATACCTTTCACACGCAACAGAATAGAAACAGAAGAAATCAAATTCACTATTGCAAACACGAAAATAATAAACAAACCATGACTAAGGACTCACAGCAAACAAGAACCAGGGTAACGTGTGCTCTTCTTTCCTGTTTATCCACACAGAGATCGAAAAAGGAAACATTTCTTAACCACCACTCGATGCCTTTATTTCAGAATAAGGGTGTTACGGTCCTTCTGCGTTTAGGACACCGCTGCTCAAAATATACTTGTGAGTGTAAATAAAAGAATCAGTCTTTAAGATCTTTCTTTTACGTTAAGATAGATGTATCACATGAAGCAGCTGTGTCCTAGCAACAACATAACTCTTGCTAAACTCAGGCAATTGGAAAATCAGTCAAATTCAGACACAATTAAGATTAAATGTCATAACTGACAAGGTATGAAAAATACGAGGCCTTTCCAATTTAACTTTTTTTTTTTATTCTCATCTCCATATCTTTTGCAATGATTCATGCAATGACATTACTAATACACAGAAATAAATTAGAATTGACTTTTGCTAAAATATCTGAGTAGTACATTAGCTCTTCTCTAAGCATGTCTGAGTGGAGTTCTCATTCTCCTCGGAACTAAACGCACGCAGCTGATACAAAGCATGTATGTACCCGTGCTCCAAATTGGGCTATTTTAGTACTTAAACTGAAGTCACATCCTAAACCTCTTTCTAAGCCTGAAGGCTCCCAGTTTTTCCTTGACTGGACCTCAACTCAACGCCATTGCCAAGTCTTTGTTCATTTGCTAGTGGATGCAAAGACTTCTGTCTGTGCTCCATTTGAGAAAATCCTGCGCTTCTCAATCCTGTTTCCGTCCCTCCTAAATAAAAGGGGTTCTATTTTCCTATAGAAAACAGAGTTTCTTCCTCCTCTATGTAAGCTTCAACAATCGCAATCAGTCAGCCAATTCTGGTAGCAATAAAACTGTTTCTTCAAGATCCCAGAGAAAATAAAAAATTACACATTTTTATAGAATAAGCATATTTTCAAGTCTCTTAAATTATTAGGTTTCATTTAACTTCTCTGCTCTGGCATATTTTTTAATGCAAGCTTTGTGAAGCAAATAATCTATCCCGTGACCGACTTGTTCTCTCCCTTGGCTACCTGTTGTCTTCCTCTCCACCTCTTCTCTTCTTTGAAACCATTTTTTTTATTTAGGCAACTGAAAATAAGGATATGGAGAACACACAGGAATTGCTCATGGTTGACACTATTACAGCTTTACAAATTAAGATGACCTTAAATGAGTAATGTGTCCCTTTGACCTGACCTATTCTTCCTGTACAATTTTTAGTCAGGAATTATCATGTCGTGTCGGTTTCCTTATACTTCATTCCTGACATAATTTCCTAAGGGGAAAGGCAGTTTCCCACCATCCTCTTCCAATACCAGCTGGGCACTCTACCTTCTACCTGGCGCGCAACTTCCAGGGTTAAAGTAATTTGCATGTTTTGGTCCTATCAGTAGTTGCACTGTCAATCGCATACTCGACATTCTTCCTTTGCTTGGACCGAGGTTTATCTTAATTTTTCCTTATCTTTGGATTGCAATAATCCCTTCTTAATAAATTCTGTTCTCAGAATCCTTCCGGGAGTGAAAACCAAAACAAGATTCAGCAGTCCAGCTGGGTGCGTACGTGATCTCCTGACTTCCAGGGCTCACCGCAGCTACTCCGTTCTCGTTAGCAGCAGTTCCTGTTCAAACTTGCTGTGCAAGAAAGGTTTTCCCTAGAAGATTCCTATGCCTACAGCTTACCTGACCCTCTCTTCTCTGCCATCACCTACACAAAACACACATCTGCCTCTCCAGCGCTCCTTAGCCCGCTGCGAACAGCTAGAAGTGGTGCCCAGGACGGAGTACTACGTGGCGTATACACTGTGTTATGCAAACCAGGTCGCAAATCACAGCCTCCCCTCACGCCTTCTTGGGAACCACCTCACTGCACGATTTCACGTGGGTGTGAAAGCTAGGTGGGTTAATTCTGTGATCTCGTGGCATCAGTGAACCCATCCACATTCAGTGACTGAATCCCCCCAGATTCCTTAATCATAGTATCAGCACTGCCGCTTACATCTTCCAGATTATTAATCACAGCTTCTCTACTAGCTTCAGCTCTCTTTCCCATACTATTTTTTTTTCCTTTTATCATGTCAATAGCGTCGAGGGTTTTTTTCCTACTGATCTCTTCACATTTCAGGGCTAAACCTTTACTGGAGGGGTCTCCGTTCCTCCCCTTTCCCCCTAAGTCACCAATGATGGTAAAAGTCCTACTCCTTCTTCCACAAAAGACTTGCCCGTGTCAATTTTGCTCTCTGTCTACATCCAGTTCCTCTCTCAGACTCTGTTACTCACTACTGCACCACATTGTTTCTCTACCTTTGCCTCATTGAAACAGTTAAACAAAGAACATGACAGTCTCGTTTAATGAGTTTCTGCCCAGTGTCTGATATTGCCATTAGTTAACTTATGTCAGATATACTTCTACTAACAGTGCAGAGCTCCAGAAGAGCTAACTGGATTCTGATCCATCCCATGTCTGAAGTGAATTATTGATTTATAGCCGAATGGAGATGCACTTCAGTTACTGCCCTGGTGCTTTACAGTCCCCAAAGTGAAAACACCCAAACACCCTAGTACTCCAAAGCTAAATTCTAGATTGTTTCCTTCACCATTAGGACGATTTTCCCCCGTGCCACCACACTGCCAACCCAACATTTCACGCGTGAGCCAGGGACGGCGTTCCTGAGAAGGGACTGCCAGTCAAAGCCTCGGCCCCAGTGACAGTGGTTGCATTTTGGTAACAATATGAAGTTATAACCGCAGCTAAAGAGATTGCCTATATCTCACATTCCTATTGTATACATTTGCTTAAAAACTGGTGCTCTGGCTTGTGCGCAGCCGATGTACAATTCCTCCTCCAACGCTTCTAATGCACAAGCGCTACCCCGTGTTTTACAGTGCCACAGCAGTGTCGGAGTGCTGCTCAAGGCAACTGCCCCAAGCAGCAGCACTCTTTTAGGTGATCCCTGCAGAGTCACAGAATCGTCAAGGTTGGAAGGGAGCTTTAAGATCATCGAGTCCAACCCTCAACCTAACACTGCCAAAGCCACCGCTAACCCATGTCCCTCAGCACCACGTCTACCCGGCTTTTAAATACCTCCAGGGATGGCGACTCCGCCACATCCCTGGGCAGCCTCTGCCAATGATTAACAACCCTTTCGGCGAAGTAAGAAGGAGGAAACTACATCTGTCTGATGTTTAAGATCAATTCCATTTTTAAGGTAAGGAAGAGCTCAGGTTGTAGAACGCAATCACCAAAACACATTGATTTCTCAAAAAATATACAACAACGCAAAGTTTTGGAATCTCGTGGGACCTGCGAGATCTCAGTTGGAGATCTCAGTTATCACCTGCGGAACTGTCACAGACGTACCTGCCTTCGCATGGCCTTCAGGAAACATGGCAAAATCCACAGAGCTGAGATCAGATCTCAGGATTTGAGTTTCTTGCAAAACATGCTGTGCTGCAGGTTGAATACTCTCCCCATAGTCTACCTGGGTGGAAGATCCATAGCTTTCCTTTAGTAAGAGGACTATGGGAAAGCTAACAAAAGAGGGATTTTCTCCTTTCAGCTCTACTGCCAAAAATGAGAATGCTTTCCTGCTGAAATGAAAATAGGTAAGGTCACATCCTGCTCTGCTTTAACGCTCAGATGTTGACAGATCGTTCGAAACCTACCTGGTAAGTCTACTCAAACGCAAGGGCTATTATGGTTTCAGCTGACTGTGTGAATGAAAAGAAGCACGAAAAACTAACTTAATGAAACTGCTACACCTCTAATTGTCTTACCAATAGGTGACTAAATATTAGAAAAATCTACGAAATTCACCCCAATGCAGAAAGCCTTTGCAAAAATCCAACGACAGCAAAAGCTCTAGAGATCTGGTTTCAGTACACTACATGATCTTCCACTGTCCCTCTGCTCTTGAAGCGATTTTCACCTTGCTTGAACTTTGTAAAAAACGTGTATAAAAAAGCAAAGAAGAACATTTGAGACGAGAAAAGCAACCATGTTATGATTAAATATGTATGGTTAACGCCAGTGCTTCTTGTGGCAGTATACAAGAAAAGCAGCTGGCTATTAAGCCAAGTAACACAAGACGAGGCATCCACCTCTCTGCAGACTTCTAATATTGTACAGACAGTTTCCAAGGAGAAAGCTAATATCGCTGTAATACTTACTTTTCCCAGTAAAATATACGCGCTTTTGCAGAACCGGATTCACTTCTGAAGCTGCACCAACAAGTAAATTATTCATAATAGAAGAGATGAAAGACAGAACATTTCACAGAGTAAAATATTTAGACCCCCCTAGCTCCGACAGTGTGATCATACTCATACTAACTGGGCATACTGGGAATCAAAATGAACCTAAATTAAGCGGTACAAACTATGCATATAAAATACATAAAGTTGATAAAAAAAAGAGAGCTCTCCTGTACCTACATTTCATCTTTCATGTCGAACCAGTTCAAATAGAATTAAGCAAAGATGCAATTAATCAGTGCTCTTACATTGTGCTACTTATCAATATGTGAGTGTAAAACTTCAATAAAATAGGATGCTTAAAGGGCTGCTAAATGCATCAATATTCAATTAAATAATGTTAATAAAGCCATTAAAAGAGAATTAACAAGAGTTTACATAGGAAGTATCTCTGTCTGACATTAGGTGGCTCTTCAAACATTTCCGAAAGAAATACTGTAAAAACCTATTAAAATATTTATGCAATGCTTGCATTAGTTCTATTTAACGGACATAGCAGCAATAATATCAGCAGTTTAAAATGCCTCACTTCTCAGCACCGCACGATTATCCACCAGTTATGAGAGATAAGCAAATTCCCAGTTTTGGAATTTTAACGCTTTTCATTATAACAACAACAACAACAACAACAAAATCTTTAAATCCTTCATTAAAGCTCATAGCTTCACCAAAATTGGATGCTTCCAACTATTTGTTGAGACACTAATGTGAGAGGACGCTGCAGCGGGAACCTGGGCTAGAGCTTGCCACCGGGGCCCCCGCCGGTTGCTCAGCGGTTCAGGTAGCCCCAGAGGTAACCTGGGTCTCGCCCCAAATCTTTGTTCCTTGTGAACTCGGACCTCGCAGGCAAACCCTTCGTGGAGCGCTTAGAAAGCAAGGAAGATTATTTCATTCAAAGAGATTGTGCTGGTGCAGCAGTTCTGGGGTTTGTGGCTCCTCCTCTATCACCGAGTAACAAAAAGCCTCCCAGGACTTGTTAAATTAGCCAATGTAATGAAGTCCAATTCTGCGTTATTTGCACAGGGACTGGAAAAGATTTCGTGTTTCCATGTACATAAACAAAACCTGGCTCAGCACACCAGGGACTTAAGAGGTTTATAAAATATAAAAGACATTCACATTAATCTGTTAAACAATTCATTCTCTACCCTGCCCTTTCCTACTAAGTGAATTCATTACTTATTAAATATATATATATTTGCTGCTGGCTCTTTTGCTCCCAGTGACTCACTGCTGGACCCCAGCACCTTGGGGCTCACTGGTGGGGGCCGTGATGCTGCCCCTGGGGCGCGTCCGGCCGGGGGGGAAGGAGAAGGCGCTGCCCTGGCAGAACAAGCACTGGCAGAAAATCGAAGACGCAAGTATACCTCTTCCTATTGTTACGAGGATTTGGGTCCGTAACAATGTCAGCCTTGCCGCAGCAAGAAGGACAGAAAGTCTTTGGGACTGCGCCATTGATCTGAGTTAAATTATCGGGAGGTGCGGAAATTGAACAAATGAATTCACCCCTTGGAAAATTAAAAAAAAAATAATAAAGCAGTTCCTCTGGTGCTGCCCAGACAATGGCGAGCATTTTTCTTCCAGGGATTGCTAAACTAAGGGAAAATGCCTGTTTCTTGCAGGACAGCTTGGGCAAACTTGGTCAAGACACTCAGGCATCTGCGACTCCTCTCAAGGAACTGTCGCTTGCAATTTTGAAGGGCAATCCTCTAAATTTATATACAAATCTATATATTTTTTCTGAAAATAACAGCACTTATTATTTAAAAGGATAAAACAGGTGATACTAAATAAAAATAGCTTAACAAGCTGGTTTTGCTTTTTCTTAAAAAAGGTCGTTATACCGAATCATTATGGCTCTGGGTTTGAAAAAAAGGCAAATGCATGCCCTACTTGAGCTTTATCCCCACAATAGTTTGGAAAGACATTAATTTGCCACAATTTACATCCACAAAGCAAAACGATGAAGACTCTTCAAGATGATGCAACTCCTCTATGAACAAAGATGGTGCTACTTTTCAACCCAAATGCAAGTAAAAGTGAAAATAGTAGCTACTTGCTTTTGGTTGCTTTATTTTCAGAAGACACTAATAGCTTCCCACTTCTCTAACAAAACCAAAAAACTCTTCCTATCACATTCCCTCCTCTCCTCCCCATATATTTTTGTTTCAGAAGCATTTATGTTACAATCATTGCCTTTTTTCATGCTACCTCATCACTACTGACCAGATAACAACATGACGTTACCTACTTTGTATTCGGGGTTCTTCTGCTGCTTATGTAGGGATAAGAGATATATTCTATTTTTCATTCCTTGTGAACAATTCAAAAGCCCCGCTGTTTCATAATCGGTTTTTTACTTCCCCAGCTAAACTGCATAAGCTATGCAATGGGTCTGTGGAACAAGTTAAACCATTGTCGCCTCCACCGGTCCCATCCAATCTCCAACTAGATTAGTTTCAAATCTAATCAAATTATGATACACCTAACAGGCACTAGCCGGTCCGTAAAGGGAGATTTGCCCGTTTCCCAGCCAAATGCAGTGGGTCTGAACACTCTCATTTTCATTTTGAATCCTCTGCCAAGTTATTGTACAGTCATCTTTCACCCAGTGACTGTAAGAGTGTCTTTTTTAAAGCCCATATCCAGCCAGGGGACACGTCTAATACAGGAAATGGTGTTGCACCGGACTTGACACGTACTCCAAAGAAACAAATGTGTACGTTGAATTTATGAGTCACCCCAATACATTTATTAAGCATTAAGTTGTGCTTTTACAACTGGTCTTCATCAAAGATATTTCATCTGTTAGCCAAAGCGTCATCTTTTCTAATGACTCATAATGAAGACTCATTCCATTTAGCTTGATTTTACTGGCTCATCAGCCTCTTGTTCTCAAGGGGCTAAGCTTGTTCTTTTCGGCATGTTCAACCCACATATAAGTGGCCATTAACTATACTTTCTCATTATGTAAGAATCAGCTAATCAAGACTGACCAAGAAATAACTGATGTTGTGATTAAAGAAAGAGAGACATCTGCTTGGAATTATCCAGACTGCTGTTTCAAAACTGATAAGGCATTTACTGCCTTAGTATTAAATTATAACAAGAATAAACGATTTTGGGGGGCAGCAGGGAGAATGTGGAGTTTGCTTTGCCTATCACTTGGAAGGTGAAGAGACGGAGAGCACAAAGTGCAAGCGAGGACCTATGTTGCGACGGAAAGGCAGAACCTGTCTGTAAATCACATCAATACAAGTGACAGAGGGAAGCAGACAAAAATTCCAGGCTATATTTAAGGGACTGGATGTAATGTAAAGAAAACTATTATTTCCATGGTTTCCAGAGATGTAGCAAAGGCTAAGTTGTAAAAATATCTCTACTTCCATCTCCTAATTCCCATTCAGGTTTTTTTTTTTCCTTTTTCTAATATCCAGAATAAAAATAACATTCATATCTATCAAATTCTTTTCTCATGTAAATCAAGAACCATTCCCCTGAAGTCAGAGCGGGCTGCATATATGTATTTCTGATTTAGTTTGACTAGGAGGCTCGCTTTACCTTATTTCTAAATATCATATGCAACTTTCCTGAAGCCAAAAGTTTACATATATCAGAGCACAGGAGATACATACTTCCTCTTATTCTCTTTGTTTTTTTTTTTTTTTTTTAAACAGAAAAACTGTAATAAGATGTGATCATTTTATACATAGGCACTAGCAAAACCCGGGTACCAGAATGCTAGTCAGATAAAATATGTAATGTGATAGAGGCTGCATTGAAACTGAATCATAACTAGAGCTGTAACTGAGCATAACTCCTTTTTTTCCTTAGGGGAAAAAAGAGCATCAGATAGGAAGAGGACAGTGTGCTTTTGCTGGACTAAGCAACACTGAGAAAGTGCAAATATGTGGGTCAGATGAAGGAACAGGCAAGCTCTGCTCTCATCCCGAGAGGACTCGGGAAGCATAAATTGCCAAGAACAGTCCTATTTAGGGGGAGTATTACAGTGTACTCAAATTACCTTATTCATACAAAAAGCATACTTCCACACACAGCCAGGTACTCGATTTTTTTTCATAGCTACTTCAAATGAACAAGTAGCAGGTAGTAAGATAAAAGCACAGAAATAAATTGGACCAATTTCTTGAAGGAATCTGTCTGGATTACTGAGGCCAGACATCAAAGAAGGGGGGAAAAAAAAGTGCCCTATTGCCAAGCTTATGTTTCCATATATGTATTTCCTCCACACTCAGACTCGTCATATAGACTCTGCTTTTTGAATCATCCCTCTTGGCCGATATTGCGATACTTAGCGCTCATACGCTGCTTTTCATCTTCAAAATGTGAACAGATTAATCCTCGAGGCTCCGCTGGAAGGAAATAAAATAAATAAATACCGGGAGCCCTATTTCCCAGCCGGGCAGGCGGCGGTGGGGAGGCGAGCTGACCTGACCTGGCCGGGGGGGACGAGCTGACCTGGCCGGGGGCTCGCAGAGCTGGAGGCGGCCGAGCGCCTACCGGCCGTGGGCTCCCACCCTGCCCGGCTTGGCAAGCGGGCGTTTATTTCTTCGGCAGCGCTTTCTGCCATCCTCCGCGGCCCTGAGAAACTGCTCTGTCACTTGGAAAGGAACTGACATTTTCTGGAAAGAGTCTCAAATTTAGCGTCCAGGAAAGTATCTGCTCCTCCTCTGAATCCAGCCCTATACAGAAGATTCTTGTCCTTAAGTACCTTGCGTCTGGCTCTTTCTCTCATTCTTTCCTCATTTCTTTTTGTTTTCCTCTTCTTCTCCTCTCTTTTTCTTTTCTTTTCTTTTCCTTCTTTTTTTTTTTTTTTTTTGTTTAAAGAGGAAAACCTTCCATAAGTAGAAGCAAAGAAACAGCTGGTGCAGCGAGCAGCTCTGCAGACATGCCTGCTGCCTGAGTCACACACGCCTCTCTCAAAAAATGTAGAAGAAACCGTTACATCAGTGAGGTTGAATCAGATCGTGCCCAAAGAAACGTCCAGGGATCACACTCCTTCTCCTGTTGACGTGGGGCATTAATTTCTTCCTCCCGCTGGCCCTCCTATTTCCCTGTATTTTGTGAGACAGGAGCATCACAACCTTTTCAGAGAGGGGTCTGTGCACACTGGCCTCCTTACCTGCACCCCTGGCAGAAGGGAAAACTTGAAATGCTGAAGGCTGCCCTACTTTGTCTGGGGAAGTTCACATACACCTGGAAATCCCTTTCAAAGGGGGTTTGAAAAAGGGCAAGAAAGAGGAAAAGAAGAAAAAAATAAGAAAAAAGAGAAAAGGAAAAAAGAGAAAAGGAAAAAAGAAAAAAGAAAAAAGAAAAAGGAAAAAAGAAAAAGGAAAAAAGAAAAAAGAAAAAAGAAAAAGGAAAAAAGAAAAAGGAAAAAAGAAAAAGGAAAAAAGAAAAAGGAAAAAAGAAAAAGGAAAAAAGAAAAAGGAAAAAAGAAAAAGGAAAAAAGAAAAAGGAAAAAAGAAAAAGGAAAAAAGAAAAAGGAAAAAAGAAAAAGGAAAAAAGAAAAAGGAAAAAAGAAAAAGGAAAAAAGAAAAAGGAAAAAAGAAAAAGGAAAAAAGAAAAAGGAAAAAAGAAAAAGGAAAAAAGAAAGGAAAAAAGGAAAAAAGGAAAAAAGGGAGCCAGATTAAGTCAAAATGAATGTGGAAGCTCCTGCACTCAATTCCTGACTGACATTTTTAAAGAAAACAAAGGTATGGACTTAATGAGAACAGGATAACTAATTTCTCTTTAGCCCCTTAAAAGTATTCCTACATTCAGTTCTTCATAAACATTTATCGCTTTAAGGCTACAGGGATGTAAACCCATGTCCCAGGACTTCAAAATACAAATAATTTGGGGTGGAGTGTGTGTGGGAGAAAAAAAAAAGTCTTCTTGGACCTACATGTACCTAAACTCCATGACCGCAGCATGGCAAAGCTGCCAAACCTTAGGATTTCACCATGACTGTGACAATATTATTAAGGTTTTGTTTTGGTGTGCTTTTTTTTAAACTTCTGACGGAGCAGAAAAGCTTGAGGATATGAGTCTTAAATATCACAACAAAAGAGAAGGTTGAAAAGGACACCAAATACTTGCATTTTTTTCCCAGTTTGTACTGACACGGACATGTATTGCCAGGACATGGGACATCCTCCTCCCGCTGTTATCTCCCTTCTGATACATCCACCACCCAACTAAAATCCCGGGAGCGCAAACTCAGGGAAGGGACAATTACCTGAATGGACCACGATACAAAGAGGTGCCAACAGCAGCAGCGATCTGACATGTAGATAGCCCACCGTATCAAAAAATATGTGTTTTAGGGAAACAATAATGTGTACCTCTTCCTCGCAGATGTGCAGTTTGTGCTTTGGGGGTCAGAGGGGAACAGCTGAGGGGATGTTCGCTCAGATGCTGAAGATACATTTAGGTTTTACATAAGTGGACATCTATAGACACAAATCTGCATTACAGAACTTGACCCCATTACTCAGTATTCGCGACAAAGAATCAATGACAGTCGTGCAGAGTGTGATTTGGGAGGACAAGTGCAGGGACCCCTGCAACCACGCACACAAGGACAAGGAGATCGAGCGTTAATGCCTCTAGGAACGATCCCCTGCAGAGTACCAGAAAGGTCTGCAGCGGGTACGTGGCCACGGTTGGCGGAGGCCGGTGGAAAGCTGGGAAGGCGGTGCCCGCTTTGGGAGGCACGTGCTGCGCCCGGCCCCAGGCCTGATGGGGATGCGGATCAGGCCCCGGACAGGGATTATGAGCAGAACTGAATTGTTCCTGTCGAATACTTCGTTTCCACGTGCCGCATAAAATAACGAAGAATTCATCTGAGGAACTGTACTTCAGTGTACTCTCTCTATTTACTAACCCCCTAAAAATAAATACACGAAACAGTGAACACCATAAGCAAATTAAACAGTTGGCTTCTTTCCCTATAGAATTTTATGAAGGCAACACTGTTCTCTCTGCAAAGCCTCCAGGAGAAGCTGAGATCCTAGGAACCCAGCCTGTGCCAGCAAGATACCACTAGATGCAAAAAGAGAGAGACTGGACACGCTGTCACGTATCTGCTCTTATTCAAAGACATCGGACCCCTGGGACTAAGCAAGCGAATATATCTAATAGAAAAGTCATTAAAAGCAAGTTCAACCTCAGTTTTGACTTGAAACCTCAGCCACAATCCTCCCTGTGTTTCTGAAGCAGAGAGCAATATCTACAGATGTTTCCGAAAAGCAGGAGAATCCTCTCTGTTTGGCCCGGGACACGTGTTGTGAAAAGGAGACCAGGCATGCCGGCTAACGTCGGAGCGCGTGACGACGCAAAGCAGAATTCCGTGCTTCCCCGTCGCTGCTATTGAAACGCTGCTCGCTCTTGTTAGAGGCAAATTAAAAACCCCCGACAAACAAAAGCAATCTGAAACCTGCCCAAGCAGCAGACAGCAGGAAGACGTGGGGAACACCCGGGAGGTTTGCGAGCAACGCCTGGGTCCAGCCGGACGCAGCCGGACTTCGCCCGCCGACCTGCGAAACGACCCGGCGGTGGCTGCGAGGCCATCGCTCCTCGGGCGCGTAACGCTTCTGCGCCACGTGGGCTGGCATATCGCTGTCAGTGGGAGATTGCGAGGTTCCCAGAACGCCGTTTTTACCTCTCGCCTCTCCCCTAATTATTTATGTTACAGTCCCAGATGATTACGCTTCGCCTGTGTGTTGGTTATCATCGCGATCGAGCCGACTCCAGCCCGCCCGCGGGAGGGAGGGAGTGCGCATTCCTATTGTGTTCTTACAGCCAGCTCTCCTCCCCGACCTCTCTGCTGAGCGACGGCAAAATGAAATGCTGAAAACCTTGCATTCTGCGGCACAGAGGGAGATTAAAACACAGTTCTGAAAATATAATATTCTACTGCTGCAATATATCTGGGGAGCGAAATCTAAAGCAGGCACTGCTTTATTAAATTTATTGCACCAGCAAGGATATTCCCCTCTCTATTATTGTTATATATTTAATTGGAAGGGATAGCTCTAGGGTTGCTCTGACTGACAGACACTGAACAAGCAAAACCTTGTGTTAACTCGGTTCAAAGCTGCCAACCCATGCAGCACGGGAGACTACCATTCTCAGGAAAACATTCACGCAGAGAAAACAGTACCTGTCCTATCCATCCAACTCTAATAATTTTTTGCATGCTATGTGAACAGGGTTTGTCATTCTGCCATACGTACAGGAATGTTAAACTTTCCCATACCTCAGTTTTCCCATCTGAGAAAGGGGATCATTCCCCCAGTCCTCCACGCGCACCGAGGCTGCGGGGTGAAGGCAGAGCAGCACCGGTGCTCCTGACCCCATGTACTGCCCCGAACCGACCCGGGGTTTGGGCTGGGACGAGGACACAGTCCTCTATTCCCTCCAGGGAACTTGGCACAGCCCCATCGCCCCGCTGTTTTATGGAGCATGGCAAGAGAAGAAGCTTGACCGTGTCAGCACTTGTGACATTCGGCCACACGGAGCTCTCCAGAATACAAATTCCAGTCGTTTTATCCTCTCCGCTTCCAGCATATTATATCAGCGTATAAATATCTTCTCTCATTGTTCCTTCCTGTTGGTGTATTTATGTAAGGAGAGAAACAAACAGCTCAAGAAAGCAGCAGTTTCTCTCCTGATGGAGCTGAACCCTTTTGCTCCGACGCACAGCTCCAAAACGACACGGCCGAAGGTAGCCCCAGCCACACACCCTCCGCTACCATTGCTAATACCGACCTAGGCTAAGACTCACTTGACTATAGAACAAATCTTGGTATCTCAGTGCCTTCCTTATACCACAAAGCTATAGCAAATACCTGTACCCTTAGAGCCACGGATCGATACCATTATTATCGTAGCTGTGGCAGCGGAATCTTCACATTTCGGTGTGGTGGAGACCGTTTGATGGTTGACTTTACAGAAGGGAAAAATTGTTACTTCCATTAAAGTGAAACTTTTCCTTCAATTAAAGTGAAACCCCAACTGTCAGCTCATGCCGGAACGCTGCAGTAGAGCTGCCAGCTCCAGCATTTGCGGATAAAACAGTCAGGGGTCACAGTTTTTTTGGCTAAGTTACAGCCCAGAGTGATAATAGAAAGTATATTCTGAGAGGTCCCATTTCCCTATTTGGTATTTGTTTGTTTAGATTTGTTTCCTCTATCTGTGTTTCAACCCATTGATTGTATATAAGCATGTCGATTCATTAACAAATTTTGTCAGCTATTTTCTTTGGCGCTGGAAATGGGTTGTTTCCCTGCTAAATTAATCCAGCCAGAGTGTCACTGGCACGCCAATCAGCACTCCTATTCAGAAAGGTCACACAGAAGAGAAGAGAAAACTACTTTTTTTCGTAACCAAAAAAGAATACGAAAGATTTCTGAACACTAAAGCCTCATTGGAACAGGTGACATTAGCGCTGTGCTTGAAGATGCCCATTGTTTGCTTTTCAGACTCGGGGAACTCTGCTGGGACCTCCTCTGTCCTGGAGCTAAGCTTGCAAAGCCACCTCCAGTACCGGACCATTACATCCCAATACATCCCCGGCACTGTGTCTCCATGTAGAAGCGGTAAACGTGCAAGGGGGACAGTCAGAGATCTTCTGGAGATCTCTGGGATCCCAGAGGATTTCAAGGCTAAGATGGAGACTTACACCATGGCCTGGGGTGGATTTTGCCTCCTGATAAAATAGAAGAATTTTTACTGAGGGAATAAAAGGCAGCAATCTAAGCTCATATATTCCCTTTTTTATATTGCTCTGTTAAAGGCCGTGTTATAAACCTGATGAAAAAGAGTGTAAAGTTATGGGGAAAGGAAGAGTGAGCTCTGCTTTTGTAAAATACTTAACCTCTTTCTTTCCACGTTCCCCTGGACGCTGCCAAGGGCCCGTCAGCCACAACGGCACTGATTGCACCCTCACTGCTCCCTCTGCAGTCGGTCAGTGAAGTCCCACCAGAAGAAGACTGTCCAGGACGCACCGGAGATGCTGCCAGTGCCGATGTCCCAGGGCAAAGCCACCCTACCTCCTTACTTGCCCCCACATGCTTTCAGCTTATCTCAGCTTTTTATCTTTGTCTGCCAGAGGCTCAGGTATATACGGGAGTCAGCGTTGAAACAGCTCTCTAACATCTGTTCAAAGTTATATTTCTTTGACATTCCTAATTATGACCTTTGTCAGCAAATCATTTAAGCATGAAATTAATTTTGAAAATAAGTAATTCCACTGACTTTACCTGGATTACTCATATGTTTAAAGTTAAAAGAACGCTTAAGTACTTTGCTGTATACAGACTTATTTCTGACAGAGTGTAAAATGTTTCCAGTTGCAGAAGAACAGCCAGTAGTCACATACCGTTCCCCTCTCCGACTCCCATTTAATCTTACAGGGGTTTTGTTTCCTTTACACGATAGTAAGCCTACTTTCCTCTAAGACCCACGTGCTGCCATCAACTTGAAAGGAATTTGGATGTGCATACATTACTGTCCCTTGCACAAGAGAAGTGCGTCGGTATTATTGATGTAATGCACACCAGTACAGTCAGTTGCTCTGAAGGGCGGTTTATTTTGCAGCTGATCGATGATTTGCTGATTCTGGAAATCTCTCTGTATGACAAGTGTTTCTAAAACATTTAAGGTACTACAGAGCTTAAGGTTCTCAAGAGTGCAATCATATTTTGCAACTAAATCATAGTAAGAAACGTGCTGGCAGCATAAGCTCACTAGCAGGTTTGCTACGATTGACAAATTGAATTCGCGGCAAATAATTTTGGTTTTGCAATTACAAATGTGCAATGCGTGAAAATTAATCACTGAAGTATTTAATGAATACGTACAAAAGTAAGCTTAACAGCTGGAAACCACAGAGAAGATTTTAAACCCGAAGCTGTGAAGTTAGGTACCAGTAACTCTTCCAGAACTAACTTATAATATCTTGCCCAGTACATATGAGCACATCTTGCTGAGTCTAAATATCAGAAAACACCAAATTGACATTAAATATTTCCATAGATAACAGATGGTTTAACACATCAGTCCCCACTTGGGGTTGCCTAATGCATCTGAATCATGTTTTGAAATATAATTCAAGGTTTGGAAAATCTCTAAGGTTTTCAATAAATGGAGTTTAATGTCAAGACTACTCAAAGCAGCTGTTTCCACTAACCATGGAAAATCACATCCAGTTTTTTTTGCATGACCCAATGCAGAAATTATGTAATTTAGGGGTCCCATCCACCTCCACCCCCACCATTCTCCAAGGAATAACATGCTTCACACGAAACTACAGTAAAATAACAGCACACATATCAGAGCTTCATACGTGTTGTCACTTATTACTCAAGAAAAGATGTTTGTGTTTAGCGCTCCACTTCTACCTAAAGCATGCTGATTTAATGGCTGCTCCGATGCTCAGCATCAATGCTTTCAAGATACTTGAGCTGCACATTTCATGCCAGCGTCGGGAAGACGGAGCAGGCCGGAGGAGACGGGGCTGTACGCACATCTGCTGGTCCTCTCTGCAGCCTTGGAGACCCATGGGCAGGAGCTGCAGCGTGGAAGCATTGCCCCTTCTCCAGCTACGCGATGACCTTCTCACACCTCTGGGGTCCATAATCTACCCTAGGTCCAATCTGGCCCACTGCCACCAGCTGTTACTCCCCATCCTCTGCTCTGCCGAAATGCATTCTCTCATTTCTCTCCTGGACATTATTTTTCACTTCACGGACCTGCAGGACCCCCTGAAAGAAGCAGCGCATCCACGCTGCGTGCTTCACCGCCCAACCGCCTCAGCTCCCCTGCCGCCACCTGCCTCTCCATGCCAGAGACAACATGCCCAACACTGTCATTGCAGGCAGAAGAAATGCACCCACCAGTTTCCACAGACAAGCACAGAGGCCTTGAGGTTGCCCTGAGGAGCACACACCAGTTGTGCAGACCAACGTGCTGTGGTATTTACAGAAACAGGTAACAAACAGATCTACACCACCCCCCCACCACCCCCAAAGCAGCTTCTGCATGGACTTACACCACTCAGATCATTGTTTCTTCTGAAAATCAAAGTCAGTCATACTGGATAAAAGGGAGAAATGATTTTGCCAAACCATGACCAACAACTTCTGTGGTTTGGGATCTATGAACTGCCTCGCATGCTACAAATGCCAAACACAGCCAAGGTTAATTGTACCGGTTTACGATACGACATAGAAGCTCCTGCTGAGATGAGGAACCTCATGCTGTTAACACCATCCACAACTCTTCTAGAATGCAAATCTTCTGGTGGACACCCCACCATAGGGATAGGTGAACTAAAAAATAATCATTGATAAATACGATATTTCTTCAGGAGCAGATCTCAACATCTCCAAATCTAGTTAGTCAGACAGATGCTCATAGAGTTAATTTACAGTACTTTCATGTCCTGCTTCTAAAAGAGGCGGAGGTTGCATCTTACCGTTTTCTAAATCTGACTTTATTACAGGTACAAGCGAGTTTGGTACGTTCAGCAAGGCCTGTATTAGCAGTTTTATGTTCTTTTAATCGCTGACATGGAATGTAAATAGTTTCCTCAACTGCTGCATACTTCCCATTCCTGAAGGAAGGCACACCCTTTGACAAAGATTAAGAGAATATAAAGTTAAATCCCCGTTTACTAAAGGAATTAAATCCTCCTCTAGTTACTGAAACAGAGCAACCTATGCATGGGGGATCTACATACCCTTCAAGGATAGGAAATGAACAACTACGAAGCATTAAAAATAATGTAAAGAGAGTTCAAGATTTGGGCCTGATGTTGAATAATAAAGTGAACTGGATTTTATCACAGCTGGGTAATGTTAGGGTTCATCCAAATGACTGGAAATAAAAAGCGTTTTTTGTTGTTTTACTACAGAGGACTAAAGAGGTGCCCCGTTGTTTTCCATTGAAGTCGTCCATCACCAGCCCGAGGCAGCGTGTACCCGGCCTCCCTGGGACATTTGCTTTCACATGCACATTCCTTCCTCTTAACACATAAAGCTGCACCACTTACTTCTACGGTTTCTCTATTGCAGTAAAAAAATACCTCTGCTGCTTTTATTTCACAGCAGGGAAGCCTACAGAACACACAGATCCTTGCTAAAGTTTATAAAAAGTTTTCCCTATGTTGAGAGTGATCTTTGGTTTTCCTTTGACAAGCAGCATGTAGTTGTCCTGATCTGGATTCCGACAATATTCTCTCAAGATGCTTTTAGAGGAAAAGCGGTTGAACAGCTCAGAAGGTGGACTAAGACTTTGATGACTCGGTTCCATTTGTCATGTACTTCCAGAGAAGTGACTTCATTTCTGTACGGTTCTGTACCCCTTTGTAAAAACTCTCCTGGGTTTCTGCCGATGGGACCATCTCTACAGCAGCCCCTGTTGTCCCTCTCTGAAAGCTTTTGGACATGAGCTGGAGTTGTCAAGAGCTCATGGAGGAAGATGAAATCTTTACAGCCCACGAACAAGGGCTCAAGCTCAACTTTGGTCACGAGCCTCATAAACAGCACAAACATCCCATCGTCAGCCCCTTGCCAGCAAACTCAGAGAACTCCCATTTAAAAGTCCAGCAGGGGTTAAACCCAAAGGCTTGATTTATCTTCCCTGAGCAGCTCAGCCACTGCATGGAGGTAACCATGGTCACAGGCAGAGTTAGGAGGGCTAAGTCCTCCAAAAAAAGTTCCAAAGACCGTAGGATTTTCCACATTACTGTAAATAAAAGGGCTTATCACAGGAAAGAAGGACAAACCCAACCCAAATAATAACGACCAACAGGAACACACTGAGAGGCAACACGCCCGTTTTCAGTCCCACAGAAAGGCAGATGACCACAGAGATTCTTGCTCGATAAGCAGTGTGCAAACACATAACCCCCCCAAACTGGAACAAAACTCTCTTGTTAGGGGCCTGTTCCATAAGCCACCAGTAGCAAACTTGGCCTGAGGTTACCGTTAAACCATCAATTTTAAAATTATAACCCTTCTCTGAGAACCTCCAGTATAAAGTGAACGTACAACAGCGTTACTTACTCATTCCTCTCCAGATTGATGACCAGATGTTTCCTTCCAGCTTGTATTGCAAACTGCAGCAGTGCCGGGTGATTCTGGAAAAGCAAAACAGAGTTGGCTGAGTCCAAACCCAGAGCCCATCGTCCCGCACCCCGCTCTGCCCTGGAGCCGGACACATGTCCGCCGTCGCAGGATCAGCCCCTGCTTGGGAGCTACAAAGAGAAGTGTTCGTGGCGTCCCAGCTCTTCCGCCGCAGCTCAGTGCGAACAAACATCGCGGGGCAGCACGGCGCCGCGGGATTGCGCACTCGGGTCATCAGGACACCGTGGTGTGCCCTTGAACAGTCGCACCACTTGCAACTTTGCAGATCAGAGCGCACCTTGCCTGGGAAGGTAAGCGTAGCGATGCGGTACGCATCAGTTCCAGGAGACATCAGATACAGTTTTGAATTATCTCTTTTTCCTCTCCATACAATAGCATAACTACATAAAACACTGATATAATCTCTTATTAATGCTCGGCCTCATTGTATGGTATTTTAAAGTGAAGTACAGGTAAGCAGGTTTGGGCTTTGCATGACCATTTTGAGTTTAAGATATCCATGTTCAAAGCGAGTACCTCCTGCGTTAAGAGCAGACCTGTAGTGCTGTGACCGCCGTGAGCAGGGTGGCTCTAACAGAAATGCTTTTTCCCCGTAAGGCTGAGTATGCTAAATATTGGCGTGTAGAATGGCACATGTCACCTAAGCCTGTCACGGAAGCTAAACATAAAGTACAGACAGGCTGAACTATTTTTTCCCTATAAACAGGCAAACATTTTATTATGTATTGTAAACTTTTCATAAGGAATAATTAAGTTTTTGCTTAAAAAAATAAACAATTGGTCTTGGAGAAATATGGTCAACAGTACTATCAAGTATCTCTGTAAGAACAATAGGCAAAGTATTTGTACGTATAAAAGTATTTAAGAGAATTTTCTAAACAAGACATCAACAGCACACGGGAATCCCAGCTGCACTCCAGCATGGAGGCGGGACCAGAACATCTGGATTGCATTTGCAGCACCATCATGACTGCGCGCAATCTTCAGGTTGTCATTCCCCTGATTAGAAAACAAGTTCTTTCTCATCTCAAGTATCCAAAGGTAAATCCACTATTTTTTTTTTTTTTTTTGGAAGCTGTGAGAAAGCATCAGAAGAGCCTGGCGATCCCCTCGGAGGCAGGAGGGAGGGGATGCTCAAGCACTAGTTTGCAGAAGGGGGCAGAGCACCTGCCCAGGCTCTTCAAACTGTACTTCAAACGAGAAAGCACAGTTTACGATATGCTACTTACTCTTAATCCAAAAGATTGAACTCACATATATTTTAAGACTGTTTACACTTAACTTACATTTCACTAAACAAACTCACTGGGTTGCGAGACACTGTTTCCTTGGTTTGAAATTCCGACGGTAGCTCAATAAATCACTTGTTCCTCTCTACGCTCAATACGCTTTTCTGAAGATTTACATCAGCCAATTGCAGTACCGAAGCAGGATAATTTTAGGGTTATGGTATTTAATTGATTTATTGAGAAATGTGTCTGAATTTGTGATTGCTACAGCGGGTGCCTTGATGGAGCCCCGGCTGCGGGACAGTCAGTGCCCCCCTCCACCCCCCATCCGGAAACGCAATGATTTTTAAATGATTTGGAAAATTGGAGATGTTCATTAAGAAGTGAAATTATGAGGAGGCTGTCGTAGAATAAACACAACTGTGATTTTGTTATAATAAAAAATAGCTGACACGCCCCCAGTGCTCTCAGACGTCATTAAGCCCAGACTGTGACTGAGATACCATTGCTTTCTTTCAAGTGTCCTGCCCCGCTGCTCGTGCAAATTCAAATATGCTTTCCCTCTCCCCATGAAAAACAGCAACAATATTGGAATTCTGCATCTATGTGAATTTTGCAGAAACTGGTTCCCACTAGAATGCTAAATAAATGCTTCAGACTATCCTGGCACTCAGCAAACACATGGGAGTCATTTATTGGTATGAATATTTAGAAGCAGTGTTGATTACCACTTTAATATTAGTGCACTGGTTGCAAACCCCTTAAGATACACATACTATAGAGTTTTGCGATAGTAAAATACAATTAATTATATTATAACACAGTAAATAATTAAGATATTGCAGTAGCACAAATGGATTCTTTTCAGCTAAAGGCCCTCTGTTAATATGTAAATGATAACTATGTTTATTCATGAGTTCACAGTGGTACTTATTTGACAGTCAATTGATGTTAGTAAGTTGTGAAGTTAAAAAAGTAGCTGCGGAATAAAAGAGACTGTTACAAGACGAAAACATCCCTCACAGAATTCCTAAAGCTGAAACTTCTTATTATCGAGCACAATAACGTCCCCAGTTAGGATGCTGGATTGCTTTGCCTGAGACCCAGGTTCAGATTCTTGATTTACCATAGCTTTTTCTTTCAAACAAATGGCTCATCGCCTTGTTTGCCATCTGAGAAGAGATGAAACTGTACTTTTTCTTACTCTGACTGGCAGTCACAAGCATAAATACAGTAGAAATTACACACTGCTCAGGTGCTATGGTGATTGGAAACACATAAGCGCTTAAGATGATACACTTCTAATGCGAAAAAAAAATATAATTCAGAAAGGATGTTTTAGATTTGTGGGTTTTTTCCCCCCCTTTTAAAAATGTGTACACTCCTGAAACAAACTCAGATCTTTTACTTTACCTTTTTTGCAGCGCCAGTGATGTCTCCCCTAAAGTATTTGCATGGCTCTGCTACAAGACCTTAAAAGCTCGTTTTGAATTTCATGAAGCACCGTAACACTCTTCCTTTACAATCAATATTTGCAAAGCTGAGTTGCAAGATGAAATAGGAAATACCATAAATACAGATATTAGATCGCTGATTTATATTTTCTGTTTAAAATAATCGAAAAAGCACGTTGTGAGGGCATATACTCTTCTGCTTTCAGAAAGAACCACTTGTTATAAGCCTTTCTTAAGAACCACAAAAAATATTTTCCATGCTGTTACCACAACTTATTCCCACGTTGATCCCTTTAAAATTATCAAACGTGAAAGTAAAGTGAACCTTATGAAAGTCGCATTATTTAAACCAGATTAAATAATTTTGTATGGTTCTACCTTCTTTTCTCTACAGACTTATGTTTTCCAGTTCTTTCTACTCTTAAACTACAATTTGCTGCATTCTTTTTGGCAATGTTTTTTGTGGCATAAAAGAAGATTTCATCAATGCACACAATCTGTTCCCTGATATCCTAAGAGGCAGAACTGACTTCAGCATGATTAAAGTTGTACTCTCCGTAACTTTTCCCTCTTATTTAGAGCATTTACTTTCAAAATCTATACCAAATTGTATCAGCAGAAATGGAAAAGTATTTCCCTCATTAATTTGCTCCGTGCTTGTTTGCTTGCTGAGGGAGGTGGTTTGAATTGGCATTAGTGAAACAGTATTCTAAAGGAAATCGGTGAAATAAGACGTTAAGGCCAAGCAAGAATTCTCCCTGATAAAGCAGATAGACATGAATAAAGCCCTGCTTGAACAACTGGAAGGTGGTGAGACAGTAGCCTACTTCTGAGTCAGAGTAGTTCACTTATTTTCTTACAATGAAATTAAAATCACTATGCGCCAGTAAAACTAGTTCAAGTAGTACATGTTTTGTAAGTACTATTAACTTTCGTCATTATAAATCACATTTTTCTCTTTCTGTACAAAGATCTGGGGATTAGAAAGGATGGTTTGGGAATTACGGGCTTCACCTGTGAACGTGGAGACGACATTGGGAGCCCAACTCTGCCATGTGTCTTGGCTTGGACAACTGCGTTTCACTGTGGGAAACAGCAAAACCCTCCAGTTGAGCCAACCTCTTACACTTCAGCTCTTCTTGTGCTACATTTACCCTTTCTACCTCTTTTCTCCAAGTCATCTCTCCAAAATGGACATGGCAATAGTTTTCATCCTCCCGTCTTTGTCTCCTTAGCGCGTAAGATGTTTTAGGAAGGCACTCTTCCTAAACACAGAGGTGAGCAAACACGCTCTTCCTTCTGGTGAAGGCATCAAGGCATTACAAGAACAGTGGCTCAAAAACAGCAGTAACACTTTTTTCCTTTAGTTGCTCATGTTTTATCACATTGCCACAATGTGATTGTGGACAGCAGGTCAAAGGAGGTGATTCTGCCCCTCTACTCCACTCTGGTGAGACTCCACCTGGAGTCCTGCATCCAGCTCTGGAGTCCCCAACATAAGAAGGACGTGGACCTGCTGGAGTGTGTCCAGAGGAGAGCCACGAGGATGATCCGAGGGCTGGAGCCCTCTCACATGAGGAGAGGCTGAAAGAGTTGGGGCTGTTCACCCTGGAGAAGAGAAGGCTCCGGGGAGACCTTATTGCAGCCTTCCAGTCCCTAAAGGGGGCCTACAGGAGAGCTGGGGAAGGACTTTTTACTCGGGCATGTAGCGATAGGACGAGGGGGAATGGCTTTAAACTGGAAGAGGGCAGGTTCAGATTAAACATTAGGAAGAAGCTTTTCACTGTGAGGGTGGTGAGGCACTGGCACAGGTTGCCCAGAGAGGCTGTTGAGGCCCCGTCCCTGGAGGTGTTCAAGGCCAGGCTGGAGGTGGCCTTGGGCAACCTGGTCTAGTGAGAGGTGTCCCTGCCTATGGCAGGGGGGTTGGAACTCGATGATCTTCAAGGTCCTTTCCAACCTAAACCATTCTATGATTCTATGATTCTATGAATACCAAAACAGAGTCTCAGTAGCAGATTTTAAACTCCTTATACTTTCAGTGACTACTTTCTAATAACAATGATATAACAGCCTAAAAAAAAAAATTAATTGTTTTTTATGCCTGAAATACTAGTAGCTGTCTATTTAGAATAGATTTGTTCACTTTGGTGGGATGCCCATTCTGGAATTTGAATACAAAGTAGTTGTCACTGAGCATATTTTTCTGCACCGTAATCTAGGAAAAAGTCTTAATCATTGCTGGATCATGTCTTCCTTTGGACTGCGGAGCTGGCAAGCACTGTGATCACACTGCGGTGCTGTGCGCTTTTCCCTTGATACCGACTGTTGAGTTTGGGATAGAATACTTCAAGTTATTTCTTATTACATTTAGAGACAGAAAACTGATGAAGTGGACAGTCCTAATGCATACATCTTTGCAGCTTCCTCTCTATAAAAGATAAAGGATTCTATTGGATTAAGATACATGAGTTAGACCAGCACATAGAACTTTAAATAAAAAAATATTCTGGCAATTACATAATAGAAATAAAAGGAAATATCTATAGTCAAGGCAAAGAGTGTAAATAAACTCAAACCAACAGCATTAATTCATTTGGAAAGAGAAACACATTTTCATCTGGATCAGATGTCCAAATCCAGGATTTGAGAACAAAGATCAGCACAAGAAATAGAACCAAAAGGGATGATTTTGCTTCGCTGGTTTCAAAGTTTTAAATTATATTCTAACATGGTAGACAGAAATAGGCAGGTTTGTTTAATGCAAGAAAGCAGTTTCCAATCCCTCCAGAACTGCTATTGACTTTGCTAACGCCAACCTTGCAACAGGGTCAAACTTTGCATATGTGGTCAGGCTGACCTACACCCATGAAGTGCCTGTCACGTGCCAGGCCACGGTTTGCATGAACTGTCCTGACAGGTCACTGGTGGGACATTCCTAGTCTGAAATGGGTAAAAATTGGCAAGATGGTAAGGAAAAGAGCGATTACATGGATAATTATGGATTGCAAATAGCTGTATGCAACAAGGCTCCTGATACTCAACATGGAGCAAAAATAAAACCAGCAAAAACTCATAGACCGTCATATGTAATAATTAGTTGCCTGGGCTTTAGTTTGAAGTAAGAGAAATCGCATCACCAGTGACAGGCACAGGAGAAGAGATTGTAGAAGCCACTCTAGCCTTGCGCAAATCTTATCATCGGTGTACCAAACCATACAAGAAAGTGCAATTTTCCCATAGGATGCATAAAGAACACAGAGATACAAGAGATGAGTGTCATTTATTTTGACCCGCTACCACAAAGCCAGCCTGGCTCTGATGCGTATGTGGTCGTGGGTGGTGGCTTAACGCAGTGTTAAACAAGGCAGCTGGACGCAGAAGCAAATCAATATTTGTTCATGAAAACACTGAGAGGAACAGTGAAGAGACATTTCCATAACGTGGAGAAACCAGAATATGCTTTTGAAACTAGAGCATGTATTCAAAACAAAACTAAATACATAGCTCGTTCACGCAGAAATTACCTACTCACAACTGGCCAACGAGGACCATTGCCTTTTGGTTACCTGGCTGCATTGACACATGTCAAACTAGACGCGATGACGTGGTAGCCATGGTAGTCTACCAGGGGATCATTAAGGAGTATTTTTTAATCCAGAGTCTTAAACTGTGCAAAAAGCACCAACATTTACTCTAAGGATAAGAACCTATTTACTTTCTCCTCTATGCTCCTGAAAACAGAAATCCCAACACAAAGAAGTGAGGGTCATAAGTTTATGTTATCTCATAAGCATAGCTCTGGAAATGAAGGAGTTTTGACATATATCAGATAGTTACATTCCACACAAATCTAGGTGCTTTTTCTTGTATCTGAAGAGTTAACGTCAGGAATTAGAAATTGCATAACTGAGCAAAGAGTACGTTATTTCCAGCAGGGATACATTCTATGCCATTTTCTGCTATCTATATGAAAATACCTTTTTTCCCCCCTTATTTATCACACACTGATGTTCTGTGTTGATGCCTTCACAAGCTAAAAGGTATGTTTAAATGTATCAGATAGTTGGGCTGATACTACTCCTCTACCGTCTGAAATACACAACGAGGGAAAAGCTTGGAAATCTATAAGAAATAAAGCCACCTAGGGAATCTTACCATGATAAGTGGAATTCAATCCAACAAATGCAAGCTGCCTACAAAGTACATACATTTAAGATAATTGCCATCAGCAACAAATACTATAAATTGCACGCATTGCTTTTAAATCAGTAATTATTTCTTCCTTTTCTTTTGGCTTTAGTTGAGAAGCGAACACAAAAGGTTGTGTTTCTTGCAAACACCTCCGAAACCAAGTGATATTTCATGCGGACATGAAAAGTATAAACATTTAATTCATATTGTCTTGCAAGTTCCTGAGGGCAGTGAATTCAGCTGTGCTTCCCTTACTGTCAAATGACAAGCATGTATCCCTGTGGCTGTATATAATGAGTAGCAACAAAGAGAACAGAGTGTTTTGCAGTTGTTTTTTTTCTAATGGCGTAGCAAAGAATCACATCCCCTTAACAAATTGGCTGAGCCACTCCAATAACACAGGAAACCAAAGAACTTCCAAGTTTGTTCCCAACTTTAAATAAAGTGGTTCTTTGAAAACCGAAGGATCATACTCTTCTCTTTCTTGCTGACTGTACAAATAGATGTAAGAGTCTTCTATCTTGAAGGCATTCAAGAAGTCTTCTATCTTGAAGGCATATCTGATCTATTTCTTTCTTTTCTTTCTTTCTTTCTTTCTTTCTTTCCCCCTTTTTTCTTACCTCCTCCTGTAGCAAATGAACCTGCTGTTTGGAGGTAGTCAGGCTTTTCTACCCTTTTCTTTTCCTGCTTCCTACGCTGCTGCCCTCCACAAGACCCAGCAGAAACCACCGCACATGAGGTCCTAAGGCAGGGACGAGGCAAAGGCAGCAGCTCTTCTGCCCCTTCCCCGGCTGCCTTACAGGGATAGAAAACCCCGCCATGGAGCTCATGTGCCACACGTGAGACAGGAGCAACGGGACAACCTTGGGAATGACCCAAATTCAAGCAGGCTTCTCGTCATAAGCTAAAAAGACTTTCAATTAAAGTGTATAAAAATAACTGTTTAGGTGCGGTGCCTCTATACCGCTGGCAGCCCCAGCCTGTGGCCATCAGGTTATTTGGCAACATCTGCTGAAGCTCCTACGAATCCCCGTAAAGGGCTATTTAAATTAACAGTTCTTTGCTCACTGTTGGTGTCCCAAGATCCCTATCCAGAGTTAAAAATTCAAGCAAATAACACTCAAGAAAGAGGAAACCGAGAAGTTAATTGTGCCAGACCAAAATCAATAAAACTACACAGCTCTAGCTCACAGTTTCCTGGTTTCCATGCAGAAATACAAAGCTAATGACTACTCTGGGAAAGGGAAAGCATGCTTACAATTTAGCTACATCCTTTTGGTGAGGTATTCCTGATTTACATTTTTTTTTTAAATTATAGCATAACCAAGCTAAAACATGCTCAAAACGTCATAACATTATGGGTCAAATATTTCAGGAGCAAATCCAAAATAACTAGTTTGATGTTTTAAAGAAATCTGCACCTTCTAAGGCTGAGTTGTTATGCTCTGAATTTATTTTGTGCCAGTAAAAAGTCAAGCACGAAAGCTGGATTCAACATTTACGCCATATTTTCATTATCAGGCACTGAAGTTGCACTAAAACATATTTATGTGCATTTGGCCAGCTAAACGGGGATTAACAGAAAATTCACAACTTTATACATTAAAAAAAAAAAAATAAATGTAAAATGTGTTCTTTCTTTCTTTTTAATTAAATCTAAGCAGAGCAAATAGGGCAGCCTTGGTTTTTAAAGCAGCTATCCAATTATCTGCTGAACTATATTGGTTAAAAATAGGTCAAAATCAATACGCCCTTTTCAGGACAAACTGAAACAAAAATCTTTCAAAGATTCCTAAAAACAAGTTCAGAGAACAAACATGAGTGAATTATGAAAAAGGGGACTGGTGTTGCCAACGCTTTGAGAAAGCCGAGCGGGAGCGAGCTCCGCTATCCTGTGTTTCAGGATGTGGTTTGGGAGAAGGATGCGTGCTGTAACACAAACCAGCCAACGGGAGGTATTGAAGCCCTTCCTGTATCTTTGCAGCAGGATGGATGCACACCAACATAAACCAACATTCGGTGTGTATTTATTACACTTCTCTGCGCGCCTGATGACCTGCAAGGAGTCTGCTCCGCATCTGGGAGCGGGTGATTCGTTAGATTCACGAATCACAGAGGAAGGAAGAAAGGAAAATGAAACAACATATGGTTTCGACTGAATGGAAATGACTGCACCAAACTGTGAACTCAATTTTGTATTAAGAACAAGTAATAAAAATAATAATAAAAAAAAATACGTATGCTTTTAGCCAGCTCTCATTTAGCAGGGCCTGTTGCGACAGGACAAGGGGTAATGGTTTGAAACTAAAAGAGGGGAGATTCAGACTAGATAGAAGAAAGACATTTTTTACGCTGGGAGTGGTGAGCCCCTGGCCCAGGTTGCCCAGAGAGGTGGTGGCTGCCCCATCCCTGCAAACATTGCGGGTCAGGCTGGACGGGGCTCTGAGCAACCTGGTCTGGTTGAAGATGTCCCCGCTCACGGCAGGGGGATTGGACTAGATGGCCTTTAAAGGTGCCTTCCAACCCAAACCATTCTGTGATTTATTGTGATGTATCCCAAACAAACCCCGCTTAAGGTGCTGCCTGCCACCCCTTTGAAGGGCTATCTCCACAAAGCTATCTAAGGCCTCTAAATTTTGTCGTTCAGATACTGACCTGACTTCACGGAGCACAGGACTTTCTACCCAGACCATCAGTACAACTGGCAGGCCCTCAGCTTGGAAGCAGGTCAAGAGCAGTAGCGCTTTTTAATCCGAGTTTGACAGAGGGGTGTGTTGTTTGCTATGACAACCCGTTCCCTAAACCGGCTGGAAAGACCGTGCCCTTCCTGTCCTCTGACACGCGACGACCTCGCTGAAGAGGTCGGGCAGGAGGTTGATTGCAGCTATGCAGATTTTAGCTTTTTGAAAGACCTACAAATATAAAGGTCTCTTTAATAGTAAAAAAATGACTTGTTGAAGAGTCTGAGAGAAGAGTCTCTTGTTGAAGAGACTTGTTGAAGACCGGTTAAAAGTTAAATCCTCCCCTACAACGTTTTTCCTTACTGCGTTGTCCCAAAAGGTTAAAATAGAAATAGCCACAGCCCCGTCAGTCTCTGGGGGAGTGTCTGCGCGGCCTCCTCTTCAGAAGAGATGACTAGGTACCACACAGCCTTGGAGGTCTGAGAAGAACTCGGCAGCTCATCCCGCCGATGCCTGCTGCGCTGTCGGGTCTGCTCGTGGCCACCTTTTACTATCACCTCTGGACAACGACGGGTCACTCCGTTAGAGGGACGTTTAACACCTGAAAAGTTCAGGCCCAACATCAGAAATCTTCCCCTGACTCAAAAACAGACTAAAACCTGGCACAGGAATGAAATAACCTGGATTTTGCTCAAAGTAAACCAATAGTCATTATACAGTATTTACACTGTACGTACGAGTCACAACTGTTCATTTTGCTATCAAACAGATGGGAGCAAAAAGTACCTCATTGTTGGAATACGTTATGTGCTGCTTAAACAATGCTTTGTGGAAGGCTGTGCAAAGAAAACAAACATGTCTGTACTGTAGTAAAGTGTTACAAAACAAAACTTAGTAGAGCTGGCAGCTAAGGAGCCGTCGCAGTGGGTCTGGGCAGCCTTAGTTACTGGACAGAACTTGTTGCAGGCGGTCCTTTGCAGTTTGGGTAATTATAACGTGAGCGAACAGCTGTTGATATTTGCTAGTTTAAAATGTCCGTGAACTTCTTTGAGGCCTGTGCCATGTGGATTTAGCAGATCCCGTTTGGGCTTAAAACCACACATAGCTTTAAAAGTAAAATTCCTCCTTTTTGTAAGGACGCTGGGGACTGTGACCTCCTACTAGAGGTTTGATTACAACATCATATTCTCCCAATATACTCAAAAAAGCAAGGTCAGGCGTGGACTGTGTCAAAGACTGACCGGGTACCCACTGTCAGTATATTTTATGCACCTTACTCCCTTTCTCCTGCCATACTTGCTGTGTGTGAGTGTTCCCATCTAACAGCTCTACGTTTTACCACCCACACATCCACTGTGTTTTAAGAGAGCTGGAGCTGAAGAGCAAACCTGACCCTCTTCAGAAACACCTCTTCTCTCCTCCCGTGCACATAATTACGGCAGCATGCGTTTGTGGAGAACCCGCAATGTGCTGTGCGCTGCGGGGGATAAGAATTATGATGATCATTACTTCTCAGTTCCCAGTGATGAGAAATGACGCGTCCTCCAGATTATGTCTGAAACTGTTCTCCACAGTGGGAGTTGCCCGGCACGCTGAGGAGGGCACAAGCCAGTGAGCTCCAGCTATGACGCACGGGGACAGTACGCACCGTGTATTTGTGTGTGCTGGGGAAGAGGCCGACCAAGAGAACCGTCTCAGGGTCAGTGGCAAATTACATCCATTCTGAACCGTGCCCATTATAGACATTACCTGAGCCACCTGCCCACTCCTTACGTCCCTTCAGCGTCATCTGCATCCTCAGGGCCTCCTGCAACTGCGGCATTTCCAGGATGGAGGTTTCTCCACATCCGTACAGAAGAGATATGAAGCGGCTGAAGAGTGAAATCAAAAAGCCACAAGCAGCCCCCTCCCGATACTTGCATGGTTCAGCTAACTCACATGGACAGAAAGAATGCAAAATTCAGTAGTAACTGTGTCCACCAAGAAGCAATCTGAGATGGCCACCCATTTCACTGAACTGAAAGTCAACTCAGAATGCTTCAAGAAAGCCCATATATTATTCTATCACTGAAAGAGGATTTCAGATGCTTTTTGTCTCCCGTCAATACAAATCTGGCTGGGCTCAGTAAGTTATATTAAATGCACATGTATCTCCTTCAAGCCACATTTCATGCTCTCCAAACATCTTTCTCTAAATTAGATCCTTTCATATTCCTTGAAAAGCTCAGTTCTTAATTAGGAAAGAGGTCTGAGTTTCCATTTTCATTAATTCATTTGATTTCAAGATTTCGAAGCCAGAGTAATTGCAACTAAATGAAACTTATTGAAAGGCAAAAAGATACAATCAGTTTCAGACAATGAGAAATTTACGAATTTTTTTAATGCAAGTAAAGGGTAGGTCTAAGTGTCCTGGCTAAACCCAGTCCTTGACAATGCAACAATCTCCAGAGAAGTAATGATATATGTTTTGCTTCTCTGAATGAACTCGGAGGTTTGGCTAGATTAATGCTTAAATCACTTAATTATTTGGCTTAATTCACATGCCGTTCTTCACTTTCAGATCCCTCCCGCTCCCCTCCAATCACTCCGCTCCACCGCACCAGGTCCGTGCCAAGATCTCTGAGCTCAGACTTCATTCTCTCTAAACATCTTTTCATATTATGTGGCTCAGATTAAATCTTCTTCGCTAATTTGTTATTGCAATCACAGATGTGCTTCTGGATTCAAGTTCCCCTTTGCATCACAAATACTGGAATGCAAACCAGAAGTGAGGAGTCGGTATCTAATTTCCACTCTTTCAAACCGTAATTTGTCTCTGATGATCTTTTGAAGATGACGAATGAGTTATACAAAGACAGATAAAATATTAATATTTTTCAAACTAATGGAAGGGGAGATTTCACCCCAGTCTTGGGCTACTCAAGATAACTTGACAAACTTTCCAAAGCTGTACTTCCAAGACACATGAATCATTTTTATATCCTGGAATGTGCCCTAAGAGAAAGAAGGATCTGAAGATTTCCTAGTAAAGCGAATGATATTGCAAACCTGTGGGCAGCATCTCACATGTTTCTACTTAATTAGAATGAGACTTTACTTACAGATACCACTTCTATACATTTACATTGTCATAGAAAATAAATGACACAGAGTAGTGTGGAAAGCTCAGAAAACCTATCTAAGAAAGTACTCCCTAGAACAAAACCGTATGTTTTATTCTGAATGGTACCCAGAGCTTTAAAGTATTAATAACCAGCACATTTCTTGCCACAAAGGCAAAGACAAAACACAGATGAAAATGCCATTAGCATTAATAAATATAAACAACCCTGTAAACAAAATGTATCTATTAATTATAAAATACATTTTAAAAGGTATCTGACCAGATTATAGAAGGCCAATATGCATCTAATTCCTCCTGTAGGTAATTTGCTTAAGTATTTTCAATTGGCAACTGAGCTTATAGAAAATCTGTTTTGCTTCTTATTACTCATAGGTTCAATAACAATAAGCTATGAAATGGTACTTCTAGAACAAGCTCTCCCATGACACCTTAGATAAATTTGTGGGTCTAAAAAATAACCCCTGTATTGAGGTTATATAAATTGATATTAAAGCTCAGCAAAGATCTGCTTTACACTAAATCATCTAGAAATAGCACACCCTTTCTCCATTGAAGGGCATGAGGTAAATAACTGAAGAGGAGGTAAAAACAGATAATCAATTATTTCAGTCGGCTTCAGGGTTAGTGCTGAAATTTTCAGCCCCTTAGAGAAAAAGCAAAAATCAATATAGCACAGTATTTTGAGATAACAAAGAAAGAAACATCTCAAAGGCATTTGCAACATGTGATAAAAGTATAAAGTCCGCTGTCACCTTCAGCTGCTCTACCACACAGTGTAAATGAACAAAATTATTCCTGATTCTTTGCCGAACTGACTGTGCAGGGTTAGAAAACAGAAAAAAAAGAAAATTGCGCAGAAGGCTCGTAAAACATTTCAATTACCCAACCTCTGTCTCATGGACCAATGCAGCAAAACAGAACGAGCAAGAATACTTTTCAGTTCAGCCAGTGGACGGTGGAGTCAAACACCCGTAGGGACTGTGGGAGAACAGGCTTGACGGGAGCTTTGAAACTATGGAAGAAGGCAGCAGTTGTTCATGCAGCTAAAAGATGAGGAGCAAGTGAAGCTATGTGCTGCAAACTCTATTTTAATTGTTCTTTATGCAACTGGACCTCTTTCCAAGATCCGCCTGGGCAAAACCCAGGCTACCAGAGCATCCCATCACGGGAGGAGACTGTCTATCTGCCTTTCTGGACAGCTTTCAGTTGCCTTTATGTTAACGTATCATTCAAGCATGTATTTACAACGTCTCCCCCTCTTCTTCTCACTCCATTATTTGTATGAGTCCTGATCTATTTTGCATTCCTTCCCCAATACCAGAAGCCGGTGAATTAGCACAGGTAAGAGAGAATAATAGAGATTGTCCGAGACAAGTCTATTTTATGCGGTTTTGCCTAAGCAAATGCAGTAAAGCTCTGACAACACACTGATTTAAATGTTGGTGATGGTCTCAGATTCTCTGTTTCTTATTTCAGTTTCAGAGATACTTTTTTCCCACAGGATTAAACCCCAAGGGAAATTTAAATACAACAGTTTCCCCAGGGATGGGCTATGATACACAGAATATTTAGGTATTTGCTCTAGATGAATTGTGCGCCATATGCTGTTGAATTTCCATCAGCTTTAGAGATTTATTGTCTTCTAAGGGAAAATTATCACTTTTAGACACCAAGGAGCTTTCCTTTTAGACCTAGAACTACAAACCAACTATCCTTTGTAAAAAAAAAAAAAAAAAAAAAAAAAAAAGGAAAGATAAAATGAAAACAGAAAAATCATATTTTCCAGCTTAGCCCGGGGAAGAGCTGGTGACCACAAAAGAGATATATTACTGAGGAGCACTGAATGAAAAAAATCTGTTGAGCACCTGAAAATTTCTAACAATAGGCCAACCACAGCGTTATCCGCCCCAACCACACCACGCTCTGCATCCCGTCTACTTCCTCCATAGCTACTGACACAAAACTGCAGAAAAGATATTGAAAAGGGAAAAAAAAAAAGACTCACAACCAGCTCTGGACTAAACATGTTTTCATTCAGATGATCCTTCAAAAAAAAAAAAAAAACCCCAAAAACCACCCCAAACCCATCACCACGTCTCTGTTCATTGCTAATTAAAAAGAAGACAGCTCTGCGACACAGCCCATGTGATCTACCAGGACTTTACGACCCGAACGTCTCAGAATGTGTTTTGAATTACTTCATGCTTATTGTAAACAGTTGAAATTGTCATCTCAGGATTTGGTCTATTTATGATGCACTGCAGTTAAATCCTCTCCTCCCTTCCCCCTTCCTGAAAATCTTTTGAAGCTTTGATGCTTCTCAGAGTAACAGATGACACAGATATGAGTCTGCTGCTGCCACCCAACATTGTTTATGGCATTATACTCCCAGAAAGCCATCGAAGGGCCTCTGGTGAAGGCTGATTATTTCTGTGTAACAAGTTTTCCATAAAATCCAGAAAGATATGCAAAAGAGACTTCACCCATCTTTCAAAAGACTAATCTCCCCACGCAAGTTTTGTTTATAATATTTTAGAGCATGTACTTTGGAAAGCGGCAACAAGGAAAGTGCTACTACGGGGCACAGTCAACAGTTCACATGGACGTTGTATTTTTTTTACATGGACACCGTACTTTTTCATAAGCTGTGTCAACAGAATGGCTTATACATCTCTTTCTTGAACCTCCAAAATTCCTCAAAGAAAGGAATTTTCCTCAGGCTGTCTACTACTGTTTTCTAAAACTATCTTGTATGTTCACAAGAGCCTCTATCGCTGCTGCAGCCGAGTACCTACGAGGCAGAGGTGTGCCACTGTCTCCATTTCCAGATGAGCAACTACAGATGGAGAAGCTAATTGATCTGTCCATGAATTACACGGGAACTCTGTAGCACAACATAAAATTTAACAATTCCTTCCAGAGCCACAACTACTTCCTCCCGAAAACAAACCTCTTCAGGTAATTAAAACCCCAACCTCCGTGGCATCCTGATCCACCTCTGTGATTTCAGCGTCCATCCTTGAATTAATAATAAAATTTAAAAGAACAAACAAAAGGCTGTTAGGGCATTTTCTCTTCATCCAGTTGAGACGGGATTATAGTTAATGCTTTAGTTGTCTGTGTATTACTTAAGAGTCTGGTTCTAAGTTGTGCGATACTAATAATTAGAAGAGAAAGAAAAGCTATGGGGCAACAGTGTCTTCATCCTAGGCAACAAATTGAAGTATTCCCTACGAAGTTTTAGGTATTTAAAAATGCAGACAAATCCAAACCTTATTCTTTGAAATGTGGAGATGGCAAAAGTTTGCAAAGCAGGTTTTGATAAAGGAGAAAGAATGGTCTCCACTTCACATCAAATCATAGAAAATGTGGCTTATGGGACCTCAGAGGTTCCTGCTCCATGTCAGGATCAACTATACCTCTCATTAGCAGCTGTTTCTCTGGCTTTTCTAAAAATCAAGGGCACTCTGAGAGACTTCAGAGCTTCCCTTCCTTACTGTACGCATGTAAATACATTCTCTTCTCATTATCTTCATTACTGAGCTCTTACTTGGCTGCCTGGTAAGGCCATTCTTCTTGTCCCTGCTAGACGGGGAGCATATCTAACAGTGACACAGAAACTAATTACTCCCTCTTGCTTTCCTGCAGCCTTTTGCATTCTGGAAGATTTATCGCGTCTCTGCCAGCCTCTGCCTCGCCAGACCGACACTCCCAGTTCTTTGGTCCTCACCGCAGGCCATGGTTTCCAACCTCCAACCGTTCCCCGCGCTCCTTCTTGTGTTCTCCCCAGGTGACCCCTCTCTCTCTTTTATTTTAATGGCTGTTCTCCTTCCCGGTGATTATTCAACGAGGATCTAGTGTGAAAGACATACGGTCTCCAGGGCTGCGATCTCCTGTGAGATTCAGTGCCTCAGTGGTGAGATGCGCAGTCTCCCGCCTACACTCGCGAGTACTCCAACCGCGAGATTATTAATGAACAGGTTTGCACCCCACTGTTGCTCTCGAGCCATTCAACGCTCCTTTATTTTCCCCCAGAAAGCAAGAAGTCCACTGTTTCATTGAGGTATGCACCTAAAGTACTCAGTTGCCGTTCTTCTACGGCCCTTAAAAAAAAAAAAAAAAGTCTTAGTGCTGCAGCCTATTGCATATTTAAATGAAATTGTGAAATTCAACAACACGAGTGTATGAAACTGCCTGTTAAAACATGACATATTGCACCAGACTTCTGGTTTTTGTACTCCTGAGTAACACCAGTTAGCAGAATGCAAAGAGGAAGGCTTCTGGAAAGGTTCATTAGTGTCTCTATAAATAGCAAGTGTTTGCCAGATATGGGTACTACTATGCCGTATCGCAAAGTGCCAGCGAACACAGAGTGTTTAGAGCAGGACTTTGAAGCACGGGAGTAAGCCAGAGTCTTCCGGCAGGTTTAAAAGTATATATAGTCTTTTGGGAAATTTTTATCCAGGCTCGTCAACATGAAAATAGAGAAGGGCTCTGCAGGGCTTCCCCCTACCGTGCTGATTTCCTGAGATGCTGAGGGAAGGAGCCTTTTAGAGCCATATCACAAAGCTTAAACGAGAAGTCTTGCTCACCAGAAGACTGAAGAGTTTCAGAGAGGAACTCAGATGGACAACTCATCGAGGTGGACAAGAAAATACCATTTGAGGACGGAATAAACTGGTTACACTTAGACAAAGAATTAGGAAGAGCAAAGATGCCATGTGCCTACTCATCCCCAGGGGGACTCCTGAGCAACGGACTCTGACTGCCTTCGCTGAGGGATGCTGCATTATTCCCTCAGACAACGCTTCCTCGTTTTTACATAAGAGACTGTTTTTAAAGAAACCTAAATTTCACGATGCATTTGATGAAGAAGGTATACCGACTGCCCCCCAAAACAACTCAATCAAATTTTAGTTTGCAAATCGAAATTCACAGATAAGAATACTTTACAGGTTCAGACTTTACCTTAGGCTAAATACGTGGGGCAAGTTATTTCTTTTCCACATATTACAGCTGTGACGGTGACATTGCATCAACAGACAAGATGCAGCTCCCTAAAAACGAAGAAGCAAATTTGCGCATTCCGAGAGATGCAGAGGAATGATTTTGTGGGACAGGTAAAGACAGCAATAAATTGCCACATGACGTTATTTTATGCTGAATAAATTTCTGACTAGCTCATGGTAGACTGTCAGGAGCCAGACAGCACACCAAAAGAACAGATCATGAAAGTAATTTCACTATTGCTTTGGAGGAACTTTTGAAACTGTCGCTGCTATGACAAGAAAATATACACATATAATATAAAAGTATAGAATGCAAAAATGTAAAATGGCATGGTTGCTGCTGAAAAAACAAAGCATACCGTGGTATTTCCAAATCGTTTGGCCCGACTGAGGTGACTAATGTAAGAATTCACATTCAGGTTAAGTAATACACCTTGGTGACACACAGCTTTGTGTTTTACCAGTGATATATTGATTCGACTTTCACTGCGAAAGATAAAGATTTTGCTGGAAAAACAAGCCAACATTGCCTTTGAAGACTTCAAGCAGAGACTGGACTCTTCATCTAAATTGTTTAATAATGAAGGCTGTGAAGAATTTTTTGATATTTCTGTGAAAAAAAAAAAATACTCAACCCTCCTTTGTTAACCTGCCCAAAATGATTAGAATTATAGGAAATATTGTTCAGCTCAAACACACAATAATGGAGGAGCCCCACAAGACATTTCATATACGTCAGCCAAAATATCTGTAGCAGCTGGTCCTGTTGCAATTTTTAAGCTCTTTCATGGTGACATAGATAATATCCACACTTTCAATGACCGAATACTGTTTTTATTTCTTTTACAATATGCTGCTTTTTTTTTTTTTTTTTTTTTTTTTTTTTTTTACTGCCCAGTCCTAAAATTAGAACAACTCTATCTCCATATATGAAGTTCGTGACATTGGCAAGTACGGTACAAGGACACTCTGATAAGCTCTCTGCTTCTAAATGTAACTCCTTCCTAAGAACACGTCCTACCAAAGCAGAAACACTGATAGGAATTGCACTCAATGGTATGTATCATCCCTCTCAACTACTCGATTTTATGATTTGATTTCAACACACAATCTTCTTGTAACCTTATTCAGCGATTTTTTCCTCATATATTGTTGCAAAAAAAATTTCAAACTGTGATTTAAGAGCTGAATCCTGAGACAAGGTTGGAAACAGAGTATCTGTATGTGTGTATAGCCATAGGTGATATACATACGGATAGCGATATAGATATCGATATACCTACTATATCGATATAGATACATATGTACCTACCGGGCAAATCAGCAATGCAGTGGGAAGGCCTCAGGAATCTCTTTTAAGGAAACGGCTCAAATCTGGCTGTCATTCTCTCCATCCCAAACACACAGATTTGGAGAAATTGCTAAATACTAATCCTGTGAAGGCTGAAATTAGAGTTTACTTCAATTCCACACGCAGAGATTTCTTTTTAAATTAGTTAATAAAAGATGTATGGAAGTGTGTTAAAACTAATAAATTCAATCTTAAAAATAAATATGCAATTTAATCATCGAGCACCAATTTGAGAGCGGTACAAATGTATGCGTGAAAGAAAAATACATAATACACTAAAATATTATTTCTCAAAATGTTCCTTAAAATAAAGTGTTTTCATGTCAATGTTAATCTTCCTCAAAGACAGGTGATTGTGCTAAACTGGGACTGATTTATATGGCTCATCATACACTACAAAAATCTCAATTAATGTTCTTCATAGTGCTTACAAGCTGCCTTTAAATTGCCTCCAAGATGGTAACAGTGAAAATCCTTGTATGCAGCACTGCAAACACTCCTTTTTAATTCTTTGAGAACTGAAATCTTGAAAATATTTGTTCCCTTGTTCTGACGACACATGCGTGACTTACCCACACATGCAAGACATCCCTCTTTCCCCCAGAACAGCAAACTCTTGCTCCCTAAAAGCTGTACGAATACAAGTAACACTTCTAGTCTGAAAGGGCCATTACCAAAAAATCAAATTGATGTCCCGTGGCTTGGATTAGACTTTATTTCCATTTTATAGATGGAAAAGGGCAAGACAATTAAAGGGGTGATATTTGGCTGTACAAAGCAAACAATTTAGGTTTCCATCTTAAAAAAACAACCCAACTGTTTCTATCCATATCTTAAACGTGCCCTCTGCGACTTGCAGTCTTCCCAGGCTCTTGATGGGATGGGTGCTCTCCGTACAGTAGCGGTTCCCTTTCCTCTCCCCCTCCCGTGGGGATCCTGGGAAACAACTGCTTTGGTCTGGAGGGCTCCCACAGATCAGTTTGTAACAGTCCAGCCCTATTCCCTTTTTTCCTGTACAGTCACGGTAGTATAGGAATTCTGCACTAAACTTGCAATAAAAAAAAAAAAAGGTCAATATTTTGAAATATCTTTTTGCTGCAACTGAAGCATTTTACAACCAGCAATGCTAAAGGAATAAATACAAACTCAATAAACTATGAAATATAGTACTTTATGTTTAATTATGGGCATTAGAATTGATTTTAATTTCTCTCTGCAGGATGTACTTTTGGGGTTTGGTTTTGTTTTTTTACATATACCACTCACTTATTCACAGTAATTTACATGCCTCGATGTATCTCAGTAGCTACTTCACTAACAAACACAACATCTCTTGGCAATAAAAGGTTAAAATTCACTTTGCCCTCTGACTATAACAGAAATACCTTTGCAAGCTAATGACTGTAACAGGCTGGTCTGTTCCCGAATAAACATTCTAGGGATTTCCTGAGGTGTTGTTTTGTTTTGTCTTTTCTTTTTTTTTTTTTTCCCCCCATCTTTTTAATTAAGGGAAAAGAATTTGGAGGGCACAGCCAACTTAGATGCTATTTCAAAAATGCGTCTATGTTGTCTTTCTATACACTTTTTAAACTGAAGAAATACATTTACACAGCTTCTGGATATTCATTTTATAGAAAAAAAAATAAATCTTTAAAGCTTATCCAACTCATCTCTTTCTGCCAGCTTTCCTTGCCAACTCTTTCTTAGTAATGCCAGTAAATGCCAAAAAAAGTCTGGTTTAAACAATGTTTCTGTCTGTTGAAACCAAGAGAAATGCAGTTTCTGTTGGAGACACTCGATTTAGGGATCCCACTTTTTCTCCTGCTGCTGAAAACGCACCCTGATGGTGTCAGCGTAGGCAGAAGGGAGTGTGCAACGTTAAAACAGTAATATGCTAGAAGTTGCTTTGAGGACAAAATTACACAGTTCCTCTTACTGGCTTTTCCCACAACAGATTAATTTCCAGAAACTCCCCTCTCCTTTGAAAAAGGCAGATTCAGTATCTGCCAAGGAAACGGTCCTTTTTGGGGCAGGCACACTATGGCTGTTTAGATTAACGCATCTATGAGCTTTTGTCTCATCGCCCCTTGCCAGGAGCTGAAGCAGACCTTCTTCAGCAGCGTTTCTTTTTCAGTACAAGATGTACTTAATGTGAAAACATCTAGGGAAAGATGATGGAATGGGTGAAACTAAAGTAAATAATGTCATCTGAGAGACACCAGTGTAGGATTTCATCCAAGATTGCTGCCCGAAGGAGCCTGCCATCTCCAACACTCACACAAATGAAGTGTGCCGGAAAATAACATCCACCAGCGTGCAAAAATGGGGCATCTCAATGAAGATCTGATCCTCCCCTAGTTAGGCAGCAGCTTGGACTAAAAATGTTCGCTCCGGCGCCCATTTAAGTGGCCTCAGGCAACAAATACAAGCCTTCTGAATATTAAAATTATCTATAGGCTTCATTTTAAACACACCGTGTAAAATGCTGCCACCTCAGAAGGATGACTGGCAGGTTCATCCCAAAAAGGCCATTTTTGCGCAGGACTGTTGAAGCGCTCCTCAAAGGACGTGGTCAGTGGAGAGAGAAGGAGCAAACAAGGAGATGAACCCTGCCAAGAAGCCGCCCAGCAGCTTCAGGTGGAGGGAGATGGCCAGCAGAGGAAGGGTGAAAAAGTTCATTCAGCAGAAGCAAAATACAGTTGATCCTAAGGCAGGAGACACAGTAAGGGCAAAGGAATGAGGGCAGGACCTAAGAGCACTTCATTTCCTGAGAGTGATTCAAACTTCAGAGGAAACAACATATTTGCATCCTGGGACGTGGGGCAGAGGATGAAAAGGCAAAGACAAAGCCGGAGCTGGAGATCTAAATGGAGCTTAATGCATTCTGGGGGCGTCAGTGGATGAGAAGCTCAACGTGACCGGGCAATGTGCGCTGGCAGCCCAGCGAGCCCCCGGCACCCCGGGCTGCGTCCCCCGCAGCGTGGCCAGCGGGGCGAGGGGGGGGTTGTGCCCCTCTGCTGCGCTCTGCTCTGGGGAGACCCCCCCGCAGTGCTGCCTCCAGCTCGGGGGGTCCCCACAGCAGAAGGACACGGAGCTGTTGGAGCGGGGCCAGAGGAGGCCCCGGAGATGCTGGGAGGGCTGGAGCCCCTCTGCTGGGAGGACAGGCTGGGAGAGGTGGGGGGGTCAGCCTGGGGAAGAGAAGGCTCCGGGGAGACCTCAGAGCCCCTTCCAGTGCCTAAAGGGGCTCCAGGAGAGCTGGGGAGGGACTCTGGATCAGGGAGGGGAGTGATAGGACGAGGGGGAATGGTTTTAAACTGAAAGAGATTTACACTGAAAGGTTTAGATTAAACATTGGGAAGAAATTTTCCCCTGTGGGGGCGGTGAGCCCCCGGCACAGGTTGCCTCGAGAAGCTGTGGCTGCCCCATCCCTGGAGGTGTTCAAGGCCGGGTTGGACGGGGCTGGGAGCAACCTGGGCTGGGGGGAGGTGACCCTGCCCAGGGCGGGGGGGTGGGAACTACACGATCTTTAAGGTCCCTTCTAACCCAAACCATTCCATGATTCCACGCTGAGGAGCAGCAAGAGGCAACAAGACCCCTCCTTGGATGCAGCAGCCCCATCAAAGCCACCGTGGGTGTATCAGGGTGAGCACACACATACCTCAGTGCAACCACTGTCACTAGCAGCTTTATCGTTACGCTGACCAGAAGCATCACAAGCACATCCTTGCAGGACAGGGATGACATCAAGTGCAGTAAAATGCCTGCAGCCTCTGGCAGCTTCCCCACCACACGCATCACACAAATGGAAATGCATCCCACAAATTATCACCAAATGCATTTCGTCTCCAGTCTCACTAAGCTTCATCGTTCCACCGTGTCTACAATGCTGCAAATTGCAGTCGTTTTGTTAAATTAAGCTTCGAATGCTCAATTATACTTTAAAACTGTGTCCTTGAGGAAAGACAGTGCGCAAAAGGGACACATAATTTCCTCAAGATGGAAACTGAACACAAACTTTCTGCTACGATGTCAAAATGATACAGAGAATTTTTACCTCATCTATTCAAGCTTTTCAAAAACAATTGGCAGATTTTTGGGTAGTCTTTTTATTTCTGGAAAAACAGCAACACTTTGAAACCCTTTTATTGTCAAGATATTCCTACCGCCTTTTAAAAAGCCTTATTATCAGTCTTTTTCCTTATCAAGCTTTAAACTGCATGTAACCTCTATGATTTCTCATTACAATTCTGAGAAAAGGGAAATATTCCTATGGAAGAGGTAAATCAACTGGGGTTTGAGTAAATCGTATTCAAATAGAATTATAATTCAACAACAAAGGCATCAGGCTTGTTAGCAATAGGAATCAGGGGATCGACCAGCTAAATATACCTCTTCATCCCTAAAATATACACTGAGTATAATTCAATTTACTATGGCTTCCTGAGATAAGGGCCTTCATCACAGCATACGTCAACAGCTCTTAGTTTCCACGGTCTTTCCCTTCTCAGAGGACTTCGGTCCTTGGAAAGACCCCAAGATCTTCTGCTGTTACCTGCAAGCCCTGGAACGGCTCCCTGCAGGAGCCGAACACCCAGAGCGCAATGGTGGGAGAGAGCCCGCGGTAGGAATTGCCTTGCGTTCAGTTTGACTCAAGGCAGTCACAGTAAGAATTAAGAACAAGGGAGATTCTCCTTTTGCCTGTAAAAAAAAAATGATCACATGTTCACAGCTGGAAAGCGAAGTATTATTTTAATCCAGCGCTGAAATTCATACCTTACGCTCGCAAGATCTGTTGCAAGAGACATGAAATAGCCAAGTATAAGCTAAATTAGTTCAATATGAAAATGCCTCAGTACAAGCGCCTTACAAACCCAGTGTAACGCCACATAATTGCAAGGACTTAGTTTAAGATTTTAATACCACGTTAAGGGGTTACTAGCATTAATTGCTTCATTAAGATCGAGATTTTTTTTTTCCATTTTGTTACGGAAAGAATGATCTGTTTGTTAGGGTTTGGGTTTGTTTTTAAACACCAGTCTGAAAACTCACGTTAAAGAACATCGCTTCAGCCCCGTCACCTTACAGAGGAACGTACGAATGGATTCCTCAAGCTCGAATCTGAGACACTACCTCATAGCTGGTGGGTCAGAGGCAGCAAACGCAACAAAGCCCTTCTGCCACGTCCCATCGCATACAATTGCTGGCAGAGGGAGGCCGGGTGGTACGGGGAGACAGAGCTCGCCCAAGACCATTATATCACTGGCGATCTTTACTGGCCAAGTATGACAAAATTCCTCCCAGCAGCTCAGCGTGATAGAAGCTCATGAGGACTTTCACCCTGTTGAGGGCTCCACGATGCTAAGGGGAGGGGGGGGAGGGTGTCTGGCGGATGGTTAATATAAAACTCTACGTTTTCTGTTTATTGAAATAGCAGTCTCTCTCAATAATATCTGCTATTTATATTGTGCATAAACTATCGCACAAAACTTTACAAACTTAACACACTGTATCACTTAAGCTAAAAATGAAACGGACCATTTTCTGGGATGAATCCCAATTGCTTAACACTTCCCAGTATGCCCAAGCGTTTCAGGCAGGAAATGAATACTAGTATATCTAGTTGAAACTAGGGCACTGATTCAGTGCAGACAGAGAAAAGAATTTCCCCTACTCAATCACCAACACAAAGTTTTTATTGGTGGTCCCAGCTCCAGGAATTTCTCAAGCCCGTAGCTGCTCTGTGTGATCCAGCAAGTCCCTAGAAATTTTTTAGAAATGTCAGTAGACGTATCCCGGTTCAAAAATGAAATTAGCAGATTGATCGATTGGTTAAACACGGGGACGGGGCTGGCTGAGCAGGGAACGTGTTTTCCTCCGTGAGGACCTCCTCTTGCAGAAGGTAAGGCGAGAGGGTTGGCTTTAAGCTGCTTTCGCTCACCCAGTGAAGCAATCCTGCCCTACAGACATAGTCACGGCAATTCAACCAAGCACCGGAGGAGGTGACACTCTCCTTTTCCTAATAGCTTCCAAGCCAAAATTGTGCTATTTCTGAATTAAACAAATGCAGAAGAGTTATTAAATAATAGAGCATATTTGAACTAATTAGCCCTCACAGTGGCCCTACAAGGCAGGGGTATAGGTATCATAAAAAGCAAAAGAAAGAACAGATTGTTTACCAGGCTATTAAATTAATGACTACCAGGTTACTAATTAAAGGCTCAAGGAGCAGATCTCCCAGAGAATTTTATCGAGGATTAGTGCAGTTTCTCACACCGCTGAGCCTGCCTGTGCCAAGCTACATTCCCAGCTGATGACACAGCCTTAGCAGCATGCACAGCTCTGCCTCTCATAGTTGATACTCATGAGTCATAAAAATATGGAGAGGACTATAAATTCTGTTTATGCCTCTCTCTCTCTCTTAAGATATGTAAAGCAGCTATGTAAAAGAGCTATGAAAGCTGTCCTCTCAGTCTTCAAAGACTTGTTTAAGCAGCACTGTATGATTCCCCTTAATACAATTGTCTGGAAGTCTAAACTTTGGTAATTATTTCAAATGAAAAAGAACAGCAGGAGGCTCTGTTGAAGGGAATATAAACAATTATCACTTGCACGAAGGCTATGCCAGTTATGAAATAGACTTGAATGGGTTTGCTCTTGAAAACATTGAGCACTAAATTAATTATCCGACATAGCAGGTCTCAGCTGTACTCCATGCATCAAACCCTATATTAGAGACACGCGAGAACACCGAGAGGTGCAGCGGAGAGGGGAAACGAGAACCGGCACGGAGATCTTGTTAAACTGGGGTCTTTCTAATGGGTGCCCCAATAGCGTCATAATAATACTAAGATGGTGTTCACCACCATAACTCGGGATGATAGACGGGGCTACGATAGATGGTGCCTATTCTGCCACTTCGCAAGAGAAATGCAGTAGTGGAAGAGCATGAAGATAGGATCAAACGGGTAAGGCTCATCCCTGCTTGGCGGCTTTGAATATGTTCTTGAATGCCCAGAACTTTTTAAATTTTAACAAATTTAAGGTTATTTCTTGTTCCTTCCAATGATTTTTTGCTTTAATGGCAAAAATCCCTGCTTCAGTTGGTGTTGAATTACAGCTTTACGGTGAAAGCATGAAAAAAATGCAAAAAAAGGCAAAAAGAGTCAGCATAATATCTGATACATTTGATAAATTTGGAGAACCATAAAGATAACTAACAACTCCCAGAGCACATGATACTTTTATAGGTAGCGCAGAATTTCACGTTGAGATTTAAGTGATCAACGTCCGGAATGACATACAGATAATCAAGATTCTGCTGTTTGTTTATGAACGCAACCCATAACACGATACTTCATGAGTGAGGCAGGTGGAAATGCAAAAGCTACTTCTTTGCCAGCTCAATGAGATGCAATGCATGCTAAGCAGTGAAAAATGGTAATCTTCTGCCACTTTACATGCAGAATCTTTTGAGCTGTGACAAGCGAACACTTACAAACCAGAAGAAATATGGTCTGAGTATATATTTATAGCTGGCCTTCATCTTTATCTTTGCATTTCATTGCTAGAGTTTATATTCAAAGTATAACATAACACCAGGAAAGAAAAAAAAAAAAAAAAAAAGTGTTGCTACAAGAAAAGGAACTCTGTCTTCTCATCTTTCTTTTTTCCTTTTTTTTTTTTTGAAAACACTTCTTTAAGATTTTGCTTTGCGAACCTGATTTATACCAGTCCAGCGAGAGGAAGGAAGCTGATTCACACTGGCTCAGAACCTGGCCTTGAAAGCTTGAACTTGGTGATGCAGTTTTTATGTTCCTTGAATCCATCCCCCCCCCCCCCCCCTTCTCCCAAGGGGAAACGAATTTCTGATTTCTTTGGATTTAAGTCATCGGTGTTGGAGTCATAGCTGTTCTTCACCAGGGAACCCTCTGCAGGTCCTCCTGTCCTCTCTGTCCACCACCGGCATCTTTCTTTTCCTTTGCTTGTCTTTAACCCCAACAGCAATAGATCCGAATCTCCTGGTGTGCGGAAAGCCATCCAGCATCCACCACCGAAGGAGAGGTCTCACTCTCTGCGAGGCGGGGGAGAGGTGGCTTTTTCAATATACTTTTTATATATTGAGGTCAGTGGCAGTACTTTAAAAGACTCGGGTGAAACTCCCTGTGATTCAAGTGGATTACAGCTCTAATCCATTGACAGGTATATAGTGTGCATCTCCTTTCTTGGAGTCAATTATTTTTAAGAAGTAACACAGCAAAATTTGCTCATTGTCCTCTATACATGGCGCAAATTTAATGTTAAAAACCAAATTCTTTCCATCATTTGAAAGCAACCTGGACTGGTGACTTGCAAACTCAAGCAACCTAAAGCATTTCAGGGCTTTCCAGCTTCTCCTGTGGCTCCTCAGAAACCATGCTCAGCTCCATGCCGCCTGGCAGGTCCTTCCGTGCCTGCCCAGGTTCAGCTACGTTCAAATTTCTCTTTACGAATGGCAGCGGTAGCCTGACTAGAGCATACAGCTCCGCATGGAGCAGTTTAATATTGCGCTCGGACACATACAGACATCAGATTTACAAAAGTATGTGCGTGAGCATCAAAAGATGCAAAGCATCACCCAGCAAGGAGAGTTGCGCCTAACTTGCTCATATGCTTTTAGAAACCGCAGAGAATTAAAGCTTTCAAAGCGCTCGATCAGCCTCGTTGGTTATATTTGAGTCCTCGCAGGTGCCAGCAGTGCCATTATAGACCCTGCGCAGCCAGGGCTAGAGAAAAACCCCACACCTGAGTGACAGATGCCACAACCTGAGGACTCTATGTCTACTTGCATAATTGATCAGATCCTACACGCGCAAAAGGCTTTCCATTTCCCAGAAATTTAACGCATTTTAAGATCTGGACTAAACCCTGGACACAAAGCCGACTTCATTAATGAGTGTGTCACTCCGGGAGAACGAATGTCAGCCCAGGGCAATGCCACCCTGGGATCCCCCCCAGCGCTGCAGCTATTTCGTGTCCGCCCTGGATGGTCTCTGGCAGGCAGCGTTTCCCCACGGTTACAACCTTTTAAGCGCAGAAATGGAGCCAAGAAACCCTTAATGCCCCCGTGAAAGGCTTCCTACCCAGCGCTTGTCTCTCCAAAGGAAGGCACGTGCTTCAGGCTCGGGTCTAACACAACTGGTATTACCTGACCCGCAGCTCCTGTGGTGCAGGGATCTGGCACACATTAACCAGTGTGTGTCCCTAACAGGGTGTGAGGATAAAAGCTGAAGCCAAACAGATGGTCTTCTAAAAATCTCCCCTAAAGTGTTCTGTGTACTAAAACATCACTTACCCAACTCTCATCGAACTTGGCTTGATTTGCAGGTCTCAAGCCAAGTTGCAAGAAAAATATTCAGCTGGAAACATGCAGGGAAAAGAGTCTTTTCCCCGCGCTTGAATAATATAAAAATGAAACAATTTTTGTTCAAACCTTGGAAAAATTTAAGAAAAACAGAACCCAACCCTCTTGGGTTTAAACCAAGCACTGGGGGGGGGGGGGGGGGAATCGACGCAGAATGCAAAGTGATGAACGCATGGAAAAGAGAAGTGGAAGGAGAACTGGAGCTGTAGCGTATAATGACCTATCAACACGTTCTATAACGCACACAAAATTTCAGCGAAGGCGGAAATCACATCTGCACCGAATATGGGCAGCTATTGTTTGAAAGCACAGAGCAACGTTGCACAACACTTCAGGGTCCCGATTTCCCTGTCGCACGCCCACAAATACAGTTACTCGTCAGTAGTCCTGACTAGCAACAACTGGATACTCAAAATAGTAGCCACTAATTTTAGCAGCGTGTTCAGGATTATCAGCTGAATGTTATACCCAGCTAATAAAAGACTGTAACTGAGCACCATTAAAAGCTTCCAACTGAAAGTGGTCTCAATTTTCTGAATTCGATAAAAGATGTCAGGAGAAACGTTAACAACAACTAACAAGATGAACACCGCCGTACAATCGCAAAGACACACATGCATTTCCATACCAACTTCTCTTAAGTATGCGTATTTTGTTTTTTAAATGTTCTTCACTACATAAAGTTTCTGCAAGGGCATATGCATCTTTTTAAAGATGCAAGAAAGAAGCAATACGTTTCTGCAATAATGCTACCACAATGAGATCCTGGTCTTGGTCTCTTATAACTTCGACTTGGTGGGGAGGGCAGGGAGAAAATCGATCTGCCCAGTAAACGATACGTTCTCTCCAGAAACAAAACGCTACGTTTATACCTAGGGAAACCCAAATTGTTTAAATATAATTTGATTGCATGTCTGATTTTAAAATTGGATTTTTCCTACCATTAATTTGAACAGCCATTCTTAGGAAGTACCTAAATCATCAGATGTCTTTGAAAAAGCACACCCTAGCCGTGTTAAAGTGAACCCAGGTTAGAGCTAAGTAGCTTTTGTATTTTTGTTCTTCTCAGTAAGCGTAACTTTATTGCTACTGGTGAGCAGGTCTCTGCGGTTTTGCGATGAGACAGTGTGACTAGTTTCAGGTTTTCTGCCTCTGCTCCGTGGAGTGTGCTGCTTAGATGGCCCTCAGCGAGAACGTCATTAGCTTAATAATAATTCCTGACAGATTCCGAATGAGATAGTCCAACAGATATTGCAGTGACTCCTGGGGTAAATAAAAGGACGGTTTTATCTTCAAGATGGGAAAGAGAATACGCTACACTAAACGACTAGCGTGGTTTCTCAGGGACTAATTGTTAAGCAGGAGTATTTATGATCACAGGATTGGAGAACGGGGCCATCAGTGCGAGGCAATTATCTATACACAAATAACTTTAATACTTTGGCATTTTTATAACCACTACATTATTTATTTTACTATATATTCTATTGCAATACCATTCCCCTGGTTACGAGTACACACTACTTCACAGTTTTTTTTACTTCGTACAAAATTAAAATAAAACAGAGGAACACTTTGAAACGAGTTGAAGAACAATAGGCCCTATTTAACCATCAAACACAGCAGTATTTAACTTTTGTGCTTTTGATCAATATTTATGTGACAAGCTATTAATTACTCTTCTCCTCTACCAGTTTAATGCTGCTGTTCTTCCCACAGCCTGATCTGCACTTTTGTGTACTTAATTTACAACAGTTTCCATGGAAAAGAAGTATTCAAAGAAAAAAAAGTGCTGATGCAGCACGTGGATCTTTCTACCAAACCACAAATCTCTTCTAATGTTCATCTTAAACTGAAAGCAATTCTGGGAAACAAATTAATGATATAAATCACATTATCATTACTCACATAAAGATACTCTCGTAACTCTTTCAGAAAGCTACAGTGAGTAGCTAAAAGAACTCTATATGGAGAGTGCCTGTTTCTAATTAAATGATCTAAAAATAGAGTTGCACATACATCTAGGACCACGCCATCTGTGTTATCTCTCTGAGATAAGCCATTATACACCCACAACGATATCCCTTTCATCACTGCAGATACTCAAAACTAGAACTGGCCCTTCTTTCCCATTTAGGAAGGGAAGAAGAAAAAGGAAGCAAAACTTTAATCCACACAAGATTTTTTGGAAGTCACATCCCTTGTTTTGAAACCTCTTTTCACACCTACCTCTGTCAATCAGCAGCAGGAGTTAAAGCCGTCTCTAGTCAAGCAGGATTTCTCCGTGAAACACTTTCCCAATGGAGCAGAGAAAGCTGTTTCTAATGGGCTGTCTGGGTTGTCTGCATTGTTTGGGTGTGATGTTTTTGGCTTGGATTTATTTTTTTTTTCTTAAACTATTTAAAAATTTCACTTTTTTTCTCCTCATTCAGGCAATTTGAAGAACAATATAAAAAGTAAGCTGGAGCAAAACCAGACCTGAGTTAAAAAGGTTGGGTAAGAGAGATGCCCGTGACATCTTTGGTGATAATCAACAACAACAACCACCTGTCTTCATACTTCAAGCAGCAGCCGGAGGAGACAGAAAACAGCCCTTTTCTCCTGAAAACAGCTACCCATATTATCCGCCAACCTCTGAGGGATAAAAAGGAGGAAACCTTATCAGGGCCTGTCAAGAGGGGGAAACAGCCCCTGCTTAGTCAGAGCCAGTGATAGATTATCCCCTCGTTAGGCAAAGGGAAAGCAGAGCATGAAGGGAGACTCGAGGCTCCTCCCCAACTCCCCCACGGTACATTTGGGGGCCGTCTGCCCCTGACGGGCTCCAGGTGACGTCCCAGGCTGCAGGCAAGGAAACGACGTTATTTACGCCTTTCCTTAAAGGTCTTGCTGTTGGACTGCATCTAATCAAACAAAATTGTTTGCTGTATTTGCTCCTCCCTCGGTTTTGGGGCTGTTTCGCTGTTGTATGATACCATCTCAAGCAATGTACGTTAACCTCTTTAAAAAAAAAAAAATTCACTTTAAGCTTCCATTTCTGCCGTCAGCAATAAGAACGCCACTTTACAATAAAAAAGTATTAATTTCGACCAAGAACCTCATCCATTTTCTGAGATTAGGTAACAATTTTAGACAGCAGACTCTCTACAAAAATATAAAAAAATACTCTTAGAACCGGTATGATAAAGTAAGCGCATTTACTTTCCCCTAAAGCGTTCCAATCGTTATATGCCTTAGAATAAAATAATAAGCAAAATAAAGACTAACCTTTGAATAAATGCCATTTACTGGTCTCCACTGTTCTCCGTTCAAAAGGAAGGGAATTGTTATCTCATAATCTTTTGACTGGTCCTTTGGCGTCTGCCGTCTGGAGGACTCCAATTTGCTGTCCACATTCTCGCCTAGGGAGAGGGAGCAGAACTTCAGGTTAGTTGGGAACAGCATCTGACAACACCAACCTTGTTATTTAAGGGACCTGGCAGCGTATTTCAAAAGGAAATAATTCAGGAAAAGAATTAAACATTAAAACATTGTGAGGTCATACGGTCAGTGTCGAAACCTATACAAATTTCTCAGAGCTGGGGTTCTGGGAGAGAAGTGTCGAGGTGATTTCCACCGTTGATTAGATGGTGCGCTTCCCTAGCAGCAGAAGACAAAGACGGCACGTAAGGAGTAGATATACCAGCGTATAAAGATAAGGGATGCAAGACTTGAATAAAAAAATTTGGAGAGGTATCGACACCAACTAGTTAAAGTGTTACATCAACACTCATAGTAGAGCTTGGAATTTTTTTCCATTGAACATGATAGCAGGGGGGAATGCAAGTAGGTGGCTGTCTTTTCAGTGTCATCGTTAAGAGGGTAAGCAAGCTGCAGGGATTTAGAAGAGGTAAGATTTTATCAGAACTGTTTTTCCATAATTAAGGTAAGAAATCAGCGTTGATCATTCCACTCCCCAACCCCTCTTCTCCCCATCCCTCTTCCCAGACACGGTCGCACTGGATCAGCTCCAAAGCACTGGTGGTAGGAGCGGGGACAGTGCCCCGGGGGTGTCACTGGAGCCCTCCCCTCCCTGGGGTGAACAAACCCTGCGGTTGCACAACGCCGGCTCCCTAAGGGCAGACAGCGACCCCAAATTTTCCCTTCTGTCCCTCCCGTTTCTGCGGCGGGATCAGCTTTGCGGGTTGGAGTCACAGCGTAGGTGTAACAACCCGGTTTGGGGTTCCTGAAAGCTCCAGTTTTTATCACGCACAGCAGATTGACCAGGTTTAATCCCCGGTATCTTAACATCCCCCAAATGCTTCTTAAAGCACCGTCTTACTCTGCTAAACATGGAAATGTGCGGTTGTATTCTAACAAGTCTGAACTGTGTACAACAAAAGGCTGAATATTTACTTAGCAGCCTCGGCGTTTCCTATGAGCATGCAAAGAGGTCACAGAGTACTGAGAACCCCGTAACATCAAGGATGCACGTTCTCATTAGTGGGGAAAAAAAAAAAAAAAAAAAAAAAAGACTGGAAGAGAATATAAACTCTCACTGAAATAATGCCCTACTCCTACACAGTCAGATGACTTCGATTCATGCTACAATGTCAAAAAGCGATTTGCATGCAACATTTATCGAGTGTTTTTCCTCTCACTAAACATACTAATGGTATTGTGCCTGTCAAAGCAGAGTCCTAAAAACCAGTATCCTAGCACAAGAGCTGCAAACATTATCGAGAATAAATCTTAAAGAGAAGATAGGGGTGGCTTCCAGGTGCCATGGGACAGCCGAAACACCGGTGGGGTTTGCCACGCTCTTGACCTACCACCACCCTGAGCCCTCCGGTGCACTTGGAGCCCGCGAGGAAGAGACCTGAGCCTTCGCAGGTGCTCTGGAAATGTGTCCATCCTCCACTAAGATGGAGAAAGGCCGATGTTACCTGTCTTTCTCCTTCCCCCCATCGCCTTCGTGCTAGGAGGTGCAGAGGGAAGGGGATGGGGCAGTGTTTTAGCAGCTCAACCACGGCTCAGGGCTGAACCAGCTTACGGGAGGGAGAAGAGAGCTGTTGGGTCAGACCTGCCCACACAGCCCCATGCTCAGTGCTGCCATCCCAGCAACCTGCCCTGCCCTCTCTGGTCACCTAACACTCTCTGGGGATCAAGACCAGAATCATTTTGGGCAGAGCGACCCCAGTGCAGCCACTGTTAGACTTAGCTTAAAAACATCTACGCAGTCATTAAGGTTAAGCTGAAGTGAGAGGAAGGCAAGTTCAGGATTTTCCAGCATGCTTTTAAAACTATGATGCTTTCCCTAAAACATAAAAAAAAAAAAAAAAAAAAAAGACTAAGATAAAAAGATAAAGTATATTGGGGAGAGGAAAGTTGCTTGTTATATGGGTGTTCCTGTAGAGGAAGGGTTCTCACCCCACCCTCAGCGCAGCCCAAGCCCGAGTGGCAGTCAGCCGGGAACGTCAGCCGTTGGAAGGGGTGCTCCAAACCCTGCACAGGGTTGGGATCACCCCTGTGGAGGCGTATGAGATAGATACCATCTCATCTGCCTGGGAAGGTCTAAACTGAACCTTACAGCTCTTTATTCTGATTATCAGGCACTGAGGTCCCTGCACAGAACAGAAATTTATGAAGCATATCTCAGAGAAATGAGAAAAGTTTGTCTCTAGCCCTGATTTTTTCTTTTTTCGTGGCTCACCAGAGCAGTCTCAACTATATGAATTAAATGACTCAGGCCCTTCTATTATTTTGTAGGATTTGCACTCTGAAAGTTTCATGAAATCTAAATTTTAAGAAACCCTATGAGCATACTTCTCCTCCCACGAATGCATTGTCTACATTGCTTCCACACAGTCTTATACCACGGAGCTGCAGCTAGATATCAGGAAGCATCAAAGTCTTTCTGGTACTCCTACACGTGCAAGTTGCCTTTGTTATTAATTCTGCAAAGGATTATCATCACAACGTTACCCGAAAGAGAAGAAAAAGGAGAGGGGGAGGGATCAGCATTTGTGCACACATGTGTTATTCCCTCATTACATCGCGTGGTCCAGAAAGTGCAATCGCTACGAAAATATCACGGAAAAGCGAACAATGTCTACACAAAGTGCGGTTCAATTTTGCCACTCCTATTCTATGATGACAAAGTGATGCTCGTGCTGCATAGCAGAGTAAGGTTACAATGAGCAAATTTAATCTTACACACATACTTATTTATCTGCACACTGAAAATGCGTATTGTGCAGACGCGTTGATAGTCTGGAGACAGACATCAAGACAGGTTTATAGGCAGCAGTTATATCTTTATTGGAAAAGATAATTTATTTAGGGGAAACAAAACAGACAAGCTTTAGAGTTTGCAGACTTCTGAAGCCGTAGCGTTTATAAAACACAAGATCAATTTCTGTCTAGTTGCTTTCCTTCAGCCAAATATTTTGCTGCTTATCTGAATGTTTTTATTTAAATTATTGGGTGTGATAAAAATCACAGCTTCCTGCAGAAGGCGGAGGAAGCCCTGCAGCCCAGTCACGGGGCCTCGATCTGAAGAGCACTTGGGCACATGCTTAATATTACGCGCTCGCTTAACTCCCAACTGTCCTCCATGTGATACATGTGCATTACAGTTTCTTTTGTAAATCAAATAACAATGTTTTTCTGATTGAAGGTTGTTCTATTTACGTACTGAAAGACTAAAAAATAAAGAAAACTTTATAACCGATAGGTAAGCTTTAGATCTGTCTTTAAATATAAAAGTAGGGGGACGATAAAAAGGTAGATGCTTTAAATAGGATTCTGCAGCCTGATTGCAAAGCTCCAATGAACACGTTGCAGAAAACCAGGGGTCACAGCCAACAAAGAACGACCCCCACACACCCGTCTGAGATGGGAAAGATGACAGCACCTAAAGGGCTACTGAGCCCGACCGAACAATGGGATGCAGACCGAAAAGATGTGGGAGAGCAAGACTCAGAGCGGGAGGAAAAGAAACCCACAAAAAACGTAAGAGAGCCTGGCCAAAAAAATGTAGGCGTCGAAATTGAAGGGTGCAGGAAACTTTGAAAAAGTGGGACAAGCAGATGTGCAGCCCCAGAGCCGCGGTGGGGGCTCCTGAGTAGCTACGCAGGTGGGACGGCTGCTGGCAACCTCGGCGAGCCTTCGGCACACACGGCCCTCGCCTCGAGGCGGGAAACACCACAGAACTCATCCCAGTGAGGGATGCTTCACCCAGGCTCTTGCACAACGGCTGAACAAAACGCCGTCCCGGTTTTCTTCTGTCGGTCTGGGGCCACCCATCTCCCAGCATAAGCACAGCCCTCCCAAAGAGCATCCGAGGAGCAGCAGGAGAGGACTGCGGTGGGAGAGGACTGGAGATCTGTGCTAACGAAGGGTTTCCATCACCTTGATCACATCCGGTGAGCTCCCAGTGCTGCAGTTCCTCATGCGCTCAGACATGCTGGTATTTCCTCTCTGCCACTCTTCATCTCCTTTACCCATTTTCATTAGGATTTCTTTGAAGCTGGAACCATTAGAGTTGTTTGCTTTACATTAATAATGAGGCCTCTTCTCTGCAGGGACTCTTGGTATTACAGCAATATAAATAGTGTAATAATTGAAATCAGAGAATTTAAATTTCGGTAACGTGTCATGAGAGGGGAAGAAAATCAGGCCATCTGTATTACCAGAAACTTTTATTAGACCCAGGTTTCCTATCTTTTGTGTCACACGCACCTACTTACTCACCTACTTATTTTCCATTTCAGTGAAATTCTGTCCGGTTCTTCCTGACGCAAGCTCGTCTCCCACTTTTTCACATGAAAAACTCGCAGTCGTGTCTATCTGTTTTCTATTTTCAGCCTGCACCGAAGGTAACGCTTTTGATCCACAAGCAGCCCACAAGCTGATGTAGCACCCTTTATTCTTTTTTTTTTTTCCCCCCAGTAATATAAAAGATACTTTGTACAAATAGCGAGATGAGTAGATGTTATCTGTCGCTGACTTTTGTGCGGCTTAAATATTTTTCATCTGCCGCGTACTTCTACAAGTTTTCTTCTTTGCACAGTATCATACGAGGAGTTGTTGGCAAAGAAGTTAAGAATAGTTTTCATCTTTTTGCTTTGTATTTCAGTTCCTCCGGGCTCTGTGTAAAATAAACTCCAAGCATGCGACGTGACATCTTTGTTTAATGGCCGCTGCCTCCTGAAGAAGCCCAGACACACTTCAGTTTTGCATTTACTTAAAATTAATAAGCTTTTAGTCAGGCGGTGCAATTTATTTCTCCTTACGATAAACAAAAAAAGGTGAATGCTCTCGATACTGAGTGGGTCTGAATAAAGCAGGCTGAAGGGGAAGGAAAAAATTAAAATCCCCTCCAACCGCACCCCCCCGCCGTCCTGCTCGCGCTGGTTCTGCTCCCCGCTCCCCCGGCACGGCACAGGAGAGAGGAGACGGACCTGCGGCGGTTTATAAAAACCATCCCTCTATTTATTAACGCAGAGATTTACAATAAAGCCGACGTACAACGCTGTGCTTCCTTCCCGCTGTGGATGCGCGCGTTCGGGAAGTCCCACCCGCACACCTTGTCCCGCGCAGGTTAACGTGACCCCATCGGGGTCCCAAGGCACCCAAGGGCTCTTACAGCCCCGGCACCCCGCTGCAGCCCAGCCCGGCGCTGTCGGCCCCGGCCCCAGTGATGCTGTGGGATGCCCATCCCCAGCCCAGCCCGCTGCCCTCTCCCCTGCACACCGGGCCCGGGCACCTTCCACACCGGGCCCGGGCACCCTCCACACCGGGCCCCGGCACCCTCCACACCGGGCCCCGGCACCCTCCACACCGGGCCCCGGCACCCTCCACACCGGGCCCAGGCACCCTCCACACCGGGCCCAGGCACCCTCCACACCGGGCCCAGGCACCTTCCACACCGGGCCCAGGCACCCTCCACACCGGGCCCAGGCACCTTCCACACTGGGCCCAGGCACCCTCCACACCGGGCCCGGGCACCCTCCACGGCGCCCGCTGCGGTCACTGCATTTCCATAACTCAGTTATGGAAATGACAGGGTGAGGGAATAAAACAAAGGCTAAATTAAATTAGATTATTTTATTCTGGTGTTACCTTTCACGTTACGAATGGGCTCAGCATTGTAAGTCACAGCCTGTCTACTTTTCCCTCTGCAACAAGACACCAAAGCACCGGAATAATCTCAGGATAGAAACGAATAATAGAAAAGAGTAATCTTCCCGCAAAGTGAAAGCGGCTACCAGCGCTGCTCTGTATCGCAAGGTGTGGAAGACAGAAAGAGCCTACTTTATCCATTTCCTCCTCATTTCCTCCAGCTTCCTCAGCTTAGTTCACAGTCAATGAATCGGATGGGTCATTTCTGGCTATGGAGGAAGGGCTGTACATACACAGCTGCCTCCTGCCCTCACTGGGCCATTAGCAATTAGAGTTGTGGCGGGGTACTGAGGCACCCCCACAGGCTCTGCCGCCAGCCGGCCTCCCCGATAGCCTGCAGTCTCCCCGATAGTCTGCTCTGGGCCACCAGCCTCGGCGAGACGGGCAGGAATCCCACCAGAGCCACCATTGCCGGCATCAGACAGGAACGAGCTTTATCCCCCCCATCAGTTGCTTGTCTCTCATACCTTATTTAGGATGACTCTTTTATCATCCCCCAGACTCAAAATAGAACTTTTTAATCCAAAATTGCCAAACTTATACGCTGAGAGAGGAGGACCAAGCATTTGCCCTTCAAGATGAGGGTGAACTTAGGAAATTTAAGAAGGACGTGAAACTGGGTAAGGAGCAGAGACAAGGCGCCAAGCGCATCGCCAACCGAACAGGTAAAGGAGGGTTTCTACCAAGGCTCAGTAAGAAAATGTATAAGGATCAGCCTTAGTATTGCTATCAGCCACTTTTACTCAATGTGCCAAAGTGTCCTCCCGGAATCCAGTGCTCCAAGTTAGGAGACACCACCTGCACGGAGAAAGACAGGAATATTACAAAAGAATCCAATAACTCACAGGCTGGAGCAAAGGGTTGAAACCAAGTGGTACAGAATGGACTTAGGGACCAGTAAGTTTTCTGCTTTAAGCAGTAATTTTCAGAAGCAAATGACATAAGAAGAACCCATACGTGCTATTCAGTATAACATTGATGTCTCATGAAGCAAAGACAGTCCTGGAACGATGCATCACGAGAGGTGTTTCCAGCGAATATCAGATATTGAAGTTACTCCTGAGAGTTATCAGTGTAAGAACATCTGGAATGGTGCGGGCATTCCTCCTCACCTGCACTCACAGCAGATTAATTCAGCCTGGAGCTGGTGGATTGGAAAAGCTGCCAGGGTGATCAGGGAAGTGGAAAGACTGAATTACAAGAAGGGAACTAAAAGAATTATTTTGCATAATCTAGAAAACCAAAGATGACAGGGCCCAAGATTGTCCTTTAGCTTTATATACCTCTTGGTATTTGTCTTGCCAGTGCTGATACATTTGTAGATGGCAAGCGTATAAAGTGGCTATGCATAACCTTAGATTGGATTGCAATACAGAACTTCTGAGCAAAGAGGATCACAGCCAGCTCTGGTGCATTAAGCAAAAAAAAAAAAAAATTAAGAATCAACTTGCTTTAAAATAGAAATTGTTAACATTAGGAGTCAGATTATATCAGGCCAAAACCAAAAAGTGTCAACTACCCAACTCTCTGGCCAAGGAGTGGGGATTTGTGCTTCCAGTCCCCTATTTCGCTCCATCTTCCGGCAAAAGCCAGAACATTAGCCAAACTAAACATTTTCCAGGTACAGATCTCGCTGAAACCACCTTCTAGAATGGTACCCATCCTGTCTGAGACAGGAAAAATAACAAATTGTCACATTAATGTAGCAAAAATGCAAGTGATAATAATATCTGATAATAAATATGAAAGTGCTGCAAAATAACCCAGTACGAGATTTCCAGCGCATAATGGTTAAAGAAAGCGAGCCCTGTTACTTGCATAGGGTCAAATAAGCAATAGCTTGCCTTAAAGTCAACCACCCACCCACCTTAAATTTCACACTAACCACCAGCCGAAAACACAGCCGCCCTCTCAAAAGAAAGGACACAAATCAGAAACTCCACCAGACTGATAAAGTACTTCCCATTATCCCACGAACAGCACTTACACAGCTTTAAAAAAAAGACAGCACATAACATGCGGGACTCTGCCCTCATCTGAACAGAAGCACAGAAGTCTGGGCGAGATTTGACTGTGTAAAAAATAAAAATCTTCTCTCTTCCAGTAAAGCTTTTATTCATTCAGAATCATAAATTATTTTTCCAACTAACCTTTGCATATCTAAGCGGTACATTGATTGTCTCTACAAAAACCCAGTAAAAGTAGGCCTTTCATGGCCTGCCTGGAAAATAATTATTTAAAAGGAAAAAAAAAAAAAAAAAAAAAAAGGCAAGCCACCTAACTAAACACAAAGTTTTACTTGTCTTCTCACTCCTCTCCCCATTCCCAAAGCTCAAGAATTTAAGCACGAGTGACTTTTGGAAAACAACTAATTCCGTGAATCTTCTTGGGCTTGAATCTCGTCTTTTCCTTCACATTGCAAAATGACAACTCATGTACAAAATTTTTGAAACATCAAAAGTTAGCAAAGGTCTTTGATGAGCCTGAGGACAGGCAACAGTAAGACGACTCCACACATTTCTCAATTTAATTTTCTGTTCTTTCTGCTTCTAATGAGAAAAGATCCCTTCTCCGGCTTGACAGGTCTGTCAACTTTGAACTGATCCGTGTGCGACTTCGCAGCGTGTCCGCTTGATCTTTCACACTAAGCAGCTTCCCGGGCACCCACTGCTCGGGTGAGAAAGAGGAGTTGGAGATGCGCTGAACCTCTTTAAGCAAACAGCACTAAAAACATGCTCTTTAATATTTTGATTTTATAATTCGAAGAACTATCTCCTGTCACCACTTGTTCTTGCATGAGTTATTCCCTTCCTAAATCTAATTCTGCTGATCTGCCACAGGGAACAGCCCTCCCACCCTTCCCCCACGAAAGCCCATAAACTCCATGGAAAAAGTCACGTGTTCAACATTTTAATATGGACATGGGAGCGAAGGCTTAAATTTGAAGGTAACTTGCTGTTCCTCTCCACCAAAGGCTCTGCGGTCAGTGTCACTGCACGACCAGCTGAACAAACTAATGACACATTTTAGGGCAAAAAATAGAGAGAGAAAGGAAAAAAAAGAAAAAGAAAATGTTCCTTGTGGAACATACCCCCTAAGCAGTTGGATCATCTTAATCTTCAAGCTTCTGTAATACAACTGTTGGAAGGCTCTAAGTTTGCGCACAATAAAGTGCTTTATTCAGGGAACCATATGACTCCATCAGTCATTCGAGCACATGTTTGGCACAGATTGAAAGTGAAAAGCATAGCTAAGTCAAATATTTCAAAACTGAACTTGTCTTTCTAACACACATGGTTTATATATTGGTGTAATATCTATATAACTTTTCAGTTCTCATATACGGTAATGTCATGGCTGGAGTACAAAATGATGTCTGCTGCACTAGGCAGCATCGCGCTTCTTGGGAGTTAACGCATGCCAAAAAGCCATTTACTAGAAAATTAAAAGGGAACTATCACACTTGACAGGTCCTCAAGAAAACTGTAAAAATGGCTTTTTGTTCGTTCTCATTCTCGAACATCTATGTCTCAAATCAGGATGCGACCCCATTCCTCGCTAGAGAGCTGCGCTGTCACGAATGCAGGACAGCCAGTTCCTTCCTCATCGTGCACCCGAGATAGGTCCCCTCTGTTTGCAGATGAAATATTGCTCATCATCCAGAGTTACTCCTGCTGATGCAAATGCGATTAAAGCAATCTTGGGAGAGCGCAGTGTGATTAAAGCAGAAGTAATGCGAGAAGGATTTGGGCTCTCGTTATACAAAATACATATTGAAATGCACTCAAGGAAAGAAGCCAGTATATCTCAATATCCTCCCTGTTCTCCAGAACAAAATGTGACAAGTGGAGTTTTGAGAACAACATTTGCCATTGACTGCAGGAGGGGGCAGGGAGACTGCAGAACGTTTCAAAACCAAGCTTTATTACCGGGTATAGAATATATGCATACCCTATATTTGGGAAACAGCTGTCCAGCCTCATTTGAGATGTTTTTATGTTTAACTGAGGAATTACTATTCAGGACCAGCCCAAAGACAGTGTTGTCTTTTTTTCCTAGAAGAGAACGTTTCAAAATACAAGAGAAATGAAGTAGCGAAGCACTGAGTCAGAGGGCATTTTGGCACACCAGGTGACGGGCATGTATCTAGACGTTCCTCCCGCGGAAGAGCTCAGCCCTTGGGGTTCACAGAAAAGGGCAAACCCAAAGCAGCTATGAAAAGTAAGTGACATAACAGCTTAGGAGAACTTCTGTCCTCTTGCTGCAAATCCTGTTTTAAGTTTGCTTCTTTTCCAAATCCCGATGCACACCATATAAATTGGCCCAGTCGTTCTTTCTCATGAAAACGAGTAGGACAGGACTAATAATAAACAGGTGAAAAATAGCAAGGGTTGCCTTTTCCCACAGGTATTTCCAGGATGCCATAGTGAAGGATGGCCTATCTTAACATCAACCCAGCATAGGCACTACTGGGGCACACCTGCTTCGTACTAAACTTCCTTCCCCAAAAAAACCCAGTCCAGAGATTCTCATTTTGATTATAATCTCAGCCCTGCACCCTTCAGCATCAGCGAGGCAACACCAAAAAACCCCACTTATTTGAGTAGAGAAATAATAACCTGTGCTTTACAAGCCCAGACACAACTAATCCACAGAGCCGCAACGTCAAAGAAAAGAGTACTGAACGTATTCACTTTTCAGCGATGAGTCCACATAATTACGTGGAAATCCAGACCCGTCATTCCTCTCCAGCTCCTCCCCTCCGAACCCTCAAGAAAGGCCGCTTTCCACTGAATAAAGTTCAAAATTGCTCCCCGAAATACAATTTCCTCTCGGTCTTTTAAAAGGTACAGTACAATCCTTTTCTCCCATGGTTTACTGGCCTCCCCCACTGAGTACAAGGAATCCTTAGCATAACTGTATTGTACCCTTCCCATATACAATCATCGGTATAAAACCCGCCAGAGTGGGAGTTTGAGTTGGGCTCATCCCATGCGCACAAATCATTCATTCAGACGTTCTCTGGGAAATCACACGGAAAACACAGAAAATCCAGCTGAAGCAAATTTCAGGATTAATTTAGGTAAACGTGCACGGGAAACGATTTGTAGTTCTTTCCCAAGCCCAGCAAACGAGCTACTGGGCTGGGGAATTAATAGCCATTATGCGCTGTTGTTTGTGCGGGGAATACCTGCTACTCGCGTTACACAACAACAGCAAAAGAAAGATTAACTCCACCTGTACTAACATAAGCGGTCACCGAAGTCTGTCTTCCTATTTTTGGAATCATGAAAGAACAGAAAACTTAGCGTTACTTAATGTTCTTGAAGCCACCTTTCCTGCTCGGGTTTACGTGTGCCACCTTAGAACAAATGTCACCATGAGCACTGGATCAGTCTATAACTCCCGACTTTCACAGGCTTCTTCAGGAGATGAGCTAGAGAAGTAATAAACATTTATTTTTGTTGTTTCCTCGCGGCAGGGAGAACACCCCAGATATCTTCCCAGGTCACTGGCACAGCTTTGCTCATCTAACCTACGCACCCTGCGAGGCTGCCGAGCAGATTTTAAACGAACAGCACAAAACATCAACAGCGGGTTGTAGAAAGGGGCCAGATCTGTGGAGGTGAGATGGTTTATCCCAACGGAGGATCAGACCCAAACCCAAGGAACACACATGACATAAAAATAAGACAGGCTCCTTCTTTCTGAAGTGTGAAGATTTCTTCTGCCATGACCCTGCGCTTTCCCCTTCAGTGGGGAGCGTTTTCCTCACTTAAGAGGCAATAGATGAAGAAATAAATGATATTTCACTTGGAATGTTTACTTCATGCTGTAAAATCTTCTCCAAAAAGCAAAAGTGTTTTTTTAACCTGGGTACAGTTTTATGACCTCCAATTCAAAAAGGGACGTGGATCAGAAGTGGATGCCGCATCCTGCCCTAGAAGCTGCAGAGGCCACACTTTATTCTCAGCTATAGCTCTGTCAGCGCAGTCCTCTCAATGGCAGGAAAAGGACTGCAATATAGGCTTAAATAATCTGGGCTGACTCGTTCTCCTCCTCATCTTCTAATTGTCGAAGTCACAGAGGATCTTCAGCAGTGGTACCATCACTGCACGCAGACAGCGCTGCTGGATAAAGACGTAGGTGAAGCTCAGCTCCACGCATGGTCAGGCCCATACGCTCACACTATTAAATGCAGCCTTATGACAAAGTCCAGACTTTAATTCATTTCTTTTTTATACATGACTATATCAAAACAAAATCCCATAAACACTTGGATTCAGTGAAGTTCATATCCTAATATTCAAAGGTAAGCAGTAATTCCTGAGGTTTATTTCTCTTACTCAATCGGCTATATTCAGAATTAGAAAATATTAACTAGAAGCGAGAAAACAACAAACTTTCACCACTGTAGAAGAAGTTTTTCCACTTAGTGCATCTGACATATACCATTAGACTAAATTTATGGGGACTGACACAGTTCCTCTTAACAAATATCTCAGAATAAACTAGTTAAAGAGTCTTTTCTGCCAAATTCTGCATCCAGCATTTTATGCTTTGCTGTGTATTATCCAGCATGGTTAACGGGCCATGAAACATTTCACTTCTTGCCTTATTAGATTATATATTTTGGACAAGAAAGAATGTGTTCATCGAATCAATGGTTACATCCTGTTGACCTTGCGAATGGACACCCCCCCGCCCCCAAGCTAACCAAATATTTCTCATCCGAGCTCCAAGTCACGGCAAGCAGCAACCTCATTTATACAGGGTGTAAAAAATTAATGGAACAACGTGAAGTGATTTAACAGAGGAGTCAGCATTTCTGATTAGATGACCCAGTTGATCAAGTCACTTTCTGAAGCACGGATGCCAACATCACACTCGACTTCAACACAGTCTCAAACTTCTACGTGATGCTAAAAAGAAATTGGTCGACATCCCGGAGCAGGGGTCTCCTAAGAAACAATACCTTTTCTCAGTCAGCGCGATCCTTTTGATAAAGGGTACAAATTTAATGCAACTGAAGCACTCTGTGTTAGTGAGGAGCAAAAGGGTTTGTCCTTTTGGACTGCACTGTCCTATCAAGACTCAGCTGCAACCCTCTAACGCATTTACTCAAGCCATGGATTTTTAATTTTGTTTGTCACATATTTGCCCTGGACACTCAGCGGGGCCTACGAGAAGCATCTCCAGGTGTGATTTAGGCCTTTAGTACTATAGAATTTTGGCGATGATGTGCTTTTCTCCTAGGAGTAATCTGAAAAGCTACTTGAAATGCAAGTACAACGTGCGTGCAACACGAAGAGCGGAGTCTGAGGCCGCGTAGAGTAAAACATAAGGACTTGTAGAGGAAAAAAAGACATCAGAAAAAGGGATTAAATAAAAAAAAAACCACACAAACAAAACCCGATACGAATAGCGTGAAGGGCCTGGCAACCTACGCAGGACGGGACGCTGCGTGAGACGCAGAGCTGGGGGGAGCCCGCCGGTGTAGCAGAGCCTGGCCGCATAAACGTTAACAGTATTTCAGACCCAATTACAAACACCCTGGGAACGTCCCTCCTCGCTTTCCAACCCTCACAGCACAAGCCAGGCCCAAAGCCCACCCCAGCAGCCCCCAAACATGCAGTTCAGGTTCTCAGACAGGAGGTTTGGCAGCATCCCCCGGCAGAAGCCGGGCTGGACCCGCGGCGGCGCGGTCCCCCCGTGCCGGCCGCATCCTGCTGCCCGCCTGGCAAAGGCGGCTCGCTGCTCGCCAGCCACACGCGACGCCCGAGTGCAAAGGATGCGCATGAACGCTGATAAGACAAAGCCCAGCTGGACTCCTTGGGCAATTTGCACTGGCAACGCGAGATACGTTCGAAGCACAGGGACCGCGCGTGCTAAACCTGTCGGGGTTAGGATACGCGAGGTCTGAACAAGGCGGGGTGGAGGACCAAATAAGCCTTTAGGTGAATTCAGCCTTTTTTAGAACAGAATGTCATGATGAGTAGCACGGGTGGCAGCTGACAACCTGAGTGGAGTAACAGATAAATACAGCCCTGCTCCGCCACTCACACGGCGTCAGAGCGGGATGAAAAGCCGCCCCAAACGCAGCCTGTCCATCATTCGTTCAGGGACGCTCTTTGTGGCCGCATGGCGACCTTTCCAAAAATCTCAAGGAAAGCAAGAGATGAGAAGCCCGACAAAACACCAGCGAACAACCCGGGGGCTCCCCGGCCAGCAGGAGAGTTAACGATGCGAACATGATTTGAAGAGTGGGCATAATATCCTCAGCTGGTGTATTTTGGCATGGATCTGTGGAGCCCCACGGACAGTGACAGCTCACGCCAGGCTATCTGCGGGGGACCTGATAGGGATAATCGTCAGACAAGAAGGTGATTATACGCAGACCATAAATATCTGCCACAAATGCTGGAACAGTTTGAAAGAGGAGAGTATTTGAAAGTGAGCTCTCAAACACAGAGCGTGTTGGAGAGATCAGTTTTAAAGCGGGAGACGAGGGAAGATTTCGTCTTCTGTAATTTATTTCCATTACAGCCAATGCAGTTGCAATCAGCAACAAAAATTAAATCTGACAGAAAGTTATTTTAATTGAAGGCAAGGAATTTTCGACCGCGATTTTAGGATTTTCATTTCTCCGCTGTTCTTCCAGCTAGCACCTAATACCCAAAAGAGATTTAAGAGTTTCCACACACATGCTAATTTGGAGTTTACCTTTATCCACCGTCTGCCCTGCAGATACAGGAAGGCCTTGACTCTGCAAAAGGCTTACACAGATACAGGCTTTAAGGCATTTGACTAAATCTATAAGATTAGACCTCATCCTACTAGGCATTATCCTCCACCGGGACAGCAAAGCTAATTTTGCTTTGTTGAGGCCGACACTTCAGTTAGTTTTTCTTGTTGTCCAGGAGGTCCTTTCGGCAGCAACCAAGAGCGAGCAGTACTGAAAACTGGAAAAGGCGACTGTAAAACCATACGAACTGGAAAGGAAACCAAAAGTGAGCGGCAAAGCTACTTTTGACTTGCCTAGCTCATAACCTGATAATTTCTGGTTAATATTAGACTTGCCACTAGGGCAGTCCGGCGGTACGCGTGTCTCTTGCCACATTTCAAAACCGGTTTTCAAGACGTATCGTAACTTAAAATTCTGTCTCCATCACTAAGCGTGCGTTTATGTAAAAATGCGGCTGGCCTGGCAGCACCTCAGATCCCTAACGCCGGGCCCAGAGCAGGCGCCGAGGTAGAAGCCAGCAGAGGTAGAAGTTGCAAAGCTCCGGACCGCCCGGTGGAGACGCGTGCCAGCACAGCTAAGAGGACTTTTCGTCACCGGGCAGCTTCGCCGGGGCTAGAAGCACGCGGCTGCAACTTTCAGCACCTCCCTGACCAAGAAAGCAGCACATGCTCTGGCAAAGCTAAAGCTGTTCTCTGCTTCCACGGGATAAAAAAGGAATTAAAGGAGAGGATGCTCGCGGGGCGAGTTATGGCCGTGCCGCAGAAAGAAGAGGAGGAGATGTAGCAAGGCGAACCTAAAATCCAGCTGAGCTGCAAGGGTCAGCATGCACCGCTGCTGCTCGGGCTCAGACACCTAAAGGTGCGGGTGGTAAAGACGAGCGGCGGACACGAACTTTACAGAGAGCTTAATTCATCAGCGCAAACGTAACCTTAGAGCTTCCGCTTGGCTCTTAAGGGATCCCAAACCACAGGCAGCAGAATTCCCACCCCCGACTTGCCATTCCGCTCTCTCATCTGTCTGCTAGGTCTAAGTCACCTACCGTTTGCCCTCTTAGTTTATTGGGGGGACAACTACCTTGGGGTATGTTTATTTCTTCATTTCTGCCAGATGCGAACACTTGAAGCATCTTACCTCAAACTCTCCTGGGTGTGTAGTCAAGTTTACCCTCTGTCCTAGCGCACCCTCCCCTCCACCCGGAGCCCCCCCCACCCCCCACCCCCCACCCCCCCCCGCCCCGGAGGGCCCTGGGCAGCCACGGGGGGTTCCACGCTCAGAGAAGGGCTACAGGCTGCCGTGACCCAAACAACCCCCCCCACCCCCCCCCATGCAAAGGGAAGAACCGCAGGGAGCTGGGGACCCATTTCTCCTCATCTCCCTGGGAATCGCTGCAGCCTTTAACCCTGATATGCTGATTTGGTGTAAAGGCAAATGCTGAGGAAGAGAAATTAAGACCCCTCACAAAGGCAAAGCAAAGCTTCAACTCCTGTTAATTCATTAACATAAGTCCTCGCTGCTCGATTAAACGCAACGACTCGCTCTGTGTACCCTAGGAGCCCCATGTGCTGGGCTAACACCGTAAAGCATCTCTCTAGCTTTCTCTTAGCGAGTCCAGAGCCAAAATCCCAGGGAAAGTCGCTGCGCATAAATTTGGAGACAAGCAAACATTTACAAAGTTTAAAGTTACAAGGAAGAAAGGACCCGAGACAAGAGTTTGTAGTAACACGTAGGGACACACGCGCTCTTCAGCGCTGTTACATATATTTACACAAGGGGATCTCCCTTCCTCTCTCCCATAAAATATGCATTGTCAGCTGCTGCTTAATGAAGAGGACAGGGCCTGGGCCCTCCGGTGATTCCCGAATAAGCCCCAGACAAACCGTACAAAGAGACAATTCACTTTTTCTAGGCTTTTCCCCCCCCATCTGCAACGTGGAAGGCACAGAGCCAGTACTCTCAAAAAATCTCTAAAACCGAAGCCACCGATCCCTGACTTGCGCTCGCTTTGAATGAATGTAGCGACCAGTAAACTTTTACCCAGAGAGGATGCTTTTCCCATCAGGATTTGGGTTGGTTTTTTTTTTCTTTTTCTTTTTTTTTTTTTTTTTTTTCCCCAGGCAATTCTTCCCGGCTGGAAACAAGAGTCGGAACTCCGAAAATACTCTCAAATCCTGAATTCAGCCCCAACCCCTGCTGTTTGCAGGGGACCCTTAAGGGATAACTGAACCTGCAGGGCACCCCCATCACCCGGGGATCTTCTTCGACCCCCCCCGCCTCTCTCCCCCTCACCGCGTACGCGGTGAGGGGGAGAGAGGCGGGGGGGGGCGCAAAATCTGCTCCGGGAGCTTTCGCGCAGCTGGATGTGCTTTGTTAAAAGTTATTTCTGTGTTGCTTGTCCCCTTAAAAACGGAGCATAAGGTGAGGGAGTATTTCAGGAAAATTAAAAAAAAAAATAAATACAGATATATAGTTATATCAACTTACCTTGAGCTCTGGGTGATGCTAAAAAGAGCCAGCTGAGGCTCAGCAGCAGCATGGAAACGTGGGCTGGGGGGTGCGGAGGAGGGAAGCGCTGCCGCTCTGCATGGAGACGCTTTGACATCTTAGCCCAGACTGAGGGAGACAAACTTTCATCAGCTGGGGCTGGAGAGCAGCACCATAATATACAGTTACAGAGAGGAGCGAGCTGGGACTCAGGATGTGAGAGATTTCCTGCATGCAGTTAACTCCAAAACCCCTCCTGCTCCTGCTGATGAGCTGGGCTCTGCTTTCTTAGGGAGAAAAAAAAAAAAAAAAAAAAAAAAAAAAGTGTTTTTTTTTTTTTTTCTTTTTAAAGAGGTTTGGAGGTTTGGGTGTTTTTTTCTTTTTGTTTTGTTTTGAGGCTTTTTCTTTTTTTTATTTTCTTTTTTCTTTCCCATTTTTCTCTTTTCTCCTTTTTCTCTTTTCTCTTCTCCTTTTTCTTTCTTTTTAATTTTTTTTTTTTTTTTTTTTTTTTTTTTTGGCAAGGAAAACTCTGTTGACCGTTGCAATGAATGAGCAGCCCGTCCGCGCTGGCTTGCGCTCACCGCGCTCATTACCACGGAAACAAATGAGCTCCGAGGCCACCGCTCCGCCGGGTCCTAACGCCCGCCGCCGCGCAGGCAGCACCCCGCGGCTCCGGGCGGGGGGAGGGCTCTGGGGTCCCCCGGCCCCTCTCTTCCCCCCCCTCCCCCCCCATCTGCCAAGGTTTCCCCCTTTCTGCTGCACACACAGCCCTGGCTGCTTCCTCTGGAAAACCATCTGCATACGTTAGAGCTTGGAGATTATTTATTGGTTTCATAATTATTTCGGAGTTGTTTCTGGTGCCTCCAACTTATTTTATATTGTGTTTGTTTTTTTTTTTTTTTAAAAAAAAAAAAAACCAAAAAACAACAACAACAAAAAAACAGCCAACACAACCACAGAGTTGCCAGATGCATTTTTTAAAGTCTTCCTCATTCAAATGACTATTACTGACTGTCTGGGATAATAACTAAATACAGATTATCTATTCCTTAACGTACCACCAAAATACATATAACGCCCACGTGTCGCGCAGGATGCTGTAGCGCAGTAGAAAGAAAGAACCTAATCCTATAAACCCTCACAGAATTTTATTCTGTGGATTTATTTTTAATTTATTAAAATTCTTCCCAAATCTCACTCTTTGGACATGGATACTTAATTCTGCAGATTGGCCCCATGTTCCTTGTGCATGGAACAGTTGGCAAAACTGGCCTAATATGGGTCTGTGTGTCAGGAGGCACAACAGCTGTGCAATTCCACTTAAAAAAAAATTATTTTGGAACCACGGATTTGTGCCTGTTGTGGAGCAGAGGCTGGTAACTCTTCACAGGGATCCGGACTATGCCTTTCCCCAGCTCAGAGGATAAGTGAACCAGCAAGAACTCAATGGGTGCAAAATGCTGCCATTCCCAAGCCGGATCCCGGCATCGTGCTCGCTTCACGGCACTGAGTTCAAAAGTACATTTTCTCCCCTTCCCCCTCTGCCCAAAATGAGACCCATAGACCCAGTTGCTGCGTATTTTGAACTACATCTACCCCTCAAGTCTCACCTCAGCAGCACACATTTTCTTCATCGTGCCCCTTCCCAGGAAACACCTATCCTTGCGAGCAGTCGAGGATTATCCTATGTATAGCTTTAAATACCCAAAGGCTAAATTTTCCCTACTCACCCATTATCAATTACATTTTAACAGCTAAAGTCAGCAACATTTCACCCCTTAAAATATAACCTAATGAACTGTATTGACTACCTCATTAAGGACATACATGCTCCAGACAGCACATTTGTTAAAAATATTAATATTAAACCCGACGATTCCTTTGTGGAAGGCCACCATAAAAGCCAGGTAGATATTTTTATTCTTTGAAGGTATTTTCCCCATTAAAAAAAAAACAGCAGTCAAAGGGAACTAAAGACTTTTAAATAGAGTTTTGGTAATCCCACATGACTTTTCACTTAAATGGTAATATTTTTATTTTGAGTAACAATATTTGCTAACAGAGAATGCGGAGCCAATTATATCTTGGTCAGTCACTAGCATAAACGAAGTAGATGTTATCAGAAATCCTCCTCCTCCCCCAAAACTTAACCAGAAAGGAACACCTGCATTTTACCACACTAATTTTACGGTCTTGAAGTTGATAGATAAATTGATAGTTTATCACAAAAGAGTTCCAAATATTTTATTAACGGCATCCATGAAGGAACGCTACTGAACTGCAGTTACCCCGGCTCTGGAGAACAACAGTACAATTTCACAGCAGTTTCAAAACTCTTTTGTGAAAAAAGAATAGTCAAGGACAAGGAAAGTCAATCTGACGTGCCCCGGCTTCACTGCTGCGTGCATAAGGGAGGCCAAACCTCGACTTTTAATTTCTCATGTCAAACCACCTCCCACAATTAGTTTTACGAGGTTTGGTTTATCCGCTTCAGAAGAACAAGGCTGAGTTTCCCTGCAGGAAAAGAAAATTGCATCCCGGTTGGTGTGGCGGCTTCAAAGGGGGCCACAATCCCCATTCTCCAGGTTATTCCCGCAAGCGATGGATGGCTCTCCACCCATCCATCCACCCATCCACCCATCCATCCATCCTTCCTTCCTTCCTTCCTTCCCAGCTTTGTTCTTTAACACCGTCAGGGGAAGGGGTGTGTGTTGGGGGGGGGTTGTGTGGGGGTGTCTCACTGCTTCTGAGGTTTTTCTTTACCTTTGTATCTTTTGCTACTGGTTCTTTATGCCCCCCCCCTCCCCCCGCCCCCCCATTTTTGTCCTCCTCCTCTCCCTTGCTCTATGTATTTAGTTTTTCTCTGCTTCAAGCACGAGTGGCTGTTCTTTCCAAAGCCCGCGCTCCACTCTATGCTGGTTCAGGGCTGCCCTGCAATAGCAACAGCATATGAACAGCTAAATAGTCTTTTTGCTCTTTATTGAAACCTAACACACGGCTTTTTCTTCTCGATTGCCACAGACAGAGGGTGGCATGCGCTGGTAGCTTGGTTTGCTGCCTCCTCCAAGCCTCAGCCTCCGCTCTGCAGGGAAATCAAGCCGGCCGCCAGCTACAACCTCCAGGGCACGGACCCCGCTGCTGTAGCATCTCCGTACTTTGAGATGTGGGGAGGAAACATCTCCCCCTGCGGCTGCGGGTCACCTGTGGCGAGAGCAAAGACCAAAGAGCGCGACAAAGATCTCCGAGATCCTATCGGGACACCTCTTCGGGCATGTCTTTCAACTGCACGGCCCCCACTTCCCCGCCAAGCGGTTCGGAAACATCTAACCCGCCTCTGTCAGCTGGGTGCTGTGAGAGCTGGTGACGCTCACAGGGTGCTCGGGAGCGTGTCCTGCATTAATCCTCACCTCTTGTCATTCACCGAGCAGGGCTGCAGCTACGCATCCTTTCCTCTCCGGCTCTCATACCTGCCTCTGGCTCGGGTCACCGTGTCACTTGGATAGGACAAGTCGAAGTAGCTTAACTTTCAGTTTGCACTTACATATGACACTAATTTGACGTAAAGAGCACTCGTGGGTTTTAACAGTTAATGTTTGACTGTATGACAATACAGGCAGTTGGCTTGGGCCCTGGTTATCAAATTACTAATTCGTGCAGGAGCTTTAGTTCACATGGCACTGAAAAGGTCAATTCAGAAGAGAGCGATACGGAAGAGAGCAGTGTGGAATAACTTACCTGGAAACAGGCATGACACACGGGTTAGTACAGACCGGAAAGGAGGAGGATGCACTAAGGAAAACATCGACTTACACTATTTTCCTTTGGTTAAAGGAGGAGTTTTGAGAAGGAATTAGTGACTGATGGAAACAACATTAAAAAAAAAAAAAAAGGAGTGGAGAGAACATATATTAAGTCTGTAAGTCTAAAACCTCCAGACTATGATGCTGTACGCTTTCGTGACACTAGATGGAAGGCACTGTAACAAACTATACAGCACTTGAGAGATGGGTTATGGTATGCTATAGGGTATGGAGTATTAAAGAAAAGAAAAAAAAAAAAGAAAAAAAAAAGAAAAAGAGCAAAAAAGAAAAAGCAAGCTATGTCTGCTACCTTTCTCTGCTAGAGCAGGAATTGCGCCCCTGTACTGCAGCCTGAGTTAAACAAAGAGGGGATAAACCACCTCAGATAGTTCAACAATGTCAAGAAAAGAGGTTCTGGTGGGGAGAAAGCACCTCCGTTAACCTGCTCTCACATCTTCCCACATCAGCCGCCACCTCCGTTTGGATATCCAGGAAACCTCGCTGTAATCACAGCCTCGAAATCCAGAAATCCCCAGAAATCCAAACCCTTTTATTCCCATATGTGCCAAAATGCGTGGAGACTTGTCTGGGCTTAGCCACAGGGATCTACAGTTTTGGGGCCCCCAGGCTGAAGTTTTTGCTTCTTAGAGTAAACAAAACAAAACAAAAAAGCTTTTCCCTTTGAAATCTGTTCGTCCCCTAGCCAGCTGCTGAGACTTGGTGTCTCCAGTCCTCCCTCACTTCGTGAACTCGCTGCAAAACCAAGATCCAGCTGAATTGTGACTGCCTGTGGCAGATTACAGTCCCCTATAATTAACAGGCACAGATACAGCATAACGCAGCGTGACCTTTAGCCACCGAGCTTTGCTGCAGACCTCTGTCACAACGTTCAGACATAAAATAGCATGGTCCCCAGAATAGCACCCGTCAGCTCTGCACGCTGAAACGAAATACTGGCTGTAAATATTGTTTACTGCGCATACTCGAGAGGAGTTGCATTCTATAGGTTTCCGCGTCTACCAGGGCAAGTTTCCGTCCTCCGTGTCTTTAACACAGCGAGTCCGGACCAAGTCGTTCAGCCCCTGAAACGCAATGCACCGGCGGCAATCTTACCTTTCTGCTATCCATAAACACATTCCCACCTTCTCCTCCACTCCCCTTGCAGCTCCCTGCTTCGCTTACGACCTGACCTTCTTCTCTTCCTGTCCTACAGGTACCGTAAGGCAGCGTTTATCTGGCATTTCTGCCTCGAGGCGCTGAATTTGGCGGTGCAGCTGGGAGCAGGGAGCAGGGGGCAAACCAGCCGGCGCCTTGCTGCCGCCAGACCTGGCGTCTCCCCTCCGCCGGCCGCGAGGCCGTGGACCGCCTGTCGGCCCGAGCCGATGGACCCCCGTGCCCAGCTGGTGCCCCAAGAGTTTCGATAAAGCGCAGTGTAATCCCAGGGATAGGCTCCTCCTGACTTTGAGAACCAAGGGTTTACTCGGTTGCTCCCTCCTTGCACACATGCCAGGGACACGCTCGTAAAGTTGGGGTTTTGTTGGGTGGAGGCTGTTTCTTCCCGAGACGCCCCTGTGAGCTGTCTGAAGTAACGCAGCCCTTGTAAAGAACCTTGAACTGTTACAGCTGATTGACAGGACATAATACGGAATTAATTTTCGTAGAATCATAGAATAGCAGTTGGAAGGCACCTCAAGGATCATCTGGTGCAACCTTTCTTGGCACAAGCACGGTCTGGACAAGATGCCCAGCACCCTGCCCAGCTGGATCCTAAGAGCGTCCAGTGTTGGGGAATCCACCACTTCCCCGGGGAGATTATTCCCATGGCTGATTGTTCTCATTGTGAAAAATTTTCCACTTGGGTCCAATTGGAATCTCCCCAGGAGTAACTTGTACCCATTACCTCTCGTGTTTACCATCTTGTCATGGATCGCAGAACCCCAAAACCGAAATGTTTGTAGGTACCTTTTTTTTTTTTTCTTGATAGAGAAGAAACTAAACCAACCCCTGCCTTGTATGAATGATAGAGCTTTATGACATTATATTCACGTATAAGTAGAATTGACTCAGCCGTCCTGAAGTTATTTATACATATAATAAATGAGATGCAGTATTCTTAGTCTGTCTCAGGGGTAAAACATAATGTGGGGGCGCGAGCCCCTTCCATTAAGCCGCGTTTGGAGAACACTGCCTGCCAGCGTCATTTCTGCCTTGAAGAAGGATAGCAGGGCTGATGGCGAGTGGTACGCGCTCATCACATTCCTCTCCCCCTGCCTGCTCCGCCCAGTTCATCCCGCCCCTCCACTGCAACACCATTTTGGAAAAAGGCTCCTTTTCTCTGACAAAGCAGGGGAGGAAGCTCTGCCCTAATGCTGATTAAGCCCTATGTACCGCTTCACGGGGAAAGGACAGGATGACTGTTGCAGGCTGCTGTAACAGGGCCAAGGGTGAAAAAGCCAAGAGGAGCTCAAGCAAGAGCAAACAAAGAAACCCACCGCTCCAAGGATACAGGACCTTCACAACAACAACAGCAACCCCCGAAATTCTTCGGCAGTTAAAACACACAAACCCAAACCTCACACGGTCCCTAGTTACATTCTTTTCCTGTAGCATAAATCCTCGGTCATGCGAACACAGAACTTTCCACCAGCACAGCCACCACCGGCAGCTGAGCATCCCCTGGAGCATCCTCCCCACCTTGGGGCACCCTCCCTGCCGTGGGGCACCCCCGTGGCCCCCAGCACCCTGACCCAACAACCTCAGCATCCCGGGGAATGGAGGAGGGCTCAGCTGCCGGCTTCACCCCACCCCGAATTAGCCATTGACATTTTCCTCTTCCAGCCTTTCTCCAGGAAGAGGAAAAAAAACACGCAAGCTAACCTTCCTTCTGTTTGAGTAACACATGAACCAAATACTTATCTTCATAAATGATAACTAAATAAGCAATCTTCAGCATGCCTGCACAGCCCTAAACCTCCGCTTTTTGTGCCGGTGCTGCCATTTTCTCACTCAAACCTATTGCAGTAAGCGATGACCCCCGCCGTCCCTTGCAGTGCGCGGCGAGGAGCAGTGGCACACCAGCCTGGTGACTGCTTCCAGGCAGGAATTAATATTCTGCAGAATAATAATAATAATAATAATAATAATAATAATAATAATAATAATAATGATGATGATGTTGTGCTCTCTTCCCATTTGGTGCTCTGCTGTTGGTCAACCCCTGTTTACCGTGGTGAGAGTGAAATTCCCCCACGTAGCAAGAAGCACCAAGGATTTTCTGCCTGACAGCCTGCTACTCAAAAATCCTGAAAATGTCCAAACCAGGGGAATTTGGGCCTGTATTCTGGACGTCCTATACCCTCCCTCTGAGGACCTGAGTAGCTCCTTATTTTTCAGACCACCTGAAAAGATCCTTATTTTCCCGTGGTGGAAGAAACATAATTTTAAACTTTCCTGCTAATTTCAGTACTCAGTTCTGCCAAGTGACGACTCTCCAGCAGGATTCTTATATCAGACAGGACAGTCCTGAGAGCATGGCAGGAAGGTTTCCTATGCTAAAAACCCTTTAAATACAACAAATAACCCAGTGAATATGTTTTTCTGACTTCAGACCAGGCATTGAGAATAAGTGCTTTGATCTGTTGCTACCAATTTCACTGTCTCCCTGAAAACAAAAGAAAGAAAAAAACCCACAAATTTTTACATGTCTCACAAGAGGACTGTATTCAACTCAGACTACAAATTATGAAGTCATATATTTTTAACATTCCTGTCTAGCTCTCTGCGAACCACAAAACAATGCAACATCCATCATCATAAATGCTGGGACAGTAAATTAGGAGGACACCATATTTTGGGGTGTTTTTAAAGAAAAATAAATATTCCTAATGGGAAAATTGAAAGAAAGCATAAACAGTACTGTGGTATACATCATGGGAGAGTGAAATCAATCAGGTCTTATTCATGAAAGGAAGAGTGAAACAGAGCCTCTTTTATTATAGGCGTTTTCCGATTGTTAGATTCTGTTGCAAAACTTTCATTTGCATTGGGTCACAAACACAGCAAGTGAAACCTCTCAAAACTAAACCAAACAGAAGTAAAATGTTGGTTTTGTAACATCAGCTAATGGTATTAGATAGAACAGTCAGCCCATAATTATATATCTTTCATGTAGTTTAACTTATGCCATTACATAATTAAATTTAGACCAATGAGCCCTCAAAGTTGTATTCTTACATAGTAACAAACACAAAAATTATATATGGGCTCCCAGTAGCATTACAAATTAAGTGTATATTTGGCGACACTTTACAGTAAGTGGGTATTCATTACTAATTCCTCTGGTATTCATTGTAACAACATTAGTCACGAAGAACTAATGTGGGCATAATATTTGAGCAGTGGTTTATTTCGCTATAAATTGGCAGTGTAGAATACAGCGGTAATTCCCTTTCCCTGCCATCGCTGCAATAGCGTTGAAGACCCACACCGTTGTCATTGGGGGATTATTCAAAATACTCTGCGTTATTGCCGTTGAGGGCAATGCGTCCAGCAGCCCTGACCGGGCAGTCCTCCGGCGGCCGCGCCGTGCATCCAGCCTGTTATTTACCCGTGGAGAAGAGCGTTGTCCTTTCCTCATCATTTCTGCCCCAAATCATGGCACACGTCCGTCTCCAGCCTCTTTCCCTGCCGCCTTCTGCGGTGACACAATTTCGGAGGACAACCCAGTTACAAAAAATGACTTCTGCCCTGAATATGTTTGGGTTTTTTTTTAAACTCCCTGGCCACGGTTATATATTACAATTCATTAAAATGATTGCCGAGGGACCTTTCTCTCAGACACCATTATCAGGTAATCTTCTGATAAGTCCAAGTTCAGACCAGACGCCGTTCCCATGGCCACCCCTTGGTCACAATCTTTATTAACTTTCCCCACATCACCCCAGAAGGGGATACAAAGCGCTCGCCAACTTCAGGGAACAAAAAGTTCTATAAAAGCACAGAAATGTGAAATAAAAATGGAAGTCTTCCCATTCTTCAAGCACAGCTTCAAGAGCTGCAAGCGCACATCAAACGCTGTATTAACAGATGGTCTGAGCGAGAAGATGAAGCTAAAATGGTTTCCAGTAAGGGTCTTTGCCATTTTCTACTGGTAATTTCTGAAGCCAGATGCAGACCTGCAGTAATTCCAGAACCACGGAGCAGCCTACAGGGAATAAGTGTTTGCATAAGGATCTTCCTATGATTATATATTAACTAAAGTCTAGTCACTGTCAGATACTGTAGAAGGTAAAAGTATTTAAAACATGAAATCTAAAAATACATCATTGTGACCAGTTTCCCAAAAAAAACCCTCAACAAATTTCTGCAATAGGGGCTCTTTTACATATTCCTATCTGTGCAACACAAACCTCGAACAGTTCATTGCACTTTTCCAATTTACTAGTTTTATATAATTGTGTGTACCATGAGCACATTTGTGGGGTTTCTTCTCTTTTTTTTTTTTTTTTATTTTTTTTTAATCACTCTGCAGCTGGTAGGGAGATGATACACCTCATTTTCTTATTCTGTGGGTCATCTAAAACGGATATTAAGTAATTCTGTCTCCTACAGCTCTGGTGCGGAGCCAAGGAGAATTAGGAAAAGTAAGATGCTGGACATAAAAAAAGAGGATGCTTTTTATTTTCAACATAGAAATGCGTTTTCCCATGACGTGTTCCTTTCAACAGTTTTGTCATAGCTAAACAGATATTGCAAGACAGAAAAAAAATCATAACACCTCCCAAAACACCTCCAGGTAGTTCAACTGGGAGAGAAGTTTCACTTCCAGAGCCCGGCACACTACTACGCGGCTGTCAATGGGCAGACTTAGCACCACTCAACGAGCAACACAGGCTCCTCTCTCCAAATACGGATTTGGGGCAAGGATTTTCACGATTGCAGTATTAGTAGATGCATATTTAAATCAAAGCTTAATAAATATTTTCATACATACATTGAGCTTCTCTACCTACACTATTTTTGAAAGACTTTCAGTATCTTCTTTTATCTGAATCGGGTTTTATGCTCAGGTGTCCCTGCGTCTTAGTTTGTGCCTCTGCTTTCTAATCGCCTTTTACTCAGAAGCCTGCAGATTGGGAATGGTCTCAGCTGGGGTTGGGATCTCTCAACCCCCCGTTGCCTGCTGCTGACCTGTGTCCAGGACGGCGGGGGAGCACGGTGAGGGCATCTCACAGGCATCCAGGCGGCCGTCACCCTGCGCAGCAAGAAGCACACTGAGTAATAAACTACACAGGCTTAAGTCATAGCGCTTGATGAAATATGACCCTGTGGGACAACCCCGTGGACTGACCTACTCCGTCAGGGAACAAGTGGCCAGCCAATGCTCCTGGAAAGATAATTACCCACCCATTAAAGCACACAGGCATTTTTGTCCCTGGAGTCAAAGGGGCAAACGTCTCTATGGATGAGGCGAGCTGGGGTATTTTTAGCCGTGGAGCTCTTGCTGCGATGGCTGTGTTGGGGAATGGTTTCCTCTGGAGAGAGCTGCCAGAAACTTTATCCCTGCTTTTCTGTGTTGTTTTCCTTGTAAATCAGCTCTCTCACAGAAAACATTACACTAACGTGACCGATCCCAGATACTCAACAACAAAACTCCTAAAAAGTCTTACCCAGACAGTCTCCTCATCTATCTGACCAGCTGAGTAAACTCGAAGAAGTAACTAATGACTTGCATACACATACACAGGAAAATATTTGGGTTTAAAATAAATCCCCCGAATACCGTAACCCTCAGTATTTTACGTTGCAATGACTTTCAACCCTTAATGAGGTATTTCTGTCAGCTGAAATTAATGATGCCAGCAAGCAAACGAACACCACGTCTTGCACACCTAAACCACTCCGTTCCCCATGTGGGCTCCATTTCGAATAATGCAAAATGTCGACCTTACCGAGAGGCTTTCTTTCTGTTTCGCAAGGAGAACGCCGGGTCGGTGGGTTGGCAAGCCTACGCAGGCTCTGTGCCTCAACGCCCCCAAACCATCTCAACATCTCACCCCAACCAAAGTTCTTTATCAAATGCTACTCTGCGGGCGCGTACAAATCAGCAGCGTGAAAAGAGATGGCCCAGTGGGGGAGACGGGGAACAAATGGCAGTGCCTGTTACCAGAGATGTCAGTCCTCGTAGAGATTCACCAGCAGGGAAATGTGTCCCTCCTGAAGACACGGGGCATGGGTCGACAGCCGGAGAACCTGAACTCAAACAGCATCCAACAAGAAGGAAAATTCCAGTATTTGACAAGTGTGGGTGATCTCCAGTTTAGGCTGGTGAGTTTTCTGCGTCGAGTAGTATCCCATGGCAAACGTACTCTACTTTGAAACGCCTGCAAGTCCAAAGTGAAATTATGCCATTTTTTTTCCTAACTCTAAATTTCATTAAGTTGATGCCTGCTTGTATAGAGCTAAGCCTGCAAGGCTCAGGTTTTTCTGAAGTAACATTTTCCTGTACAGTCTATTTTCTATTACAATGACTGGATTGTGGAGCAGAAATGAATGTCAGAATTGTTTGCTGGATACATTACCAGATACCTTCTTTTCTGAGTCCCAGAAAGAGAAATTACTTTTGCAACAGAGATAATTTTTGGTTTTCTGAAGCAAAGGTTTCATATCATATCAAACATTCCCAGACAGTGATTTGCATTATGCATTTTGTCACCAGGTATACTCCCAGAGTTACTTATACCAGAGAATTTCCACCTCAAATTGCCACATATTTGTCCTGCAGATTTTGAAAATTACATTTAGATGAAATAAAAACATTTGGAAATAAGCCTCTACAAACCCAGAAGATTTTGTGGATAGGGCACTGGCTTTAAGTCTGTGAGAAGGTGGAGCTACTCGTGAGCCTGGGGAGGTGAGGACGCAGCAGGCTGGTGTGGTTACCTGTCTCCAAGGATGGCCAGCAGAAACGAGAGGAGACCGGGTCAGTTGCGAAGTGTCGTGCCCTGGTCAGCATGCTGATGGGGGTGCCAAGGGAGAGAAACCAGGCCGAGCCACGTCACACCAGTCCTGCGCCCTTCATCCCAGTTGCTCACGTGGGTCATTTCCTCCCAAGGACGCGGGTGCCACGATTTCTAAGGAGGATCAGCTCCTCTGTTTGATATTCCCAGCCAGACAGTGAGAAGCGTGTCAAATATGCGTATATATTTACATCCATTTACACATGCATACAAAATTGTATGGGCACGGAGGAGGGATATGACAGTTAGATTAAGCCATATCCCTTTAGTTCCTGGGCATCCTGCAGGACAAACGTCTGGTTTCCACGTAAAATACTCTTTCCACGTAAAACACTCTTTCACTCCCAACGAGGAAGACTCTGGCTCTTTCACTCTGCCAGAGAAGAAGTGGGAAAAGGTTTGAGGCTCTCTTCTCCCAGTGGCACTAGGTGTCAGTCCCATACCAGGGGACATCCCTGACCCAGGCTGTGAGTATCTGCATGCGTGCTCCTCTGCAGTCCATCCAGATCCCTATGGATATCAAATACCAAATGTCTTGTCTTCATACCAAAATGTCTTGCTGTGGTTCAAGGGTAAGACTACAAGCGGGCTTAAATGTATACAGCGAAGCAGGATTAAATGTATACAGTATTCCTCCATGGATCTGTGCAGGAAATAATTCTCCTGAAGGGTGCAAACTTGATGAACCAAAGCTGCATTTCTCTGAAGACAAGAAACTAGAGATTATGGGACCAAGGGGTTGGTTCTTTGCTAGGATCGATGCTAGGTAGAACCAATGCTGGGTTCCTACTGAAATAAAAGGGGATTTTGGCACTGACTTCTATAGGAAATGTCTCTAGTTGTTGCAGTGAGCTATAACTGGACGAAAACTTGAAAGATAATCCTTCAGATTCGGTCTAGCAGACCGTGTGTGTGTGTGTGTGTTTATGGCTATAATTCATCACTCTGTGGTGGAGACCCACAAGTCCACCAGAGAGAGAGAGGCCCTCCTGTTTGAGGCAGGCCACGTGTTTTTCCTGGAGAGCAGTAAGAGGGATCAATAAACCCACAGGGGAGCAGATCGACCACGCAGCTGAGCTGCGAAGCCTGGAGGATGCTCCTTCTTGCAGTCCCTTTTACAAGTTCTGCTTGGAACTACGCGTGGTCCAGCCCTGACTTCTGTTCCCAGTACAGCACTACTTGCTTGGTTAAAAAGGCTGTTTTTGGGGAAGAACCTTGGCAGTTTCTTCCTCACAGCCAGCATTACCTTACCTCGCATGCCCTCTTGAAATGCATTGAACTAATTGATGCATTTTTAAAAATACCTATTCTGGAATGCAATATATTTGTTCAATAAATCTCTATCTTCTCTGCGAGCAAAAATTAACGTCATTAATCCCGCTTTACAAATCGGGAAGCCGAAACACCCAGAGGCAAAGTAATCTAACAGAGACCGCCAGAGCACAAAATACAGCTCAGTTCCCTGTGTCCAGCACAGGTCACGCAGCTGGAGGCTATCTCGGTGGCCACAGCCCAGCTCACAAACATCCCTCTTCCAAAAATGCTGACCTTACGTCTCAGGCTAGATTAGAAAAATAAAGCATATTTATCAAAGGACAAATTCCAGCCTCGTTCAAACACACTCAATTGAGTGTTCGTGCAACAGAGGTTAACGCTTGCAATGATTTTTAGGGGCAATATTTTTTTACCGTAGGATTTGTGGCACACAAAAGCATGACTTCTCAAGCAGTTTCAATAATTGTGTTATATTTAACAGCACCAAATAAAAACATAGCAGTTGGATCAATATTATATTCATATTTTATTCCATAAATAAACTCCATTGGTTTGTAAGCTGGTTGTTTTTACTTCCAAAATGTACAAATAAAGATTTAAATATTTTTGGAGGAAACATCACAGATGGTTTTAGTTCTGCAGTTCTGATGCGAACATACTTCTTGGCACCACTTCTTAATATGCCATTTCTATAATTTCTATAAATACTTAATGCTCACAGAAGTGGAGTAAAATATATATTACAATGAAAAACACGAACAAAATAGTGATATAATCAAATTTTTAAATATTGCTCTTTAACAGGTAAGCTTGCTATGTAGATTCACTATATAAACAGGAATAGAGCTTGTCAGAGATCTGAAATATTGGTCCCTTTTGGTATGTTAAGTATTAATGTGAAACTGCTGCTGCTATCATTATGCGGTAATGCTATTTCAGCTAGTTTCTAAACATAACAAATAATAATATTCATTTTTCTTTACTTCAAGGATTTAACTCACAGGAAATCAATTAATAGAATACTTCAGAGAAATAAGTTTTCCAGATCTTGTAAACCCAGTTCTATTGCTACAGAGATGGACACTTTTTAAGAGATTATGATAAATAATACCACTGTGATTCAGTATTTGCATTAAAAATTCTTAAAATTATTCCCTCTGGGTAAACTGACGAAAAGGTGATGCTCTGAAACAGCTGTGTTCCCTATTAGACTGTTTTTGATTACTTGAAAGCTGCCTTAAAATTTCAATTGAAATATAAATGATCTTTATATAAGAACCAAAGATAAGAAAAATACCTCCAAGTAATTGAGTTAGTGAATTTTATGGCTTATAGAGCAGTCAGAGGCATTCAAGATCCAATTAGGATGATGGGCAAGAGAATCCTTTGTCACTCTGTGTTTCTTTGAAGGAGCTGGTCCAGTAATTGCTGAAAAAGAAAAAAATTGCTGAAAAGAAAAAACCAAAGCAAAAGAGCTTGAAGATACTGTTAAAATACATGAGGTGGGTATAACAGCGGAAATCTTCAGTGACACTGCAGGTGAGAAGGTATTGGCATTCTCCGACTTCAAACCTACTGGCTCCATTGCTCAAAAAAAATAAAATAAAATAAAAAAAGGGTTTGCCCAGCACAGGCAGGTGCTGCCTCTATGGACCCCGGTGACGGGTAAAGAAGGGTTACAAAATGATATTCGGCGTTCACAGTAAATCCTCACCTTTTTAAAGATCTCAACACGCAGCCTGTTACTCTGGATGATGATCCGTTTCTGTTTTTCTTCTTGTTTCTTTTTTACTTCCGGCAAATTGTCATAAATCCTGGAATGAATTTAGAACGTTAACTTCACACGTCATCCCTGGGACTCGCAAATAATTTGGTTTTCCTACAGGAAATGTTTGCCTTTAGTACAATACTTGTCACTAATGGGCATCTCTAAGTACTTGAATTATATTTATGGCAGGAGAATTATAAATTATTAACAATGATGTTTGTATACAAAAGCTGACTTGTTGAAAAACACTTCTAATTTTGGACTAAAAAGTAAAGAAAGAGACAAGATCAGGTTTTCTCAATGCAGCAGTGTAATTTTGGAGTAACTTCTAATGAGCTCAGTGGAGTTGGTTTCAATTTATAGCAACATAATTCAACCCAGAATCTGGCCTGTAGACTTTTTTTTTTTAAATATATTTATGTCACAAAATTAATATCAAGCAATTATTTTCAAGTATTTTTCTAAAATATAAGAAAACCATCATTATAAGACTGTAGGCTGTTGACGTTTTTTCACTGTCATTAGGAACTCTTTTTACCAAGGAGAACATAATCTGTCCATTTTGAAGATAACATGAGTTGCCCTCAAAAAGATGACTCCTGGCCCGATCTTTTTCCATCAAGATCAATGATAAAATTCCCAGGGGTCTGAAAAGAAAGCTGGACCTTCCTTTGCAGCAGTCACAGGACACTGTGCATGCAGGCAATGCCTGTTAGTTCTGATTTTTCCTCCTTCTATTTTTCAATACTGAGTTCTCGGAGCAGCCTAGTTTGGCTTCTGCTTGGCCAGGAGGTTGTGTTTTGGGGAAGGGAAACGGGACACATCTGGAGCACTCTTAAAAAGGGGGTGAATTCTGCACAGTAGCCGTTTGCAGCTTTCCTTGCTGTAAACGACAGCGTGAAGTGCAGTGCGTTTAAAGGTCAGAATCCACATTTCTAACAGTTTGCTGCAATTCCCACGCTGCGTGCCATAACCAGAATGATAAAAACCCCAAAGTGACTGTACTGTTCGCATTTTCGAAGGTCCAGCGTGAGGTGCCTCTCAGGGACTTTGTTTTCACACCGTGGTACCCCGTGCGTTCTGAATCCCCTAGAAAAAGGATGCTGAAAGGGCAGAGCTGCCCCAAACATATCAAATTGATACAGCGGAAGAAAAAAACGAGCATTGCACAGAAGCGCGGCAAGCAGCGTGACGGACCAACCCTCCAGCGTACGAAGATGATGTAGAAATACACTGCCTTAGGCGCGAGATGGCAGTGACTCGCAGTGACCTCTAAGGCGAAGCGATTTGTACCTTTTCGATCTCATGTGCATCTCCTTCTCTGGAATGAATCTTTCCTTTGGTTTGAAGAGGTTATCTAGAAGAGGCAAAATAAAGTTAATATTGGAGGAATCTGCGTTTACTGAAATTTTAGTTGTCACGTTCCATGTATTCATGATACGATAGTTCTGATTAAAATTTTGACGACTTAAGGCCAAATCCAAATTTCCGTAGGTCAATGTAAAGTCATTTAACAACATCACCTGGAGCCAAATTGGTTCCCAAAACTGCCCTGAAGAAAGGGAAGGATGGAGAAGACCCACAGCAACCAGCTTCACTCCAGAGTTCATTGATTTTAAATGCGTATGACTTTTGTCATTGCCACATGCAGCTGTGTATACCCTTTATTCAGACCAAGAACCAGTGAAGATCACCGCTTTAGCAAGCGACCTGTTTTCCCCATATGAAGGCAATTCCACCAGGGCACACTGGCTGCATCCTCAGCCGATGCGTGTTGGGAACCCGGCCTGGTACGATCATTTCTGATTCAATTTACACCTGTTTTGCAGGGCTGTGAATAATTATGTTGCGCATTAGGAGGAGCAAAATTGTATTACTCTTTCCTGATCAAATATGAAGATATCTGCGATGATTCCAATCAGCATTTCCCCGGGTACGGGAAAATAATTACCAGTCTTAGCAGTCGATGAGTCTTAGGAATAGGTAATTTTAACACCTTCCTTGCAAAAATGGGTTCTGAATGGGAAGGGATGGGGTTCGTACAAGGTGGGAAGCCAGTAAATATGTAATCAGAACTGGTTCTTGATGAAGGAGACTGTATCTAACCACGTTTATCAGGGAGAGGAGGCAGAAGAGGACTGCTGCCTGCACAGCTACGTTATTTAGACTTACACCAGGACGATGAAAGAAAAAGTGGGGAGATGGGGCAGGGTCCCCCCTCCGTACAGCAGGACCATCCAGAGGGGTGGAAGGACCATCCCTGCGGAGCACGAGCTGCCGCCCTGGTGCAGGCAGGCGACGGGGATAGCTGCAACTTGAGCTTCTCCGTTCAGGTGTAGGAAAGAAATGGTGTTACGTTGCGGTCTGTGAACACAAGGACGACCAGAGCATTGCCTGCGCCCAGCCGGGTCCAGGCGGTTTCCCCGGGGCACTGAGGACGGGGGTATGATGCGCTGTGTAGTCACAGTAATCAGAACATCAAAGGCATTTGCCAGTATCTTTGCAGAACATACGTATAAGATAAATATACGTGCAAACTTTTTAGCCCTTCCATTTTCCAAGGGAGTTTCGAAGACATAATATATATCACAGCAGGCACCACGTTGGCCTCTTTCTGCCATCTCGCCAAAGAGACGAAACACAATAATCAAGGCAAAGAAGTAAATACAGAGAATAATTTGTTCCAGAACTGCCCTGAGCAGACACAGCGACCGCTACCCAAAAAAGACCCCTTCCCCACCAGTTTTTCTCCCCTGCTGTTTAAGACACCAAACGTGTCAGGGATATTTACAGGAGATGTCTTAGCAGCCAAAGAGCCCCGAGCATCTTACGGGGCTACACCCAGGGGCAAAGTCATCCTCAGATTACCGTGTTTCTCCGGAAAACACTACACGTCCTTCAAGATCACTGTTGTATCTCAATGTAAAAATAAAAAGCAGCTTTGCAGCAGTTCCTTTTCTGAACTGGTACGGTTTTCAAAACACTAATTGAGAAAGGAGGGGAGGCTGCGAAGCCTCCACTGCCTGAGGACTAACTTTTCTCCACTCAGCGGTTGTCTAACACTTAATCATGCTTATTAAATCTTCAGTACACACAAGCTACATGCTCAATTTGCTAGGAAAATACTATTTGCTTTTTATTTATTAGTTTTTTTATGTTCATATAGGTGTTCATTAACTTAAAAGGAATAAACACTTGGATGTTATTGCTGTCCGAATAATCCTGAAACTTAAGGGAGAGGGTTGCCTGTGACCTGGATGGTCCCGACAAAGGGCATCATCGATTTTCCAGGACCAGTGTGGATCCCAGCACACCTCAGAGCAGCCTCAGCATAGTCCCTTGCTGCTGGAGGTTGCACACCTCATTCTGACAGCTCAGGATTGCAGGATCCATCCCTTCCCGCAAGGCATGTCCTCTAAACCGGAGAATGGCACGGGATCCGTCTGAAACCGTGTAAAGCCATCACCATGAGTTCTCTGCAGCGCTCAAACAAAACCAGGAGGCGTTTCATGGTGCGCAGCAAATTCAGGCATTGTTTTTGGCTGTGTGGTAATGTGGTCCTCAGTAGGAGATCCCTGGTGTGACAAACAGTTCCTTGCGTGTTCCCACGTTCTCGGGCACAGAAGAGCAGCTGAGGGCACTGGGAATAACCCCCCAGAAACCCGCACTACTCACGCTGAGCCCTTCTCCTGCAGTAGGTCAAGGCGGACCTCTCCCAAGATGGGAGGGCTACCAGCCGGCATAACTGGCCAGCACTGGGTCTGGGGTTTATAGGGTTTCCTATGCACTGCGAGTGATATCTGCTCAAATTTATGAATTTTTATTCCAGGAGTCCTCAGACGTAGGATTTCTGGAACAAAACTCATTGTTTTAGGGACACTTCCCCCCCCACTTTTTCCTAAATAAAAGCTGTTGACACACTAACATTTCCAGACCTCTGCGCGTAACCACCAGAGCATGCGAGGGATGAAAACCCAGCCGGGGATCCTGCGACCTGTCTCATAAACAGCGTGACAAGCTAATCTATATTTTTCCTACAAGACACTAAGAGAGAGGCTGGCCTCTGTTCGAGTGCTGGGAAACGCGTCAGAGGCCGAGAGCTGTGCAGGTGCAGGACCATACAGCTGTTCCTCCAGAATAATCCTCTCCTGATGGTCTTGAAGGGCATCAGACCCATCACTGCCCGGGATTCTGCCTGGAACTATGTATGTGGCTGTCCCGGTGGCTTTGACAGGAAGGATTAAAAAGAGGCTCTGGGGAAAATCCTCCAAGAAAAAAATAAATCTACCTTGGTTATAAAAATACTCTTTGTGAAGCAGCTTGGAGAGTCAAAAGGTTTACAGGGGTAAACATTCATGTGGTATCTCTCAGCTCACTCTCAGGTCACTACGTATAAGAAAAAGAAAAATCACATGCGAGCATCAAGCAGAAATAAGGCTAATCCTTGATGGATTTTAGGATTAGAATTCAAAAATTAACTGAAAAAAATTAATAAAATGTGGTGTAAATGAGAAAATCATATGTGCATTTAAATATTTGCTAATGTTCAGTACCAAGAAGAAAGCATATTTCAAAGTGGAGGAGCAGTGCACATTCAGAGCTATAATAACCTGCCAAATACATCATGAAAACCTGAATTAGCACTCTTTCCTACCAAGCGAAGATCAAAGCGGAGCATAAGGCGGATGATTCCCCAGGTTGATAGTCTTCTAAATTGCATTTTATCCAAGTTCCTTATCAAATTTCATAGCCTTGTATTACTTTTGGAGAAAACTATTCTGAAGGATAGAAAAGAAAGGATTTCAAAGCAGACATTCAGCATTTCCAGTGATGCACGACAGTTAAAAAAAGTACAGACAGATAGGCATGAAATACTTCATTGGTGTATTATTCAAACCTTGTGAAACTCCTGAGCTTCTGGTATTTACACCAACGTTGTGTGCAACCGTGGTCTGACATCTCCGTAGTGGGAGAAAGAAGCCACTTCAGCAAGTTGAAAATGAAGGTAAATGGGTCATCACTGTAATATATTTCAACTAATGCTAAACTGCACCTCAGACAGGATAAGTAACTTTCCTGATCGGGAAGTTAGTAAATGTTCAGACAGAGAAGAGATAAAATGGTTGTGTTACAACCGTCCCCTGACTTCCTATTTACCACTAAATCACTGAAACACTTAAAAAACAAAGAGTGGCAAAAAATATAGAACCATAGAATTTTCTAGGTTGGAAGGGACCTTTAAGATCATCAAGTCCAACCATCGACCTAACGCTGCCAAAACTGCCACTAAACCGTGTCCCTCAGCACCATGTCTACCCATCTTTTAAACCCCTCCAGGGATGGCGATTCCACCACTTCTCTGGGCAGCCTGCTCCAGTGCTTGACAACCCTTTCTGTGAAGAATTTTTTCCTAATATCCAATCTAAACCTCCCCTGGCATAACTTGAGGCCATTTCCTCTCGTACTGTCTCCTGTTACTATCGAGAAGAGGTCGACTCCCACCTCTCTACACCCTCCTTTCAGGTAGTTGTAGAGAGCAATAAGGTCTCCCCTGAACCTCCTTTTCTCCAGGCTGAACAACCCCGGTTCCCTCAGCCGCTCCTCCTACGACCTGAGCTCCAGACCCCTTATTGGTTTTGTTGCCCTTCTCTGGACAAGCTCCTGCACCTCAATGTCTTTCTTGTAGTGAGGGGCCTGAGGGTCTCAACTCTGTCCATCAGAATATGCATACATTTTCTCCTCACACGAATGCAAATTCTCGAAGTTTGTTAGGAGCTAAAACGTGCCTTTTAGCACTGATAGTGGTGGTTCTCTAACTAAACGGCTTTTTTACTGAACTGAAAAAATAATTCATCAAAAGCCCATTCGCCCAGAGAAGTCCTAAGATAGAAAAGATTTTTTTAAAGACTGCTTTTTTTAAATCAACAGTGCCCTAAAAAATAAATTTGCCTTGAATCTAAGATAAACATCAAGGTGGCATTCAGCTTAGCATGCCCGTAGCACTTGACTGGGAATTCATCCAGAGAATATAAACTAGTGCCTACACCCAAGGGTGCTGCCCAAAGTTTTGCACATTTTATGTCAATGACTTCATGCAACGAATTACTTCAGCTGCTGTCAACAGATGAGGTTTTGGTATTTTTTATAAAAAAAAATGAATAACCCACTATTAAAGGTTTGATGGTAAGAATGCCTGGACTTTCTGCTCATGTCAGAGACATGCTGAAGCTCAAAACAGGTCCTTCACCCAAGAGGACCCACAAGACAGTGGCTCATGGGCTTTCCAGCTGTTCAGGTCTGTCCCGCGCTGTGGCTATTGAGAGTTCTGATCCTCCTTAATATTTCATTCTTAACAATGGAAAACATCACTAGTATCTCTAAAAAAGCTGTAAGGTTTACAGATTTATGAAAACATTTTCATACTAAATTAATTTTGGGCATGAAGCAGGAGATTTCAGAACCCTCTGTCCAAACAATACTTGAGCACTCATGGATTTCATCCAGAAAAGAATTTAATTAGCATCCCACCCGGCCTTCCAAAATCATTCTTGTTTGATTAGAGCATGTAGTCTTGAAAAGCATAACATTTCTTTCAAAAAATAGCAATTAATGGAGAAGGTATGACAGATCTTGGTAAATTCATCAAAAGATTAAACTTATCTTTGGTAGAATTTGCACCAGCTTCTTAATCCTGACTTCTTTAGTTTCAATTTCTAATCATGGTTGAAATCAGACCTTTTACTCCTATATTAAAAAGTCCATCATCAAAAATTCGGTTTTCTATTTGGCTACTTCAAGACTCCAATGAAATTATCCCCCCGCAAAGTGACTGAACTTCACGAGTCACCCACTGTAAGGCACACGGTTTCAACGCTGTCATCATGCACACAGAAAACTTCATATTTGAAGATTTTCCAATTTATTGCCACCTTCCTTGCACAGCGGCTGGCTATCTCCCCTCTTTGCAGGGACGAGGGCACAGAGGTGACATGCTGGTCACCCCATTCACTGCGCCGCCTCCTCCCCTGTCGTCACAGTGAGTCCGAGCATCGGGCTCCCGGGGCACCACGTCACCCACTGCCAGCGACCTGCAATGTGCTGCTGTGTTTCACTGACTCATAGGCACCGCTTTACTCAATGTGATGAATAATAATGTCATAAAATAGGTCATTCCTCTTCCTAATTCAATTACCCGACTGCAGCTTGGTCTTTATTCAAAGCTGTCAGCCCTAACCAAGAGGCCAAGTGCCATCAGGATCAGCGGCACTACTGCCAGCTGTGAGTTTTGACGGGGGAAAGGAACCTGAGAAATGGCACAACTGAAGTCACACGTGAACAGAGATGGGCTGGTGGCTGCAAACATCTCATCAGCCACCGATGGCATCTGAAGACCACGAGGATGCACGTTAGCAGCTGCAGGATTTGCTGCCTGCGCGCTTATTGCAAATTCTCTGGTCGCCGTCTTCTCCTCTCTCTACAGTCCAAATAAAAACCTCCCTGGCGCAGAGCTGCTCAAGAAACCAACCCCTCGAAAACACAGACAAACAAACAGCCATCCTCGCCCTCCGGGCTTTTGCAGTTACAATAAAGCTTTTTGGAAAGGTTTAGAAGCACGGCTGAGGAGGTGTAAACTTGTTTCCAAAATATTAGTAGAGATACAGGATTTGGATGCAAATCGAGAGAAACACAGCAGGCGCCGCGGTAGGGGTTGTATGGTAACGTTCAACTTATACTGCCATTTCCAATGAACCACCGCCCTCTCAAAGGAAAGGGAAATGGAAGGTATGAAAAAACCATATGTGCCTGAGAAATTTTCTTAAATCTCTGAAAGTGCTTGTGTACACTAAGATCACAGGGCTGTTCATTATGCAGATTTAAAGGCCTATAAACAGCTGGTAGTCCTGTCACTGAAGTAATTACATTATGGTTTTCGAGATTTAAATCCAGTTATTTGAACATTGTTTCTATTCAGTTCGTCACAGTGGGATCTCTAATTTGTTCGACACAGTCAACAGCAGAGTAGTCTATCTTGGACTAATTAGCACTCTCGAAATTTAGCAGTACGCATTACGCAGCACAAAGGCTAGCGTGAGAGTTGCAGGTTCTCTGCCTTCAAAGTGCTCTTGTGACGATAAAATCTTCTGCAGGATAAACATTTTCATTTTTCTAAGATTACTTTCAGCATTTCGTAAAATTCTGCTCATGAATTACCATTAAAAATGGTAAACAACTCGGCTTTTCTTGAGGACGAGAAGGTAAATGGAAACTGCACAGATGTTGGTATTTATATGGAAATGATGTGAAATGCCAATTATTTCTTTCTCCTACAAGAAACTAAAGTTGTAACAACACTGTCAAAACACTGGAAAACCATGCTAGCTAATAATTTCGTATTATCAATAAAGACACTTTAGTCTGATAGAATAATCTCAGGTGGAAAAAAATCTCTGAAGGTCATTGCTCTTTTTTCTGGGTGAGAATTGTTTCATCGAGGTAAAAGCTGCAAGTCCGGAGTGAAGCGCACGTAACAAGCTTATTTCAGAGAGATATCACAGCAAATTTGTCAAGCGCAGAGGGCAACATCTCCGGCTGCAGTTTAACCCCCATTTACGCCTGCCTAAAAGCAGGCTGGCGTCCCCGGGGGCAGTCCCGGCTCTCCCCTCCTGTGCCACCTCCCCGTGCACACGGGGAACTGGGTCGGGAATGTCCTCCGGTGGTGGAAAACTAATGGGACAATTAATGTTATTGTCAGTGCTTGCGGCAAGTACGCTGCGAGCACCTCGGGGCTGCACAGAGACCCTCCACTCTTGCCCAGCCACAAATGTACTTATAATCCATCCTTGGGGGCACTGTGTCGGGGTCAGTGGAAATTAAACTCATCGGCCAACCTGCTCTTACAAAAAAGACCATTGGAAAATGTAGGAGGGTGTGCTGGCAGTGAGCCCCATGAACCTCAGAGCCATAAAAAACCTCTACCTCCACAAATCCCAAAGATATCAGGAAAGAGAAAGAAGAGAAGAGAAGAGAAAGAGAATAGGAAGAGGAAGAAGAAGAGGAAGAAAGAGAAGAGAAGAGAAGAGAAGAAGAGAAGAGAAGAGAAGAGAAGAGAGAAGAGAAGGAGAAGAGAAGAGAAGAGAAGAGAAGAGAAGAGAAGAGAAGAGAAGAGAAGAGAAGAGGAAACTATACAGGCTGAAAAAGCAACCCACAAGATCACACCCCCGAAGCCTAGGGGTGCCATCAAGAGGAAGTTGTGTACTTAAGCAAGTTTCCAAATCATCATTTTACTCTCCTGGGTTCTTACTTTCAAACATTGTTTCAATGTGTGTTGCTGCGAAAGAACAGCCGGCTTCCCGAAACTGAGAAACCTGCAGGTGGGCTGCATTTGGCTGAGATTTTTTAAGACTCACAGGGAGAAGAGGAGAACCATTCGTACCAGTACCAAATAAAATACCCATGGCTGTGGGGACGTGGCAAAGCGACTGCCCTGCATACATAGAAGTGTTTTGTGACCAGTTCCCTTGATTTCTAATGATGGCTGAGATAGAATCATAGAATCGCTGAGGTCGGAAGGGACCTTTAAGATCATCAAGTCCAACCATTAACCTAACCTGACAAAGCCACTTCTAAACCGTGTCCCTAAGTACCACCTCTACCCTTTTTTTAAACACCTCCAGGGATGGCGAATCCACCCCCTCCCTGGGCAGCCTGTTCCTATGTTTGATAACCCTTTCGGTGAAAAAGTGTTTCCTAATATCCAATCTAAACCCGCCCTGACATAACTTGAACCCATTTCCTCTCATCCTGTCACTTGTCACCAGGGAGAAGAGATCAGCCCCCACCTGGCTACACCCTCCTTTCAGGTAGTTGTAGAGGGTGATAAGGTCTCCCCTCAGCCTCCTCTTCTCCAGGCTGAACAACCCCAGTTCCCACAATCGTTCCTCATAAGGTTTGTCCACCAGACCCCTCACCAGCTTTGTAACCCTTAATATCAGATCTAATATTAATTTTGGCCTTTATAAGTGACTGCAACAAACACAGGCTTCCAGATGACCACAGGAATGTACATGGTGACACAGGGCAGGTCTGTGCCCTCTGCTGCTGCCCAGTGCACCCCGGGCACTTGGACCGTACCCTGCAAAGCAATGGTTGTGGTAACACAGCGCTGAGCCTCAGCCGCTGACCCCTGTCCCCAGCTTTGGTGTCCCAGTCACCTGCTCCTGGACCACAACCAAGTCACAACCAGGTATAGCCAGAGATGGAGGTGGCATTCAGGACTTCCTGTGTTTGGACATACAGACACACCTGAGGATATTTTCCCTTTTCTGAGCACTTTGTGCCCTGCATAAATCCCGGGCTCTCTACCACTCAAAAAGCTGGCTTTGAACCACATCAGCAGGGATGAACCAGCCCACGCCTCCTTTGCTCAGCCAGCGTTGGTGTCATCTGTGCGTGGGTGTGGTACAGGAGCAGCCTGGGAGCTCTTTTTGGGAAGGGTACGTTCCCATTACACCCATAAAGATGCGAGGCTGGTGCCAAGGGAGGAGGTGCTGCTCTCCTCCCTCACCATCTCCTACCCTCCCTCTCACCTCCCCTGCACCAGTTCATCCCATCACAGCACGGTTTGATGAGGTAGATCAGTCATTGGGTCTGATAAAAACTCAAAGAGGGTATCCTAATTTTAAAAAAGGATAATCAAAAAGCAGCTCCTGCTCTATGCGACTGAAATATGGGGCACGGATGGGCCACGCACAGCGACAGAGCAGGCGGTGACACTGTTGCTCGTGCCCTCAGCCCCCCTCGCCCCAGGTCGTAATGTGAAGTGGCATCCCCAGACCACGGGGATTTTGATGTCCACTTCCCCCCTCAGTAAATGAAACCGTGCTTGCACCCCCTGCCTGGACTACAGCCGCATTTTATTTCATTTCATTTCCCTTTTGTTTTCTAAAACGTGAGATGAAGCCCTTCCTTGCTTTAAACGCACATTTTACATGCTAAAATGGCTTTTCCAGAGAATACAGAATAACGATGACGACAAATGATAACTTGTCTTCCTTCCGACTTCGGGGGCAGGCAGAAGGGGAGGAGCAGGCTGTGAGCCCGCTGTCATCAGCGGAGACGTCGGAAGGACACAGTCGGGCAGTGCCCTCGGAGAGCAGGAGGGGGAAGGCCCTGTCTCTTCTGCAAGAGGGGCTGCAACTAGAAAAGTTTGGGAGCATCTGTAGGAAACAAAGATCCCCCACTCCGGGGCTTCTTAACGATACTAATTCTTCTGCACAATAGCATCGATCAGCCAAAGTCCTAAAATACCAATTAAATATGCTCAGTATACTCCTACACAGCCCTCTGAACCGCAGCCTACACAGCTGTGCTTTATCGGGGACCAAGGATTTGCAATATTAATTACAGTTATGCTTAAACAACAGACATGTGACACTTCTGTCGTTATAAAAATATTAAGATCTTACAAACAGAAAATTACGTGTGGCTACATGAAGGCAGATGAGTTATGGAAAGTAAAGGTTCTCTTTAGACAAATTTATCTTTAATGACCAACTGCTAAAAGAGGGAAATAGTAATTTACTTGAATAATTAATGAATATATCTCAATATTATGCTTTTATTACTCATTAAAAAAGCATAAAGATTAATCTTTAATTACAATTTAAGGAGAAATAGGTTTAACCTTTTGGTTTTTTGTTTCATAAAGTATTTGCAGAGTGGTTTGGGGGACTTCCAAACATGACCAAACAAAGGGGGAGATATTTGCCACTCCTTCTATGATATATGACAAACTCCTGACCTGGGCCATTGCCTGCTGGGAGGGCTTGCTGGGGCTGGCGCAGAGCCCCCAACACTGCTGGGCAGCCCAGCCCTAGGAGATCTGAACCCAAGTAAATTAATTTGGATAACGGATGTGTTGAATGAATTTTATCGACTCTTTAAAATATAATTCATGTTTTGTGTTTTGTTTACTTAGGCTTATTTAGCTCTTACTAGAACACCCCATTATGTACCTGTTATAAAGCAGACTCCATCATACCAGAACCAATGGCACAGATGCAGCGACAGAAATTGGTACTCTGCAATGCAAAGCATGCCAAGAGCCCCGAGATGGGGACTGCGCCCGGCTTTCCTGCACCCAATCTCATTCCCCAGGAAGGAAAAAATATATATATGTTTCCCAGTGTTGAGGATTTTCTTTCCTGCTTCTTCCAGTCGACCCATCTACTTGTTTAATACTTTCAGTGGATTTACTTTTCAGTAGAATAATGTGGCTTCAAACAGCCACAGATTTAAAACTGAAATGTAAAAAGGAATGCCAATCAATCAAATGAATCTTTTTCTTTAGTCAACTGAATTAAGTAGCAGCCAGATGGCAATTAAAAAAAAAGAAAAACAAAAGTAATTTGTTTAACATCTTGGGCTCAGATAATATTTACAGAGGTGGTATTGGGAGGGAGCTGCGAGGGAGCTTCTCAGTGAGAACCGTTTTACTCACCAGATATTGAGCCTGTTCATCACTAGGGTAATAAAACAACCTAATCAACTTGAATTAGGAAATCACAGAGTTTAGGTGCATTGATTTAGCAGCCTTGCGTACAGCCGCTGGGCAGACGAGTGTACGTTCACAGCTAGCTCGCTGTTGAGGGCTTCATCAGTCAAGTGGTGAGTCCACACCTGAAGTTGCTGAGAAGACGGACTGGGACTCCTACTTCCCAGTCCCACCTGTCCCCCTACCTGGCACTTCTCTCCCCTAACTGGTCTTTCTGTGAGAGGTATGAAATGCCATTCATTGCCAACAACTCTACATCTAGCAGCAACTTGCATCACGCTGAGGAACACGACTGCATGTGACAACAACAAAAAGTTCCCAAGGAAGTCTCCTTCTGCTGCCACAGACCACAGAAAACACCTCATCCCCACTAACCCATCTCTGCGCTTCAGAGACTTTCTGCCTTGAGCATTAGGACAGATGCCGGAGCGCCGGCGGTGGGGGCGAAACAGGAGGGGCGGGTCTCGTGTTTTTTCACAAAGTTAATATGGAAATGCGATAGAGGTGGCAAGATTTCAAAGACAGCTACGGACCCGTCGCGGGTCACAATTCAACTTACCACTGAGAGGGTGAGGAACGGTGTATTGCTTTTTTTTGCTTGCAGTGGATGTTGAGGAAAGCTTGCGAACGAGCGCTGCTTGGTTGCTTGCAGGAGCGTCGCTCTGCTGGGCTTTCCTCAGCTGGACCATATGCTCAAGTCTCCTCAGCCTTTCTTGTGAACGAGAGATGAACTGAGGTTTATGGATTGCTAGCGCTTCCTAAATGAAACAGAGAAACCGCTTTGTTTAAAAAAAAAATTAAAAGGAAGAAAAAACTTGGTATGCATCTAACTGGGTTCAGCAAGAGGTGGTCAATGAAAATGACTGTGTGTCTGTACGGAAGTTAACAAACTGCCTTCCTGTCTGTCTTTACTTCCTTTTGCTGTTAGCAAGCTGCTTTGCCGTGACATTTCCAGATCAGACAAAGGCGAATTTCGGGAAAAAAAAAAACAACCCAACTTTCAGAAAACAGATCCAAAAGGTTTTGAATTACATATTTTTATAAGTTATCCAAATTCAAGTTCTTGATGTTTTGCCTGTTTCCTTGTCTCAGCCCATCGCCAAAGCAGCTTGTCATTGACAGTTCACAAACTTTCCTCTTTATTTAGATTGTTGTGCATTCACGGATGATCCAGAAAGAAAACGTTTTCCAGTCAAAGGCTGCTTCAGCATCTGGGAATGTCTCAGGGTAGAAGACAGGAGTGGAGATTGGTCTGCAATACGCTCCAGCAGCGAAGGCAGGAAAGCACAACTGGTGATGGTGCCTGGTATCAACCTGGGGTCATGCGCGTACCTACTGCTGCCACTCGTGGTACAGGACATCATGTACATTTGGGAAATCGGCAGTTTCGAGGTACAACTTTGAAAAAGTCTTAGGGAAATTTGTAAATCCCCAAACTTTTACCATGTTCCTCTACAGGAATGGCAGGTGGAGCTTAGAATGGGGAGCTTTTACAACCAGACAGCCAAGCAAGTCTCGGCAGCTTATGCAAGCTTCACTGGAAAAGAGAAAAATTGAGGCTATGCAAACTTCTGCCCTCAGCCACTTCCCAGGAAGCAAAGATCATCCATGAAAGAAAAGAGAGGGGGGAAAGAAAAAAAGAAAGAGAAAGGAAAAAAAAAAAAAAACCAGAAAAAAAAAGAAAAAAGAAAGAAGAGAAAAAATAAAACCAATAATCAATCCCCATATTAACAGCAACAATAACAACAAATAGATCTCTTACGCGCAGCGTCTGCGGGGCTGGTGGAGTTTTCTCAGGCTGGGAGCCGGTTTCTGGCCGGGCGAGCGTGCCGTTTTTCTCACGAGCAACATCTGGCGAGCGAGCCGTGGACAGTGTTACCCCGCTGGCTCGCTCCCGCTCGTCCTCCTCCTTGTGGTCCTTTATTTTGTCACTTGAACCACGGAATTCATAATCGCCTTCGAGAGATTTAAAAGTTCATTAAGAGTGCATGGTTAATTTTTTATTGGGTTCTCCACCTCATTAGACATAGAGGGCAATTTCTGAAATAAGAATGCCAAGGTATTATTAATAGGCCTCATTAAGCAGAATGGATCAAATCTAATCATAGGTGCTACTCACTGCCCTGTGACACCCAAAGTATCTTTCACATTAAGCCAGACATCACATCAATGCATAATTAAACCGCTTGGATGCTTAGCTCCCTTTGCTGGTATTTGCTTCCCAAAAGCAGGAAGCTTCTGTAACACAGTGGCATCACCGAAAGCAAAGGATATCCCGCTGCGACCTGCAGTTTGAGTTCATTTCAATTTATTGCACGTATTGTGCACGTATTGTAGGAAATAACGTACTGTTATGGACCTTAATCACATATCATTTCTCTTTGACCATACCGAGACTTTCAGAAACACTGCTTTTTTTTTTTTTCTTTACTGGTAATACGGTTTGCTTTCTATCATTTCTAGATATTCATAAGCCAGTAGAAAGACTCCATGAAAAAATAATAAACAAAAGGTTAACGTGCATTATAGCATATTATTATGAAAGCTGTCAATTCACATTGAGAAAAAAAGTTTATTTTCTGCACTTGTAATTATGCTTTAATGCTCTGACTGACACTCCCTGCACAAATTAGGACCAAAAGAGGCTATGCGCTCAAAAATCAGAGTTGACAAGACTCTCATTTAGAGGACAGAATTAATCCAAAATAACAAAGGAATTTCACAAGAGCTCCATATGAGCTATTTTGAAAAGTCACACTGGAGTACTTCTTCCTCGCCAAATAATTTGATTTCTAGAACTAAATATCTGGGAATAAAGCCCATTACTGTTTTATTTCAATTTTTGGTTACAATAAACTTAAAATATTTTCCTCTTTATGACATATTGTACATATTATATTGGACTTCAAAAAATATTAAAATGATCTGTGTTGGGTACATGTGCCTTATAAAAGTCTGAACTCTATTTCCTCCCTAATACCCTTCTTGTTAACATTTTGGAAAAAAACCTAGAAACCTGTGAACATGAACTTAAACTCCTCGACAAGCCAGGTTTACAGAGGTGTCGATTAATTTTATCTTTGATAGATCTCAGTGGATGCTTCGCTTTTGTAAAACTAAGTCACTTCCAGTTAGTGACACGATATGATTTAACTTCAGGCGCTGGGAGCAGAACGTAGGTTTCCCTCATCTAAACGGGTGTTATATTCAGTAGCTTTATAGTCAATAATGAAAACGTTTTGCCTACCTGCCTGCAAAAACCCCGTAAGAAAAAACGCTGTAAGAAATAATGCTATATGATCATAACAGCATTTTTAAGGTATTCTTGGAGTAAATTTCTCACAAACCTATTGATGCTAAAGCCAAATCAATCTACAGAATATCTCAGTTGTCTTCTGCAAAAACACCTTATGCATGAATACAGCCGTTTGTGTCATCTCCATTTTAGCTGTGCGGATGAATGTTGGAAGTAAGACATCCCAACCAGTGCTAACTAGAAGAAATTATCTTTTACATTCTGAAACCTTGTTGATAATCAACTGTTAAACCTTTTTTTTTTTTTTTTTCTTCACGATAATCTCTCCAAACGAGGCATTTCACGCTATCCCTGTGCACCACATAGTTCTGGCTGTTGAGTCAAACAACAACAACAACAAAAGATTGCAGAAGTGAAAGAAAGGTATGAGAACAAGGCTGTAAAACTAACCTCACTTCTGGTGCTTCTTGGGTGGACCGAGAATGCTTGACTCTGCAATTTTAATGCTTTTTCAAGATTTTCTTGAGTCTACTTACATAGTAAGCCTATCTTTCTCATTTTAATCTTGTTTTCTATTAACCATAGCAATGTACACAGTCAGATTAGTTGATTGATCTCTCACCAGATGACTCATACTCAGCACTTAAAGCTGGACAAAAATGGACTGACTTTCCATTATTTCACTTTTTTCTTTGAGACTGATCTCATCTTATTATTGAAACCATATTCCTAACAACCACAGTAGGATTTGTACCTTACATTTTAGGAGCTGGTTTTGCCTGTGAACATTTTCTTCCGAGAGGATTCTTGCTGAAGGTTTTATATTGCACATACTACGGGAGAAAGACATTTTTGGTTTCGGGACGCCCTGTGCTTGGATCTCTTTGGATTTGTAGGTGCCTTTGGAGGGATGTCTCTTTTTCGATGAGCTGTCAGTAGCAGCAGCGATTGCCTTTCTGGATGCTGTATCTGGAAGAGAGCCAGAGGCCGTTGCGCTGCTCCTGCCCATGGTGCATTCCTGGTTTTTGCTTCCCGACAGCATTTGTGTTCCTGTGAAAAACAGAAAAAACAACCCCAAATCCTATGACATGGGAGCATTTTGCTTCGCAGTCTTCTGGTCCTCATAATTTTTATTTCCTGTGAAACCGCTTTCGGTCATATATTTTAAAAGTTGTAACTGATGCAGATTTTATCACGATTGCCATGCAGCTGTGCCGCAACAAGATATTGCTGATAGAAACAATCGCAGAGGATACTCTTCATAAAAATAAATTGCCATTCTAAAGAATACAGATACACTCTGATGGGCAGCATGGAAGGAGTCGAGATACTCTAACAAAAAGGGATGCTATATGTCTTTCTCTTGCGCCTTAACTCACTGGAAAGGAATATTTTAGATTGATCAAAATTGTAATTGCAGATCCACTGGTGGCTGAGGTCAAAGTGGTTTGGAGATCGGGGTTTTAACTTCTCCATAGTGGGGTGGCTGCCTCAGAAGCATCCCCCATCTCCACCCTTTCTAGTGCCCCGTTCTACCTCTGTGCAAAGCCGCAGCAGGAGCCAGCAGCAAAAAGGTCTGTTTTGCACAAGATATGCTTTCCCCTGAAATCGTTTTGCTAATAAGGACGCAGCACAGCAGCTACAACTGCAGGACCCCGCCAGGTCAAAAGCGACAGAGGCAGTCGGGAAAGCTGTGTGCTGGACAGACCTGGAAAGATGATTCAAGCTGACCACCACGACTTCCAGCAAAACCCTAGAAAACTGAGAGTGTGGGCATATAAGCACACAGAAGCGTCCATTGTCCAAGGTGCATTTTAGGCAGAGTTTTGAAAGTAGAAGAGGGAATAGAAAAAAAAAAAAAAAAAGACAGGAAATGAAATCCAAAGAATTAGAGACAACACGAAAAGAGCATCAAGATCAGCAAGGAGAAGGGGGGGGGGGGGAAGGCAGAGAAAGAGGGAGCAGATGGGAACTATTTATTCATTATGTCCCTATAAACCACTCAGTTGTGGTCCTTGGTAGGCAGGCGCCCACACGGCCACGCACACAGCATGACTCTGCTCTTCTTTTTTAATCATGTGCATAAATTGTCAATTGGCAGTCCTCGTCACAGGCTGACTTGAGACCTAAAGGTTTATGTAGATGGAAATGACCATTAGAATCATAGAATCATAGCGTGGTTAGAGTTGGAAGGGACCTTAAATCTCATCTCGTTCCACCCCCATGCCCTGGGCAGGGACACCTCCCCCCAGCCCAGGTTGCTCCCAGCCCCGTCCAACCTGGCCTTGACCACCTCCAGGGATGGGGCAGCCACAGCTCCTCGGGGCAACCTGCGCCGGAGGCTCACCGCCCCCACAGGGAAAAACTTCTTCCTAATATCTCATCTAAGCCTCCCCGCTTTCATTCTAACACTGTTCCCCCTTATCCTATCACTGCACTCCCTGATCAAGAGTCCCTCCCCACCTTTCTTGTAGGTGCCCTTCAGATACTGGAAAACTGCTATACGGTCTCCCTGGAGCTTTCTCTTCTCCAGGCTGACCCCCCCCACCTCTCCCAGCCTGTCCTTCCAGCAGAGGGGCTCCAGCCCTCAGATCGTCTTTGTGACCCGTTCCAACAGGTCCATCTCCTCCTGCTGTTGGTGGCCCCCGAGCTGGAGGCAGCACTGCAGGGGGGTCTCCCCAGAGCGGAGCAGAGGGGCAGAATACCCTCCCTTGCCCTGCTGGCCACGCCGCTTTTAATGTTAAAAAAAGCTGTTAAAAAACTGAAAGAAGGCAACTGAGAGATTTGGGATGTACGAGAGAAAAAACCTCAAGTCGTTTCAGAACTAACCATAAGCCCAAACAAACCGGGCAGGGGTTGTCCCGTTCTATGTTGTGGACATAAGATATTCAATAAATGACTGGTGTTTCGTGACAAACACTTTTTTAAAAGCAGCCACATAATTCTTTTCTCTGCTGACTCATTCTCAGCAGCTGCCCCTCTCTAAACACTTCTTTCCAATGTCTTGGTTGAGGACAGAGGGAAGATTGGAAGTGTTTTTCTCTTTTGATCCAATCCACGAGGACGGGTGACATGCCACATCATGTCAGACACCTCATGTCCTCATTTCATAGTCATTAAGTAAAATTAGATCCCGCAGTGTGGTGCGGGATGCTTTCAGTTCACTTTCCCAATCCTTAACCCACTCACAATAGATGAAAAATATTCTTTGCCACAAAGTGATGGTCTCCTACACATTCTAGTGATCTGAATGGCTCATGTTTCTTTTTTGATCATCTTGTATTTCTGAGGAAATCAGAGGTACAGCATCATGTTTTTCCCTTACCGTGAAGACCAGAAAGCTTATAGCATCTTAATTTCCTTTCTGTAACTGCCCATACAGGGAGAAGGACTTAACTTCTCAGGGGATCCTCTCATGAGGGAGCCCTGAAGATCAGCATAGACAGAAAAATTAACTTTTTTCTGATTACCTTCACTGAGATAAACCCCATCCTAAGCAATTTCACAGCCATACAGAAAATGTGGTCAAAGCAAGGAAGTGCACACAGAGCTCCCAAATCCTAGGCTAGCATCCAAGCTCTCCCTCTTCTCTTTGCTATAACTTATTTTTCTCCTTGCTTTTCACACATGGCAAATATTTGCCTTATCTTTGGTCAAAACTTAGCTCTCTTCTCAGATGGAAATAGTTTTGATGCAAATACTCTCAACAAACTGGATAGACTCAATCCTGTGCCTACACTCAGTTGGAGCTCCTGCGTACACAGCGATCTGTTCCTTCATTCTCTGACCGATCCCATACCTGCAGTTGCACGCTGTGTTTCTACAAATGTTTTATGACATATAAAGGGAAAAAGCACTGGGAGAGATTAATGGGGTCATGGGCATCAAAGAGTGTTTGTGGGAGGAGGCAGAAACAGGCAGCACGGTAGGAGAAGATGAAGAAAGCAGCAGGTAGCATTAAGTAACTGCAGAGCGGCAGAGAAGGAAGTCTTTTCACAAAGGCAGCCAAGATACTAGAAGGATGGGGGGGGGGGGGGAAGAGGGCAGCTAAGCTACAGAAAGAACTTGAATGGAAAACAGATTATCTCCTTAAATCATCTTTTAAATTAAAATAGTTTACTGGCCGGCAGAAAGCAGAGAAGAGAAGAAAGTGGAAAGGAGAAAAGAGTTCCTGCTCATCCAAGGCAAAATCACAGTAGGAGATAATTTGCCTTCATATCAAGAAACGGTCTGTGCAATAAATGTGTGTGTTGTGAAGCCAAACATCTTCTTCACTCAGATTGTCAGAGCGCTTAAACCGCTGCTGTGTCCCCAGGAGAGGCTATTTGCTGTGGCTGGGCATTGGCATCCAAAACTACAGCAGGAACTGTCAGGGCAGTGAGAATGGGCTGCAAGGCAGCAGAATAAAACAGTGGAGTCCAGAGTGAGCATAGGAGTTGTCCGTAAGTCACATCTCTCCCGTCTAACGTCTTAGAGCATAGATCGGAACAAAAGAAAGAAGAGTTGCCCGGAGAGTATTCACACTCCATTTACTCCTAACTACCAAACTAGCGATTTGTGGATATTGGCTTCCAAGTGTAAGCACAGCAGCCTTCAAGAACTGAGAATTAAGGCCCAGGAATTTTCTTACACATAGTAGCACCCCTTCCCCGCTAAAAGAAATGCCACCAGTGGCATTCTGCCCACAACGTCTGGGGAATCCCTACAAAGACGTGGATTAGGAGAGGAAGGAAAGAAAGGTCTAAAATTAGAAAAAGGTGATGGCTGCTTCTTAGCATTTTATGACAGCAAAAAGATGCCTAAGAAAGAGTTAAAAAAAGCATGATTCCTTACGAAATTCAGGTAAAAAATCACCGCATCCTTTCTGCATGAAAAGCGTCTTCCTTAGTTCTTGTACTAATATTATAACTAAATCTTAATCCTTATAAGATGCACAGTATGGTGGGGATTTTTTTTTTAGTAGGTAATTAAGGCAATAAGAAAAGGTGCGCCTTGTTCTTGTCTAACATCGAAGGCAATCAGAATAATAACGGAGCCGATTTGCTAAATTCTTTCCTCTAACTCCCTCCAGAATTAACCTTTCAATTCAAAAGGTACACCCAAGAGCAGTCAATTCCCGGGAAAACACAGCAAAGCAAACCAGACATGGGCTCCAAAGATCAACTCCCTCATCCTCAAAGCAGCTGTCAATTACCTTAACTAAAGGATGCAGATGCAAATGATATTTAGAAAAAAAAAAGAGAAAGGCAAAGGTACGATCACAGAATTTCACTCTGTACGTTCTGGATCCATTTCTAATATACTGTGTGGGGAATTAGGGCTGTTACTCTCATTAAGACTATCTGGAATTGTATATCTAAATCCCCACACACCAAACTTGAAATATATCTGCCCCTCTGAGAATAGCTAGAATTGCAACTGGATGACTAGCAATATGTGTTTTCTCTATTATCCCAGCTGAAGAAAGACTTTAAAACTAATGAACAAAGACATGCAAGTGTAATGCTTTGGGAGATACAGGAGAACAAAACTCGAAGAAACAGAAAGCAGAATGACTCCGTTAATAAAATTCAGCAAGTATAGATCCTGGTTGTAAAAGTTCAGCTGCTTGTAGGGGAAAAAGTTAAGGAACAAAACCATAATAACATTCGGAGAAAAGTCATTTTTGCCCTGTGCAAGGAAGAAAAAGACAACAGTTCAATTTTTAAATAATAACTTAGTCAAAACCATATGATACTGGAGGAGTTAAAAATATTCTGTGAGACCAGGGGTAGGTTTTCAATAGCTCTTTTCTTTTTTTTTTTTTTTCTTCCAAGAATCCTTGATCTCTAAGTAAAATGAGCATATTGTTTTACTGTAAAGTATCTTTTTACATTTTCCTCCCTCTCCCTTCGGGGGGTTTTGCTAACAGGAAGTGACCCTGCATTACAGCAGGTTAAACTCGCCTTTCCTTGAAACACGGACAATTCAGGCAAACATCCACTTTTCCATTGTTACTACTTTTTTTCTTTTTTTTTTTTTTTTCCCTCTTTTCACTTTACAACAGGATAATGCAGCTTTTCATGCTTTCATGTAACACTCTTCCTAGCTTTGCAGTGCGGATTTTTCATGATTCACGACAAAGCGCTTCTTTGAAATTGGCCGAAGCTCCTTTTAACAGACGCAGCGCTACAAATCCTCCACGACCACCGAGCAAGCCTGACAAGAGGCGGCCGGGGAAGGAGACACACGGCGGTGATTCCCCGTGTGTCATTAACAAGATCAGACATCGCCACCGTAGGTAGCCTTTACATTACAGACCACCTGCTGGCTTGTTTTTTTTTTGTATAAATTTAATAAAAGCCCCATGCCCTGGGCTCCCAGCCTCTCCCAGATGTCCGTGATGGGAGCTGACACTGCCAATACCCCAAGCAGAGAAGAGCAGTAATTAACGTTCCTTAAATGTAAGAAACTTCTACCTCCTTCAAGATTTAGAGCCGGGCATATGTAGGCGTAGGTTGTACAGAGCCCACACGTGCCTCAAGCAGGCAATCAGCGATCCGTGATCCAAACCAAGACTCCAGCCTCCTGGTGACAAAGACTGATGACTCAATTCCTATCACGAATCAAGCATTACCACAGCTAAACCATACAATCTTAGATGTAAGTAAACAGATCGCATCATCTCAACAGCCTGGTAACACAGAAAAATGGAAACATTGAGAGCAATGACAATATTATTAGTTATTTCAGTGTTTGTCAAGGGATGGAAGATAGGATGGATAATTTATTGTTCAGATCACTGCCGAGGAGAAGATATCACTCTTAGTCAGTTGGCAAGGAGCGCTACAAAATTCACACGTTTTTACTAAAATTTCTGCTGACCAGCCGTGACACCTACACCCCTAACTGGCTTTTGATGTTTGTCAAATGACTCGCTTGCAAGAGGCAGTGTCAGATGCTGTTCGGCATTAGCATCCATGGAAACAATCTGAATTGCAAAAAGTCCTGACAGTAACGTAGCTCTGCCCATGCTCCCTAATCAAATGTGATGCTTAACAAGGTCTTGGATTTACCTTTTTGGTAAAAACCTGGGGCTGGATCCTGAGAAACAGGGCTGGGACCAGAATTGGGGCTCCATTCCCAGAATTGTCTAGACGCAAAGTCGGGGCAACTTTGCAAGCTCGAACCAAGAGAATCAGCCAGACTGTTACTCCCAATGAACATGTCATTGTACCAACACTAATGCTTCCTCAAACAGCCTGCCTGGGGAGGATAGGCTTAATTATCTCAGCTATATCAATAACACCTCAAGCTAAAAGTCTAGATTAAAAAAATTATCTCTAACAAAAAAGGTTGGGTTTTTTTTCTAGCTAGCTCTTTTGTTGTTTGGATATATTTGTTGTTGTTGTTGGGTTTTTTCTGGTTTTTTTTTTTTTTTTTTAAATGACGTTGACAGCTGTGGACACATTTCGCAGAAGGAAGAAGCTTTCTTTTTGCAAAAGCTAATATTTGACTGCAGAAAGTTGTAATCATTTAAAGGAGAAAGCTTATCAAGTGTACCTAAGAGCTATTAGGCTTCAAACCTATAATCAGTCCAAAGTAGGAAGAGCCTCTTGATGTCAAGAAATGGCTTGTTTACAGAAGGCTTTCAGCAAAATTAGAGTAGTCCAAGACTTGGCTTCAGAGCAAACAATCCCATAATGCAGCAACGGCACCTCACAATAAGTCTCTCTGCGGTGACTGCCAATTTATTTTCTCAAGACGCTTTACAAATAATTAATCAATCTCCTCTCTTGGTGTTGAATAAGGGAACGCCACTTATTTCAGGGAGCTAATGGGTAGCAACACGCTGCTCGGGACAGGACACGAAGCACCGACTCTGCACACGGAGAAGTTTGGTGGGACAAGAGTGTACTTTGCAATGACTGCACCAGCAAAAAGGAAACCTTCCTCCTGCCTGGCACCTGCAGGAGATCATCTTACACTCTGAATCTTGAGAGTGTATTATTGCTGCAGAATATTTTAGTGGTCAGGAAATAATCCACCCACATGATTTGAGTCGACTGCTTGCACCAGTGAGTTCCCAATACCCAGCTGGTCGACAATAGCATTTGTATATTTTGTTAACATTTTTCCCCTTTGCTTCCTATGTGCTGGGACAGGATAAAAGGAAAAATATTCCCTTTTCATTAAACCTTTCATAATTTGGGGGTTGGTCAAGCACCTGGTAATTATTTTCTCATTGAAGATAATCAATCTTAGACTTTAGACTCATGCCTCGAATCATCATTTTCTTGTCATGCCTTTTGGGCAGTGCTGTACCAAAGCTGTGCCTTAACAAACCCAATGCTCCCAGGCGACTGGTCCTTAGACCGAGAAGATGTCTATTCGTATTGTTAAGAACCATGGAAATGGTTATTGAAAATACTTTGAAATTTGCTGCTGTACTTATGAGACATTCTCTGTAACATCCACGTAACAAAAACCTCAGAGTTAGACATCCATGTTTGCATTTCAAGGATGTCATGCTAGAAGCTATCAGGCGCTATTGTAGTGACTAAAGGAGTAATCTGATGCAGTGTGACTTTAAAAAAAAAATATCCAGGATGATTCAGAACACTTAAATGGTGATTTGCAAGGTAAGAAATGTGTCGACCACTTGGTATTCTCGTCAGGTCAAAGACACCTAGTTGTTCAGCTCTTTCTGATAATTTACCGCAGCCAGACTGAGCCAAGTACTCATTTCAGACTGCAGAAGAGCTGCTTCTAGTTTAAACCAAGTGTGAATAAGGGGAAAATGAGGCCCTTTACTCCAGTGGCATAATGCAGTCACTGAATCCACATAGCCCATCTCTTTCTCTTAATCATTATTTTAATGATTCTAGTATTCAGTCCTCCAGTGCTTGCCCTAAGTGCTAACGAGTGACTTGCCCCCTCCAAAGTCTTTCACTTCAAATTGTCTCACATTTTTACCAACTCTGACAGCTCAAGATAGAAACGTCCACCCTGAACAAGATGGAAAACAGTGGAAAAATCAAACCCTTACCTTTCACATGCTGAAACAAGGAAAGCCAAACTTTAATTTGGATCTTCAGCAGACAATAAGATCATCTCTGGGAAAATAATTCTAATTTATCGGTTTCACTCGTAGAAATGCTACACTTAGCACCGTTAACAGGGAAGACATCCTTCTGTCTTCGAGGGAAACAATGGTCTTTACTAGCCAGCAGGATCATTGCTATGCTACATAGCATAAAACTGAGCCTTTAATCTGTGAAAGGCATGCTTCCTAAAGGTGGGGAGTTCCTTCAGCTCCAGTCAAATTGTTTTATGGTCATGCCCTTAAACAAGTGAAAAAAAAAAAAAAACACACCAAAAAACCACAAAAAAAAAAAAAACCAACCAAACAAAAAACAACCACCACCCCCCTTCCATGGCTGCCCGTTGCCCAAAACTGCAGAGAAATTACTAAAGAACAACTAGCTCCATAGGAAAACATGAGTGCTCTATTCACAGCCAGGATCACCGTGACATCACAATGCCACCAAATCACCATTGCCATCACTAAAAACCAGCCTAGGGGCAGCTTTGGCTTACACAGCCTAGAGCATCACCTCTCCCTCTTGCTTACATCTGATGCTTATGACCTCCAACGGTAGCTGCGCATCCACATGACGGGGCAGAGGTCCGCATTGCTCTTTTGAGTCCTGTAGCTTTTCTAATTAAGTGGAGTAAGAATGAATATCCCTCCACACTGATCCCTTGCTTCTCCTCTTACACCCGATGAGTGTCATCACCCCTTCCTTTGTTACACCAGAGGATGGGGAAACTGGCAGCAGGCATTGGAAACAAGGAGAAAAGCTCAAGAGCTTGGTGCTCCATATGCATAAAAGGGCCCTCCAGAGAAGAGGAGGCATCCCCTTCCTTTGAAAACGAATAAAAAACTCCAAGATGAGGAAAGGCAACTCCTGTTGCCCATCACACACGTCGGGGTCTGTCTCAAAGGCTGGCAGCATCTTCCAGAGTCACTCATAACTGAGGACTACCAGTTCCTCACTGATTTTTCAACATCTGTAAGGACTGAGTCCTCGATTTCTCAGCGTTTCATACAGTACATGAAGGTCACATTGCAGTGTGACACAGACCCAATGACACAAAACGTCTAGACTAAGGAAAACTGACAGCCTCCTCCATTTTAAATTTATACCAGATGAAGTGAAACATCAAAGGAGCTCCTTTTAATGGGCTTTTTGGCATGTGGTCCTTTGTTCTTAACAAGTCGGCACCAGCTGCTATGTCCATAATGCCAAGTCAGTAATGTCCCCGGCCAGATTCTCGGCTGATGTAAACCAGTGTCACTCCTCTGAAGGCAGATATTTCTATTGGTTGACATCAGCTGAAGATTTGGCTCCTCGTGCTTAGCAGGTGCAAGCTAAAGTAAAATCTTCTGTGCCATATTTCATATTTCTCCTGTCTTCACCATCACTACTGCTGTACACATTCTCAGGCTGGAGAGTTAATTAGCATCAGCTGTAGCTACTCAAGTTTCTATACAATAAATTCCATATTGTAAGGAACAGCTTTCCTCTAATTATATCTTGTTCATGCATATAGAGAGAGATATATATGTATTTCGCCCCCCAACACACACTAATCTTGTACTCTGGGTTATTGCGTGATGACTTTCCCATAAACAGAAAATGAGGTGAGAACACCAGACAGGCCACATTCATTCATCGCAACATTTCAAATACTATTTAATAATTGAAAGTAAATACTATTGATAGTCTTCAGCCTCAAGATTGCCTACATCAGCCCGTCATGATTACCATGAGTATCTATTAGTTTAAAGGTGACCTACAAATATTTTCTTGATGTACAAACCTCTCAAATACCACGGGTTTTTCAATGTGTATTTAAAATGAAAACATTTTTTTGCTTTGCAGGTAGCAGCTTATGGAAATCCCACAGCACCCGCTGTTTTGATTTTACTCCAGTAAAAGGATATATATATATAGGCATGCACACTACATTAAAAAAAAAAAATATCTCTTGAAACAAATAAAAGTCTAGTTGTTTACCCCTTAGTAAGCATGCTGCTGGCTTCAGCACTTGTTAATAAAACTCTTGTTTAGGAAGGAAACAGAAGCCTATAATCATCTGGGGCCATTCAACACCCCAAAAGCCCAGATCCCGTCTCAGTTTTCCCCATTCACTGTCTTGGGCTGCTTTAATTAAGTAAATTATGCTTTCAAGTCACCTGCCATTCTCTTTGGGAAAAAGTATAAGCAACTACAATACCAGCTCTCTGATCTGCCTTGCTCACCGACTTGAACGCGCTCTTCCCCTTCTTGAGTGCTTCTTTCCTGACGTCTGCAGGGGAAGAGACGCTGGCGGTGCACCCCCCGACCCCCCCTGTGCCTGGGCTGGCTCCCAGCGCCCTCACTTACTGCCCCCTGCGTCCGCAGGGACAACCATCACCATCGCGTCACATTCACCTTCCATTGCTGGCTCACGCGTACCTCATAATCCTGGTTTCCCTACTTGCGGGTAGTTTACGTAGGACTGTGATTTGTGAGGTGCCCTTTTGTCATCCCCTCCCCCCCTCCCCCAGCCCTTGTGCGCCCTTCGCATCTTCTGTATCTCAGCGTAGGGCTGCAGGAGCCAGCGCTGCACCTACCATCCAAACCATATTGACATCTCTCTCCACCTCAGCTGTTCTTCCTTAATAACTCCGCACAGCAGTTTTGGGCATGACAACAAAAGAAAAACAAAAGTGCAGATGTTATAAAAGTTGAGGTGTTAGCAGAAATTATTCCTGTTTATAACGTAGCTGACGCTTGTGAAGGTGCTCAGGCATCAAGACATTTAAGATTATCTAAGCTTAAACATAAATTTAGGTGTTGGCATTTATAATCTTTCATAGTAAAGTCATGACATTGTTTAATCAAGAGGTCAAAATGGATTTAAAGTTGTCCCGTTTTCTTCTCTTTGCCCCTTTTTAATAATTCAGCATAGAGCCCAGTAGCTAATATATTGTAAAAGATGGATGGAAAACTAGATATTCATGTGGAATATATTCTTCATGAAAGGCAGGTGAGAAATTAAGATTAAAAATACTCTTGCCTTCATCAGAAACAAGACTAATCTTTTCATTTTTAATTTACCTTGTGTTTATCAGCTACAGACAGTAAAGGAAATCGCAGCATTCACTTAAAAGCAGCGTTAGCGAGTTCTGACAGCTTGTTAAGAGCCGTGACCAAGGGCAGGGTGATGCTCATCGATCACCTGTGACAAGGACCTCGTGGAGCTTGGCCCGGGCTTACCCTTGGTCATACCTCTGAGGTGGGTCGTGCAGCTCTTGGTGGGCCATTTCACGTTAACGGGAACACGTTCCTTAAGCTGCCCAAGGGATTTAAACGCTGGTCGCTCATTAAAAGTAACCACAGTTATGTCCTACGACTCCATGTCCTCCTGCAGTTCGAGTCTGACTTCACCTGTAATATGGATTTTCCAGCTCTAACACCCCAATTTCTTGCCAGATAATGGAAGTAAAGTACCCAAAGCAAAGGAGCCAGTAGAAGATACAGTCCATAGCGGTGAGATCACAGGATCGTGTCCCATCCTTGGGATGCTATAGCATGAAACATGGCTTTGAACGCTAACTGAGTCTGAGAGATTTGGATTTCTAAGTATAATTACCATACATAAGCACAGCCCAAGATTTACATTTCATTAATATTCTTAAAATATCCTTTTCATATGTGGCACATTGTGGAAATATATACCTCTGGAGATTATCTGGACCAACCTCCTGCTGAAAGCAGGGCCTTAGATTAGGTTATCCAGGTCCATGTATAGCCAAGTCTTGAATATTTGGATTTGAACATGAAATAGCATGAGTAATACTGCAAGTAGAGTCATCATTACTTTAGCGAAGCCACATGAAAAATTAGAAAAAGGACGCTCCAAAGAGGCTATGACTCAACCGGCCCTATAGCAAACAGCAAACCTGGCCCCAGTACCTGTAAATCAGAGAAGTATTTGGGTGCTCGTTCCACTTCAGATCCTAATAAGGCAGCCTGTACATCCTGGAAACTACATTTACAGATTTCATACAGAAAAGTCTAGCCTTGCAAGTAATTTTTCTTTTTTTTTTTTTTTTTTTTCCCCATGGTGATGTTATTACCACTTGTATTTCTGCTGGCAGGAAGGTATTGCCTACAGCTGCAAACTAATATAAACTCCAACTTTCTGGGTCATCAGAAATGTGACGGACAAAGTGCTCTCCGCAGTTCCTTCATCCATAAGATAACTATGTTAAAGAATTAACACAGTGTCAAAAATTGTTCATTGCCCCTTCTTTGCCAGTTCTTCCTTCTTTTTAAACGTTTCATTACACAAACGTTTCATTGCGTAAACATATATCAGACCAAAGCTTAACATGAAGGGATTTGAGCGAGTAAACACTGGAGAAAAAAATATCTGAAGGAGTTGGGAATCTGTAATGGTACGAAGGACTTTTTGCTGATAGGGAAGCCATTTCGCTTGGCTCGTAAAGCAGCATCTTGCAGTCCAGGTCTTGTAATTTTAAGCTGTATGCACAGAAGTGCCTCAGCAAAATGCAGGAAGGCAACTGTGTCCCATTATAGCTTTCTTCAGATATTTAAAACTAGTCCAGGAACAAAACACACAACAGGCTGTAGGACTGTAACAGATTTGCACCAGAAACGAGTATGGGACCTACGAGATCACTTCTCTCCTTTGCTTCACCCCTTTCCAGAACTAAAGGGAACTCATTTTTTCATTTTTTCATTTTCTCCCAGATTAAAATCGTACCAATTGCCTTTCATTTTAATGAGCAGTGCGGATGTCTCATGCGTTTAACTGGGTTTCTTATGATTTGTCACATTTAATGGCTGACGGCTACGCAAGAGCTCATTACTTTCGGGATCCTGGTGAGAAAGACTGTTGTTTTGAAGCATTATTCTGGCTGTTTGTACGAATTTCACACAGGAAAGTTGTAGTAAGCTGATAAACACCTTCTTATATTACAAAAGGTCTGATCAAGAGAAATATATATCTTTATATTCTACATTATTGCTTACACAAAAGGTGGAAGCAGTTAAAAAGGTAACACTTCCCATGTTTATTTACACCTGTATTCTTGTGTACACAAATGGTGGAAATCATTTTTCAGAAACCCGTATTTCTCAGCTGGTTACCTCACTTATTTCCTCTTTTTAGTAAAACCGTGGAACCATGTCCTATTTCACTTTCTAATTACTTCTAGTAAAAGTGATTCTTTCATGACCCCCACTGTATTACCAAGCCCAGGGAAGCCTCGTTATTATTCCAGTCCTTGTTTCTGGGGTGTATCGCAGAGACACCTTAGACTGTGTCGAACAAAGCCTTGAATGCATAGTACGTTCTACGGATACTTCAGGAGGACGTTGTTATTTGAAATTAGGACGGTATTCAATGAGGTCCAAAGCTGAAGCGCATAATTTGCTGGTGTCAGACAGGGGAAGGTCCTCACCAACCCTCACCCCTTTGCATTTCTTCCTTGCTTTGGCACCGGTTGGCATCGTCCCTCTCCTGCTCCCCACTGTGCCATCTCCCCTTCAACAACAGACACCCTGGATTACGCTTATAAACATAAAGAAATGTTTTATCTCCTGCTTTCTTCTACAGCCAGCCTGAGGGGTTCCTCACCCTGCAGACCCCCGCGGCTTTTATTTGAGGGTCTGACTCCGGAGTTACTGACACCGCCGGTTTCTCTGAGGAAAATCCTGGCTCTCTAGATAATTTTCTTAAAGGTTAAAGCAGGAGACCTCTGAATAAAGCAGTGCCGTCTCGCCGTCTGCACCTTGACAACTGCAAGAGCTGTCCCGTTGTATTCGGGCACGGGAAAGCGAGTGCAGCAGTGACAGCAAGGTGCAAAGGGATGGTGCAGCCCAGGTTTTGTACCTTGTCCAGCCCATGAGTCAGCACACAACTTCTCATCTTTCATTTTTTTTTTTTTTTTTTTCCATGTGCTCACTGGGAAGATGAAGGTACAAAGGCATCTTAGGAAGTAGCTTATGTTCATATACTGACCCTTAGATCAAAAAGGCCATATTAGAACATGGTAATTGCAATTAAATGTAGCCCAAGGTCGCAGGTTACATGGGGGGTAAGCTTTAACCTCAGTGTTTTTGTTAAAAACCAGACTCGCTCATTGACATTCTTCCCATCCGCACTCCCTTCCTGGAGAGTCAATAAACTCAGCTGTGGTTATTCAAGTGCACTGTAAAATTGCTGCTACAGCCCAGCGCAGCAGAAGCTGTACCACTCTGGGCACGAAGCGGTCCCCACAGTACCTTTCCCTTCCCCGAGAGCAACGTTGCGAAGAAAACGTTATGTTTGCAAAATGCTTGGAGATGTTCGAAACGAACGTGTTAAAAGATTTGCAAACCAGTTCCCTGGAGCCATTAGTTATAAAGGCCTGGGGTTATTACTATAGCCTTCTAAATGGAACCTGAAAATGATCATTTCTAATTGCAAGGCACACAAAACCAAGCTCAGTGAAGCCATCTCCTTCTTAATCTCACGCCTTGAAATTCAGCCCTTATACAAAGAAATTTTCAAGGGCTAAGCGCTTGCATGTTGCTGGGAGAAAAAAAAAAAAAGCAGTTATAAATGGTTAAAAATAGAGATTCAATGCAGAAAACACAGAGTTTTCTCTATCCTCCGATGAGTAGCGTGCATCACTAGCAGGGCAAATATATTCATGGTAGTCCTGGAACTGAAAACATCTGGGTTGTGCTCTGACTCACCATGCCTTTGCAGAAGCAAAGATTACTATTATCTGCTCACATAAAACCATCGTGGTGGGTCTGTTCCAGCCTGAACCTCTGCTCCACCAGACTGAGGTTTCCGGAAATTCTTACCTGTCTTATCACTTGAATTAGGAAGCTGGAGAGAAAATGTAGTGTGATAGCTGCCAGATTGCTTATCATCATCTTTCTTTGTTGTTACTACGTTATTAGGTCCTCTGGATATATCTACAAATAGTGGAAGTTCAGAGACAAAGACACTTTGCAAAGGGTATGCGCTACCCAAATAGTCTTCATTTGTCGTCGCTCTGTTAATTACATTAGTTTCTGTTAAGTCTGCACTCCAGTTTGATCCGAGTGGAGTCTTGTTTTCTCGTAGGAGTTTTGTCTTAAGTATCTGCTCTATTGGGTCTCCATTAGCTATGCCATCTACTCCATCTGCTGTTAATCTAGACGAACTGCAATTTATATTGAAGGACAACACTGATCTGTGAATTTTTTGGCATTTAATTCGAGGTTGGTCAATGCACACGTTGAGTGACTTGTCTAAATAATAGATGGTATTTGGACACTGCTGAGAAACCTGAAGGTGGACACATGAGATGAATGAAGGTGGTACTTTCTCTCTCCCGTCACTGCTTTGAAGACTGACGCCATTCTCCTGGTTTCCAGGGTCAAAAATCCGCTTTCGTGGCTCTTCACCTAGGTGTGAGCAAGGTTCAGAAACCTTTAATGGAGAGACATTTTGGTTTGCGTGGCCCAGCGGAGGCCAGCGACGGAGGGCAGCAGGGATTTCACTTGAGGTGGGGGACACGGCGTTGGGTTCTTGCACAGCCCCAGCTCCACGTGCCGGGTCGGCGGAGCCTGCAGCAACACGCCTGGCTGTAATAGTTATGGAGGCAAACCCTTTCTGCCGGTTTTGACACTGTTTTTCCTCTGTGATGGGAGAGCCCGATGGAGATGTGGCATCACCTAAAGATGCCTGAATTTCTAATCTGCTGGGGAGTACCATAAATGCTCTATTAATATTGACTGAACCATGGTTAGCCAAAGATTGCTTCGTGTGATAGGCACTGGGCTGGGGGATCGTGGAGTGCATAGGCAAAGCGGGCCAATTTTCTTTTGATTTATTCTCATCAATCATCTGTGAAATAAGTATCGGGGAAACCAATTTTGTATTTTGTGATGACAGAGATTCCTGCAAATGAAAAGATTCAAATTATCAACATATGCCATCATAATATATGTAACTGTTTCTCATCTACCATCTATCACAGTAGACAGTTTTGTTTGAGATTCCTTGTTAACTTTCTATTCATCCTAACTTTTTTGTCATTGAAAAACACACGCTCTTGAAACCAGTTCTGAATTGTCTGGGATACTTCCATAAAAACCTCATCGCTCTGTTGCAAAAAAATATTAAAATTAAAAATGTGTATTCTATGCTATTATTTTCAGTATTTAACCCATTGTCGCAGCTGGGATTTGTGGCTGCTATGTTTCTTTAAATATGGACATGTCAAAGACAATTGCCGGTGTCAGACTCTAAACTGCTCTTTCATGATGGTCTGCTGGAATTTAAAATGCGTTTTATTATGTTATGGATCATTAGCTTGAAGGTCCACGTGTGCCATCACATGCTGCAGAGGATGTGGGCACCAGGGTCACAACTCCCCAATAACCTCACCGGTTACAAGCATGGGAAAACTTATCCATGATCCCTCCCACAAGTGATATAATTTCCTATAAGGGCTCCGGGTGCCATTTTAATTCATTAGTTCCCTCTTGCTTATCATTTCTTGGTGACACCCATCAATGATGTAAAAACACATATGTCCAAGACTGATTGACAGGGGCCCAGATTCATTTTTCCAACCATGACAGTAAACATCTGTCTTGATAGACCGTACATTACTTCACTCGATGTGGTAAAGGAAGTGCTTTTACATTGAAGCTAGCCAACAAAGAGTAAACCTGAGTTTAAAATCTCCTGCTATTATTATCCACCTGGCTGGTCACATAAGTCACATGCAATAAAGCATCTGGCCTAATCTCATTGCTGTTGTAAATTGGCTGATTAGATTGCTCCTGCCCTGTGTTCCTAGAGCTCCTGATCCCAATAGAAAAAAAACCCACTGAATTGGCATGCAAATTCTGAGGATTAGTTCCATAATGAAAGCTCAGTCAAGTTCATTCGGGGTTTAGGTGCCATTCGCTAGCTGTACTGCCCCTGCTTGTTATGAATTCGTCTCGGTCATATCTGGGCTCCCATCATCTGATAACCAATCCCAGTACTCGACAAGTATTTCACAAAAAGTACTAATTTTCTTCCTTAAGGAAGACTATGCGAGTGACAGAGTTGTGACCTCCCAGGTGCCAGGGTCATCCTTCTCAGGGCTTAGGTGCCAGAGACGGGACCCTACACCGAAGCCCACCAATGGTTTCACCATTCCTGCGCTCCTTTCCTCTGTCCATAGAAGCAACACAAACAACGGGCTCCTCTGTAACCCTCGGGAAGGTTGATTTGGGAACCCAAATAGGGAGAGTTAGATCAAGAGTTTATTAACGAGGTGAAGTGCCAGGTAAATTTTATCAACTCTTTAAACCAGCTGCCTGTGGTTTGGACAATTCAATAATTTCGCAGCCCCGGGGAAAGCATTTTCTTCCTCCTTTGTTTCTTTCATGCTTTGTAACAACATTTGCCTCATATTTTCTGCACTGCGTTTACTTCTACCTACAGGTTTAAGACCTTTGCATGCCTTCCAAAACTTTCCCGAGATTTCTACAGGGCACCAAAGAAGAATGTTTCTTGAAACACTTTATTTTGGATGCGTTTCTCATGCTCCAGTAGTAAATTTGACATTTATTTCTTTTGTTAAGGGCTGCACAGATGGAGACATGCTGCAAGAGTCCAAAGGCGTGTCAAAAATGCTCCCGATTAGCTTCAAACTCATGCACCAATATTATAAATAATTCCCTTTTCCCTCTTCTGCTTGAATATATGTATTATTCCTTCCTCCCAACCTTTGACAAAGAAATGGATCTTTAAGGTTTGACCAGCTGATCCGATGCTTGTTGGGAATTTTCAAGCTTCACTGCATCTTGTGAAAAAAAAAAATACGCACTTACATAAAGTAATTGTGGTGAACTGAAAACCTCAGGCTTTATCCTGAGAACATCTGAGACAGAGTGTACTGATATTTGGGATATCACTTGATTTACTCTCCTGAAGTGTTTTTAACAACTTTTCTTCCCCAAGAAAACATGCATTTTTTTCCCCCCTCGCCGATAGCACGTTGAATCCCAACATTTAGCCATCATTTTATTTGGCTTTTCTGCTGCCTAAGCTAAGCCTCGCTAAACAAGACCAAGTCCAAATACACTGCTCAGCAATCAGCGATTGTTTTTTAAACCTGAGTGCATTCTGCTGACTGCTATCTAAACATAACTTATTTATTTTACCTTGGTAGGGCTTGGTTTTCTCTCCGCAGCGGTCTCCCGCTGAAGGCCTGTGCATGTCCTCTGACCATCAACGCCCCATGGCTTTCGTGTTGCTCCTGGAGAAAAAAACAACGCAGAGAAAGTCATGTTATTTTCAATGTCCTGGAGGAGATGAGTTTGGAAATGGGGGTTTAAATGGAGTGCAAACAGGAGGGAAAGAGCTACTGTAAGTGATCCGATTGCCCTGGGATCTTGTTATGGGAGGGATCCTGTTTCTCCCCCTTCCCAGGAGCAGCACGTGAAGCACCCCTGGGATCCTGTTGCAACGATGCGTTCGTGGATGGTCTCACAACGCCTTCAGGGCTGATCCAAAGCTTGAATATCTCTGCTTTTGATTTCCGTGGCTTCAGGCATGAGGGTGGAGGAATTGGGGAAGATGGGAAAGGCGGATTTCAACAAATGTCACTTTTGTGTAGCCTGTGGAACTGGGAGCACAAGTGAGCACGTTAATGGGCTGGATGCTGCGAGTTTGGTTTCGTTTGAACTAAGTCACCTTCACATTTAGACAACGGCAGCAATTTTTAATCATATTCACAAATGCTATTACATCGTAACTTTTCTAGTTCAGTAATAACTATTACATCGGTACATCAGTCTCTGATTTTGTCACCTTTTGTTTTCTGTGGGCACTAGCCTGTCTGCAGCTTTTTACGCAGAGCTAATTCCATATAACACGGAGCCTGGGCTATCGCAACGATGCATTACGTCTGCTGTCAAGAGCTTTGCCAGAAATTACGTTACTTTCTGCTTTGTAATAAGCATGCAAAATTAATTTTCAAAAATTCTCTATTTGGACTGAAATCTCTTGACATTACTGGCTGTTGCTTTATAGCAACAAGCCACACCACCAGTAGGACTTCTTTTTTTCTCTCACTTGGACAGCTTGCCACAGAAGTTGCTTAGTTTTTTACTACTCAAAATTTCATTTTACTTGTAAACATTTTATTAACAAAGGAATGTAAATCAACTCCACTTTAAGAAGTGTTCATTAAAGCATATTCACCGTAGCACCATGGCTTCATCTCCCTGGGTGCGGCTGAGGAGTAGAAGGGAAAGAGGGGGAAGGTGTCAGGTCTGTCCTCCATCAAGAGATCTCCTTGATCCCGCCACAGAACGGCAATCACAAAACACTAACAGGATGTTTTATGAACCTTCTGCTTGAATAAAGTACGCTAAGGTACACTTTAATACTTTATTTGCACAGCTCCAAGATGCCAATGCCACTGTGTGTATTCATAGCTAGCATGAAAAAAAGAGGTTTGTTCCTGTCATTGAGCAAAGGAAGGTCCTGAGCAACAGAGAAAACAGCCGGACTCATTAGCCACAGTATGGAAAAAAAAGAGAATCCAGAAAATAGCCAGAGCAGAGAGCGCACTGCACATTTTTTGGCAAAGAAATAATGCACAGTTACAATCAGTGAAAATGCAATGAACCTGATCTAGGACTGCATCACGATAACTGCTGGCACAAAACACCGCCAAGATGCCCTTGGAGCCTGCTCCTCACCCGGTTGTGGTACACAGCGAGAAGGAGCTGCTGTGCTTCCAGCGAAGGACAAAATCCACCTGCATCCACGAGCAGCGGGATAGGGATAACTGCTGGGTCAGCATTATGGAAAGGATATTCTCAGCGTATCACCACTCTGGTGAGTTCCATGCAAATACCTACACACCGAGGAGCTGCTACATACGCTGTCTTATTCACTTTTTTAAACTAAGTAGGGAATAATTTGCAGAGAAAGATAAGGGAGAAATTGTTGGATTGAATTAGGGCAAGACCTTGAAAAATCCAAAAGTTTGATAAACAAAACATATGTAATTAAAGCAACAACTTCACCCAAGTTATGACTATTTTCCTCAAGCACTGTACGGTAAGAAAACTGCAGTTATCTCATATCGAGTTGCAAAGCTACAACAGGAGAACATCAACTTGTGAATGTCAACCAGTGCGCGAGGAAATCCAGAAGGCTGGCCGGAGATAAATCAGATCCAGACAGGCCTGTTTTGCCAGATGGCCTTTCATGAATTTCATTCAAATGTATTTTCTGAACACGAGAAACACTGAGTACTACAGGGCCAAACAAGAACAAGTTGTCAAAGTCCACACAGTAGATAGCATAAAACACGTAAATTATTCTTATCAAAGTAATCTCCTGTAATTAGCAATAATCTGTAGGTAGGACCTTCCAATTTCACACAGATTCCTTGGAACGGATTACTTAATTCTTGCTTGTTTAAAAAGTAGCTGTTTCTGGAGCAGGAGAGATAGGAATAAGTGAGGTGGAAAGAAGAGGAGGAAATTTTTATTTTCTTTGCTAAATCATCCAGAGTGGAGTTTTGCATTGCGTTTTGTGCCATATCCTGTGCAATGGCATTCTCATATTACTATGGGAATCCTACTGTTGGAAAACACTCAGAATTTTAGCAAGTCATTTCAACTAGTTGCAGAGATAGATTAAATGGCACTGGTGGCAAAAGCTCTGGTATTTTTCATGATATTATTAACTCTGTTCTTGGAAGCTTCACATTTGTTAATTCATGTCAACAGAGCAAGCGAAAAAAAAAACAAAAACCAAACTTTTAAAGAGCTTGAATCCGTGTTTGAAATGAAGACACTTCAGGGAGCACAAGGTTTTAGCTGAGATATGGCACATACAGAGGTTTTCATACAAATTCTTATTGCTGACAAAACACATTGCACTGTAACTCCTGTTACACAACAAAATGCAAAGTTCAGTTTTTCCCTGGTGTGAAAGCATGAAAGAAATGGCATTTCAAGTGCTTTCCACCTCTGTGGGGAGTACGAGAAACTTATTTCTATCTGAGTTGAAATCCTGAGGATTTGTTTAACCTCCCCAGACCTTCCCTTCCCGCCGTGACCCACCTCTCCAGCTTACAAACGGGAGATGCGATGAGGAATAGAGGAGCAGTTGCTGGCATGTGAACTTTGTCCTATTACATCTTCGCTCTTTTTACTTTTTTTTCCTCACAAACACTGTTTGTTGAACCAAACGATACTCTCCTTGGCAAGGCATCTGGACATCCGGCTACAGACCAGGGTTTTCCTAATTACGGAGTGCAGCTGGAACCGATTCTCCCAGTCTCGAGTGCCTGGATGTCTGCCTCGGGCCAACTGGCAGGCAGCTCAGATAATGATTCAGAAAAGATGTACTTGTAAATCAGCTTGCTAAAACACAGATGGACTGCAAAGGTGAGGGTGCTGGTGAAAAATAGTGTACCGCGAATATTTGGCACGCACGGGACAGCCCAGTTTGTAGCCAGCGGAGGTTTTGTACAACACTTGAGACACACATGAAAACGGTCCACGGATAATGCTATTTTGCCAGTGTTTCCGGCCTTTTCTAGACACAGACAGACTGCCACAGTAGGGGGGGGTCGTTTGGTGACACCCAGAGTGGCACTGGGCAGAGCTGGAATGATTTTAGACCAGTGACCCTGGCCTCATCTCCAGTTTCTGTCATGACTTCGAGGGGACTCAGGCTCCCTCAAAGGTCCATGGCAGCAGGGTCCTTACAGTCCCCAGGTCAGCACTTTTGATTACCCAAAAATGCTCAATTTCCCCTCTCAGGACCTAGGAGATAGGGGACACTGATAGCTTGGCTGCAGGGTCAGGCATCAGAGCAATCACTCAGCTGATGCAATATCTTTGGCATCACATAAAACTTTTTTTTAAGTGTTCTTCTTCTATACATTATTCCTATTGTAAATTATCAACAGGTAAACGATATCATTAAAATCACGCAATCAGAGAATGGTTTGGGTAGGAAGTGACCTTAAAGATCATCAAGTTCCAACCCCGCTGCCATAGGCAGGGACATCTTCAACCAGATCAGGTTGCTCAGAGCCACATCCAACCTGGCCTTGAACACCTCCATGGATGGAGCATCGACCACCTCGCTGTGCAACCTGTTCCAGTGTCTCACCACCCTCACAGTCAAGAATTTCTTCCTAATATCTAGTCTAAATCTCCCCTCTTTCAGTGTGAAACCATTCCCCCTCGTCCCTTCGCTCCACTCCCTGATCCAGAGTCCCTCCCCAGCTCTCCTGGAGCCCCTTTAGGGACTGGAAGGGGCTATAAGATCTTTATAGGGGGCTATATTTGCTCTTAGTGAAGCCACATTGGCTGTCACCGATCCCCTCCTTATTTTCCATGTCCCTTAGCATAGTTTCCAGGAGGATCTGCTCCATGATCTTGTCAGGCACGTGGGTGAGACTAACTGCCTGTAGTTCCGTGGGTCTTCCTTTTTTCCCTTTTTAAAAATCAACTTGGAGGAGTTCATTTCTACTTTATTCTGTTTAAAACATTGGATTTGTTTAAATTTTCTTGTGACTTATTTAATTCAAATACCTGAGGAAGCCTTGAGGAAAAGAGTGTCATCATTAAAGATTCACCACGCTCCCTCTCAGTAAGGGCTGGGAGAGATCATAATTCACTTCTTCAGATCTAAAGTGAGTCATCCGGAATAACCATCCGGACATTACAGATATATCTAAGATGAAAGCCAAGTCAGAATGAACATCAGAACCAAATCCACATCTCCTGATCTTCTTCATGTGTCATAAAGAAAGAATATCATGAAAATGCAGAGATTATTGTCATCCAAAAATAAAACTGAACAATGAAGCTAAAGTTCACATGCTCGGTACTAAAAGTAGAGACAGACAAATGCTGAAAATCCTATCTTACACCGAAGTCCTTGTTGATATTAAACTGATTTATGGGGAATCTGCTGGTGAACGCTGTGTTTACTTGTCGGTGGAGAGAGTGATGCGTCTCCAGAAAGCCTTGGCACAGGCACAGTCTTGCCATCCTTCAAGGACATCATCCTGAGCCTTCAGAAGTGATGTTAAGTTCAAGGAAGAGGTAAGGTGGTGTGTTGACGATGGTCTGAAGGCAGCATCCTAAAGAAGACGGGGCACAGGCAGGGCAGGAGGGCAGCCCCATAGCCACATGTGGATTTTACTCTCTCACAATATCATGAAAATTCACTTGAATTTCATCTCTGCAGGATTTGACATCCAGCTACCCTCACGTAAGAAGAGACAGCAGTTTTCACTAAGATACTTAAGGAGCACACGATGCCATCCCGATCGCTCGAGCACAGCTAGAGACCACACTGTACTTACCCATCAAGAGAGGATGACAAAGGGAGAGTACCTCAGTCCTGTTAAAGCATCTTTGCTGAACTTATAAGAAGTAGCACGCACCTACTTACAATGGGGGTCAAACAGCAGTATAGATTTAAAAGGGGAGAAAGCAGCTGCCAACACTTTTCTGGAAATCTTTCTTGTCGTGAAAAAAGCCAAACCAATACAAACAAGTACCTTGCCACAAAAGAAAGTACTTGAACACAGTTGCACAAAGATAACAGCATTTTAAGGCAGCTTTATTGGGAAGATTTTCAAATCAGAGTACGGAAAACAGCCTGAAATCATTTCAGTCTGAACAGGATTCATTATGTAAACAAAATAGAAAAATATTTTTTTAAGATGTCAGGATGGATTTTCTTCTATTACAAGTAGCATCATGAGATTTGTTAACTGAATTATCTTTCCCTGCTTGCACACCTTGGAGCTGTAGCTGGCTGCCTGCAGAGATGATTACAGGATCCGCCACAGAACGGACAAATGAGTTCTGGTCTGCTATCAAAAAGCCAGAAGTCGTAAATCTCTCATTATCCGTGTTATTAGAAGCAAGGTGCTCATCAGGGGGCTAGAAAGAGCACCGGAATTATATCCTGAAACCCATGCATAAGAGAAAAAATATTGTGTTTTCATTATGTATTGCTATTATACTTTATCTTCAGTTAATAAAATAAAGTGGGGAATCACCCCCAGCATATTCATCACACACACAGAGACAGAACTAAGAACATTCTTCACTTTTTCCTTTTTCCCTTTCTCCTCAACCTCCAAATTTTATTTCTTCTTTTTTTTCCCCCCTTTTTTTTTTTTTTTAATTTTCAGTGGTACGGGGAGGAACACATTTCCAGCATAAGCTTAGGCTGACAAATCTCAGTCCCTAGCAGCAGTGAGGCTCTCACCAAACCTGCTGAAGCCCAGCTCTGTGAACATAACTCAGGCCAAGGACTCAAATGGGAGTACACAGGAAGATTTAACTGACATAGGTTTGATTTCTTCAGTCTAAATAACGTGGTGTGTCACTGGAGCTCCCTGCTGGATGCTGGAGCTCCTCTGAGGTCTTTATAAAATGTGGTAGGAGGGGAATGGGGAGCTCAAAGACAGGGTATTAGAGGAAGAATACCTGTAAGGCATGGAGAATTGGGGCGGATCACAAGGGATAACAGTTACTTAGCCAAATCATTCTCTTTCATAATTTTTCTTCAGTAGTTTCATTGCAGAAACGGAAGAGATGTCATGAACGTCACAGGTTCCCATTCCTGTGGCAGTGGGAGGAAGAACTGGAGGCAAGAAGCAAGCCATCGAGCTCCCCAACGTGGATGACCCAAGCAACAGAGATCTTGAAGCCTCATGGTTCCCCACACTTTGATGACTGGTGGGACTGGCTTCCACCAATCTCTTTGCACTGTTAAAAGCAATGCAATATTGTCCATATCCTTCACCAGGATTCTGGGAGATGGATAATTTTGTATACTTCGGATACGTTTTCTTAAGAGGATTTTGCAAAGCAATGAGAGATTGTGAAAAAAACCCAAACTCTCCTTGAAGAGGACTATCCTCTAGGTAAGGTCAGGTTGGACGGGGGCCCCGAGCAACCTGATCTAGTAGAAGATGTCTCTGCTTATTGTAAGAAGGGGTGGACTAGATGCCCTTTAAAGGTCCCTTCCAACCAAAACTATTCTATGATTATAATCTTGGCAAACGTGATTGCTCTTTCTTGTCAAAGTTCCTGTTCAGTGGCCATCTCACTTTTTTGGAAAGCTGCTGACACTAAAAAGTCACTTGGGATTTTATAAATAAGTCTTCCTGTGGGGCTTCAGCAGCTCTGGAAGCAGCATCTGCAGAGGAATCACCTGGAGGGGTTTTGTCCTGGAGGTGATGTTTGGGACCACGCGTGAAAAAGCAGATTGATGGCAACCAAATGGAGATGAAGGGCTGATGGGTTCTGAAAGTCTGTCACTGGCCTGGCACAGGAGGCAGGAGAGGAGGAAAACCAAGAGCAAGGGGGCCTGCTCTTTCATGTAAGAAATATGTAACACTGACTTTCGAGTTACACCAACTTGAATAAAACATTTAAGTATGAACACTAGGTGTGCCAGTAGTTTGTACAGAAAAGAAGGTAGACCAGAGATAGAGACAAAGAAAGGAGGAGAGTCCAAGCAAAATCAGCATTTAAATGTTTTGGGTTCTACTTATCTCTAATTTTAAGGCATTCTGAATACTATTCCTCGTTCGGATCCCTGCACTGAGATTCATTAGTACCGACTGTAACATTATTTGGCTTATTGACCACTGACCGCCTAATGTATTTTCAAAATAAAGATGTAACTAACAGAAAAATGTCATACAGAAAGAGCTATTGGAAAGGATCCTCCACCACTCTCAAAGTCCCCTTCACAGCACGTTGTTAAGACATCCACATTTTAAAGATCACGTCCCTTTCTGAAAGTACAAGAATGCTTAAGATAGCCAGAAAATTCTTAAGTGACTGTAAACATGACAAATACTATGCGTAAGCAAACAAAGGAAAAGCAGTTCTGCAGCCAAAAATTATATTTATGAAGAGTGATTTTAGTGCTATTATGTGCATTCATGTAAAGGTCCTAACATGCACAGAATTTGACGGTAAGAATGGGGTTTGTAAATAAAAATTCCACCCGTGTTATTCAGAACTGGTAGCAATTACAAACCAGGCACATTTGCCTAAAGCTGCTTAAGCGTAATAAGAGCTGGAGGTAATTGTTTGGCCTCAGCAATTCAATATTTCTTACGTTTATCTGCTTTTGTAACAGCACAACTTTGAGACAAGAAACTGTAGAGAAGACAAGAGCAAACCTGTGTGCTGTCTGTTATCCATGTATTTTATGACTCAATATATATCCTGCTGCAGGGATTTTTCACCACGCTTTTGCTTAACAATGGTATTTGCTTTATTGATTTTTTTTTCCCCTTTTAATACTCTTAATACAGTGGTGGCTCCAGAAACTGATGTGTGCTGTGCGTACAGATGCTTTTGTCAAGACATCAAAGTAGCGATTCCAACACACATCTATATGAGACCAATTTTGTTTCCAAAACAAAGAAACAGGATGTTCGCATGCGCCAGATTTGACACTGAACGATTTGTACAACGGAACTAAACTCAGTGGAGCACCAGTCATGCCAGACTTAATATAGACTTTTCGTGTTACTTTTGTATAATAGAAGCATTCATTTTTGTGTAATACTTGGAATATTATTTCTTTCTGGAAAGTCTTTCACACTAACTGCTGTGATTACAGACATCAGAAACTGCTTGAGAATAGGGGATGCAGTAGGCTAGAACCAAGACAAAAACCCATCAGTGTTCACAGGATAAAAACACAAGAGCTGAGATTTAAATAAGTATGAAGCCTAAAAAGTTAAGTTTCTAAGTCCCTAGTTTGATCACAAAATAAAAAGTTTTATTTTGTATAATTTAAGAATACTATGCAGCTCCCACTAATTTCAGTTGCCACTGACTTGCCTCGCCTCTCAACGACTCTTCACGCAGTTGAACTCAGTAATTATTCTACCACATAAAACTTTTTGGTTGGTGAAATGATACCTACATTTGCCTTTTGAAGGGAAATTGAAAAACCGGTCTCTATTCATAGCGTGCTTTTACCACGCAGCCGCGATTTGTTTGATCTCGGAATTAGCCCTTTTGAATTCCATTGCAACAGGTTTAGAAACACAGATCACGCTAGAGATTAAAGCAAAAATGTAGCAAAACAAACATAAAACAGGGCATGACGGATTTTTGGTTTTATCACCAGATTCAACAAAAGATGACTGGTAATTGCTTTTGTTTGTTTGTTTGTTTCTTTGGTGAATCGCTCAGGCTTTCAACTCAGAAATGGAGGGTGCAGAAGAGCTTGGAATCGATGATGAACTCTTAAAGCCCTCAGAACCTTAAGTTTTGGCGTCTTTTAAATACTGGTGGCAAGGAATGACATTTAGAGTTCTCAAGCTCTCTGTTGGCTGCGGATGTCACCGGAATGAGAAGGGGAAGGGCTGGGATCTGCCAGCACCCACCGGCCGAGCAGCGCGGCCGCACCAGGCAGCCGTGGCCGCTCTTCCAAGAAGCAATAACCTGCTGCCTAGCAACCACCCCAAACTCATGATTGTTTGTATATTCCATTTCTTGTGCAAAACTAAAAGCTCAGACCCCAAATTATTGCATTCAGCACCATCAGAGCTGCAACAGACGGATAAGAAAACGCATTTTCCTTTACTTGCTGCAAGACTTCCTTGCTCTACAGTGTTGCCATCGTAAAACAGCCACACAGTCCCCAACACAATTTGATGCCAGACCAATCTGGAAAATATTTCAATGTGTGAATAGTTATTTTCACAATAGTTGTCCCCTGGGATCTATTTCTACAAATAAAGCAATTCGCATACCTGTAGTCACTGAGACTGGTTCAGGGCCAAACACAGAGGGTCACGTTCACTCTGGCATAAGTGCGCTGGACAGAATGACAAAACTGTGCTTGCAGGAGAGTTGTCCCTGTGGTTTAGAAGTCCTGATTTTTCCTAATTATTGTTTACTATAAGTGAAATAATTAAAAACAAACAAACAAAAAAAACCCTCCCACAACCCTTTTGCGCTGTGCTCTCTACTTGGATCAAATTTTTAGCCTGATTTCTGGAAGGAACTTGGTTTATGCCCTGTCCTTCTGTCTGTCCGACCTGGGGCTTTTGAGCTTGTGGATTGTTTCAGCCAAGGTGCCAGAAGGGTCGATAGCTGACCTCCAACAAGCTTACCGCAAAAATCAATGGCTTTGTGGAAATGAGAGGCTGCCACAGAGAGAAGGTCACCAGCTCTGCCCTGTTTGACCCACAGACACAGGAATCAGCCGGGCAGGACACCCCGGGTACCACATTGCTGGTGTTGGGTGCTGGTCCTTGTCCCGGGAGCAGCGAGGAGGCACGGGGGGGCAGAGGGAAGAAGGGTTGGGGTGAGGAGATGAAGGGAAGAGGGAGCAGCACCAGGGAGAGACTTGGGTCTTGGGGCACCAACTCATGCGCTTCATCTCTGTCTTGTTAGTCTATATTTTCTATTTCATCTTTTTGTTTTCATTCTCTAAAAAAAGTCTGGAAATCTCATGCTAAGATTATGGAAATTGAGAGGCTTAAAGAAAAGTTAAGTGCTGGAGGCCGATCTAGTGATGCCATAACTGCTTGACCCCAGCATTGCTGTACCGTAGACATAATCATGTACAACATCTGTCCTCTTTAAAGTCACATAGCAAATCATTACTGGAGTAGTTACTTCTGTAAATGTGCCTGCTATGATAGACGCAGCATTGGATACCCAAATTTTACTACAGAGAATACCTGGAATAATGCCGTGGGAAGTAATAACTGAACAGTTTAGGTGGGTATAACGAAATGCTGAAGTAACTACCTACCGAAGGCAAAATTAAGTTGTTACGGATGATTACCATCACCACTTTGTTTGTCCTACAGTTGTTCTGTTCAGCAACAATCTCTGATCCAGAGCCAACACATAAGCCATTAAATAATTTAGCTGCACTCTTCATCCAGCACAGCTTCTCCAGCCAAGTTCTGACCCCTCTCAATTTCGGTCTTTCCACTGTGCGCTCTGGGATGAGAATTGATCCCAAAGGTCTCTTCAGGTCCACCAGTTACAGGAGACAGACTGCTGAATGTGCTTTCAAAAACCTCTTCAGTCATTATCGATATTCTCTCTAACATTAACTGCCATTAAATCCTCCAGCTAGAAGCTGCAGAATGACCTACAGGACATTACCAAGCATTTTCAGGCTTAACAAGGAGTACGCTAAGAGTTCACAACCCCATACTGGAGACACTGATGCTCAGGTGGGACGTGACCAGGTGGTGATCTGTCTGAAGCCAAGAGCAATGAACTTTGCATTGAGAGCAGGGAAGCTTCATCCTTCTGCAGAGAGCCAGCACAAGCCTGGATGCCTTGGCAAAGGAGAAGTTCAGGTGGGATTTCCTTTTATGAAAGGTTCAGCTGGAAATTTAGTTTGGACATAAAACTCTACAGCTTACCTACATTGCTATGGTCCTCGTGCAAACTGTATTTTAGGGTCTCTGCTCTCTGTTTTGGGGTGGCTCACAGCTGAACTCTCTCACGATGGAACACTACTCTCCCCCTCATGATCTCCAACCCAAGCAAAAATGCCAAAGAAAAATCCTTTGGAAACAGTGGGCATTTTATAGAATAGGTTGCAATTATTAACCTGACCTCCTTGCAATGGCCTCGCACATACAGTGTGCCAGTGGATTACTCACTGCCAGTTGCATCAGATGACTTAGTTAATATGTGTATTGGCAAAACACAGTAACTAGTTCTACCTGGCTCCTGAATCCTTGTGAAAATACAGCCCCCGCATGTCTTCACCCCACACCCATATTGATAGAACCATAGAATGGTTTAGGTTGGAAGGGACCTTAAAGTTCATCTAGTTCCCACCCCCCCGCCCTGGGCAGGGCCACCTCCCCCCAGCCCAGGTTGCTCCCAGCCCCGTCCAACCTGGCTGTGAACACCTCCAGGGATGGGGCAGCCACAGCTTCTCGGGGCAACCTGGGCCAGGGGCTCACCATCCTCATAGAGAAAATTTTTTTCCCGATACCTGATCTAAATCTCCCCCTTTCGGTTTAAAACCACTACCCTTTGCCCTATCGCTCCACTCCCTGAGCCAGAGTCCCTCCCCAGCTCTCCTGGAGCCCATTTAGGACTCAAAAGGGCTCTGAGGTCTCCCCGGAGTCTTCCCTTCTCCAGGCTGAACAACCCCAACTCTCTCAGCCTGTCCTCCCAGCAGAGGTTCTCCAGACCTCGGAGCATCTCCATCGCCTCCGCTGTAGTCCTGGGATAATCTCAGGTTACTAATGGATTACTGTGGATACACTGTTGTCTGTCGCTCTGCTGCTGGGCCCTTACTTTCCTGTTTTAGGATGGTGTCCTGGCTAAATTCCCAGTCACAAAACCACTGCAGGTGGCTGTGAGAGGCCAGTGAAGTACTTTGTTTCCACCAACCATGATGTCCTTCCTTCCAGAAATAACAATTCCACTTCTCCTCCAAGTAGCCTGTACTCTCCCTCCCCCTTTCTCACAACTAATTCCTCTTTTTATCCTAATTTTCTTGAAACGATAGGCTCAGGTAGATGTCTTTATTGGATTACTTGAAGTTACTTGGGTTAACTTTCAGTGCTTTTTAGGACGGGGTGGGGTTTTGGCTGTTCTGCTGTTTGCTTTTCTGGTTTCTTATGGAGATTTTTTATGTCCATTCAGAAATGTTATCTTGGTGGCTTTTATGTCCCAAGGCGAAATGGGTAAGACCTTGGCCTTTGCTGGGGCACGTACAAACGCGTGCTGAGAGCACCCCGACAGCTGCCCCACCATGAGGAAGCAAAGAGGGTGACAAGCCAGTAACATTTCATGTTAAACCATGGACATCGATTCTCCTGCAGGGGCTGAGAGATCTTGTATTCCATTTTCCATGATACATACACGCAATTTGGTTAGTGAGAATGGTAAACAGATGTGTATACACAGGTATTGATTCTATAGAGCACTGCATTATTCAAGAGAACTGAAACTAAAAGGCCAATTTTTACAACAGAAGTATTTACCGTGAACTGAAATCCCACCAACTGAAGCCAACTTTAGAGCATTAGCACGAAATTCATGTGTTGCTTTAACCACTCAAAAGACTGAGCTCATATAACGGTAAGAAAGAAAAAGCAAGTTCGGGGCTACTCTTTTGTACATTGCCCAATGCCACTGGTAATCACAATCCTGGAGCACATACTGGTGCTACCCACAGACACACACTGCAGCGATACCTCCAACAGCAGACGCAACAGCATGCTTAATCTTACACCCATTTGGGTTACAGGTTTTGGCCCCCTTAAACAGTCCAAAACACAGTTTTTCAGGATATTGCCTTTTTAAGAAGAAAAAAAAGTCAACACACTCATAAGTATACTATTTGAATGCTTCGTGGGATAAAATTCATCTATCATGTAAACAATGAAACAAAAATTTCAGCAAGTCATTCATGGTATTTTAAATAAAAGGGAACAAAAAACGCTTCTCACAGCCTAGACTGAAAACATTGTTTGGGAAGATCAATCTAGTCTATGTCATATTGATTTAGGATCGTCTTATTACTCTAAATGCATTATTGCATTAGTTAGAGCAATATTGGGATGAACACCTTGGCCAGAATGTTAATGCTGGTAGGTGTATAAATGCAGATTTATATACTTCATTCAACGTTTAAGGAAAGTTTATTACTCCACAATTAGGCGGTGGATTGTTGTTTTCATTTATTCATTTACTCAATGTAAATAAAGTACTGAAACTGAGCACAGAAAGTTTGTGTACCGTGGGCGTAAGTCAGTGTTTCTGGCAGTGGCAGCCACAGTGACAGCACTAGGATTTCCCCAGGATTTTCAAGGTTTGGGGCTTTTTTTGGGGGTGAGGGGCTGTTTTTTGTTTTTCTTCCCCCGCCTCGCCCTGACAGCATTGCCAATTTAGTTCCCTGTTGCTTCTAAAAAGTCATAGCTAATTCAGCAAGGTGCTGTTGACTTCCCTGAAACTAACCATGTGAAATTTCTACCATCTCCAAAATTTATTCTTCCAAAACCCCCTGCTTTTCTCCCAAAGCTTCCGGTTAGCGGTTACCTATTGGCAGAGCTGGATTAAGATCTGGAATGTACTAAACCCAAATTATTATAACTTCACACTCGGATTCCTGGCATAAACTGCTCCTTTGAGGAACCAACCCCAAGGTTAGCTCCGTCAGACTGGGTCAAAAGTAATGGAGAGAGGAGCGGGAAAAAGAACCTATACAGTATGAAGTAACGCTGTAATAAAATACGGTATTTCCTTGAATGAGGAGTTTCCAATACCTTCACCTACAGCAAGTTATGATAACAGCCGCGGCTTTGTATGAAGAAATAAACAGCTTTATGTTACTGACCTCTATCACAGATAGCCATGAAATCAGAGCGCAATGGTGGTTATTTGCTGCATTTTCGATATTCATTTCTCTTCCCCGGTGCTTAAGAGGGCTAACTGAAGGCAGCTTATACCAGATTAGGCTTCCAACACCTTCATGCATTATAGACTTCCAAATGCAATTTCTCCCTCTCAGAAGGCGAAAGCGTCGAGTCATTTCTTTTAAAGATCTGACGGAGGTCATTGCTCATAAAAAGGAAAAGGCAGGTTCAAGGCAGGGCTAAGCGAAACACAGCCAGGCGGCTGCAGCCCCGGAGAGCAGCGCCCGAGCCTGCCCGGGACTGGGGCTCCCGGCTGCCCTGCCTCGCTCCGCTCACCCTCTCCTGGCTTCAGTCGGCCAGGCACTAGCAGCTTATCCGAGATCATAACGTGGATTAACAAGGGCTCATCGGATGGAACCGCGTGCCAGAAATAATTATGGCTTAAAATGCAAGAGCCTGGCAGGAAGGGATCGTCATTTGTGAAGCCCGTCCGTTTAATGGAGAAATAACCCGCATATTACAGTAGAGGATAATTTGGCAGTTGCAGTTTCAGTGGCTCAGAGACATAAAATACAGTCTCATCAATGTGTAAGATTAGAAGTAATTAGCCCCTATATGGTAAAGTCATCAGTTAGAAACTAGACTCCATCTGGGGACTTTTTGTAACGATGCCTCAGGGACAAGTAAGATGGGACCTTTGACTTACACGATTTGGAAGGGACTGAGACCTAATTAAATCCTCAAAGATGCAGTAACTGCAGTAAAAGGGATTTTTAAATATGAAACATATTCCTTTTCTCTAAACAAACTAGGTATATTACACTCTGGAACAGTAAGAGAATTAATCAAAAGACTGAGCAAACAGCTGCTGTGCGGCTGCCAAATAGAAGATGATACAGGATTATACAGAATTGAAGAACATTTAAGAAGAATTGAAGAATATTAATAGTTCTTTTTTAAGGATAAGGTTTCATTTAATTGTGGTGAAAACCAAACACACAGCTCCCATCCTAAATCCAAGAGAGTATGTTTTTTCTAAAATCTGTTTCTCCAGATGCATGTTATAATAACCACTGATTGCCTTAAATAAATAAAAGCTAATTCTCTTGCACAAATAATATACAATTTACTTTTTCACTCATTACAAAAAAACAAACTTGCGGCTTTTCAAAGAGGAATACACAGAGCTATTATATTTTTGCTACTGAGTTCCATAAAGCACTTACCATCTTCCATTTTCTTAAAAAGGTTTGGCACTTTGTACTGGAGAAATGAAAAAATTTGGGTTAGCTTCTCAGCAATGATTGCCTCATTTACATGATCTATCTTCTCCCAAGAAGGAAAAAAAAAAAAAAATAAAAATCACTGTACGATATTAACATTTTTCTACCATAACTCAATCTTCTGCATTTTGTCAATGCAGAGCTGGATCATTAAAGCCTGGAAGCTAAATGGAAAAGTATTTTAAGGACATGAACTAAGAGCAGAGCAACAGAAATGTACTGATCTCAAAGAGAAAAGAGTACTGAAATGATGCATCTAAGTTTACACAATTCACCATGCTGCTTAAAAAGACTAAAACAGCATCAAACTCATATGTAGGCAGGTCAATGCTAAAAGAAGTTACCATCTAGCCAAAAATTTCAGGGTTGTGCATTTTTTTGTTTGTTTTTTTTTGTTTGTTTTTTTTTGTTTCCCCCCCTCCCCCCCCCCCCCCTACATTTATAAAACAACCACTTCCCCGGGCAGCCTGTTCCAATGCCTGAGAAACCTTTCAGTGAAGAAATTTTTCCTAACATCCATCCTAAGCCTCCCCTGGCGCAACTTGAGGCCGTTTCCTCTTGTCCCATCACCCGTTCCTTGGGAGAAGAGATCACCCCCCCCCCTCCTTTCAGGGAGCTGTAGAGAGCGATAAGGTCTCCCCTCAGCCTCCTCTTCTCCAGGCTGAACACCCCCAGTTCCCTCAGCCGCTCCCCATAAGACTTGTCAATTCACTGTTTTAATCTACCGTAAAATGTCTGTGAAACTATACACTATTTGGGATTGCCTGTAGAACTGTGAACTCGATAATCCTTATTTCAGCCAGACTTGCTGAAAGGATATCAAACCAAGCCTCCAGCTATAAATACATTATCCCATACAACACATCCACAGTCAACTGTACAACTAAAAACAGGTTATTAGCATGATGCCCGAGATCATTCACTTAACAAAAAAGCCCCATACAAACCAGCTACTGACAATAAAGAAGTCACCGTGGCATCTCACTGGGGATGTATAGAACCATCATAACTCACATGCTGCCATGCTGAGCTGTGAAAATAAACCAGCCTTCACGAGCACTTCGAAACGGATTAGTGTTTTCCTTTAACTAAGCGCGCACATATGAAATGGTTTCTCCTCTGCACAATAGGGTCGACGCTATTTGGTCTGATCCGTGTGTCATTTCTCTGGATATCCATCTGTGCATAATGCAGTTCCAGCAGCAGTTAGATCGAAGAAGTTCAGTGGGCTCTTTCTTTACAAGAAAAGAAAAAGTAACCGCTCAGTTTTTAGAAGAGCATGATGAGCTTTATGGCTAGCCCATCACCACGAGAAAAATCAACAACAACCTAAATTCTCAAGTATTTCAAGCGTTCAGGTGACCTTTCAAGAGGATTTCAGTTCAAAAACACAATATGAGGAAAAGGTATGGATTTTGGAATTCATCTTGTATCCAAAGCCTTTGCTAAATGTCTCGTAGAGATTGCTAGAAATGTAAAATAAACAGCGGTGGGGATCAAAGCTAGAAAAAAATGAATTAAGGAAAAGGTGAGCTGGTGTCCAGCCCGTGATCTGGGTCAAACAACATATAAAACTATTTGTCTTTGATTACTTGTGTTGGAAATACCACTCAGCTTTCAGAAGGAGAGTGATCTCTCCTCAGATAGTCAGTTAGACAAACTGGGAAAGATGGAGGTGGGCGCAAGAAAAAAAAAAAACAAAAACAAAAACAAAGAAAACCCCTCATAGAATAAATAGTCCCACCCTAATAGAGCAGTCCCTGGGCTGGAAAACGCAACGGAGAGAAAGAAAGAGGAGAGCTTCACCGGGAAAACTCTGGGGACTAAGGAGGAGGCCTGCAAAGAAAGCCTGGCTCCATCTACACCAGAATGGAACAGCACAGTTAATGCTTTGAAAGCTGAGAGAGTTTTCTTGGTTGTTTGTTTGTTTGTTTGTTTGTTTTTTTCCAACTAAAAGCTGAAGAAAAGTTGGTTATAAAAGCCTCTGTATCTTTGGACAGTGGGGAGAGGGAGAGTCTTCGGTTAAAAAAAAAAATAAAAAAAATTGCAAAGAACAGTCGAGGCAAGTAAGACTGCATTTATACATGGAGCATAAAAATAGCAAGCGAAGCAATGCTAACTGTGCGAGTTCAAAGGAGCATACGTAGTGTAGAAGCACCGCGTAATCCAGAATGCCTGTTTATTTTTGAAAAAGGGATATTGGTGTCACAGGCATCTCCGAAATATGATGGAATTAAGATAAATCAGTGAACGGCACGAAAAAAAACACCAGTACAAATTACATAAATTACATAAAAATGACAGAAGAACAGGCTGATAGAGCTAAGAACCAAGGAAAATATGCAGTAAACGAGGTAAATAAACAAAATACACACAGAACTACCTCAAAATCTCCTTAAACTCAATTTCCATCCTAAAACAGCAGAAGTATACTAAGAATGGATATTTTCCCAGAATGGCCCAGAAAGGGGTCCGTTACTGCAAAATACTGACACTGAATAAGTTGGGACTTGTCAGCAAAAGTCAAAGAAGCAGCAATATGGTAGAGAACTACAAAAGTCATGAACAGCTTTCATAAGATGCACTGGGAGACGTGAAACTACCGGGCAGATACACATGTGTTCAAAGGTATTTTTTTGGCACAACACAATTAAATTGTGAACCTAAATGACCAGAATCCGGAGAATGATATAACTTGCTCTGACCCAGAATTGCTGACATGTTCCCATCACAGGGCCTCTATAAAAGACACCCTGGGCACCCTGTAGAAATATTTTGGAAAATGAGACCTTAAGTAATAACGTAACAGTGGGTTTGGGGTGGGGTTTTTGTTGTTGTTGTTTTGGGGGGTTGGTGGGATTTTGTTTGTTCGGGTTTGTTTGTTTGTTTTACAGACCAGACTTTTTTTACTGATATTGAAAGCCATAATGACAGTAAACTCCTATACACAGCTAAATGGTATACGGCAAGAATTCATGAATGTGAGCGACTGCGGTATTTTACGGTGAGAGGACGCATCTAGATTAACCCACCTTTCACATAAAGACAATCTGCAAGAAAACTCTACCCTTTCCAAGGAGTAAATTGTTCAAATAACTCCATTATGTAATTATTTTAGTATGTATGAATTGCAAAAAAAAAAAAAAACCCCAAACCAAAACCAACCCACAACAAAAGGAGTTCATAGCTGCTGTTCTCTTTGATGTATATTTACAGAGGAATTCAATAAATTAATGAAACAGAAACAAGTTTAGAAGTTCCACTAAAAACTTATTAGTGCCAAAACAACCTGCACTGGGCTGAAGAAGAAATCTCTGCTCTAAAATAAAAGCTAAGCTGTTTATTGAAAAACAAACCAGCACATTCAAGGCTTTTGCCCATCCCATATTTCGGGAGGATACTCTGGAGAACAAGGTCATAAGTTTCATAGTCTGTATTGCTGTTGGGAAGCGAGGACAGATTTATTGTAAAGATTTGTCAGCAACAGCAGTGAGGTCACTGTGCCCCAATACACAGAAAACGCTCATCTACCTGTAACCCTATTACAGTTGCAGGCTAACCATTTCCTTCCCCAACCCCTTGGCTTGAGAAAACATGTATTTACCTTATAAAGCTGCAATTCTGCATCAACATTCAGCTAATTGGAGGTTTACTGTCATTAATTTAGATAATATACATTCATCTTACCGAAATAGCTTCTAGCAGCTTCTTTAATTTAACCTTTCTTTTAGCCTTCTTTTTTTACTGTCACACAACTAGCAATTCAGTGCTCACAAATGACCTCCCGGGCCCCAATCATGCCAGAACAATCAATGGGAGAAAATTCATAAAACGGATTAAATTCTACAGCATTCGCTTTGATGAATTAGTGGAATTTGTTCCCTTTAGCTGCTCAGAGTTAATCTTTGATTTTTAGCCGAGTGCACTGCATTGGAAAGAGCAAACTAGGAACACGTATTTTTGTTACTCACATAGCTTTAGTTGCCCCAGCATCCATGGCAGTAAAGCCGACTTTTAAAGATTTTTGCTGTTCGTCTCTGTTATCTCACTACTTAAAGCAATATATGAGGAGGAACTGGCCAGGACAAAGTGTTTCTGTATAAAATTTGAGATTATTACATTATACTGTAATGATTACACTTTCCTACCTGGTGTCACACCATGACGGAACGAGGCACCGCTGAGGATCATTTGCCCACAAAGCTTTAAGAGTGGCAAATGATCCCAAAGTAAAAAATTAACTCCATCACCGCAAATCACATGACGTGTTTTGTTCAACGTAAAATTATTATTCACCATTTAAATTAAGGATTGCAAGGGAAATTCATTCTGAGCTTTTTCCATTTCCCTCATACACACAATTTGGCTAATGAACCAAGAAACCAATTAGTGAAACATCTCAATTTATAGCAGGTTGAGGTAATCTTTAGCCGGGGCACAGTTAAAACTCCTGCACTGTGAAGAGAAGACTTTTCATCTTCAGAAACAGCACTGTGGAGTTAATGAGCCCTCATAATACAAAACATCACTGATGGCACTCTTTGCCCAAAGACAGAGACTTCACCTCTCCCCAGCAGCACCTACCAGGAAGTAGCAGAATTTGGGTAAAATCTCCACGCAAACACAGCATTTTCTTTCTGTTGACATTTTGTGGATCTTGGTGTATTTTGGCACACGGATGTGCAGTCCGTGGTGGGCGCATGGCAGAGGTTGGATGTCTATGCGGAGCTATGGTTTTTGGAGAAGCTTCATTTTCACGTAGTAGTTGTCCTCCTGCACATACAGTACCTTCTTACCACCATGCCTCAGTTTTTGCATCCAAGGCATTGTGCTGAAGACTTTCTCCCAATTTGCAGCCCTAATCACCAGGTGGGACTGCTCAGGCTGACCCGAGCCTGTGCCTTGTGCATGGCTGAGAAGGACTACCATAGAGGCCACTTTCCAGCTTCAGCACCGAGCCAGGGGTATCCTCTGAGGTGCCCTGGTCCCACACACCAGCGGAAGAAACCTCACACTTCAGAGACGAGAGGTTTGAGGATGCAAAGAGAGGAGGTGGAGGGGACAGTGCTCAGACCAGCTGATGGGCCAATGGGGAGGGCATATCTCAACTCCCACCTTCTTCCCAGGTGCTGGGCTCCACAGCCCAACCCACTCCTTCATGTCAGGTGCCTCAGCTAGTTTCTGCAGTTATAAGTAAATGGCTTATTAAAGGGCTAAAGAAACAGGAGATGGACTGTAGACCTGAGAATCAGAAGTGTGTTTTCCCAGTTCCCAGAAAACCCATAGCCAGGCTGGCGGGTGGACCGGGTAAAAGAGTAGAGGGTTCTTGGGGTAAAAGAAAGCATATAAAGGAATAGCAGAGGCAATCCACTGCTAAAAGGAAGTCTTTGCTCCAGGGACTGATCATGCATTTTGCACTACAAAGTTACTTTAACAAAGGACATTAAAAAATAAGAAACAAGAATCGCAGCCCCAATATTCCCTTCTGCTGCTGTAAAACCAACATAGGTGGCAGTAAGCTCTGTAACACAGAATATAGCCTGATTTGCTAAACCACATTTCTTCCATGGGGTTTCCATCCTACTGCCGCCTGTTTCTTAACATGGTGTTATCAGCCTTGGTTAAACTCATTAAAGATATATGTTCTGTACCAGAGAGGCATGTGTGCACGAGTGTAAGACACACATCAGTTACTTCTTCCTCTGTTAAACTCTATCAAATCCTCACACACCAACCTAGGACCCCAAAATATTTCCCATCTCCCAACCTTCCTACCACTCCTCACACACCTCAATCCTCCATACCACCCTTGACATCCAGAAGTCAAATCCAATCCCATCTCCTTGTGCATCAGCCTGAATGCCTTGCAGCTGGCCGGGGTCTCAGAGGAGGAGCTCACCTGAGCTGGTGGAGGAGTAGAATCATAGGGCCACGGCCAGAACCTCCACAAGATGTGGATATTTTTTCAAGGTAATGCCTGTGTGGAAGCATTTATCTCATGCATCTCGGTTAAGTATTTCTATGAAGGCATGTGGGAGCAACCCATCCAATATTCCAGTAGCACCATGGTGTGGGCTTCACAGTTTGGGAATCCCGGGTTTAGGGGAGTTTCATTTCAACAGGAGAGCACTCCCAGGGATGATCCTCTGCTGATACCCTTCCTTGCAATCAGCCTGTGCAACCCCAGCTGGGAAAGGAGAGAAGCAAGAGAAGGAAAACACTTATACTGGAAGCGGAGCCTGCCCGACACATGCACATTTAATGAGCCCCAGAATTGGACACAATTCAGAAGTTGTGTATAGACAGACGCAGATCGCTACAAACACAGAGTGCAAGAAATAATTTGAACTACTCAAACATTATTGAGCTGCAATCAACTAATCACTTAGGAAAAAGACCAAGAGTCACGAACAGCTTAATGTAAACATCTTTTCAGCATGCAAGAATAGGCAAAAAGGAAAACAAGTGTTAGGCTGCATAAGGAACAGAATGCATTATGGAAAGTACAGTAGCACTAAACATAATCTAGCGGTATGTTAAAGTACTCTGCCTAATACTGATTCTCCTCTGCAAAATTTTAAGGGGACCTAAGTTGTTCAGGTATACCCGCTATTTTTAGCCTTTAGGTACTAGGTGCTCTTATAGCAACAATTTGGTAATGGGCAATAAATATGGGAGGCTTCATTTTTTAAACTCAGTGCATCAGTAACCCCAAATTTGCTGAAAAAAAAATAAAAATTCAAATTCAACTAAGAGTTCCTCTGAGGCTTGGGCTCGATTCGACGCGAGGTGGTGGAAGTCAGCCACTTCCTTTTTACTTAGAATAGTAAAGAAAAAGGAGAATGAATTTGACTTTATTTACAGCAATGGTAATATTATGAGAAGCATGAGACTCGGTAATTGAGTCAGGAGTAGAAGTGGAAGTCTCCTGTGACAGCCTGTAATTGTCAGAGCTCCAGCTAAATTCAGCGGACACGGACTCAACTAATATTTTGAATGCCTGGATAGCATCTGTACCAAACCGGGCCTCCAGACCTCTAGAGATTTGCTGCTCACTGCATCTCGGTCCTTCCATTTTAGTACAGCGAATATTAACCAGAAAACCGTATGGGTAATTCTCCACTTCATGCTAAAAATACTTCATATATAAGTGCATAAAAAATTCCATCCCCTAGCAACTGCGAGATTCCTGCTTGAAACGGTGATGGGAAAGATGGGGCTCCAGGAATGTTAGAGTCAAGCAAGGATTCTGTGGGTATGAAACCGTCGGCAATTATGTCTGATCACTGGCTGCACGTGTTTTTGCTGAATACATTCGGATTTACTGTAGAAATTGGCCTGAAGCATTACCGAATTCCGGGAGCCCTGATTAAAATAAACTGCATTCAAGATACACGTACTGCAGAGAGACCCTCGAGTCCAGGGAGAGCTCTGCACGAGCGGGAAGTGTCAGACACCAGAACAACAACAAATTAAAGAAATGAATCGTCTCAGGAAATATTATCGCTGGTTCCCGAAAACAAGCGAAAACACAGTTGCTACCTGAGGAGCACACAGGGGAAGAGAAACAACATTAAAAGTAATAAAGCGGAGTTCGGATGTGAGTAAGAGGCAGAGAAGCTCACTGAAGATCCAGACAGCAAATCAGCGTAGATGATTAAGACAAAGTCATTAGGGAGGAAGCTGCCGTGATCGCCCATCGGCTGGAAGGGGTGGGAAGGCCTTCCCCACAGGCACAGTAACGCCTCCTCCTCGCTCTTTCCTTGGCTGCTGCTCACAGACCCGGGACAGGACTTTGTTTACCAGCCCGTAACATGCAGACAGTAGCACAAGTCTCCTCGCAGCTGGATGAGATATTCCTCAGCTTTCTCCCCCCTGGCACTTTCTCACCTTTTTGCTCCCCGCGCCTGGATGGAGCCACCGAAAGAGCTCTATCACTCTGCACAAGCTCATCAACCCCACGTTCCGCCCTCTTTCCTTGGACGCTTCCCACAAGCATTCCCTGTGCAGTCCCGTTTGTTCAGGGAGAGGTCTGCAGGTAATGACGCAATTTTGGAGTCACAGACTTGCCCCAACCGGGCGCTGCGGGAGCTGTGGTCCTGCTCCCTTGCGCCCTATGCCAGCCCCGGGGGGTGAAAGCAGCAGACGCTGTTACAAGAAAAGGCCCTTCTCACAGCGCTCTGATGAGCCCTGAGCAAGAAAAGACCCCCCTGGTTTTATGGAAGAGGGCTCAGAGACCCATTTACAAGCCCTTTTATCTTTCCACCTGCAAGAGAAAAGGGACCTGCAGTGGTGCTTGGCTCGCCTTCTCACATCCTCCTCCCACGTACAATAAGCAAGTCAGCCCACGTTTCCCACAGGAGAGATGTACATGAAAGCGATTGCTGATAGCTCAGCTGCCGAGGGAGGTTTTGGCTTTGGGCAGCGTGGCAGCGTAGAAATTGCCATCCACCACATGAAGATGAATCGAGGGACCAACGCCGAGTGCTGGCCAACAAACTTGGTCTCCTGCATCGGCGGGGGATGCGAAAAGAAGAACAAACCTTATTTAATGATCTCATGTTGCCACTGTGAATGTTGGTATCAAGGAGAGGATATAGGCATGGTTGTATTAGGGATGACTCCCGGGGCCACGGCTGAATTTTGCACGTAAGGAAAGACTTCAGGCCTCTGGGTGAAGAACAGAAGGTCTTTTTCCCCAAACATAAAAACACTTACCCTCTGAGCACAGAAGTGTCTTTCTGCTATATTACTCATAACCTTTAGATCAATTCGCTGTTCTAAAATGTTTTTAGGTAAACTGCTGGTTTATATTCTGAAAACTCAGCTACAAACTTCCACAGCTTTTGGGGGATCCTTGGGATTAATGTACTAAATTTCTGTTTCTCAGACTGCACTATCTGCCTTTTTTAGTCATCCTGCTATGAGGCATTCCTCCAAGAAGGTGATTTTTCCCTTCCGCTCACCATATCTTTGGCAGAAAATGCATTTTAGTTAGCTAATTAAATACAGTGTTATTGTACATCAAATATCAGTAATAATATAAGGCAGTAACATTATGTCTACCATGAAAACAAGTTGCAATATACACCGTGTCTGTAATATATCACTGCGATAACAATTTGATGTAGCTGTGCTTTTAAATCTTTGCTTGGAGAGTGACTAGCAAGCACCAGGGTCTGGCAAGTAGCTTTCGGGAAAGAGGATACTGTAACAATAAAGACGATGCTGTAACGATGAAGACAAGGATCCTCCTCCACGCACCTTCCCAAAGATGATGCAAAGCCTTGACGGCCTATGGAGGAACCCGTGGAGCCACAGCGCAGGCAGCTGCTCTGCTCCTCGGTCCAGCCTTTTTGCCAGCACTCAACTCCAACGCGCCCACGTGCTGTCCTTCCCTTGGGTTTCTCCTCCCAGCCCCGTTTCCAGCGCTCGTGTGAGGCTGTGCCCTCAGCTTTCTGTTCCTCCTCTGTCTCTCCAGAGTATTACTGACCCTATTCTTCTGCATTGTACATCAACTGGTATAATATAAAGAAAAACCCCTCCGCTCACACATGCCTTGTATGTGTACGTTTTGGGTAGGGCATGCTTAGGTGTACATCAGAAACTGCTATTCGTTTCTCCATTTTGCAGTTTCCTTAATGTGAACAATTAAACTTCTCTGCTGATTGAGTACTAGTGTATCGCAGCATTTCAAGATCTAATCTAACCTAAAAGAGCTTATATTTTTAGATATGCTTCCCCCCCCTCCCCCCAAAGGATACCAGTGTCTTTCACAAGCTGCAATTACAGAATGATTAACATGAAGCCCCTTCTGGAGCAGTCAGTAGAAGGCATATTGATAACTTCCCTTCACTACTCATTTCAGTGGAGCAAAACAGGAAAATCTTAGCTAAACACAACAGCTAAATGTCAACGGATAGAGGAAATCTGTGAGATGCTCAGAAGGCAGTAGACATAGCCAGTGTTTCTTCTGAAGTGCAGAGAAGTAAATAAAGATATTTTTTCTGAACAAAGTTTATATTGCTCAGAAAAGTGGAGCATGCTAAAGCTAACACATTGCTCATCAAGTTATGATCTCCACCAGATGCATAATACCTGCACGAGAGCTGGGGAAGGACTTTTTACTGGGGCATGTAGCAATAGGACGAGGGGGAATGGCTTTAAACTGGAAGAGGGCAGGTTCAGACTGAACATTAGGAAGAAGTTTTTCCCTGTGAGGGTTGCCCAGAGAGGCCCCATCCCTGGAGGTGTTCCAGGCCAGGCTGGAGGTGGCCTTGGGCAACCTGGGCTGGTGGGAGGTGTCCCTGCCTATGGCAGGGGGGTTGGAACGCGATGATCTTCAAGGTCCTTTCCAACCTAAACCATTCTATGATTCTGTGATTCTTGAAGACCCACTCATCTTCTACCACCAGTGCCCATAAGCCACCAAAAATGGTCATGAAAAAAAGCAAACAATATTAGGTACCTAGAAGCAGAGATGGGCTCCTAGAAATTGTCAGTATCCATGGACAGGCTCACTTGGGCACTGGAGGATGCAAGCACAAGGCTCACATTCATCTCCATTAATATTTTTAGTCAAAGCTTAAAGAACAGTAAAACAAACTAATCTGTAAAAGAAAATACATATTAGCATTTAGATTAACAGTTATTATCTCCATTTCCCATCACCAGACAACAGTGAAATACATGAAGATGGTTTAAGATTTTTTTTTTCAAAAAGGTTAAGGGCTCCCTGAAGTCAAAGGTCTGGGAAACACTGGCCTGTAAGATAAATGGCACTGGCCCCGACATGTGCTGCGTATCCTCAATACATCTGGACTCTAGTTGGAATTAAAATTCATATCGCAGTAGCAATTAAAAGACAGAACTAGGTCATGAGCTGTTGTTCAAGGCACTATGCAAGCAAAGAATGAACCAAAAAAAACCCAAACCCCGAAGCAAGCAGCATTTGCCCTAAAAATTTCAGCAATGAGAAATTCAGAAATATGAGATGACAAAAAGAGGAGGATACAACAGGAAAATAGGAGTTGGGGTATTTTAGCAATGCCATATTATGCGCTCACCTTTTCACCAAGCAACGGCCGTTACCACCAGGCAGCTCTCAGTTTGCATTATGGCAATTTAATTTCAAGGAGAGGACAGGGAATGACTGAACTGGCGATGCTCAGCACCCACCAAGCGCTGAAGGTTGGCTGGTGTGCTCGGCCCCGCACGCATGGGCTGGTGCTGCACGTGTGATATGTTTCTTTACACCTACACGCGGCATTGTTTGCAAGAGTCATTTCTGTGGCTGGAAGATTTTTATAAAAGAAACCATAGCAACCCTCCTAAATCTACTGGAGCAGCAGTTAACAATTTGCTATGTCCATCCTGGTACGCAGCTTTTTCTTTTCTCCCATTAAGTTCTGTATCTCCGTCCAACTGTTTTATTCTATATAGAAAGGATTGTATGAGCGATATACCCACAATGCACTCTATGGTATATCATACTCAGCGTGACAATGCACATTGTATTATCCATATCCCATTCGAGATGTAGGAAGTGAGAATGAAAACACATTGCTTCAATTCCTTTTTCAAAATTGCGCTGAGAAATTTTGGGCTGTTATCTGCAGGTTAGCATGGAACCTCACCGCAGCCTGCTTTGCCGGTTTTGCAGTGTTGCACAATATTATTAATAAAGACGAGCACCCGCCTTCAATTTAACGGGCGTCTCATTTTCATTCACTCAGTCACATGGGCAAAAAAGATGGTGGAACGAAATTTTAGCAAAGCGAGAGCCAGCCACATCATTGTTGATTAAACCTTGCTTTTGGTATAATTTAACCTAAAAAGTGATCCGTTAACAAAAACTGACTACACAGGAGAAAAGTACCCTCCTTCTGCAAGACTTTGTGGGGCAACTTTGCCTGTTAAAGCCTGATATTAGTGGGAAAAAAAAATAAAATATCATTTTAAATACATTTCCAAAATAACCCTCACTACTCACAAGAGCTACGGGTGGGATTGATTTAGGCATACAATCGCCTGACAGCTGGGAGTGTGTTTGGTTCATCTACGTGGCTGAAATGCTGGATGTGAGGAGAGAGAGCTGTACCAGCACTGCGCTGGTGACAGGGAGAGGGAGCGGGCTCCTCCTCAGCATCCGAAAAGCAGCAGTCGGCGGTTTCAGAAGAGGCAGTAGGCGGAAGAGTTGCAGAGAGTAGCTGCCCCTGTGCGGCCACGGGCTCTGCCTTGCCCTCGCTTCCCCGTGGGGATGTCCGAGCCAAGCCATGCGAGCTATCTCCCCAGGCTGCCCGCTTGTTGGGTACTCAACCTCCCGACTTTATTTTACATGTATGCAGCGATACGAGACACCAGAAGCCTAGATCGATGGAAGTATAAAAATACACGCAATCAATGAAATTCAAACGGATAGATTTGAAACACAACCCCAGAGGCGCTCCGTGCTACCCACGAGGACTGCAGCTAGCGTTACCTTCTGCTCAGTCTCCTGATGTTAAAAACACTTCTTTTTTTTCCATGTGTTTATCCTGCGCTATAAGGTAAATTGTATCTATGTTCTCTTGAATCGATTCTTCATCTTCCCTCGAATCAATTCTTCATCTTCCGAAATAATTCTAATATTCTAAAATAACTGGCAATAGCTAATTTCACCACTGTTTATTATATTTATTCTTCTGCACGGTTACGTCTTCTGTCCCTTATAAAGCCTGCACTGATGGTCTTTAATCATCAGGAAAGGTTTACATAAAGGCGGCAAAGGCATATTTTAAGTTGTTTGTGAAACATCCCTATGCAGGACCCTAATTATTAATGGTAACGCACCATCAACAAGTCAGAATACAACACTCGGCGAGAGGCTGTGTATACTTTGCAGGGAACTGGGGAAAGATTATGCATGTTCAAAATAGATAGTGGTCATCGCCATGTGCCCAACAGTGGTTTACACTGAATTTTCCCAGTTGTTGCTGGTGGACTGTCAGGTGCCAGACAATGCCACAGGAGGGGGTCACAAGTGTAATTCCATGGTGAGAACAAAGCTCTTCAGAAAGGTGTTGCCAGGAAATGCGAAAACAGAAAAAATGACAAAGTGGTTGCTACAGAAAAACACCGCAGTATTATTCAGAGTAATTCACGCAGATCACTTGGTTTTGACAGCAACTGAAGAGGTTTTTTAAGATTCACCCACAACTGAAGGGAATATCTTGCCAGTAGTAGATTAACTCTTTTATCAACTCAGGAAACAATTAAAGACTTGTTTAAAAGATAACATATTTCTCTCTGGGGCCACTGATGCCTCAAACCTTGGAAATACCAAACAGTTTCCAACAGTCGTTCATTACCGTAATGGTTCGAGGGAGACTCCAGTGTCTAATAATACTCCTAACGTAGCTTCTCTGAACGTAAGCAAATTATACTATAAAAAAAAAATCAAAATGTTTAACCTTTGAAAGCATACCATCATTTGCTGCTCATAATGCTGGAGATCATTTTGAAAGACACCACTGTCAACTAATGAATGAAAATGAACACACTCTTCCAGCTAATTGCACTCACGGCACAATACAGCAACATGCACTATAGACAAGTCACTTCTTGAAGGCTGTGAAATATAAAGTTTTCAATCAATGCTTTTTACTCAACTACTATAGTTAATTCGGGCCTGGAGGAGATGCTTCGTTTGTCAGTGGTGGCTACGTGACAGAGCTGTGGCATAGGCCCTCAAAGTACTTTACAGCTTAGATTTCTTCAAATACAGGTTATAAAAACAGTTGTTTTCTGCCTGTTAGTAATTACTGTCAACCATTAGGTGACATTTCAGTAGTTGTCATTTAAATATCTTAAGGCTGACATTCAGGTTCAGAACTTCCCTTTCTGTAGCTCTGAATGATTTCATCATCCGCGGGTCAACCAGGAAAGAGTCTTGGGCTCTCTCCTCTTGCTCCCTGCCCGCTCATCAAATCTTCCTTGGACATCACTACATGTCACTACTGGGTGCACACACTCACACACACACACACACACACCCCTGCTCAGGAGCTCTGCTAATTGCTGAACTGATTACCCCACTGGGAGGAAGAAATGCACTTTCCCAAAGAACTATGCGATTCAAAACTTGAGGATGAATCTTTCCTGCATGAATTTTACAAGCCGTGGGAGCGTGACTGACGTGTTACACCATCACACAACCATGATTAATGTATGTTGCACATCACCGATGGGAATCTGAGAAAGGTTTGGGCCTGGGACCACACATGTAGGTTTCAGCGTGACTGTCCTCTGCTCACCTCTCCCTCTCTGGAGACATACAGAGACAGAAATGTCACATGAAACAGGAACAATGTTGGATGAAAGAACACTCTTGAAACATGCCCTGGGGAGATGACAGCTTGGGGTTGGGCTGGACCGCAAAGAGGGTGAGGACTGCTGCTCTTCCAGGCCTGGCTGCTCTCAGACACAGAACGGGCTTTACAGCAAAGGAACACCCGGAGAACAAGTAAAAACCTTTACTCTAAGAAGTTCAGTTTTATCTGTGCTGTTGTCGTACCAGCTCAGCTTTTCCACTTCGAAGCCACTGGGCAGCTACTAACAAGCTTACTACTAATTAAGGCAGTTATGTTGGTTTAGTCTCTTGTTAAGGTTAAAGACCTAACCGAGTCACCCACAATGTCATGTGGTTCCCTTCTGCTGGAGACTCTTCCCTGGTCACGGACGTGGCACTGCTCTCCCCACGGTCCTACACACAACAAACGCTGCAAGTCCCATCGCAAGGACATGCTGGACCATGGGACACCTCTCCTGCTCCAGGCGCTGCTCCGTAGCCAGTGACCACATTGGGCTACGTTAGCTGAAGTTTGCTACGTGGCTGTGACCTGGGGGACCAGTAAAGTAAGCGGCTGACGTTCAGCCAGGGCTCGGCTTTCCCAGGGCCACGCTCCCAGACCTTGCTCAATCCGCACGCTGTGCGGGCCGCACGCTGGCTTTTCCAGTCTTTCCGCTTTCTCTGCCACAGGCCGCCAGACAGCTGCAAGACCATAGCGAGACAATTTCCTCTACCTGTTCTTCAAAACTTACTTTAAAACTGTTCTACTTGGGGTTAGAACTGGAGGTTGGTATTGTTTCAAATACCTTAGCCCAGCGTGACTACCATTTACACCATACTTTGCCGTGGGAGCCCCAAGCAGGAAACCTCAGCACGCTTCCACGTCGAAACAGCAAAGTCCCTCAACCGTAGCAATGCCCGCAGCCCGGCAGAACAGCCACAATGCACTGCCTTTGTGTCACCAACCCCAAAGAGCAGCAGAATACGTCCTACACAGAGGAGGGAACGCTGCCAAACCACGAAAAACCTGCTCTTACCGTCGCTCGCAGCGCGCACACCCATAGCTTTGCTCTCAGAGAGCTGCTAACCCGGGGAAATAGCGGGGACTACGCATCCCCCTGCCCTCTGCCTTGGGTGGGAAGCAAGGACACACAGGCATCCTCTAATGAAGAGATGCATGAGGATAACATGTGAGGGACTACAGAAAAAACTTCTTACTGTACATAGTTTGTATGCACAAAGGAAAAAAAAAAAAACAACCACAACAGGCTGCCCCAAATCGCCGCGCACAGGATTCTTGATACAAAATGAGCCAAACCACGCTACAATCATTTTTTTGGCCAAGTTTTAAAGACTTTTCAATAAATCTGCATGAACAGCCACCTCTAAAATTCACAAAAGGTAGCAAAAATTAGAAGAGGCGCCTGACCTCTGCCCATTGCCAGAAGGAGATCCTTAAACAAAAATAGTTGCATGTGTTTTGCTTTGTTTGTTTTTTTTTTTTTTTTATAATTCAACAAAGAAGAACGGATGTAGAAAAAAGTACCCTCAAAACTGTGGTTATAAAGTTGAAGTTAATGTGCAACCAATGCTTGTGGGGCTCTCCAAGGATTAGGAATCGACTCCACGGGCTGGGGTCAAGGGACAGAAAGGGACTTACCGGGAGAGACTTAATGCCCCTGCTGGGACCTTGCATGGAGGAAGCGAGAAGAAATGCTGCTGCCCAGGGCTGCTCCAGTCTGTCCCCTGGCAGCAGCTGCCATCCCGCCCTTCCAGCCGCTTGGCGCTGCTCATTTTATTGCCTCCAGCACTCTACTGTCCCGAAGAGCCATGTAACCTCAGCAGTAAACTATGCGATATCTCTGTGCAAGTAGATATCACCAATATAGCATAACTCGCTTGCAAATACAAAACACCAAAATCTTTGCCGTGTAATGAAGCTGATTAGAGAACAATCAGTTCATTCTCTATATTTCAATGCAACCAACAAAAAGCCAACAAATATTTAATACCAACTTCACGTCGGTGTAAGTTTTGTGTACCATCTGGAAACATCACCCATTGCACTTCTATGTCATTTCTGTTCTGGTCCCTTCAGGGTGCACACAAGAGAATATTTCCCCAGAGAAAGCATCTTAACCCAGCAATGACTGCAATGGTTATAGGGCAACATCCGTACCCACACTACCACTACCGGCACCCGGCAAACACGGGCTGATGGCTTGCGGAGCACCAGGAACGGTTCATGACTATTTATACTTCTCAACCCCATTGTACCAAAAGCTTTTAAGTAATTAGTTTTCCCTCATTAGCAGATGCTGTGCCTGGGGAAGGGCACACAGGTGCTCCCAATCCCCATCCTGGATTACAGGGCAGCGCTGTATGGTCTTGGAGTGGAAGGCTCAGAAGTGCCAAGCTGGGCTGATGAGGAGGAGGGTAACACAACCGCAACGTTTGTACAAATGCGTTATTCCCAAGGCAGAACTGCAGGTGTTAACTTGGTAAGATCAGAGACCAGAACAGCAATAAAAACATTCACAGGGCATTACCGCAAACCCATATATTCAAATGAGAAAGATGACCAATATCTATCAGCATCACTTTTGTGGAGACCCAAATATACCTTAAGAGACATCAGGTGGCATACTGATTTTTTGCTGAAGTCGCATCCTCGGCTAAAAGAAGTAAAGTTTATATACCTCATGTACCAAAAAGTAATCTACAAACACAGTCAACAGGGCGAGTAGAGTGTGCAAGCACATCTCTAATAAAATATGGGGGGGTTGTACCTTCTTACTGACAGATCTAATCCATTATTCCATTTTTCTCTTTTATACTTTTAGAAGCAAAGTAGACATTTGGTAAAGTCTAATTTAATATTATCACTAATGCATTCAAACACATCACTAAAAACTGTGTTGCTAAAATTACATGACAGAAAAAACCAGGTAAAACAGGCACCGTTATCTCCTTGAAAAATACGGGCCTTACGCTACAGCACCTACTGATGTGAGTCTACTGAAACCAACAGGATTACTTACATGAATAAGGATTACTCCCATGATTAAGGAGTGCAGGATTACATCCATTGTTTGCATATCTCCTATTATTTACATATCCTCCTGTTATTTACATATCCCTATTTTCACCTTTTTTTTTTTTTTTTTGTTAAAACATAGGGCATTTAATTACTGTTAGCACCAGATATCATTATGCTGTACTTTTATCCCTTCAAAATTTGGCTCTCTTTTGGATGTCAGTGAAAATGCTTTTATGATCAAAACAAAGAAAATAAAGTAGAAGCAGCAGAATCCGGACTATGTAATTAAAAAAACCCAAACAAATAAAAAGAGGGAGAGCTTGTTATCCACAACCAAAACTTATTCCCGATTCATTTCATATTCATGCTCCTACCCGTGGCCTCTGCCTTTGGGAGCTGATTATTTACATCCGTTTTTTTAACTGTGCCAAGTACTGAGTACTATCAACGCTGATAGTATCACTACCAGAAAATAACAAAATTCAGACAAACAACCGAAACAAATATTACAGGCAGGTATACTGATAATGAATAATAAAGCAAAACATTTTTGCTGCTTTTCACCTTATGAAGAAGCGGTAAGCCTGGCCTTAGTTCATCACTGCCATATGCTTTACATACAAAACATATTTCCTTCCTATCCTTAGAAAAACTGGGTAAGTTACCGATGCTTTTCAACTATTTTGTGACACAACAGAATAGTTAACGCATGGTAAGAATGTTACGCAGGTCCCAGTTCCTGTTCCCAGCCCAGTCAGAAAGGTATTTAGCTGAACCAAGAGCAACAACACAAGTTACAACAGGGAACCGACATTTCTTATGAAAAATAACACATGTTCTTTCGGATTCTCCGGTCTGACGCTGAATTACATTAGTCTCAGTTTCGGTTGCAAGAAACCAGGCTTGGATCATAAACATGTTTCGTTTTAGTAGCGCGCTACCGGGCTTTGAAAATTTAAATCACACAAGTTAATTTAGGAAGGCTCGACTGTAACTTTAGTGTCAGTTCTGTAGGTACTGTTTACATATTTTCTAGAGTTAAAAACAAATATATCGAATGCCTTTTTAGGCTTCTTTAAGTCATTTTAAAAGCAAAAAGAACGCAGACTATTTTTAGAAGGACTGGTAAAGCACTGCACATTACAGTTATTGCAAACTGAAAAGAGCTTACAGCAGGTTCAGAAAACATCAAAAGTTGCACAAACTTACCGCAGCTACCTGTTTTCTTCCAAGAAGAGTAGTTTACGGTCAAATACATCTGAGTTACAAAAGACTGTGTCTCCCGGGTCCATTTTGCATAAGGCTTAACCTGAAAATCCACCCGGCTGCGTCGGGCGCAGCGGAGGCGCGGAGCCTTTCCCTCTCCCGAAGGCATTTGGGTGCTCTCCGGGGACCAGCGATGGCCCGAGCGCGGCCGGGCCGGTCGCCACTTGTTGCGACGGTGACAGGAAAAACCAGGATCTGCCCGCTCGGGCATGAATAATTCATGGCTTCCACCGCCCCGCATTAGCATGCTGCTCAGGCAGCTCCAACGAAGCAATTCATTTTGTCCTTTGTCTTCGGGAAGAGCCCGCTGGATTAATGAGGGTTATCTGTGATGATAAAACCCGGGCCTGCTGATTTATTTGGTCTGATTGGTTAGACTTTGTGTCCCTAAATGCAGGTTTTACGGCCAGAATATAAATTCGGTTGTGCATCCTCAACCTCAGGCAGGCGTGGGTTGTTCGGCTGCAGCAACAATATCCAGCTACTGCACATGAATGTTTCATTTTCTTGGCTTAAATATTGAAGCCGGGCGCTTTCTTTCTGAGTGCTTCTCGAGGAAAGTTAAGAGGAAATCTCCAAGTACGCTGCTCGCGCGTGGTTTTGCGCATATTTCTGTAATGACCTCTTGGACTGCTAAATGGCTAACACCTGGCTTCCAAAGTGTTTGTGTTCTAAGTACAAGATATGGGAGGGGGAAAAAAAAAAAAAAAAAAAGAGGACAAACCTGCAATGAAAACCGGCAAGTTTAAAGTTTACTTTGTAAAAAAATGCTCATATATTGCAGCGTTATTTTTAAAAGGTTTTGACGGTGGTATTTTCCAACGTGATATTTTAATTCTTATTTAAAGGTTTTTAAATAATTAGCCGTGACATCATTTTATTCCTCAGTGTTTACATTCTAGAAATCTACAATAACAGAAAGTGATAATAATGAAATGATCATAATTCTGATCAATTGATCACAAAACTAATAATTGAACACAACGAAGGATTTTTTTAATCAGTTACCTATGTAGTTATAGAATGCATCACTGGAATGTATAAACACAGATTTTACCATTTTATCTGATAGTGCTGAGAGCAGCACCGGAATGTTGGATTCGTTTTGGTATCCATACTCTAAATAGGAGACTGGCAAATAAGAAAGTGTAGAAAACCACTGCAGACGTTATTTGAACTCACTATGGATAAAGGTCTTAAAAATATGCGATTCAAGCTGGTTTCTGTCAAAAAGGATATTGAGAGTTAACTTGGCTGCAGTGCACAAAGGGCTTTACAAGGAGAAAATACCTCGGGTAGAAGTACTTCTGAGGTACATATTTCTAATGGAGAAGGTGATTACCTACTACAAAAATCTACTGAGTGCACTAGTGACCTCTGCATTTCCTAGATACCTTTCTAGGAGATTTGCTTTTGCCAAACAAACAACGAAAAGTTACTGGACTCAGAACAGGTTTAAAGACTTAAAATATAGAGAACATAAAAACAAATTTCTTAAAATCCTTTCAGCATTGTATTGTGTTCCTGTAGTTCATTGACACCTACAGTACAAATCTTCCTATCAATCAGTTGCATATAGTGATTTTGGTAATCTTTAAATCAAAAAAATTTGCAAGTACTTCAAGACTTCATCCAAAGAACCATTACATTGTAATGCAAATTAGGCTGATGACCATTTCATGGCAGACTTTATAACTTTTGCTGCCGAGTCTTTTTAGAGCAACCCAGGTGGATGCACTTTTCCTCCCACCATTTCCTCATCATTCCAGTTAAGACAAGAAAGAAAAACAACTTCAAGCACAAGAGTATGAAATAGTTTCATTTTGCCTGAGAACTTATAAGTAAAGCTTATTTCTGCCTCTAATATTCTTATTCTAGACCGTTTTAGACTGAGAAAAGCACAACTTTATTCGGCGTTTGATGTAGATAGGATCAAATGACTTTTAAGACTTTGATCACCATCTTAAAACTGCATCAGGGACAGAAGAGTTTGTGATAATCTGCTCAATTTTGACACAAACTAGAATTTTTTTCTTCCAGATTGCAGGTGCGATAGGGTTTCAAGGTGGTGATTACAGAGGTCACTGCTGAGGTCATCCCCTCCTATGGTGGACTTCTAACACTAGCCAAAAAATATTTTTTCACCTGAAATAACGCACCTGCGCTGTATGTTGAAAATGTCCTTCAGGATATGTGCAACTCTAAAGGAAAGCTTAGGTAGAAAGGGAGAAGATAGCCAGACAGATACTGGCCAGCTCAGTCCTGGGAAACATTTCCCCGCAGGATGCACCGAGACCGAACTTGCTCTTCATTCTGTATATACAATGCTATCTCTGGCTGCAGCTGCGGAAGGGGATTATGCAGGTCGATATCAGCAGAACAGCTTCAGCACTGAAGTTGGCATGTCCCGCAGCTTCCCTAGAGGTCTCCAGGTAGATGGTGAACAGGAATGAGTGCAAGAGCTACAGAGAAGGAAAAGGGAAGAGCTGTCTATCGATGCTACACGAGTTTTGCCTGAAAAATTGATTGACACAGTTGTGGCTCAGACTACCTATTCAGCCACCGTCATGTATGCAAGTCAGTGACAAATTATGGTTGACTGTGCTTGAAAGCTACAGAAATGTTGAGTAGCATGAGCGGGAAGATGGGGTTCCTATCCATTGCCATCAAAATATCATCTTTTAGTGCTGTTGACAGTTTAATAGCTACTTCTGTACGTTGGAGAGCATTGTGAAGTACTGCCACTATATTATTAACCTAGGCTAGAACTTTCCTGCAAATGCAGAGCAAAAAACCACACAAATGGAGCTTCTGAAATAGTTTAAGATTAAAGGTGTGCTGTTCGCAACGTGAATAGCGTCTCTCTGATTGCATTTCAGGAGGACCCAAAAACACTTTAACCCCCAATTAAGTTATCATATATTTTTTCAGATCAAAATGATTCCATTCCATTTTAAATATCCAGATGATGACATTCAGTCCAAATCAAACATTTTTAATTCCGTTTGTTTCTTCTAGGCAGCTGAGATGGGATGTGGATACGGGGGAGCTATGCAGCCTCCCGCTGACCTAAGAGACACACTCCAGTGGTGACTGTCAGAGCCACATCCCTTTAGTAAATCTCCACTGCTCATAAAAAAAGGCCTTCGTGCAAAGCTGCATCCACGTATGTAATTACTTTAAATCATTCCTGGAATATACTAAGTTGCATCATACCTTTGAAATGAGTCGCACGGCCCCAATCTGTCACAGTTCAAAGAAGACGTGTACAATATCGCACAGATTAAACATATTGTGTAGCTGGGGAGGGACAGGGCCATCATGTGGCTACGGAGAAGATTTGGGATTCAGGAGATTGGAGTGTGACTGTCTATTGATACCTTTAAATTAGCTATCACTGTAGTATCTGGTTTCTGTCAAGGTATTGCAGAAAATCAGTGAGATGCATCTAGGAGGTTAGAGAATCAATTCTCTGCTCTGCCCATGGGCTGACCCGTCCCTGTTTGCTGTCTTTCAGCATGTCACCTCAGTTATTTGGCTTTTTTTGTTGTTGTTCCTTGCCCCATTGGCAGGCCACGAGTTCCCTGCTGAGAAGCCTGTCTACGGCTGCCACCTACCCAAGGTGGCACTTACCCAAGGTGGCCCCTACCCAAGGTGGCCCCTACCCAAGGTGGCCAAGCTGGCTTCAGGACGAGACACCGCACGGTGGCTCTTCTGGCCCATGGCATCAGGAGGGGCAATGCTCCAGGATGACCGAGGACACCACCATTAACCAGCCCCGGAGCGCCGCGGTAATGGGGTGGCAGGCTTGCCAACGCCAGGGTTGTGCATTCTGCTTTTTATTCCCCATCTGTTTTTTGGGGTTTTTTTTTTGAAGTACCAGAAAAACAAAGCATTACAAAAATGTCAAGCTGTGAAAAGAGAAGTCAAAAGCCAGAAAATTCAAAGTTAATGCTGATTCTTTAACTCAAGTCATTAACTCAGAGGCATGCCTGAAGTCTGGGCAGAAGCCTCAGCTGAACTCTCGCTGGTTTGTGTAACCAGCTGAGGATTTGCACATCCGAGGGGGCACAGATGCATATATGAATGGAGGAGGAGGAGGGGGACCGGCTGAGTTAAAAGGCTGGATGCCACCGGGATGGGGAAAAAGAGGGGCAATCGAGAGACAGATTTCCCAAGAAATTAAGGAGGGGAAGGGAGGTGAGAGAAGAGATAAGCTCATCCTGGAGACTGGCAGAAAAAGAAAGATTAAGGACACTGACAAATGAGAAACCCAAGAGAGAAGACATGAGTTAAAAGGTGGCCAGGGAAAGAAAGAAGTTCAGACAGGAAAGATAGGGAATAACTGAAAAAAAAAAAAAAAAAAAAAAGCCCCAAAAAAACCCAAACAAAACAAAGAGAGTGAGAGGAGAGCGACTTGGATAGGGATCTGGTATCGATTTGGCACAAAGAAGGAGACTGGAGTGAAAATGGAAGGAGGACAAGGCTCTCTCAGAGGGGAAGAAATGTAATTAGGACTGTGAGAGACTGAAGAAGGAAAATCAAGAAGAAAAAAAACAAGCTCACATTTGGTGGAAGTGGACAGAAGAGTCAGGGCATGTTAGATTTGTTCCTTTTTGGTAGCCGGGGTGGAACAGGATTCAAGTTGCCGTTCCTCCCCCTGCCCAGGATGCTGTGCATATTGAACCCGCTAGCTGAGTCCTATCCTTAATTTCTGCTTATCACTTCAAAAATTCAAATTACACACAAGGAATAGAGACTAAAACAATCATTAAGGCTGCAAATGAAACACCCCGAAGTCAGACAATTCTAAGAGAACTGAGGAGGGAAGGCTTTTGCAAACCCTGTGGTACATATATATACTGCTCTTCTGTTCAAGATCTTAGAGCATTTTGACTCTTTGAAAATACACACAGCTGGATACTTACATTTAATTAAATAGTTTTTAAGATAATGATTACAGCAGCTTCAGCATAATTCACAATTAAAAGCAATCAAACCCAAAATTCAGAATCGCTCTTATTCAAATATCCAGCATCAGTAATAGCCTATACAGTTTTCAATGAAACGGGAGTCATAAAAATACATTCCAGAGTTTACAGTTGTAATAAGTAGAGATTTATGGGCAATAAGGAAGTATGTATGTGTACCTTCTTATGCCTCTCATTTTTAGGCTAAAGCTGAGACATCCCCAAAAATGCCTTTAATTAGTTTAAGCACTTAATTTCACAAAACACGCAGTTTAAACAAATAGAAACTACTGTTCTCCAGCCACCACGTACATGAAACAACTATAATTTTTGCAAGATTAATAAAGTCACAGGTGATTTTATAACAACCTAATTAAAGCATAATTTAAACCTAAGAGCAAGGATGTTTTTGCATCAGCCCTGAGTCAAGGGAAAGAAAATATTATCTGTTAATAAATACCATAGTACTGTTTTTGTATAATTCCTCTGTGTTTGTAATATGTATGAAGACACTTTAGAAAGCAAGCTGCTTTGCTTATAAAGACACGCAATAAAAGTACTTGTGTAATTTTTCCCTTGAATAAACAAGAACATATTTTCTGTTCCATCATGTAATCCATGCATTAAGGAAGAACAGTGCAATGATGAGAAAATAATTGAAGTAAGAAAGTCAGGAAAAAATACTGATTAAATGGACTGAGGGGATAGTTTGCTGGCTCACATTTCAGATGCATTACATAAAGTGACTAAATATTTGTGTGGAGTGTAATTAACTTCCCCCCCCCCCCCCCCCACTATAGTGGAACATGGCGTTACAAAATACTGAGCACATTCAACTACAGTAAAATCGGTGGGAAACAAAGAGACACGGCATTTTTTCTCAATACAGGTCAGAGCCTTTTGGGCTGCAATCCAGTACTGGGTCTCTCGCAAGCCCCCTTCGCCACGGGCAGACTCAGGCAGTGGTTTTCAAGAGATGAACATGGGCTCAGAATTCCCATCAGTGGACCCAGCTGGGGTACCTAAATTCCCACGGCCTTTTGTAGCCATCTCAAGACATGATGAAGTTCCTTTACCTTGTCAATAGAAAATCCAAAAATTGGATCAATGGTAAATGAATAACAGAGTGGCAGTGCAAATTTGCAAAATCACTAAAAAAATGTGGATAGCATATGTCTCCCTGATAAACATTCATACAGCGACAGAGAGCAGAACTGCACATTATTTGTCCTCTGCAATTCTGTAGTAATTGTTCTCACAACGGTTTCTTCCCATCATTATTCATCAAGTTACTTCTCTAAACTTCATTTAACATCATTCTATGAATACCATTATTTTAAGAATATAAATATTACCTGGTAACTTCAAATACCTTTCACACGGACTTTAAAATTCTAAACATCGGTGAGGTATTTTACTGCAATTAAGAGTTACTTTCCCAGAGGTCTGCTGCAACACAGGTGGAATCTCGGCTCTTGCAGAGGCAATAGCAGATCATCCCACATTTTATAGGTGACCGGACTATATCAGAAGCCTTCCTTGCTCCATCCTTTTAATGCCATCTGCTCATTACTTAGATATGAGGGATACCTTTTACAGACCTCCACAATGCCCATGCCTCTGGGCCTTCGTTCTTTGTTTAATACTGATTGAATAAACCATTAATCACCACCACCTCAGCTAAAGAACAAGACTTTGGAGCTGGTGGTAGTTAAGAGTCAAGAGAAGTTCCAGTTGCCTTCAGCTGCAGAAGTAGGACCTCGCGATCAGCAGCATGGCAGAGACACGTGCCCAAAGCCCCGTCTGACGTCCACCGCCAGAGACCCTGATGGCCAAGGAAGACCCAGTGGAACTGCTGGAGCAGGACAAGGAAGAAGGGAGGGGGTCTCTCATGAAACTTCCTGTGAACTGTGTTACAGGACACCATCATATTCACAGATACGAGAGAGAAACGAGGCTTTGTTTAAAACTTGGAGTGAAACATCCCTTCCTTTTTCTTATTAAAAAATAATGCCACCTAAATTCTTCATTATACCTCTTTGTTATTGCGACAGATAATACTATGAAGAATCGCCTGTATTGCACAGCCTGGACCATAGCAATCAGCTGCACAGAGCGACTCTTCCCTACCACAGATACAGCCCACCACGTAATGATTTGCTTCATGGCCAATTTGTACAAAGAGGAAGCATTTGCTTTTTTGACTCATTTTAGTTTCTCACATTAAATAGAATAATAAATTGACGTGCCAAGTATCTAAACTGAGAAAGCGCCTGTAATAGCCTCTATTTCCTCAAATATTTATCTCCCAAACATTTTTTAAATTTAAACAGAAGCTATTTCATTGCTAATAAACCATTTGATATTAATTGGGTTCAAGTAGTAAAACAGAAATATATTTGGTAACTGGCTGTGCTGTTCATGGGTCCTGATTAACGGTACTGCTGGACTTGGATTATATCTTCATCATTGTATAACCAACAGAAGACTACTACAGTTTTAAAGAATCCTAAACACTTGAATGAGAATAAAGAGAGGGAGATGAAATTATGATCTCTTGCATAGAGGCAACAATTTAATATTGCCTTTGCTTTCTAGAAGCAGTATTATCCAAGTTTACGAAGAGACAAGTCCTACCATTAGTTCATATAATTCGGTGCAAGCTCCACTGGAGTTAGAGTCAAATTCTGTGCTTTTTCCTGCACAACATTTCTAAGGTCTTTCTTAGGCAACAAATGTAAGAGTTTGACTTTTTAACGGCACATTGCAAAGTGCTCATATTGGTCTTGATTAACCTCTGTCTTGGACTATTAGAAACATCTCTCTGACCCTGACAAATCCCAAACCACCTCACTTATAGCCATCCTTCTTCGCAGATAATTTTTCTGGCTCATTGCTTCAGCCAAACGGCTCCTCTGTTCGCAGCCCTCCGCTGCCTGCTCTCCCCTATCGCTTCAAACACAAACTATTACAGAGATGTTGATCCCTCTGATCCGAACACATCCTTGGCTGCTGCTGTGTCATACCTCTCAGTTCTGAATTGCATTTCATGCCGGTCTTAATGGACTGAATGAATTCCCCTCTCAAAATCTAAAAGGAGACCTGATTTTCCTCTTCCAAACCTTCCCTCAAAGGTCACCTCTGCTGCGACGCCTGCAGAGAAAAGCCACCAAACACCTCGATAACGGTCAAGGAGCTAAAGTCCCAGGACAGTGCTTGCCATCCTGAAGGTCCCCTTGCATTTCTCACAGCTTTGTGAAGGCCACCCATATTTTCCCAGCTTTTACGTTGACAGTAAATTCTCTGGCACCGCTACCACATTTCGGTTTCTGTTAAGTGCCCATCCCAACGAGCTGAGACGGCTGCCCGGCACTGCTGTACAGATGGGACCGTGATTCTCAGTTTGGCAGCCACACCAAAATAAATAGATCATTTCAGACTGGATGCATTTAATACTTTCCCTTTCATATTTTCATGGGTTCATTCAGAGGTCATGAGAGAGGTCAGCCGAAAAAAAAAAAAGCGGTACATGCAAATCAGGAGCGAGCATTTACAATATCTATAAAATTTCTCAGTTAAAGTTTAGCAAATTGTCTTCTCTGCCCAATTCACAGAATCCCAACATAAGGCCGGTGGGAAGGGACTCGGGAGGGCTCAGGTCCAACCCTGTCCCTGGCAGGACCCGCTCCGGGGTCAGACCCAGCTGCGCAGGGCTTTCCCCCAGTGGGTCTTGAAACCTCCAAAAATGGGGACAACACAGCCTCCCCGGGAACCCGTCCCTCCACTCCTCTGCCCTCCATTACAGTAAATCCACAGATCTAGGTGGTTTGCTCAGAAACACACAGATTTGCAGCCCGAGAGGCTGCACTGATTTCTAACAGAAATCTACATAGTAACAAAAGGCAGAAGAGCAAAAAATCCCGTTTGCCCACTACAACTTTGGACTTACTTAGATAACAGAATAGCATTAGATCACAATTTTAGTATTACCTGTGCTGTTCACTTCTCTCATTACAGAATCATGGAATGGTTTGGGTTAGAAAGGACCTTAAAGTTCATCTCGTTCCAACCCTCCTGCCCTGGGCAGGGCCACCTCCCCCCAGCCCAGGTTCCTCCCAGCTCCCTGGCCTTGACCACCTCCAGGGATGGGGCAGCCACAGCTTCTCGGGGCAACCTGTGCCGGGGGCTCACCGCCCTCACGGGAAAGAATTTCTTCCTAATATCTCATCTAAATCTCCCCTCTTTCAGTTGAAAACCATTCCCCCTCGTCCTATCACTCCCCTCCCTGATCCAGAGTCCCTCCCCAGCTCTCCTGTAGCCCCTTTAGGCACTTGAAGGAGCTCTGAGGTCCCCCCGGAGCCTTCTCTTCTCCAGGCTGACCCCCCCACCTCTCCCAGCCTGTCCTCCCAGCAGAGGGGCTCCAGTCCTCTGGTCATCTTTGTGGCCTCCTCTGGACTCAGTCTAACAGGTCCATGTCCTTCTGATGTTGGGGACCCCAACATGTTTAAAACCAGAAATGATTTTTTTTTTTTCAAATAAGATTACAAAAACTTACATGCTAGTATGAAGCATCCGAGCAAGCCCAGGGCAGTATCCATCACTCTCATCTACTCGTCACCATTTCCTACTGCTGTACCTTTTCTTTGGGTTTGTTTTAGTCAGAAGCTCTTCAAAGCCATCATGGATGAAATCTCAGCCTCACTGGAACAGATGGAAAATCTCCCATCGGCTGCCACGAGGTACAAGTCCTGTATTGTCTTTGCTTTGCCATGTAAATTGCTAAAGCTCCCCAAGGTGTATAGGTTTTGATTACTTTGTCGTCTGCAGCAACTGGGTCTCATATAACAGAAATTTACAGGCACAGTAACCTGCTCGACCTGAAACAATGAGCAACAAGAAGTAATTTCATTGTGTAGTGTACGGGGTTTCACATTTTCCCTTCGGCCGTAGTATCATCTCTGAATTCAAGTAAGTAAATTAATTCCCAGATACAAACTTACAAAGAGCTTTCTTCACTTCTCGGCGTCCTGTTGCCCGATTTTCTAGGAAATTCATGACCTTTGTAAATAATTCAAAAGGGAAGAGCAAACCGGGAGAACGCCAAAGTTTATCTGAGTGCAGCTGTTGCTAGGAAGGGCGGCGTTTCTGAAGGGGTCGCGTTAATGGCAGGCCTCTAGTAAATTAAAACTTAAACAGGTCAACGAGATTGTTGGCTACAATTACGCTCTGGGACTTGGGAAAACACAACAGCGATTAAGGATAACGCAAATGCTATTTGCAACTCTAAACTGTAGGTGACTGCATTTTAATTTTTTTCTCGTGATAGGAATAAAGCGTGTGAAAACATCTTCTGGAGAAATCTAAGGCAGAGGGATCTGTTAGATTCAGAAACTATGCATCGATTCCAGCTTAAAATTTTGCTGTGCTTGAAAAAAACAATTGAATGGCAGGCAAGGAAGGAATCCACATTTCACAAAAGATGGTCCACAGATCGTGCCCACTCAAACCAATGTGGAAAGACACTTTTGGTCTAGAGGTCTGCCAGCTCATCCTCACAGGTATGTCCATTTTTAATGTACATTTTCTTTGGGACAGAGTTCATGCCAGATTGTCACATGAAAGGCTGATGGATCTTTCAAGAGTGAGACATATATTAGAGTGCTAAAGTGTGAGATAAATATGTTTAACATACATGTTCTGAAAACTTCAGGTTAACTATTTTAGTTACGTACCAACAAAATATCTTCCGGTTGTGGAAAAAGACAGCTGCAAATGTGTGTCTGCAGGATGTGAGCACATTGTCTATGCACACAGAAAGCTGGAAAGGTAAAGAATGACCAGATCTGACACACAGTGGAACATCTTCCATTGAATCATGAAGGTAAATGTATGAATGTAAGAAAAAATTCCTTACTGCTCTTTAAAACTTCATATCAATTTCTTATAAGAACTGTACACATTTTACTATTGTCTGCTCTTGTAGCAGTTATTTAATTAAGTGGTTCTCCTTAATGCACCGTTTCGGTTGCTGTCGGTACTGAGCAGGTCCTTCCAAAAGAAGCAATCATACTGTTAGATGGGTTTACTCAGCTGTGGCACTTCTAAGCTGATTTAAGTAGTCTGTCAAAATTGAGTGAAATTAATTAATTCACTGGAGAGGTTTGACTTCTCCAAACTTAAGTAAAAAGTGATGCAAACTAGTGGTAATCAGATCCACATTTTTCTAGGCAAAGTGATCTAAATTGTTATAATAACGCCGAAACATGTACTCTTTCTAATACAGAGGGGCAGATCCCTGGAGACAGGATACCTCTCTACTGCGAAAATCCAGAGGAGGACAACCTTATTCCTACCACACTGGAATGAAACTCCTCCTTGGTGGCAGCTTCTGCGTTTTGGGTGTTTGGCTACACCACGCAGACTCCGTTCAACAGCCCAAACTGTTGCAGGACTGTGAAGAGCATCGCAAGTACAGAATAAAAGACAATAGTAGCTGGATTACATCCACGTCCAACTGTCGGAGATGCTGAAGCGGACAATTGCCTTCTGGTTCTTACGAAGGCTTTTGCAGGTTTTAAGTGCTTCCCTGATAGCTTGGTACACAATTATAGGTGGATTAGAGAAAGTGGTAATAGGGTATTTTTGGTCTAATCTTCTCTCAATTGTTAATATTAATTAAAGGACTTTTTCCTCTGCATTGTACAATAAACATGAACCACTTCTTAAAAATGAGCAGTTTAGCTTACTAGCTACTTAGTGCTCCTTTTTGTCAGAAATTTTTTTTTTATTTTTTTTTTTTATTTTTTCTTCCCTCCAAAGAACCATGCCAAATACCAGGAGGCCTGCGAGAACGAGAGACAACCCCAGCAGAAGCCACGGTAGGAGCATGGCACACATTACAACCAGGTGAGGATGACCTCATCGTTGACCTCATCGCATTCAGAACTGGCTGCAACTCTTATCTCCTCCAGTTGGTTTCCCCTTAATACAACTGCCAAACTCTTACACAAAGAGGCAGCACAAACCCTACAAGGTAATCAAGCCATTGCAGCTCAGAACTGGGAAGAAGGGGGATACAGAGTTATTGGTCTGTCTGAATACCTGAGGAAGTTTTCAATGTCCCCGATAAAGCCCAGATTCCCGGAAAGCGCGCTCCCATGGCCATGTCAGCGCGGATTTGGCTGTGAGATAGGAGCAGCTGGCCGCTCTCTTCACAACCTTGCAGCGTCTCACCACAACCGCAAATCTTCAGCTTTTCATGTTATTTTAAATGTGCCCTCGGTGTGAATTATGGGCGTTTTCCATAGAGTGGGTCGCTCTGGTAGATGGTTTCATAGGTGAGTTTGCCACCTTTTACTGCAAAGCAAACACTGAGTTGACATTTATTACGTACTCAGCCATGATTTACAAGAGGGATTTTCCACCTTGCTTAGAGAAGATCCCACAATACGAGCTAGCTTTCAGAAGGCGTTTCTTTTCAGCTATTCAGACTGATAGCACAGAAACTAGAAATAAATAAATTAAAGAAAGAAGTAATAGACCCCCCCTACTATTATTAGGGGCATACCTGTAACGAGGCACAGCGATAGCCAGCCCCGGTCAGGTATCAGATCAGAGAGATTATTCTTGTAGGTTGGATTAACTCTGGTTTAACTCACTGGTTGAAAGAAACACTCTATCTTTTAGAAAAAGAATTCACAGAAAAAGCTCTGTCAGTAATGCGGGTAGCTGGATTAATGCACCAACAGCAGCAGCCTCCACGCAAACCTCCACTGTGTGCCGAGCACACACCGGTGCAAAGATATCTGAGGTTGCTTTGGGGCGGGGGGAAGAAAGAAAAAAAAAACGGAGAAACAGCAAGAAAAGGCAATAAGGAGGTATCACTCAGGGCCACGGAGGAGCTGCGGAGTTGCCCAGAGATAAAGCCAAGCAAACATCGCTGGTAATGAACATTGAGTGGAGGGGGATCGGGGCGCTGAGCGAGGACATGGTGTCCTACAGCTCAAGCCCCGCTGCGCGGAGGGAAACGGGAGTGCGAACGTGCCCTAGAAACAAAAAGGGGCTCATCAGAGGACCACGCACGACTCTATCATCACTTTCTCGCCCTAATGGAAACAACCTGCAGGACATCAAATATTGGCTCGGTGCTCTGAAGAGAAGGGATAAGAGGGTTATTATGAGGTAAAGGTATGGCTCTGTCTAGAGTGCATTTTCTGTGATTGCTTCTCAGACAATATCTTTTTTGGTTTCCAATGCCTGAGGCAGGGGAGGAGAAATGAATGCTATTGCAAATTAGAAAATAGCTGGGCTCACCATATATGCGAGGAAAGAAAAGGAAAATAACCGATAAATGCACGAGAGGCGACAAAAGCTAAAATGGTAGGGCAGAAGTACCAAAGTATAGTTTGTAGTAGTATAATTTAGATTTATAAAGTTATATCTATATTACATATCTAATCTACCTATACACACACAGAGATATATATATAAACCATGTAAACCAAGGAAAACAGCCTTGAAAAGACCTTTGCAAACAGTTTTGATTTTGGTTCCCAAATGGGGAAAAAAGAGAAATAAGCAAATCAGAACAAAACCACTCTATTTCTGTCCTCAATTCCACTCCAGGTTACCTGCCCCAACTTCTATTTTTCAGATAAAACCTGTTAATCCGGAAAATTGTCTTGCTTTAGACATAAAACACAGTGAAAATCATACGCTGAGCATCCAACTGTGTTGGCTTCTGGAGGACTGGATCACACCCAGCGCAGTGCAGCAGCAGATCAAAATCTGAACTTCCTCAGCATCGCCTTACAGAGGTGGGATGCTATTACAGAAGTTGTGTCAGAGCTCCGATTTGCTTTTATCTAGTGCTGTATTTCAAGCTCCTTCTCCTGATAACAGTATCTCAAGGATTCCGACTATTAAAGTTATCTAAAAGTGATAATCGTTTTCTCTACGGGGAGTATGTGATACACTTCCTTCTCCTTCTCTTCTCTCCTACCATTTTCCTCTGTGTTGATACCTCTCCATCCATCTCTGCATTTTTATGTTAGCTCTACCTCCAATCACCTCTTCCTGTACATCTTAATTTTTAAAGGCACCCATCTTTGTCCATCAGCTTGCCTCCATCTGCAGCACGCCCTCATTTCACTGTAGGGTTGCCATAAAGTCATCTACTATTGCCTGTTTGCCATCCAAACACCTGCTGTGTGTTCCCATCCCACGCAGTGCTGCCGTCTTTGCAATATCTCTGTCACAGATCCACCACTTCAAACTTCATTTCATGTACGCCTGTAAGAAAATCTTGCATTTTTGCCCATTTGTGGATGTAAATAAGGTGGCAGGATGCGTTACCCAATTTGTGTAGACAGAAGCCTTCTTAATCTAATATCACTAACATGAAAGAGTCAACTGTTGCAATTGCAGTTAAATGCAAAATTAAATGAGGACAATTTGTCACTTTGGAAGAACAATTTGAGAAATCAAATTATCCAGAATTACCTGTGCTTGAGAAAGCTTTGTTGTGCGAGGGTGCTCTAGGGGTCAGCTGAGAAGTCTCCAGGTCCGACACCGGACATCTATGAACACAGTCTCACGTCTGGTTGACATCTCTCCGCTCCCTCAACACAGCGCGAAACTATGCTGTGTTGGCCAAAAGGCAAAATTATCCCCAGTTCTCAAAAAAAAACAAAATCTGACAAAACGTACATTAGAAAAATGAAAAAAAAAAAAAAACAAAACAACCCCTCATGCCCTGTCTCACAACACGTGTTATAGCCCATTTCTCCTTGTAGGCTGGGGTCCCACATCCACATCCTTTAAGGACCAGGGAAAGCCGAAATCAGGCACGAACCCGCGTGGGCGCCAGCGCAACATCTCCCCGGGGGCGCAGGGATGCTGAGAGAGGCCAGCGCCTGCCTGAGCTTCCCTTTCTCCAGGAGGCTCTTGGTAAGTAAATTTCTCATGAATAAGCAGGGAATTAATCTTGCGGCAGGTCCCAAGCCCGCTTCTTCCAGGTGTGCGTCAGGCCCGGGCGATCGGCAGCCCAGCGGGAACCAGGGGAACATGCTCTTGCCATAAGACAGAGCTGCTGGAGCCCGGTGTAAAAGCCACCGGATAACTATGTGCCTCGAATGTAATCTCAAAGCTAAGGCAAGCTATGCATTTTCAGCCTTGATTTATCTGCAGGCCGCTCTAAATTAATTAGTCCAGGGAGCCCTCGCTTCACCTTCCCACCGGCTGCAGGACAGCGATGCCCGGTGGTGCAGCCACTCGCCGTTTTCCTCGGTATGGTGACAGCCAGCATCTGTCCTCCTCACACCGTCAGGACCTCGGGGGCAAATTCTGCACCTCTCCAGCAAAATCCTTTAATTGCGGCTCTTGCACGCGTGCGGTTTGCTGTCGGGATCAAAACCTCCAGCCACCCCACCTGCCTCATGCCCCATCTCTCGCCTGCAACCCAAAGGCAGCAAAAGAGGCGTTGCGGTTTCTTCTGTCCTCCTTATGCCTCTTGAATGGCAGTCGGATGGTCTAAAATTTCCTGAGCTCTTTCCTAAACAAAAATCCTCTTTCGGTTCTCCAGGTCCATTCCTGAGTTTCCTCTGCTTTTGCGGAGGAGCAGGCTGTCGGCAAGGGGAGCGTTAGCCTAGGGGCAAGATGTCTTCTCCAGAGGGAAGACAGTCTACAGCAGATCTTGTGGACTTATCAACTTTAGCTTCCTTGGAAGACTTTTTAGGAGTAGAGGATGAAGAGAAACCCAAATGAGGTAAGAGAAGATCAGGAGATTATGTATCACTCCAAACAGCCTTGAGCACCTTGTCTTGATTGTGTACAAGTGCAGAAGTGCTGAAGAAATCCCCTGTCTCCGTCCACTTCTCTTCATGGCTTCTGTACCGGTTCCCTCCATAGGATAACTGCCAGTAAAGCCTCAGAAGCTACAGAACAATCTTCCACATGGAATGTGAAAGCCTTGATATCCTGCATAGCTAAAGGCAGAGGGGACAAACCTCTCGGCAAAAGAACAAAAACTCCAACCCCACCACAAACAGCAATCATGCATTTTGCCAGGCTGCTGCCCCAGCCCTCTAATTATACCTCTCCGTTAAGTACAACAACCAGCAGCTGTTCTGTGAAGCCTTTTTTTTTTTTTTTTTTTTTTTTTTTGAAGAAGTTATTTCTCATTGGTTAAACACTCTGGTGGATGGAAGGAAAGAGAGACTTAAAAAAAAAAAAAAAGAAAGAGAGAGAGAGAGAACGAGAGAACGAGAAGAGCCAGCTAAAGTTCAAATGAGCTCAGCTCTCGCATGCCTGATAACACGTCTGCACTCTGGGTTATTCCTGAATGTCAAAATAAAGACTGAGTCTGAGCTTAATAATTTCCCTGGAGCGCCATTGTCCTGCAGAGACGGTTTGCCTTTCCGTTCTCGGCTGCTGCCCAGGGAGAGGTGAGGGAAGTGAACCACTTTATTTATTGAGTTGGTTGTTGTAACAGTTCAAACTAAGCTCAGCATCACTGGCTGCTTCTTTCAGGTCGGTTCCTGGAATTAGTAGGTTTTCCTTTCGATCTGCATATCGGAGTCTCTCTGCTTTTATAACACAGTTTTGTCCCGGCTTCAAATACGTCTTCTAACCCGCGAAAGGATTACTCCATCTTTGATATTACAATTAAAACGGATCAGGAGGGGGAAGTAACGATTGATCCTTCAGCCGTTGTGCTGATCTGCTGAAAGTGCTGACTTATGCCCATGAGCAAAAACATTGAATCACAGAGATCAATAAACAGAGCTGTAGTGGCGCAACTGCTGCGGGCTGCACCGTTAGACTTGTACCGGCAATTCCAGTATCTGGGTTGGCTTTACAACTGCTTCAGCAAATGCCCTATTACCCTGATTCTTCCTATGCAAAAAAAAAAAAAAACCAAACCAAACAAACCCAACCCTTAACTGTCCTTCAAATTACCAAAATGGTATACCTAGAGCAAAAAATACCTCTGTTGTTTGGGAAGTGCTCACGCTCACTTCCATTTTAAACTAAGAGGTATTAAGATTGCTGTTCTTAAATCTAGAAAGTTGGATGTGCTGTGTAGAGAAGGTTTATAAATGAAGAAATAATTCAACGTTTTGCTTTCTGATGCTGCAGGCCAGCAATTAAACGTGATTGAACTTCGTAGTTTAGTAGTTTGGAAGTTCGTAATACAGATGATCGCAACTACAAAATACTTGATGAATTATAAAAGAGGCCAAGGGACAGGTCACGAAAGATTTTATGCCTTTAATGGCACTTAAAAAAAAATGCCTACAGGAGAAAATACCGTGCTCTTCTTAGCTGGGACCTAACTGAAAGGTATCTTAAAAATAAAGGATAAAGAGGAGGCTTTGTGTTACATGTTGGGTATGTCACACTTAGGAGAGTGAACACGTCCTCAGACTTCTTTAATCTACATTTTTCCCAGCTGTAAAATCACAGTACCAGGCAGTGATGTTAGTAATTGTAATGTGTGTTGAGTGTAAGGCAAAACAGAGAGAGGCAAAGTATCTTCTTCACTCTGAGATGGGCTTTGCAAGTCAATATTTACGTCCCTTTGCAAAAGTCAATACCAAATATTTGGGATCAGTTTTTCATTGGTAAATATCAATACCAAATATTTGGTTAAAACATCCCAACATCCCAAATATTTGATAAAACCCAATTCTACTGCCTGCAGGTCAGAATATACTTAGTTAATGTTTTAAAAATCATCTTTCATTTTTCATGTGTTGTTTTGACATGAAAAAACAAGCAAGTTATCGCTGTATCTTTTGATTGAAACTGGTGCTTCATTTACTCCAAATTTACAACCTATTCCAGCTTTTTCAAAACTTTTTTTTTTTTTTTTTAAATCAGATATTAATCCGATAAATTATTTCAGCTCTTCCTCTGTGTCGGAATTTTATCTTTTGGCCTTAGAATACAAGGAAAACTGAATATGAGATCAGGGTCCATCAAATCCCCGAGGAGAATCCATTCATCTGATAACCCTCCCCTGTTTTGTTCTTTCATTGTTTTGTTCATCTTGCTAGTTTTTCATCTTGCTAATAACTTTCATTCATTTACCCCAAAATATTGCCATGAAAGAGTTCACCCCCAAAATTCCAGAGTACTGTTGGATGTTATACCCTATAAGCTTCCACTACATGGAGCTCATGGAAATGGGCTCTGTTGCTTTTTCCCATAACAGAAGATTATGTGGTTTTAATGGAGTATTAGTAATATGGCTACATTAAATGCCATTTAAAACCTCTTTCAAATTGGTATTGACCGTGTCGAAATGGGACTATGTAGATATCCCTGTGACAGAGTGTATGGATGAATATTGTATTTGCATCAGAGGCAGAATTTTCAAACGGATGCAGAAACCTCTGGAAAACATTATCATATTTTCCTAAGTGGATTTGCCTTTCTGTACAAAGGAGCTAAAAATAGACTAGTTGCTATATTAACAACAAAAAAAATGGCTTCCCAGTAATTATCAACTATCGCCACGTGTTGAAATACCGTTTTGTTCCATAGCTGTTTCAATCAATACACTATTTATTTTCAAATAACCATGCACTAAGGATCATTTGGACATATATCCCATAAATACACATTACTTCATTATCGACTCTTTCTATCCACTGCTGCATTATTAACATTTCACTAAAACAAGCAATCAAGCAGTAAACAGTAGGAATTCATAGCAGTGAGCAATTGCAATTACTGTTATACAGTAACTGCTCCCCCAAAATATTTCTGTAGGGATGACCAGTTATTATGGGGATTATGCCCCCAGAAGCTATTTTTCTCCGTGACATTCTTTACAGACAGGTAAATATAACCAGTAAGACAGTGAAGAGGGAAGAAATACAATATTTTGGATGAGCTATATCAGGGAATGTACACAAGAGAGGTAAATGGTACTTTTTATCCGAGGACCCAACCACCTGCCCACACATGAGAATGCTGAATTTCCGTTCCAAAACCCCCTATTGTCTTAATGCCATACATCCAAATTCTGCAGTTGCTCAGTAGCCTGGAAAAGAAACCCACCAGCCAACCTGAACCCTGAAAGCAGAATTGTTTCCTCTCTTTCCTTTTGGTAGTAGCGCAGTAGGGGCTGTGCGCTGCCGAATACGCAGTGCCATCTTTATGCAACTCATGCAGGGAAATTATCCTCCTCCAGTATTGTGGGATGACTGATGGCTTTCTCATAAAAGATGATCTACTCAGGGGCAATATCGAAGGCTGCGGTGGCAAATTGCCAAGAGCTCGAGGGCTGCACCTAATTTGCATGTAAATTTACATCAGTTTTAAAGCCATAAAGAGCTGCAGCGGTGGTACTTGAGTACTTCTTGATAGGTTTAAAAGCCTGCTGTGCCACCACCAGAAGTAAAAACCCAAATGTGACCGGCTTTACCGCCTTCCGCGCTGGGCTGGGGGCTGTGCCTTGAACCCTCCGCCCTCGGTGGCAGATGCTCAGCATCCCTGGGGACCCCCGCTGTAGCAGCCTGAGCTGTGAAACCCCGTTCCCACCATCTTCATCTTATCGCTGTCTAACATTTTTTTTGACCACCCCGTCATTAAAGCCGGGGCGCCGTTCCTCCGCGGACCCCCATGCCCAGAGAGGGGGGCGGCGGAGGGGCAGCCACTGCGCACACCCGCCCCTCGCCTTCCTCTGCTCCTCGGCTCTCCTCTTCCTCCCCATCCGGCCAGGCTGAGCCCAAACCAGCCTCACTGATGCCACAGCAATAAAATCATGCGGGTAGAGAGACTGTATTAAACCGCTGAGTTTGCAAAATACACTCCCATGCATGCAATCTGTAGTAGCTAAGAATATCATGAGCGCGTACATGCATTCCATCATGGCATGCACCGGCACAGTCATGCGGCCCTGGGAGGATTAAGTCCGTTTGGCAAAAAAAAAAAACATGTGATTTGCAACAAGTTAGGGGAGTGGGTGGTGGGGGGATGCTAAGGGGAAAACCACTGTGGGAGGAAAAAAGGAGATGGAGAGGGCAGAGGCAGCCCCGCGTGCCAGCTGCTCTGCAGAGGGGGTAAATCGGAAGGACGAGTTTGAATCTTTGGGTTTTAGATGCGGACTGAGGGAGGAGATAATGCCGGCGCTTCCTGGCAGCCCCCGGCAGCCTGAGGCCAGAGAGGACATCTGACTGCAGGAGCTGCAGTCAAGGTGATCTTCTGGGTAGCTGCTGCCGTATTCGTTTTATTTCCAAACCTTGCGTTCATGATCCCTCTGTCAATAAAAATCCCTGCTTGAATAGCTAAGCTGAAGCCCGGCGTCTCATTAAGCCTGAGAATTCAACCCTCTGCTTCGAGCTCTGTCCTCCTACGCTACTTTATATCATTAAGAAATATTGCCCATGCTGATCCACTAAATCCTTGTGTTAGCCAGTACAATTAAATCTAATACAGAGGAAAAAATGGGAGCTAGTGGGACTTCTGTGGTGTGAGTTCCAGCTCGGGAGCTGAGCGGTGCCGAAGCGATGTAAAACGGCCGGGTACCTCCCCTTCCCGGGGTCATAAACTGCGGCATTTGACGGATGAGGTACGTTCGAAATGCGTGCAATGCAGCTATACAGCCCCATCCTGTATCAATAACGTTTTTGTTAAATTTTGTTAACCGAGGGAGCTGAATTTTGTTAAGTGAAAGGGGCTGTGACAATGTTGGCAAGCCCAGCAACGCGCTAATTGTAACATCCCCGGGTACTTAATTGAAAAGCGCACAAGCAACAAGTTAGAAATGGATATAGTCTCAAACCCTAAATCATTCTATTTTAAGTTGCTTAAGAAAATGCTCAGAGTTTCTCGAGATGAATTGTGGAATACCTTGAAGTGAGCACATAAATCCCAGTGCTGTCATTCTTTTTCTCCAAGGAGTTATTAAATGAAATATCCGAAATACAGAGTCAGGCTGTTGCGCGTCTAGGATTTTACTTCTTTGTCAGATGGAAACTTTGTGACTTCCGAGTTTCCAAACAATGTCCTAAACATGTCAACCTTTAGCGGTGATACTTAATGAGATTCTCAGATAACCCCTTAACAGAATAGGTAGCGATTAAGCTAATTTAAATGATTCATCTCCACTGCAGCCTGTTAGACTTGTACGTAACAGTAATTTGCACAGCAATAAAAATCTCCATTTATCCACAGAGGACAGTTCTACAACGATATTCCCAACCTTAATAATGTCTGCTCTCATCTGTTTGCTTGGAAGTTTCTTTGGACTGCTACTTTTTGCCAGGTGCTCATCCCGATAAACTAAATAGGAGATCTCACAGAACAGGATCCGCTTCGGCACTGCCACAAATGAGCCTCTTACCGACGGCATTACGAGCCCGGCTGTGAAGAGCGCTCCCAGCTGAGGCTTCGGGGTGAATTTTACTTATGTGGCATTACTGAAATTGGTACGTGGCCAAGGTATTAACGTTAGCGCTCCACTTTCACACATGCATGCACACGTACACACACGGAGGGACCACAGCAACTCTAATGAGCCCCGTTCCGACGGCGCTGTCAGTCTGCATTAACCCGGGATTTCAGCTCCCATCTTGCCTCTGTGGAAGTAAATTGCTAAACCCGCTCCAACTTTAAAAGGTGCAAGATCAGATCCTTACGTCTGAAATAAATCAAAGAAAAAACCTCTGCCGAGTGAATCGTTGGCGAGTTTGCGCTTTCTGGAAGATCTCATTCCCTGCCGCGTGGAGCCGCCCGGCCAAGGCGGCCGCAGCCGGAGGTGACACCGCAGGATTGTGTAACACGCAGGCTCCCCCTGCTCCCCCCAGCCCAAACAATTAATGACTAATTGAAATTACTTCTCCTGAACTGATCGAGAGCCATATGGATTAAAACAGATTTCTGAATGCTAATTACACTACATCATTTTCCCAATTATTTTTAAAATTGGATCATGTACCGGGAGATGGGATGTTTGAAGCAGCCACGAATGAGCAAATCATGCATAAAAACTTGTTTGTTATGTTGGTGATTGAACAAAATAAGGTTGCAGGCGTGACGTCGTGTCCAAATAAACAGGAGAAACCAAAGAGATGCTGAGAGTAGCACCACTCTGCAAGCTAGCATTTAGGCAGCTTCAAAAGCCACGTTAAAGCCGGAGTATGTTTTAGAGCATTTTAAGAGCTATTCCCCTCGCCGGAGTGGCTCTAGGAGGGCAGCCACCAGTCCCACCCACCAGGCTGGGAGCTGAAGCAAAGATAGGCAAGGAAAAAGGTAAGCTTGAAATTCAGGCGAAGGATGGAGGTGGGAGCAGAGCAGGGAAGCGGGAGGCACCAGAGGGGACGCGCGTGCCGCCAAGTGCAGAAGGGATTGTGACCGTTAAACTGGGCAAGTGACGTACTGGTAGCTCATGAATCACGGTTTCACCGAGCACCATAGGTGCAGGAAAGCGGTGTTGCACTACCGACTCGGTTGTGCTCGGCTGCGAGGCAGCCGGGGCAACGGGGACGGGCCGCTGTAGCACAGGGTCAGCGAATGCACTGCTCAACGGGGTTTTCTTCCTCTCTCTCTCATTTTCCAGCAGTGGCTAATGTTATTGCTGGGTTATTGGGGGTTTCAGGGTATTTTCCTAAGAAACGCCTGTGTTACCTAAGTGACCAAGGAGCTTATAATCCATTTTCAAAAGTTGCTGAGGAGCTGAAGAATGTAAATCTGATTATCAGAGAGAATCCAGTATTGCATTTTTCTAAACGTTTGCCCCAGCTCTCTGATCTAATCAAGAATAACACAGCAATTTAATTGCTACAAATAGTCTATATATTGCAGGGGCTAAAACTCTTTCGACTCCCTGCTCAAATATTACAAAATCGAGTTTTAGTCCCTTTATACATTTCTGGCTGAACAGTTTTGCTGCGATCCCAGGGCAGTTCGGGACAATATTCCAAACAGGTTTCCAATTCCTGTACAGATCTGTACATCTATCTATCAACCCATCTGCCCGCCTGCCCGCCGACCCACCCATCTTCAAGTGGCCATCACACTGCATGGAAAGATTTATAGCTAATTTGTCCTGGAGATTCTTACAATACAATTTCACAGCAAATTTCAGTGCTTTTTCCTCGTAGAATTGAGTCGCTTACTCCTCAGAAAATTAAACAACTAAAAAAAATCAACAAAATCCAAGCCACATATGCAGTATGTAAAGAACGAGGTTTCTAAAGTACTTGCACCAAAGCTTCAGATTTAAGTCTACAAGTAGGAAATAATACTCATTTCTCAACAATACAGAATATGTAAGTCAAGATGTGCTTAGCTTTAAACCTATTTTTTTCTGAGTATCATTCCTAACAGAGAAATTCCGAGCTTTTCGCATCATTTGAGATAAGCTTTTTTTCTCTTAAAAAGACATAAATAAAAAAGACTTTCAAAAACTCTGGGCATTTTCACTGCCTGGATTAATAAAGTCAGTGAGTTGTGCACCATTCTTTCTTCATTCACAGTTCTCCTCACCATTTTCAAGGTATATATTGCCCACGGTTTTTTAAAAATCTCCTATAATTACTAAGACAATTCTTTTCTGATGTAACAATTCTGTTATAGCTTTGAAATTTAAGTTCAATTTCTACTCTGATACCAAAAAAGGCATATAGCAAGAAGAGAATAAAATTATAATGCACTTTGTAGAAACAATCAATGTCTTTGAGTCAATCTCCCGTTTACATTTTTTAAACTATTTTCTCTGGTAAGCCTTAAGACAAGACTTCCATAGCAACAGAAGCAAGGACTAGCTTTACATCACAATGAATGCTAACAAAATTGCAAGTGGAGAAAAGAATAACAGTGGTAGATTATTTATTTTTAAGTTATTTGAATGAGGCACAGTTAACCTCAATAAAAAAAAAAAAAACAAAAAAAACAAAAAAAACCCAACAGTGTCTTTTCTATCATTCTATGATTCTTCAGCTCAGCCATAAATCAAAACCTAAGTAGCATATTCTGTTAATTGCTCTGTTCAAAGTATTCTCAATGTTTTCAGTGGAGTGCAATGGTAGAGAACAATTCTGGGGTGTTTTTATATTTTAAACCTGAGATGCAAAGTTCAGTTTCCTCCTGATGCAATCCTGACCCCACCGAAACAGCGAAAGGAAAGTCAAAGAGCTCTTTGCCATTAGCTTCGGTGGCCAAGATTTGACCTAGAAGATGCATTTGTTTCATCACCTTTTCTTCTCTGCCCTGGTTACCCAAGAACCAGGTGAGTGCCCAGGAATCATCCCGAGAGCAGCATCACTTCACCAGATTTCATCCTTAACGTATTAAGGGAAATTCTTTACTCGACACCGATAGCATAAAGGACTGCAGTGACCCACAAAGAAAAACTCATGGGCAAAACAAGAGCCCTTTGCAGTTCAGCGATTCCATCTTCAAACAGCTAAACCCGGTTCACGTGGGCAGAGGGAGAGCTCTGAGGGACGAGCGGAGCTTGGAAGGGCTCATGAGTGTATCGCTCCCGATTTCCCACCCCGCTGCGGAGACGGCTCAGCCCCTCCTCACCCGCACCCAGGCTGCGCTCCCCACTCGGCGCGGGTCGGCGCCGCTGCAGCCAGGGGAGACACCACGGCCCCAAACGCTGGTGCTTTTCTTGCCTTTCTGGTAGCACCTAAATAACTCCACTGTCTGAAGCATTCACAGCTCCTGAGACTCTTAAAAAGGAAAAACACAGGGAAAAGCCATTGCTACCTGCAGTTCCTTCCCTGCACATAACCTCCCGGCCCCTAATCCGCTCCCGCTGGTGCCTGTTGAGTCAGAACTTGGCAAACCCAGACTGGGCAGACCTGAGGGCGTGGGAGCGCGGACCCTGCAAGCGCACGAGCTCCCCGGGCAGCAGCGATTTCTGTCGCGATTTCTGTCGTAACGAGAAGTTGCATAACGCTCATCTGTTGTGTGTGTTTTTCCAAGTGCCTCGGAGGGTTAGCGCGGGCACGGCCAGGGGGTTGTCCGGCAGAGAGCAGGACGGATTAGTTCCAGAGGGTAACAAGGACCTTCCCGTCCCATCAGGAAAGTCGTTGTCATCTGGACCTGTTGAAAAGCCCTCAAATCTTCAACGGTTTGAGATGACTAGCCCAGTGAAAAGCATACCAGTCCTGGCCACGCATCTTATTATACACCATCTGCCTCTGAACTGAAACTTCCCGTTAACCTGAGAGCAAAGCGTGCCCGCGCGTTGGAGGGGTTGGCCCACACGGGTGACACTGAAGGAACGGGACTGGATTTGCAAACGGTTTACGCTGACACGCTGAATGGGTATTACTGGTTGTATAACTCTCACTTGTGTCACTGCACTCCAGTGCTGCTAGAGTTATTTTTTTAAGTGGTTTTTAAGAAAAGATTGTCATCAATATTTAAAATTCATTTTTTCATGAAAATTTAATCGTGTGCTGTGGTGATTTTAATCTAATCTAGTCAGCAATCTTTCGATAATCCCCAAAGTCAGCAACAGTACCCCAAGTGACCAAAATTCTTCTTGTGCTTTTTCGCTTGTAACTGCTTTACCGTTTCGAAATGTTTTGTTTATAAATCCAGATTTACCTTACACCTTGTCATTGCCGATACATTATGCTCTTTATGTGTAAACAGAGTGTACTTCAAAGAGCATATATCTTTATTAATAGTTAATAAGAGAAATGGAAATAAAAGCTCCACAAGCTGGTCTTGTAGCTGGGAAGCAATTCACCGCACTTTATGGGAAAGGCTTTCGTTTCTCTTTGCTGTCTTTCCGAGATGAGATGACTCTCTCGCAGGGACATAAAAACAACCCCCTATTTTGGCACTTACTGGATATGTAATCTTCAAATAATGAGTATCAGGATGAAAACAAGTCAAAGAAGTATCCTGGAGCATTTTCACCTTCTCTCACTAAGGACAGCAGTTTTGCTTGATTAAGGGCTACAGGATCAGCCTCCCAATAAGCTTTTAGCTGTGGAATTGAGTGCACGGTACGTTCCTTCTCCTCTCCCCTGAGCTAACTCTGCCGCAAAACGAAGCCGCGATATTGATGACTTCAAAGGAACTGTAAAAACTAAGTAACAAGCCGTGATCAACCAACATACTGAAATAGTCTACAGCAGAGAAAAATTGTTAGAGGGGAAAGAATTATTCTGAGTCCATGGTATTATTCTACAAGGTGTAATGAAGCTAACAGGGTTGCATACCCACAGAACACGAGGCAGTAGCATGGGAGGGGTGAAATACTATTTATCCACATTTTTGTTCATACAGTTATTAGCTCAGCAGGAGATGCTGTGTTTAATTTATAATCGAGTTCACTGTGGGTGGTGGCTACAGGCAAACGATCAGAGTGAACTTTTGACTCAACCAGCCCCCACGAGTCACAGGACTTCTGCGGTTCCCCTGAATTAGAGCAGCTCCTTGAGGCCCCACTGGGAACGGGTCCCCCGGAGCTGGGCAGTCCGCAAACATTTGGATAAATCACATTTCCGAGGCTGAACTTTGCAGTGCGCTGCACACACGCAGTCATTGCTGTCCAGTGAATACAGCAACTAAGGAAGCTGTCTGTCACCTAGTTGGGACTCAAGCAGAAGCCCTTGATCAAAGGACAAATACCTTTGTATTTAGTGATTCCCTAATCATTCTCTTAAAAAGGTTTAACACCAGCAGGTGTCTTCCGTGGTGGGATATTTATTTAGCTGTCTATATCGCTCTCTTCACGTTAATGACATGCTAGTTTTCCATCTGCTTAATTAAGACTATCTTCAAAGAGACCCTTTTATAAACAAATTAGGGTTATCGGACTCGGAATTTAAAATGGAGCACTGTTGGATCAATACAATTGATTGAAGAGATCTAAACCCGTCTCTGGGATACTTTATGTCTGCCTTGAAAACTTTTGAGTGCCTTGCTAAGCAGAGGTTGAATTGCATGACAGCCTCACAGCCTCCTACACCACTAGCTGGGCACTTTTAGAGTGGGGGCAAAGAGCACCAAAAAAAGCTTCAAATGGAGCCGTTGCCTTCAAATATAACTCTGTGAAAAGGAGTTGGTGAACCTGTCATACTTCCAGAATGATTAGGGATCGTGGAGAAGATGATGTTGATGACAAGACACCCACTCGTGTATTTTTAGCTTCCACGAGATGCAGTTTAGTAGATAAGAGAAAGAAAACACAGAATCCTTCATCCACCCACCTGGTCACTGATCTGTCCATCCATCCATCCACCCATTCATCCATCTTTCCATCCATCCATCCATCCATCCATCCATCCATCCATCCATCCATTCATCTGTCCATCCATTCATCCATCCATCTCCCCATTCACCCATCCATCCACTCACCCTTCCACCCATTCAACTATCCACCCATCCACCCATCCACCCATCCTGACCTGAATACCAAGTTGTGCACTGGTTGAACTGGAGAGTTTTAATCTGTTTTGTAAAGACATCAGGAAATCCAGATCGAGCGTGTTAACATATGAAGAACTATGTAGATTCAGATGCAATGGATTAGATGCGCTATTAATTTATATTGGTCATATAGAATGCAGTCTTGGAGTCATGAATCTCATTTGGGATGCTTTGATATAGGACTTTTCAGGCATGCCCTCATGACAAATAATGTTGAGATTGCAGTAAATTAATGAATTTAGAGAAATTTTAAATATGTCCTCCAGGACAACTTTTCACCTTGGTGTACACCCGAACATTTAATCTGTATGTGTGAACCTCCTAACCAGGGAATCCACGTTTCTACACACATCTCTTATGTTCATTTCATGATGTAGACAGCATTGCACTGTACAGACTTCTAATATAAAAGCCTACTTACACTGCAGTCCTACAGGCAGATAAAGTTAGCCTAAAGAAGGTGAAGAAAAAAGCGGCATAAAGGAAGTACTTGATGAGTTACCAGACACAAGGAAATTACATCTTTGTCTCACTAATTCAATACCGCCACAAAATTCATGACAGTAACTAATAATTTTGTGATAGTTGTCCACCAGCTCAGCAGCTAGTTCTCTGATTCTGGAAAAAAAATACCCAACTAGTTAATCATGCCTGCTCCTGAGTAGGCTTAGAAAAATACTTACACCTGTTCATCACTAGTCCCTCGCTTCTCATTTGTTTCAGTAGAAGATGCACATTTTGCAAAGGGAAAATTAGAATTTACGGGCATACTTCCTGCGTTTCCAACATCTGGGTATAGCGGAGGATTCTGTGTTCAAGGCTGCACTGGGATCCATTTCCACCCTATGACAGTAATCATTTCAATACGATATGGATAACATACATTTTTGGATGGTTAATTTAGTTCAAATTTATCTGTGCCAAGATATCAAGCTGATAATTGATCTCCAGCTTTGTTCTGCAGCATTAATTAAGTTTTAGAAAAGCTTACAGATCAATTCATTTTAGTTAATGCAAATCTGCACCTATAACAACATGACTCAGATTTATCACTCTACTGTGATTCCCTTTTCATGCTTCAGCAATTCATGTTTACATCTGGTTTAAGTTTTTCTAATCTAAAATAAATCAGCATGAAAAAGCATTTGATTTCTCATTTAGATTCTCAATTGCCTTTTATTACAAAGATAATATCCCTCGTCTGATTTTAAATGCTGGAATTTTCAGGTTAAAAATACTGAATAAAAATGTTGCCAATCCATAGTTTTTGCAACGAACCTAAATTTTATTTGCCTTTAGAAAAAGTGAAAGCAAATTGGGGTTCTTTTCTATGGACAAGATATTATAACATTATTTAAATAAAGCGTGGCACTGGCATGTAATTTCACCTTTATTCGTTCACTTACAACTGGAATATTAAGATGGTCCGTATTTTATTTTAACCTATGGGGGACAGCCTGAAAATCAGTAGTGAGAGAGACGGGGTTGCTGCTGCGCGGAGATGAACCGCTTTACGCGTGCTGCCTTTCCCAACGGCTGGACCCAGAGTTATGCACCCCAAATCGAGACAACACGCTCGTTTCACAGGGGGAAGCGCCGGTACAGCAATAAACTGACAGACAGACGCCTGGCACCTCTGACGGACAAACCGCCCTCTCCCGAAGACGCTTCACCTGTGAGTTTGAACAGAGCAGAGATTTCTGCAAAATCTCTGTCCCGGGTTGCGTTCCAGCCAGCCTGGCTGCAGCCATCGTTAATTGCTTTGCTTTAACAGTATTGACTTCAAAGGCATTTAAAATTTGATATGAAAAGCTCAAGAAAACCCCCGGCTTGGCTCAAACCAAACCAGTTGGAGCAGCATCGGGTTTATAATCTCTTCTTAAAAAGCAAAAGGCGGCTGTTTTCAGGTGGATGTAGATCCTGCCGGTGGATCCCTGCCTTACAGAGGACTTTTGTTATATTTTGTTATATTTTGAGTTTAAAGGTGAGCCCCACCAGCTCCAGCTCCGCCTGTGTTTCGCAAGTAGCACCTTGTGGTGGCCTTGCATGCACGTACGTGGCGGGGGGTGTTCCCGGCAGATAACGCGGCACTTCGTCCCCTGCAAAGTATTTTGCGGTGCTAAAGAATCACAGCTGCAAAACGTCCCTCGAGTTTCCCACAACCTCCTTTGCAGAGTCCCTTGCTTTCTCAATTTTGTTTCAGATTTTTTAAAGGCATCTAAATCTCTGCGGCTCACAACCTTTCAGCACAGTACGCAAAATAATTCCAAACCGATTCTTTTCTCCGTGACCCCCATTTTCACTTAACGCTGCACATTTCACAAGTACTCTTTTAAATACTTTGCAATATTTCTAAAATAACAGATCTGCAGCGTGGGGAAGAAAACATTTGCCCGTCTCAAAATTTTGCTGGAGGCAACTTAGATTATCATCAACCTGTATCCGTTATAATTTGATATCCAACACTCTACAAGGGGAAAAAAATCAGTTTGTAAAAACATGAGGTCCCTTTATTTTTCATTAGAGGATTTTATGTACATTGTGTTATGCCAATGAGGTGCGATTTGTCACATAGTTAATGGGGCAGGATGCTACTAATTAACCAGATGAGATACCAGCCACCTTTATCAGGAGCAGAGCAAATGGCTGTAAAAATTTTCCCAAAGTCTTTAGATTCTGGGGTTTGCATAATGTGATGTGACGCTGCCAGGCACTCGCTGTGAAACCGTAGCCGTAGCCAGTACTGCAGTCACCGAAGCAGCACAAAGAGTTAAGGGATGCTTTCTGAAGAAACTGGTGATTTTTTGCCATGCGGGTCTTGCCTTTTTATTTTTTATTTGACCTTTTCTGAACATTTCAGTGGGATTTTTTTACAGCCCGCTCATCCAGAACCCCACGTAGATTCTGCACTGTATTGATTTGGTTCATTGTAGAAAACGCTGACTGAAGAAACAGAATAAAACCCTACTCCTCTTGGCTTTTTACAACTTCCATTGGTTCATGAAGGTCGGAGGAAAATGCCATACCCCTCCCTCCAAATGAGTGGTTGCTTGGGAACTGCAGAATAATTTTCAGATTGTTATATACATCATGAGCTACCGTTCAAACAGCTTCCCGCTTCCGAAGAAAGGCTGGCAAGACCAGCAAATTCAGGGTTTGGTCATCGATTTTTTTTTTTTTTTTTCCTACTCCTTGTGATCATTTTAGCCTGGATGTCAGGAGCGCATCTTAAGTGTGCGTCTTCACTTCAACCGTCTGCTTGTCTCTGCAGATCAATTATCAACAGGAAATCTTAATTCAAGAATGTACTGCTGCCCGCAAAGAGCCATAATTAATGAGCCCTTTTTTTTTTGCATTCAACTTGTGGAGTGGGTGAGAAAACAGGTCCATTATACAGCAGTTGGTTAAATCTTCATGAGTCAAGCTGCAATTTTTATATTCTATCTGGAATTTGGGTTGGATATGTTTTCCCTAAATTAGCTTAGCCAAAGTGATAGTACAGAATCCTATTTCTGTGTTTGATGGGGTTTTTTAGTATGCAGTTTTAAAACCGGGAATAAGACAGCAAAAAGCAAAAATTTCACTCTAGCTTCCTCTGGCTATAATATCTAAGGCAGAGGACCCCCTCTGAAGCAAGAAAGCGCTTCAGCACAGCGTGAAAGGCACAATGTGCCGAGGGAGATGGTGCGACGCACCCTCCGCTCCTCCTCAGCTACTCCCGAAACGGGGGGGCAGAGGGAAGGAAGGGCCCAGGCTACTCTCTCTTGAGCAAGAGTGGCATGAAAGGACGTGTTACACCAAAAGAATCAGCAAAGAGACAATCCTCGCCCTTTCCTCCTCCTAAATTATGTTTTTCCTTCTTATTTTATAATCCAAAATATTCTGGAGTGCTTTTTGCACAGAACACTACAAAATGTTGTTCTATCCTTTAGCTTTTATTGACAATTTTATCCCTTTGGAACAAAGGATTAATTTATTTTTTCCTATTAATAGGCACATTTTTACAGTGCTTGCACAACTGCGGAAAATGGGCACCACAGCAGTATTTGTCTTTTGTCTGCTTACACAATTATTGCCATACAAAATAAGCTGTTTTAGAAACGCCTTTCAAAGTAGGTCAGCAGAGAACTATGTAAGCAGGTAGTCTGTGAGTACCTTTCCAAAAATAAGCCATATACCCTGATTTGAGGGAGGTTCTGGGTTTCCGAAGACCTCACTGGCTATAGCAGTGCATTTAGAGGAATCTTAATTAGGAGTGTAAAACTAATCATAAGGTTCGGCTGCCTGCTCTGGAGCAGGGCCCTGAGAGATGGGCAGCAGATAAGCAGCAGTCGGGATGGTAAAAATGATAAAATTTTTGACTATTTTGTTCTCTGATTTGCCTTTTTCAGAGCTGTTTTGGATTACCTCTTTAGATCCTCTAGCAGATATTCACTTTTAGGGGAGATTCCTCTCCTTCCTTGCCCGGGACAGCCTGCTGACGAAGCTACTGAAGGGGTTGCTGGTACATGTCAATGAGCTATTGAACGAGGTCGGGTTTTTTGGGGGTTGGTATTTTTGCTTTTAAACTTCGGAGTGTCATAGGGCATTTTAAGATCTCCACAGATCTGAGCCTCGGTTTCTCTCCGCTTCGGTTCCCTGGCTGTAAAACAGATTAATCACATTTACTCATCTCAGAGGAGCATTGTGAAAATGCATACATAAAAAAATTGTCAGATGTTCGTAAATCATTTAACAGGGAAATATTGGTACCTAAAATAAACATCTGAAAGCCTTCCTGTCCAGGGCAGAGAAATACAAAGAACGTATTTCCATGCTAGCAGCCAGCTAGCAGTAATTTTGAGAGTGAGTAATTCTTCCCTTCAGAGACAAGCACCAAACACATCCACCGAGTTGTAGATTTAACTGAAAAAGTGTAGTTATCAAATGTTCTACCAAGTCAGGGAGCCCGTAGGCTGATCTTGCTCATTAATCCAGAATTTGGCATAAAAGGGATCAGAAAATAGCATGTTTGTTTAATTGGGTTTTTTTGCTCTGATCCCTTTCAAGTCCATCCTTTCCCATTAACAACAATCTTTAAAGCATTTCTAGCCAGGCAGACACCGGGAATTAATCCCCCTGATAATGCGCTTTTCTGGCACTGCCGCGGTGCTGCCAACTCTCACCGTCGCAGACGCGTTCCTAACGCGGCGTTCCTAAAGACGCGTGACTGCGCCCCGTCCTTTGCTTTCCTGTTCTTGTTTTTTCCTTTTTTTTTTTTTTTTTGTTTTAGGCTGAAAGTCTGTTCCAAGCCCTGATGGTCGTGCATGCGCTTCCAGGTTTTTCGAGTAAATGCATCCCACACACTCAGTCCCATAAAATAATTAATATACTTTCATTTACTACATATCTGTATACATATAATATCTTCATCCCATTATTTTGGAGCCAGTTACTTTTTTTGTTGCCCTGATCAGAATTTTAATGGAATTACTGCTCTCACTCTGCATATTGGCTGTGACTTTGCTGCAAACGGAAGAAAGATGAGGAACTTACTCCCACCTGTAGAGCACTGCAGAGCCAAATAGATCAGCTATAATCTCTACCTATATTTCTGCAAACTTAAAATGAGAATTTTGCACGATTAACAATTTATAGAGCTTTTCTGGGAAGTGTGTTAGAAGTTTCTCAGTGTTAGAGCAATACAAACGTCCTGGAAGTCTGAGATTTAATTTAGGCTGAAAAGCTCTTTGGTGGACTTGCTCCTATCATGTCTGCATGAGGACTAAGCCAACGAAAACCTGACGGCACTGTGGCTTTTAACACGGTCCTTTACTATAAAGCAGGGCTACTTGTTCGGAGGTTTCACCAGGTTCTAGCTTATTTTGAACATTTCTGTTAAGTTAGCAGCAATAGCTCTATTTTTCGATACATTTGTAGAAAAAGTTATTCACTCTTTTCCCTTCTTCTCCAGCTCCTCAATTCCTTTCCAGCTCCTCCTGGCCAGAATGAAACCAGGAATCAAGAGAAGAGGTCCAGGCCTGGGGATGTTTTGTAGCAAAGTCCTTCCCCACCTCGTCAAGTGAAATCATTGCATCGCCAAGCAAATTATACATCTTCTGTCTCAGTCCTCCAGCCGCTTTATTTAGCTGGAGACTTGCGCACTCTGGCGAATTCCCACTCTCCTTGCGTCCACCCGCCCACCCGTGCTGGGCTCATCCCACAGGAGAGGCTAAACCAAGAGGAAACTTCTCAGTTTACCACTCTTATTCTATTTTACGGCTGATATTATCGCCTCAGCGCTTCCTCTGCTCCTCAAATCGAACGGATGGGTTAAGCGCAGCGATGACCCCAGCCGCGGGTGAGGACGTGCCCCCACCCCCCAGCGGAGCCCCCAGGCCCCGCAGCCCGTTGGCAGGCTGTGCCATGGCTCCCCCAGCACCACCCCACCGGGCCGCTCACCCGGCCGAGGTCATTAAAACCTGCAGTCGGCGGCGCAGACAAATGGACCTTTCAGCGCCGGCACGGTGTTGACTGCAACGTGCTGCACTGCCCTTCAGGACAGCAGGTGGGCCCCTCTTTGAAAAGTGCTCTGACCCAATAATTAACCCAAGCAAGGAACATGTCACGAAATGCTGCGCTTTTTTTGGTTTATTATTATTTTTTTTCTCCCTTTGCCAAAAGATCTTCTAGCTTTGACTTTAAATAAGAATAGACATGCAATCCTTCAGATTTCCTTCGGATTTTCTTCTTTCAAAATAAAAGTCTAAAAATCCTCACTTTTAGAGATTAAGATTCTAACCTTTAGATTCTTTTTTGCCGCCAAATAAGGAAAAGGAACATTTTTTTTTTTTCTTTTCACAAGAAAAAAGAGCGTACCCATAATCTCAATCCCATTTATCAGCAAATGCTCTGTAGCAAGGCATGCCTATAGTGCTCTGTAGCCCTATCAGACAAGGTATTAGCAAAAACTACCGTCACACGGGTACTTGTGAAAAGCTTCCAGCGGTTCTCTTTGCCAGCATTTCACAAGCGGGGATTGCCACTTCACGTGTGGAGTGCCAAATTGAGATGCTTAAGGAGTTCTCCCCTTTCTGAAAAACAGCATCACTGTGTGTCTGAAACCGAGATAAATATCCCCAATCGTTTATCTTCAAAGAGTTTTGCCATTCAACAGGAATTTCTATCATCCGGCACAAGTAAAATAGCTTTCCACTAATTCCGGTGAATTAGGACTGACTTTGTTCCAAATAATGTTTGATTGTGCACTAACTGCACAGCCTATCCACTTCATACCACTATTAAAATTACCTGAAACCTTTAATTCTTTGACATTGAGAAGAAAATTTATGACAAGGCTGAAGTCTAAAAAAGTTCATTTGTACATCACTGAGCAAGTCCCCCCCTAGTAGGGGGCTCGCTTGCTTTCAAAGGGACGCGGGAAGGTCTCTCAACGCCTGTCATCTTTCAGAAGAACAGCATCAATATGCACGAAGGTTAATGTCTCACAAAGGACCAGGAATCTGCACATTACATTTATCAAAAGATGTGTAAATGAGCCATATAGGAGTCTACTACAATGCCTCGCATAATTTATTCCATGTACAATAAAAAGCTGATCAGATTTCATGCATGTTTACTTTTTGAAAGATAACTGCCTGAGTGTTTGAACTAGCTACGGAATACAAATACGGTTCAAAGTAATGTGTTTATCTCCCTGACATTTTAATCTTGAAAACTTTCTTATTCTCATTGTTTTGACAAAGTGATTCTCTTTTGTGAGAATAATCTCTCCCAAACATGAGAGGACTTGCTTTGTTTGAGACACACAGTATATCTGAAAGTTCATTAGATATGCAGAAGTGAAACAAAAGACCCATGGTAGAAGCATCTATATTTCTGATATTGTTTATTTTCTTTTGAGAACTTTAAAGGCCAGGAAAATTAATCAGTTCTGAAGTGACATGTTGAAGTTTTGGAAATACAGAAATCCCTGTTTCATAGACAAGTGCCAAGACCCTCATGCTGCAATCCCTTTGCTCTTGGAGCAAGGTCCTTGACAAGTTAACAGGCTCTAAAGATGGGCCCTTGTACCTCCATTTCCTTCTCCATGGTGGTAATCAGGTACTAACACAAACTATCTCACATTCATCGTCTCACTCTCAGTATTAGCTAAAAGAAAAACGCAATTTAAACTTGTTATTATTCAGGATTTCGCACTGCAGCGGCATCAATTAGAGTGTCTGAAGCTTCTACCAGTATCTAAACATTTCTGATTTCAGCAGATGGACATTTTTCCCCGCAATTAGGAATTTACCCTTATCTTTACCTTCTACTTGCTAGTTGTTATGTCTTTGTTCTCCAGTGCCTAGCAGGTGCAGACGAAATCTTTTTTTTTTTTTGTTAGGTTTCCTTTTTCAGTTACTTCCCACAAAACTGGTTCTCACCATGTGAACGTCTTCAGACGCTGTACAAGAGGCTGATACCCGGTGTTTCTTGAGCACACATTCAGCATCGCTTGAAGACTCTTCCCTGCCGCAGATGCAGCAGAGTTTCCCGAAGCCCTCACGCTGGAGGGAATGCTGGTGCTGTCGGGGCGCCCGGCAGAGGAACAGACCCCTCTTTGTTTCGGTTCAGGTGCTGAAAGCTTTTTGGAGCTGCCGCTAAACTCGCTCACTTAACCTCCCCGCCCAATTACTTTCAAACCGTGAGATAAAGTTTTCAAGCCTGCCGTATCTAAAGCTCCGGAGAGATATTTTGGCATGCAGATCCTTTTCCCTGGCACTACACTGCCCTACCAAGGCCTTGAGAGCATCGGCCGGCCCCTGTTTCACCCCGTGTTCGTGGTGCTGCTCCATCGTCCCACGGTTATCGGGTATCTCCAACCGCTCTGGTGTCAAAGGCGCGACCTTATTTCACACTGAGTAAGATGCTCTGAAATGAAGTATTTGATTGCAAAGCAAGTCGTTGCAGTTTTCAGCCGCAGAACTTTGGTTTTAAATAATTATTAAATGTCTTTTAGAGAGTCTCCAGAGCACTGCAGTTTTGCAGAACTCTGCAAAAGCTTTTTTCCTTAACATGACTGATAAATGAGCGTGCGTATAATAGACGCAGTGTCCTTACAGTTAGAAAAGATAAGATATACTCTTGAGTAAGAAATAACTTCCTACACAGAGTACATTTTGTCAAATTATTCTTTAATAAAAGAGCCTCATGTGTAACAAAGCTGCAATAACAAATTCTGTATATTCTCGGATGCTTTGTAGGACAGCTGAATCCTTACACGCTCACAGAACTGTATTAGTAGATATTTCTCATTAAGTATTTTGTTTTACAATAACAAAACCTCTTTTCGTAATTTACGTTACCACTGATACTTTGTCATCTTCAAGAGACCGTGTCTTTATGCTAGCGTTGTACCAAAGCACAGCAAGAAACAGCTACAGTTTCAACAGGTCTAGAGCACCAAGCCCAAATGGATGGCACAGGCAAAGAAGGGTCGCTGCAAAACCAAGACAAACGAAACCTTGGTTAATACTGTGTGCTGATGAAGTTGATTAGTGAAACTTGTTCATTTAGAGGAACCATGATTTAGCTGCCGGCTGTAGGACACAAACTCTCCCCCACCATGCAGAAGTGCCACTGTGGCTGAATTCCAGGGAGGATGGTCCATGGCTCGCGGCCGTCGGGTCCACAGGGGAGAATTCAGTGCCAAACACAGGCAGATTCATTGAAACAGGCGAAATGAAAACAAACAGCCACCGTTTAAAGTGCCTTGCAAAAGAAAAAAACCTTAAAGAGCAAACAGAAAGCCAGTCCTTTCATTGCAGAAGCTCTAGTGACAGTCAGGGTTTGCCTATCGCTGCCTTCGTTAGGCAGAGCTGGCTTTCCTCAAAGACAGCCAGTGTCTCCTTTGTATGGCACATCTCATTCTCCTGTTGCAAATTTTGCACTTTTTTTTTTTCTTTTTCAGGACACATGGGCATTCGGGTACAAGTAGCATTTCTTCATCAGTTTACAAATGCTCACAATTCAAATGTGGCCAGTTAATACAGTCACATGGCTCGAACCATGTCAATCACTCATGTCAAATACTTGTATGCTACAATATGAATATGTCAGTAATACTTCATTTTTTTGAAAAAAAAAAAAAAAAGATTTTTTTTTTTTTTGCAGAGAGAGAGACTTCATGAGGAGGAGTAGAATGACCCTAACTAGCAACCATAGAAACCATACCGAGATAATGCTGTCTCAGGAGACAAATTTATTTCTCATCCAAATTTAGATGGCCTATTAAGGTTTGTGGCTTCCTCCTCCAGACTGCTTCGGTGGGAGATCATCCTTGCTAGTTCATATACAAACTTAGAGCTCCCAGATAATGCATGAGAGATTACACTGAACATGTATTATCCACATTAAAAAATAAAACCCCGTTGAAGCAGGATCCCTGAAACACTTGCCTTTCATGTGAAAAAACTGCTACAACAGTGTTTTATTCTGGGAGACCAATTGCCTCTGTGTGAGTCATCAGAGGAGTTGAAGTCAGCGAAAACATTTGTGATAATACAATGAAGCAGCAGAACAAGTTTTTCCACAATGAATGTATTCAGAAAAGGCCGGTGTACTTACACACAGTACGCTCCGGCTATATTCACAGTATGCTGCAAGATTTGATGCAGGTGTATGTCTTGCTCTGAGATAGATGTTGGGCTCTTTCAGACTATTTTCCATGCTGAAATTGAAAATGTAGTAGGAAAACCAAACATACAGATGAAAAATACAACCTGACAGCAACAAGTCATATGAATGGAGAAATACATCAATACCGTTCCATAAAACCATTAAGTCGATGGTGTAAAAACCCCGGGATTTCTGTGCTGGAACCATTCACGGGCAGAGAAAGCAGCCCAGGGCACAGCGGACGAGAGAGGGTCATCTGCTATGCCATCGGTTTGGGGATTGTAACTTTTGTATACTTGCGGAAATCTGCTCTTTCCGTCAAAAATTTTAATTTATAAATGTAATTCCTGTAATGGCACTGCACTCGTGCCTGTTAGGACTTATACAGCCCGTTCCTGAGTTGCCCTTGGGCCGACGTTGGGATACTGATTGAACGCGGAAGGGCGTCCAGGGAAGGAAAGGAGTTTTCCTGCCCCTTGAGAGCTGACCAAACTCTTACCCCTCCGCTTTTTACACACTGCATTGCCGGGGCTGGCTACCGCCTGGGAAACTTTCCCCTCCGTGCTGACGGAAAGGCTTTCCCCAGCAGCGGCGAAATGCAGCATTTTGTTCTGCTCTAATTATGTCCTGGATCTTGGGCGGTGTTTCCGGGCTACCTCCTTATGTTCCCAGTGTCTGAGGAAACCAGCCAAGGGCTAACGTTGGACCAAGGGCGGGGAAAAGACAGCAAAGCGATGGTTTGGTTTACTCCTTAAATGGAGAGACGTATTGCCCCGTTAAAGCCCAGCTGTGCCCGAGGGGGCAATGACGTCGCAACAGCAGCTTCAGGGGAAGGAGAACTTTTGTTCGTAGCAATCATCATGTGTCTCTCACCGAGATAAATAAGCTCTGAGTAGGGTGCGGAGCGGGACAGGATCACTTGTCCCTCTGCCTTTCTGCCTGGGGAAACCTCAGGTGCTGCTCAGTCGCCTACGGCGTCTCCATCGCGTGGGTGGCCAGGGACGGCCGAGGGGCACTGCTGTATTTTCTAGTCCTCCTACACCTGCACCGGACCCAAAAAACGTGTGGTCTTCCAAACCACTCCCTCGTTCGCCCTGCGAAAGAAGAGCATTTTCACAAATTTATCTTTCAGTGTCTGATCAATGTGTATAAGCTCCAGTGACTGGGGATTAGTCCTGGCTTTTTCTCTCGCAATGCGGTAGAACTCGCAATATTTAATATGCATTTAAGCATTTAAATAATGAACTATTTAAAAAAGTAAAATTACTACAGGTGCTCTACGCCAGATATTTATGCCTCTGAATTCTTAATCTCTTTCAGAATGAGATTAACTTTCACTGCTATGAAAGATCTTCCACTGCAGGTTATGCAGCATTTCTATGCTTATCTGCAGGGGGCCGCGCGGATCCAATAAAGCATTAAGCGGCAGGAAAATAGATTACTCTGAAGTCATGAAGTGATAACTAAGTTTCTTTTGAAATGCTGATGACATGCAGTTTTTTACTTCTAGGTACTTCATGGGCACAGTCAGGTATGTGGCTTCATCTGGTTTGTCACCTTCTCGGAAACGGAGCCCCTGAGGCAGAAAATGCAACTAGTAGTGATTACGTTTTATCATGCCAAGGTCTCCTTCAACTGTAGTTATTTAATTGCTGGCTCAACCAAAAGTCTCTTCAAGCCTCCCCAAACCCGCCGGGAAACAATGCTTTCTTGTTTTTTGAAAGAATCATAACGTGAATCGGCACCTCCCGACACCGTGGTGCTCAAGGTGGGTATTGTTACCGAAAAACGGGATAGATGGAGAGAAGGGATAGATAATAATTTCTGTGAGAGGGCATGAACTACCTCCTCCTCCTCGGCTTGTTCAGTTCTGCTCATGATTGAAATCCTGATGCATCAGGTAAGGAAAAGTAATGGCTTCTTGTCAGATAAATAAATTGTGGACAGTTTCAGTGTATACGACTACCATAAAATGAGAGTCACTTCCATGTTTTCCCACTTGTCTTTGCCTTTTAAAGAATAGAAATCTTGTAAAATGTCTAACGCTTTTAGCATTTTGAATAGAAAATGTGGAGATTTTGTCCTCTGGAGGGGATCAGCCGTAAACACTAAAACTACTGAGGACTCTAAAACAAAGAGATGAGAAGCGCTTCGCTCTTGCTGCTCTCACATTAAGCTTCAAGTGAATTCAGCAACAGTCATTATCGCATTTAGGAGTTTTTCTGTCCAACCTATTGCCCTGAAAATACTTTCCTTTTGTATCTCTGACAAGCATATTCCTTGAAAGATTCTGCAAACTGCTTAGAATCTCTAGAAAATAAAAAAATGAATCTCCTGTTTAGCATCTCTGAAAAAGTTTAGTCTTTCTCGAACAATTTACAGTGTATTACGAATCCCAGTGCGAAAAAATGACTCTGTGTTTTCCCTGGGCGAACAAAGGCAGCTCTGTCGCAGGGGAAAGCGCGAGCTGTGCAGATGGGGTGGCAGAGGACGACTGTTCCTTCCCAGAAAGCAGGGTTGGTGTCACAGCTCGCGTTGTTCTGCTTCTGGTCCCTGGGGAGACGACGACTGAGCTGCGCTCGTTCGCTTTTGTTTGCTCTGAATTAATATTATGTTGTAGCGTTTTTAAATTTGGGGACTAATGAAATGCAGTGAGAGGGGCAAAGGGAGGCGTCTGAGCTGCCCGCTCGCAAAACAACCTTGTTTAACAATCTGAGTTGTCCCACCAAAATGCCTCATTGAATCCCAGAGTTGGCCACGGCCCTTCCTGTGGTGAAAGCAATGAAGTTGCTTTCAAACCAAAATCGTTTCTAAATCTGGCCTCAAAATTATCTACTTGCTGTTAATGAATCAAAAATGCTTTACAAAACAACTCCATCTTCTGTGCTTTTAATCAAAGTTTTGGTTCAAAATGGAGGAGGAACTCTTTATTACCAGGCATGAATTCAATTTTGTAAACTGCTTTCGCCGTTGCTGGTCTGAGTGTATTTACAATGTGCCCACACATAACGAAAATGTCGGGCAGCCTCAGGTTTACAAACCCTTTCTTGCTAAGAATACGACTTGACTCAGTGAGCTGCACTACAGCAGGTGAGGCATTAAGTTACAACAAGTAAGGGCAGAAGACAGAATGCAGACACCTCCAAATATTCATGGAAACATACAATGGTTTGGGTTGGAAGGGACCTTAAAGACCATCCAGTGTCCCCCCCCCCTGCCCTGGGCAGGGCCACCTCCCCCCAGCCCAGGTTGCTCCCAGCCCCGTCCAACCCGGCCTTGACCACCTCCAGGGATGGGGCAGCCACAGCCTCTCGGGGCACCCTGTGCCAGGGGCTCACCGCCCTCACAGGACAGAATTTCTTCCTCATATCTTATCTAAACCTCCCCGCTTTCATTCTAACACTGTTCCCCCTCGTCCTATAACTCCCCTCCCTGACCCAGAGTCCCCCCCAGCTCTCCTGGAGCCCCTTTAGGCACTGGAAGGGGCTCTGGGGTCTCCCCGGAGCCTTCTCTTCCCCAGGCTGACCCCCCCACCTCTCCCAGCCCATCCTCCCAGCAGAGGGGCTCCAGCCCTCCCAGCATCTCCGGGGCCTCCTCTGGCCCCTCTCCAACAGCTCCGTGTCCTTCTGCTGTGGGGACCCCCTGAGCTGGAGGCAGCACTGCGGGGGGGTCTCCCCAGAGCAGAGCGCAGCAGAGGGGCACAATCCCCCCCTCGTCCCACTGGCCACGCTGGGGGGATGCAGCCCGGGGTGCCGGGGGCTCGCTGGGCTGCCAGCGCACATTGGTGGCTCATGGTGAGCTTCTCATCCACCGACACCCCCAGGTCCTTCTCCTCAGGGCGGCTCGCAGCCATTCTCCACCCAGCCTGGAGTTGTGCTTGGGAATATTCACACATTCTACCTCAAAAGGAAGGACTGATATATAAAATTGTTAACTTTCTGTAATCATACAATTAAATGTAGAAAAATGATAGACCTGACAGTGCAGAAACCACAAGCAGAATGAGGCCAAAGAGGTAAAGAATTGTAGCTGTGATCTGTTAATCAAATTATAAATGCATGCACTCTTAGTCCATCTCCACTCATTAACAAATATACAGATGTATCCATTTGAAAATTTCCATTGCCTAGAAACGGAATCGCTCCTGAGCTCTCTCGAACTTTCTGTCCAGGCTCTGCCTCCTCCCCTTGTATTGGACCTTGTCCGGTATCAGTAATTTCAGTGACCTTTCAGTCGGAATGCCATTTGAGAAAGGGCTGCCAGCTTTGGTTGTAGATACTTACTGCAAGAGTGATTTAATTTTAAATTAATTTGGTATTGTGTGCAGTAACATTAATCACAATGACTTTATTTGTTATAAATTTGTTATAAATTTGTTATAAACTTGTTATAAACCAGGATAGGGTGATTAAATTCACTTTCATTTCATTGTAATTTAAAAATGAAATGAAGCACCAACATTCCGAATTGTTTCTATTTATGGTGCTGCACGTCGTACTGTGTTGGAAAGTCATATGCCTCGTATCTGAGTAAGAAGAGAAGGAATCCTAATAGGTATGGCCATTAGGAGATGTGTCTTGCCATTTCCATGCCATTTCCTTGCCATTTTCAGTATATTCTAACCATCCCAAGGCCTTGTTTAGGGTATGTTTTAGTCGTTGCCATTAGAGAAGCTTATACCTTTCTTTGTCCAATTTACAGAGAAAGATGACACAAGTACTTCCAAAAAAACCCCCTCTCTGCTTTTCATTGCCGATATATAAATTGCCTGCCCTACCTCCATGTTTGCATATGCAATGGGTTACAGCAGAACTGAACTGACACGTGGATGTTCCCGGCATCGAGGAAGGGAGAACTGGCTCTCCACTGCTGTTATTAAAGTCTAGATAAAATATTACACAGCTGGCATCTTGTTTAAGTAGTTCTTAAAACACTACTTCTTAAAACAGGCTATCCACATAACCTTTAAAGCAAAATAAGTCGTAAAGAGCAGCAAGGATGAAAAATGCTAGAAGTAAATAACGCTGAGAAGAATAAGCTCCTCTGCGCTAGACTACCTTAAGTGGCTTGATTGATACGACAGAAGCAAGTGTTAGACAAGATAATATAAATGTAGAGCTTAAACCTATTAATCAGATTTAAAAAACAACATGAAAAGCAGCACAGATTCATAGACTGAAAGAATAAGATATAAAATGCAGCTATAGTTGGTCATTCCAGCAGGAAATTGGACAATAATAATGGGCAGTTACTGAAGACTGAATTATCGAAGAACACGTAGCAGCGGATCGATGCTGATCATATAAGGTCTTGTAATGGCAGCGCTAGGGACTTGACTGGGACGTCCCTTTTGCAGTTAGGGAAAGTGCTGGCCCTTAGGGTAAATAGCTTATTTTCCCCATTCAGAAAATAAGATTCAGGGCTGTTTTACCAAGTTTTACTCCAAAATAGCGTCCCTCAGGGTTACAATGTCCATGGAGCATGACATCGCATTTTGAAGCCAGCGTGTCTAGCTGTAGCAAGCCACAGGACATGAACTGCCCTACACGGGGGCTTCTGTCCATTACTTGGCCAAATTTCCCCTTTTGAGAGATGGAAAAATGAGGGAGCTGTTATGTGGAGGGTTTTGCCCCTTTAGAGAATCCAGACTTGGCCAAAACACCCCCGTCTTGTTCACATACAGGGTCAATACCTGAATGGGGCACGTGGACTGGGTCTGGGAGTTAAAGTGAGGAGAGAAGCCGTGGAGCACCACGGGACTCTGACTTCCACGAGCACGAAGTCACGGAGTTTCCTCTCAATGACTTTAATCTGCGTGACGGCAACGGTAGAGCTGTTTCAGCAGCCTTCCCTGCCCACACAGGCCCTGTTGCAAAATATTTTTTAAAATGTGTTTGCAACCATACGCCGTGAGTAGGTGCACACGTACGACAAGCGTTGCACCAGCAGCACCTTTCCCTATAAGCATCAGCGGAGGGGTTTCTCCATGGGCAGGGTGGGAAGTTCGTGTTGCTCCAGGTCACCGCTCCGTGGGTCCCTGAGCCCTGGAGGGAAGAAGAGGGCAGTTGGTTTGAAACCACCCCCACCTTTCAGGCATGTCTGTTTCCTGACTTTAATTTGCGCTGGATCAAACTCTTGCTCTCCTCTGGTTTAAACTATTTCTTAGAAACGTGTTGTGTATCATGTTTTGGGAGATTAGCCCATTTGCCAGAAGTCAGAACAGAAAAGGCTTTTTCTTCTGTTCTCTAAACTCAAACCAATGTTTGTAACTCAGAAAAATAATTAGGTAAGTAGTTTGCGAGTTAATTTCAGCCCCAGCATGCTAATATGTACTTCTGCTTTTTCCAATCTACTTTTATGCCTTGCCTAAAGTCCTAATTGATGAAAATTCATTGAAATTATGAATAAAATCGAATTAATTTTTCATCTCATGCATAGCTGGCGTTTATGTCTCTTTGCCACAAGATACTGTTGAGGTTGAGTTTAACAAGATTTAACAAAGACACTTCCAGGGATGGAAAGTACATTTGGAAATACGTTAGACAGCCTTAAACAGAATTTTACCCTATGTCAAAATAGCTGCGTTAGGAAGAAAACTCCTGGGCAGAAGCCTTCTTTGGGGCACTCCAAGGATGCTTGCTCTGCTCTCACTTCCACCCTGCGCAGCACCAGTGGTGCCATGGCCCATCGTGGCCGTGGCCATGTATTCTCGGTGTCATTTGAAATGGATCTTCTTTGGCCTTTCTCTTGGTTGAGAAAATCTCATTCTAAAGAAAAATAAACGAGCAGTTGACATCAATGCTATTACGAACAAGAGACTTGTGTCCCTACGTGTTAAGATCTCAAGCCAGAAGATATTTAAGCACTAAATAAATCAATGCAGATTATTTACATGCTGAAAATTTGCCCCATTCTACAACAGAAAATAAAGCAATGAAAATCCTGCATTTTAATATATATGAAGGATCCACATATGGCTGAATTTTTTTCATTACTCATGAAGCCTGCAAAACGTAAGAATAATGTGTGAACATAATTGTGAAATGAGAGCATAAAGGCAGGTTAAGCAGATTGTCCTGAGCTCTGCTGTTATTTATACAGAAATAAAACCGTAACATAAACCTATGCATTACATTAAACTTAGTTTTCTTTTGGATAACGGATTGTAAAAATATAGATTTATCAATATACAGTAAGATATACCTCACTGAAGCAGGTATGGATTTAGACATTAGGATCAATGGGCAATCAAAAGGAAGATCAGTGTTTAAAGAGCATTAAAATGTCTATATTACAGTAAAAATGGCACGGGAAAAAAAAAAGCAGATAAAGGCTCAGGAAACTGGAGGAGCTTTGTTCCCATTGTAACTACAGCTTCAACATTTGCTTGAAGAGAGTGAGGATACCTTGAAGCATGAATATGAAATCATTTATTTGTACCAGTAAACCACAGGATCAGAAACCAGAAGTTCTTTTTCACCTGTAACAATCTACTAGTTTTATTCTGTTCTCCAAAGGAGAACTTTTACATTGCTTTGAAAGCATTTTACAGCCAGTACAGCAGTATAGGGCCAAGATTGCAGGCTCATGGTAATTAAATATGGGCTCCAGTAAACAACAAGGTGAGATACTGCAACAGGAACAACCGTGCAGCCCCGATCGGCCGTGCCTGTTTTCTACGCATCCATGTTCCCACGTTCAGGGGCACTGTATGTCCTTCCTCAGCTGCTGTCTACACATTTTTCACATACGGACTCGGCGTTGCCCGATGGAGCTCCGTTGATGTGAACCGGCGGAGGAGCGGGTCTGGCTCTCGCTCACTCCAAGGCCATTTAATATGTGCAAGCTATTATTCAGTAAATCACACAAAGCTTCCACTTTTTCCTATTAAGAATCCCTGTAATTAACTTAAAATACTTCCTCACACATCTCTATCACTTTGAAACTTGATCGTGATTTGAATCCGCTCAATATTTAAGACCAGAATCAGAGGATAATAATAACTGAAGGTGTAAAAAGGCAGAGGACCAAACTCACCTGCTGGTCTGCTGGGGATGAACAAGGCAAGGGTGTTGTACCAAACAGAGGAAAGCACGCATCTACATCTCTATCCTATCTTATACCAGCCTTTTAAGCGTAATGTACTTTCTCAGAAAACGATTTTTCGAGGTAGCTATGGTAATACATAACCCAGCTTTCTCTACAAGCATATTCTATTCCCATAACTTCCTTTGAAAATATTCCCGGTATCAAAACAAGTACTTTAGATACTTAAACAGCACTAAGGCTCCCAACGGTGACTTAGGAGGACACTCATTTTTTATCGGCAATGTACTTCACTGATTTCAACAGGGCTTTGCGCAGGCAGGAGGGGTGTTTGATTGTGAACCACCCCCAAAATAATCGGAAGAGTAATTATGTGCTAATCATTATAGTCTGTAACTCTGACTATATGCCAGTTGTCGTCTCACCCAGGACCTGGGTTCACTTTATTACCTACTTCACAGCCTCCAGTTACTAAAGAAATAATAATTCCTTTTCTGCAGGCATAATCACAGAGTTTAGCCTTTCTTAAGCGTCCGAAATGGATTTATTTACAACCCAGTTATTCCATTTCTTCTATCGTCAGAGATTTCATTCCTTAGCCATGCCCATCAACCTAGCAGCAGTAGATAAGGGGGTCCCTCTGACAGAGCTGCTGTAATGGAGTAGGACCGAGGTCTGTGATAGCGCCGCTAAGTAATTCTGCGGTAAAGGGACGCTGCTCATCTGCCAGCAGCTCGGTGAGAGCGGCAATCAATCCACAGGAAGGCCTGCAATGTAAATCACTTCTATTTTGGAAATGTTTTTTTCATGCTCTGTACAGAATTATAAAAGCTCATTATGGAAATGAAAAATTAACACACACTTAATTACATGCTTTTTCGAATTAAGCTATACCCCATCAGGGACAGCGCACAACACACAAAGTAGCATCAGCAGCTTTTTGGTATCCTTGCCCAGAAATGGCAATCAGAGCTGTGTGATAAATATCTCGTCTGTACTTGCGCTTCTCTTTATGAGTGCACTGAAAAAAAATATGGGAACTGACCAGAGGTGGAAAGCGGAAACAACAGACCTCTACGGATTTCTTGAAACCGGGCTTAGAAAGTTGGAAAACATTTACGGACAAGTGCAATGTGCTTTTTTTTAAACCTGTTAGTGAAAACGTGTTTTGGTTGTAAGGACTGTCAGATTATACTCCTGGTTTTCCTTAGTATGTCAGCCAATGTGTTTACTTTGCCTACAGCATTTTCTTAATAACCTCTAATCATAATTGAATTTGACCTTTATTTAGTGCCAAAAATGGACTTATCTGCAATACTCTTATTCTACTTTCAACATTTCTGGAGCATTCGTTTCTCTGTCATGCCTCCATAAAAGTGTGCCTTACTCAAAACGCACACATGTTCTCAGGTATCCGTGAAGATATATTTTCAAGAAAAGAGGAGCAATTGAAGTTATCTATAGAAAATAAACAGAGAAATTCAGTCTATCAGATAAGCTCATAAAAACCAGTCATGCATTCAAAGTCTTCATGGGTCGTTTAATAATTAACCGGATTCTAAAAAGCTGGTTGATGTTTTTTAGATCAAGGGCTTGTGCTTATTATAGGCACACTTTGGTGTGTTCGCTTGTTTAGCAGTGTTTTAGCAGAGGAGTATGATACTAGAACACAGTCTGTATTTTTAATTCTTCCCTGTTCATGTGCACGAAATCCTGTACGATCAAATTGTATGAAAGGCAGAATTAAAGCTCAAATGCCTGGTTGTACATTGCCACGCTCCGTGTGTGGCAATTTCTGTCTGTGCAGAGGAATGACAACGTGGCTGTGAAAACTTGGGTTTGGCTACGTCACAAGCTCACGGTGCATTGATAGGAATAACAGAAGAAGAGGAATATAATGAAGAATAATGAAGAATGAGCTGAGCTTATACGCTTAAGCCCATAGTACTTACTGGTTAAGAAGGTGTGACATGCTTTATCCCATCCATCACGACAAAAATGAGAACATGCAGTTATTTACTGTAACTCAGGGGAGCCGGTGTAGACGAAGAACAAATCCTGCCTAGACAATTATACTACACTTGGAGCGAAACAAGCAGTATTTGGACGATGTCTTACACCGATGTCCACATTTCTACCTGAAAAGCCAACCCACGGCAGGGACCTGCGAGGGAGGGAGGACCTCCACCTTGGGGCAACCCCAGCTCATGCCTGGGGAATGAACCAGCCCTCGTTTCACACCGTCACCATTTGAAAGTCACAATATTGAAATATTTTTTCCCCCAAAGCTTCATTTTCTTCACCTAGCTCTTCCTTGCCACTGGCCCAGTAGAACAGATAAATTTTAACCTCAGAGGTCTGGTCTTAGAAATCTCATTTCTCTCTAAGTATCAGTCCCATTGCCCAGACGATGGCTTTCTCCGTTAGTGTTTTATCTTTCTTAACTGTCCACACATTTGAATAACAGGTTTTTAGGAAAAAAAAGTTCCAGTTTTTCAGTCAAAAGGAAAAAAAAAAGCAAAACTGGGAAAATTGTAACAAATGAGTATTGGAGAGAACTTAACGACAAAGAACATTTAATGCTTTGTCTCCGCTTCTGTTTTCCCTGTGTCCTTGAGACGACCCCTCCTCTGGTGCACGCCGGAATTATCTGAAGTTCTCTGGTGAAGCACCTCCTACCGACCGCGGCTGTGGATCCTCCTCAAAAGATAGCTCCCTTTTTATTAGCATTTCTCCTCAGTTTTCTCCTGTCAAGTCAAACAATATTAGTCCCTTGCTTAAGGAGATTTCTTTAATTTATAGCTTTCTAGAAGTATTTATAAAAAAGTCAGTAAGTAGAGTAAAAAGAGATTTGAAATACAAGCATATTATTTCACTTCATTCTTTAAATACGAATGTTCCTATTTGTTAAAAAAAACCCCAAACATTAAATATCCTCAAGGAAAAAGAAGAACTCAGACAATGTGTTAAGCTAACTAATGAATTGCATTTAAAAAACTTACTTTAGATCATAAACTATATTTATGATGAGTGTGCGCTTAATCTGTGCTGCACATATGTATCCCTTGAATAAAGGTTTCCATTCACCGTAATAGGTGCTATTGTTGAAGACAAAAAGCACTAATCAGAAGGAGCTGAGGGAAAGATTTTCCATTGTAAAAGCACATTAAAGTGGGACGTTAAAAGGCGGTCCTGCAGGGCGAGGAAGGGACTCCTCCTCTCTGGCGTGGGTGGGAGAGCAGCCCTCGGGGGCAGAAGGAAGCACCGCCCAGTGGCTGAGTGTAGGACCGAGTCCAAAAATGACATCCCCGTTCCTGGCCTTTTCCCCGAGTCGCTGTTTCCCGATCAAGGGCCCTTCGTCTTGAAGGAATCGCGTTAATTCTCGGTTTCCCAATTCCCTATTTGTAGAAGCGTTTAATTCCTTTAAGCGCACGGGAGTAGAAGGTAACACGCAAAATGTTGTTACCGCGAACACTTCGGCAATCCACCTGCAGGTCCTGGAAATCCCTCCCCGTTTCAAACGCAGCGATACGGAACAAGGAGGCAGGCTGAAATTATTTCTGTCGTACCAGCTCATGTCCTTATCTTAGCTTCTGTCATCAACGGACTTTATTAGTGTGGTCCACTATCTCTGCTCCTCTCCGCTTGTCTATCCCTGTATATATACGATGATAAGCTTTGTAGGTCGAACAATTTACATTTGTAAGCATGTTCTTTTGCAAAAGGGGAGAAAATTTACAATCTAACACACGTGAGAAGTACATTGGTGTACATTATATGAAAACTTAATGGTTTAAATACTCTTTTTTTTGCATACCTCTTATAATTTCTCCTTTGAGAGGGGCTCCTAGCCAGAGCGCAATGGGACCCTGTGCTGTTCCTCTGATCCTCGGCGCGACAGTCCCATCGTCACCGGGTCACCGTGACCTGTGTTTCCTACGGACTGCGCCCGTTGGTAATGACTGCCTCCTGAAAAGGGGTCGGAAATATATTTCTGTCAAAATACATTGCGGAGTGTACACTTGGGCAAAACGCGTGACAGTGAAATGTGATTTGAAAGTGTCAGGCTTGATGTGAAATGATAGAATGAGTGTGTGTTTTCTCAGGAGAGCATGTCAGGGCCGCGGTTAAGGAAATGATGAACTGTATTTTGAAGAATTCTCGCCCCTTCTTTTAAATCAATGCGGAAAGAAAAGTAACCCCCTTCCGGAGATTATTCCCTTCCCAGAAGCTGTTTACATGAGAAAAATGCATCAGGAATCAAATTCCAGGGGAACGTTTTATTCTGATGGGGATTTTTCTTGTAGTTTAGTAAGCAGGAAGAACTATATATAACATGCAGACGTTATATAAATACCGGTCAAAATGAAGAAGGGATGCCTTCAAAAGCCCATAATCGAATCTCACACATAATTGCACGCTCGCTGAACCTCAGGCTCACGTACCGCTGCCTCGCATCTGCAAAGGAGTTCAGCCTCTCGCACTCTCGTGCAGGAGGTCCACAGCAGTCCCGCATCGCACACGCACACACACCAACCCAAGAGCCTCCACAAAGCAGCAAACAAAACCTTTGCCAGATGATCCGTCGCGTTGCTCTGGTCCCCCACCTCCTCTCTGGAGTGCCGTGCCCCATCCTCACACCAGCCGCGAAATCCGTCCCAGCTGCCCCCGTCAGATTTTGTGCCCCGTCAGATTTTGTGCTACAGCACATTGTTCAGTGTTTTCAGATATTCCTAAGAGGTACAATGTGAGGAAAAACTGTTGCGTGGGCAACGGCAGCTAATTTAATGGGTTTGGGGTTTTCTTCCATGTAGTGGGTTTTGTCTGAAGCTCTGGAATATTCACCCCTTGGAGGGAAAAAAAGGAAGGCACTGAGATGATTTAAATGAATAAGAGAAGAGGAGGCTGAGGGGAGACCTTATCACCCTCTACAACTACCTGAAAGGAGGGGGTAGAGAGATGGGAGCTGACCTCTTCCCCCTGGTGACAAGTGATAGGACAAGAGGAAACGGGTTCAAGTTATGTCAGGGGAGGTTTAGATTGGATATTAGGAAACATTTTTTCACTGAAAGGGTTATTAAACATTGGAACAGGCTGCCCAGGGAGGGGGTGGATTCGCCATCCCTGGAGGTGTTTAAAAAAGGGCAGAGGGGGTACGTGGGGACACGGTTTAGAAGTGGTTTTGTCAGGGGAGGGTAATGGTTGGACTTGATGATCTTAAAGGTCCCTTCCGACCTCAGTGATTCTGTGCTTCTATGAATTATTTGGAGGCTGAAGAATGTTCAGGTCTATTGGTATTTCAGTTGGTTCTTACGGACAGCTGCATATTTGCCAACTCATACCCGGGTTCGTGTTTTACCCTAACGCTGCCCTTCGATGGATTTCCCCAGCGCTCCCCCACCTCCAGCAGTCACCTCTCAGTTCTGCAAATATTATTTGCACTGAGATATTTTCAGGTCTGTTGTTTATGTACTTTTCCCATACTGTTTGCTTAAATGATTTCCTCACATCCATTTATGTCACCCTCCGGTAGACCAGTGTGTAAAGGCCCCTTTCTGGGGTTCAGAGCAGAAGAGAAGCCCAACTCCATCCCTTCCCCTCGGGCCAAGCCCACCGCAGCACGGCAGCCCCTTCTGCCTGCTGGGCACCTCCTGGAGCATCCCAGCAGCAAACCCGTACCCCACGTGCCCAGGAAGGGAACACCCTATTGCACATCAGGTCATTTATAAGCAAAAATATCATTAGAACAAGTTTCTTTTAAAATAGGGTTGTCTAAAACTTCAGATTTGTAACTTCGTTCCACTTTTCTAAGTAATAAAACAAAAAGAGTATTTTAAAGTTGTATCATCTGACACCAGGGGAATAGACAGGATACAGAGCAAAAGTTATGATCTTTTTTTCTTTGGTGTCCCAGATAATGTGCTTTCATATCGCTGACAATTTTTACAAGGCTTTTCTTCCTTGTTTCTTGGGAATGGGCAAAAGAACATCATATACCAAGGAAGGACTCCATCATCATCTTATCCTCCTTCCAGCTCTCTCTTTGTTTCATGTTCTCATTGTATAACGTAGCTATTGCAAAATTAGTCTAGGGCTTCAGGCTGCCTCTCTCTGTTGTAGCCGTTAGGAGACTCTGAGTGAGCCTAATGCATCTCATTTCATGAGAAATACTAAAAGGATTTTTTTTTGCCACGTCCATAAGCATTTTATTTTTGTGAGCATCAAGCGAAGGTGATAAGGCAGAGTGAAATAGTGAAGGGACACTAAAATTAATATTTTTTTCCTCTGTGCAGCCAATATTAAGAGGTCTGTTTTGGAGGACCCTTCCCATTAAGATAAGGAAATATAATCATCACTCTGTAAAATATTTCTGGATACTTTGAGTGAAATATATAAAAGTTATTTTAGCTTTTATCCTTTAAAATATTTTTGTAAACCCTCTAACGTCAGTCAAACACAAGAATAATCAGAGTCCTTACTCAGGCTTAAAACGAACTGAAGCCTGATGACTTGAACATGTACATTAGAGATTCTCCAGCAATTTTGTGGTTCATATTTCTTTCATTCAGTAGAACGTTAGCTGTCTGTTTCCCTGCCTGGAAATTGGAGGGTAAAAAATAGAGCCACCTTAAACACCAAGGTAGGGGGAAATAAATACTTTATGAATTGGCCTCCATATTTGCTAAGAAGTAAATTATTTCTTACATTTTAAGCTAAAATAGAAGTTGGGTGAGGGAGTAGAGTTGGTAGGACTTCTGGTGCTCCTTTGCTGTATTTATAGCTACTGTCTTTCACAGATGTTTCCAGTCTTGTCCGCTGGCAGCAACGCAGCCACCGAGCACTAACAGCACCCACCCAACCAAAATTTGCAATGTGAGTTCCCATCCCCGTTTCATGGAGGGTCCTAAAACACTCCTGGAGTAGACCATGGAGAAGGTGCAATTTCCAGCATGCTTATGCGTCATGGATGCTTGACCCATCTTTTGAACTTCCTTTTTTGGTTGAATACATCCAGCAGTTGAAAGTTATGGCGTAGAGGTTTTGCCTTCAGGCTGGAAGGGTGCAGTATCGTCTGGCCAAAGCCACAGTCCGGGTACAGAAGGAAAGATTTTGGGAGAAATCCATGGTGCAAAGAACTTGGAGCTAAGAATTCGTCAGCCGTTGACATTACACAGACGCAGCTGCTGGTGTGGCCCGTCATTGTGGATATTTTTGTTTGTAGGCAAGTACCGGGTACAAAGAATTAATACACTGTAATTTTTACAGTTTTTCAGAAAAAAAGAATGTACTCTGTCTTACCACCCTTATATATCTAGATGCAATAGAGGAAGAAAATTAATTTATTGTTAAAGGAAAGAAAGAAATCAACAGAAAGGAATTGAAGGGACAATTATAGATAAGTTCAATAGATGCGTATGCAACACTGAGATAGAATAACGCTATAGTGAGGAAAATAGAGATTTTATGTCCCCTCGCTTTTCTTCTGCAGTCTTGCCCATTGTTACGGGGGTTTATTGCTAATGTTGGATTACGCCAGAAGAAATTCAATGCAGCTTTTGCAATGGTTTTATTTGTAATACCTTTCTTTAGTTACAGACTGCAAGATTAGACCTAATTTTTCAAATATTATGTATAGATTTGATTTAACAAGGTGTTTTGCTCTGAATTCAGTTTAGAAGGAGACGATAATGTCTACGGAACAAATGTAGAACCTTAGAAAAGCACAAACATTTTGCAGTTTCACTGATCCTGATATTTTATTGCATATGTGCTGTACCCCTGAAGGAGATAAGGGATCCGAGCTTTCTGGGTAGCCAGCTTTAATGAACACGTTCATTATGGGCAAATGCTCTATGAGACAGTATGACTGCAAACTTTTCAGAAACGCTGATTGCATTTGGTGAAGATCTGACTTAGGCATTTGACAAAAAAAAAAAAAAAAGAAAAAGATTTTCCTCTTTTAATCCTTTCAAGTGAAGAGAAATCTTCACAATAAAAAAAAAAAAAAAAAAAAGACAAGACACATTGCTCTCCATGTGATACTCGAAAACATCTGCCATCTCCTGGGGGCTCAAGGAGAAAGAGAAAAGAAGCTCATGAAATATAAAATTACCCTGGAATCCATATTAATGACTACAGCTTTTTTTCCAGTGGGCTCCACTGTACTCTTCACCCCGCGCCGCACGCCGCTGCTCAGGCTCCCCGGCACTCGGAGACAGCCGCGGCGCCGCTCACAGCCCCGCGGCAGTGCAGTTGTCTCTCCTTCGCGGGAGTAGATCAGCAGCCAGGGTACGTCCGCAGAAACCGCGGGGTTTGCCGCAGCAGGCGAGGCTGTACGGCAGGGCTGGCGTTGGGGAGAAACGCTGCCGCGTAGCTCGGACGATGGAGACCCTCCCTGCAACGGGGCCAAGACAGTAACGTTCTTTCTGGGTTCGGATTCTTGCATCGGGTCCATCCCTCAGCAACTTCCAGTTTCCCATGAAGGAAGTTTGTGGCTGCGCTGTCTCAACTATCCCAACTGGGAGGCTGTGGGGTTTTTTTCCAATCGTCCGGTACCTACAGGGAAGCTTTTTGTCTCTGGAGGTTTGACCAAGCCCAAGGGAAATTAAAAAGAATATAGTTTCTCCTCATTTAATCTTGTTTTACTAAAATATCCACAGATGTGGAGCTGCCTGCCCTAGATAGCACATCCATCATTCTGCTTTGGCTTGGATAAAGTTTGCCCTTAGGGATTCACGGGAAATCTGTCTTAAAATTACCAAACCTACCGCCATCTGAAATTATGCAGTTTGTGAGTTCCAAATCAGTAAGAAACTTCAGCTTCCTTCTTGTTTCGCTCCAGTTTAGCTAAGGCTAAGAAAGGCGCTTTGAAACTATTCGGATTAACTTCAAAGTTCCACCGAAGCTCTGCTTTTTCCCATTTGGGGCTTCGCCTCGTGGGATGCCCGTGCAGGAGCAGCGGTGCCTTTCCTTGTCGGTGTGCACGGCTCTGGATGCTCCGCCGCTCTCTCGCTTTCTGTACAGGATGCCTCCGGTTCACTTTTGCGTCGACCAAACCTGGGCATCTCCCCGGGAAGGCCTTACCCTTGCCCGGGGCCCGTAGGCCAAAGGAGAATCTCATCCCCTGGGAAAAGCAGAACAGAATTACTATATCCTGGGAAGCACAGAATTTAAAATCCTTATCTTCCACATCTCCTCAATAGTTGACAAATGCTCTGATACGCTTTAAATGGGGGAAGAACGAAACCCTCCAGCCTCTTTAAGGTGTAATCCTGTAAGTGGGAATTCCAAATTTGGGGGGGGGAGGGGGGAGTTGGGTGTGGGGTCAGGGGAAAATGGGGTTGTATTGTACAAGGAAAAAGCCATCATAAAATTGGAGAAATGCTGTCTTAGGTCTTTTGGCTCGGTTCAGATAGCCAGCGAACTGGGGAAGAGGTGTGTTTTTCATGTTTTAGAACAGCGCTCTCAACAGCCTCCAAAATAATTGAAACAAGATGTTCAACTAATGGATTCTTTGAAGATGCAATGGGTGCCTGAAGAGAACCTGTCGTCGAGTGATGACAAAAACACTAGTTATTCATCAGGAAAAAAACCCCAAAACATAGCACACTTACCGCTGGCGAGCCCAACCATGACAGAACTAAGTACATACTCCGCAGCGCTCTTCCCCCACTCCTGCACAGTTTGCGGTTACCTTTCCTTCTGCTTTCCTTAACTGAAGGTCGAATAAAGCATCAGGTAAGTTTTATTTTCTGATTCGAGCAAACAATAGAAAGGATCAGAGTGTGAGATTACAGATTTTCTTGTTTATGTCTGCTCTGGTTGCTCGGGTAAGCCCCGGGGAACTGCCTGTTCGCCCTGGGGGGAGCGTGCAGATCTGTGGGTACGTCAATAGCATCGTCTGGTCTCCGCTGCGAGAGGGCTCCTTCCAGACCCACCTTCCGATTTTGGTTTGGGGTAAGTGCTTGTGCACATTTCACAGAAGAAATGATCGCTGCCCACCTTGCAATGCTGTCTGTGGTAAAAGACCAAAGAATATAGCTCTAACGGTTGGCATGGTAGTAAAGGATATAACCTGAAGTAATTAGAATGGATAAGAACATATAAAAATAGTGCTGATAAAAAAAAAAACAAAAAACAAAACCAAACAAAAAACAACAAACCAAACCAAACAACCACAACCCAGGGAAAAAAGTCCTAAAATTTTTCTGCTTTCCAATCAACCCTTTTATTTGTACCACTCATAATATTTTATATCTATAAGAAGATACCGGAGTAATGAAGACATAACCCTTTAAGTGGAAGCGGTGCCACTGTTGCCAAAACAATGCACTGTGGGACTTCCTTGCTCTGCTCAGCACAAGGTGGGACAGCCTAGTTACGAACTAGAAGAAGGTTATTACAAAAACCCAGATTTGAGACTCTTTTCTACCTGTTCCTGCCCCTTGTCTGGTCCCACGGGGCGGTTATCCCCACCGCCCCCAATTCAGTCTGAGTTTCTACTAACTCTAATGGACAGTGAATCCAGCCCCAGCAATAAAGTCTGCAGTGATGTGTCCCGTTCAGGTATCCTTTTACCTGACAGACATTTGCCTGATATTGTCATAAAATACTTAAAGATGACAAAGGACCGATTATGCTGCTGTGTACAGCCTGAGATGAAAATAATTAATCATCTATCATATATATTTTTTAAAAGGTGCTAAGGTGCTGGGTGGGAAATGGGGGGAAGAAAAGATGGAGAATGACAAGTGTCGGGGGTAGGAAGAGAATTTTCAGGAAATAGCACTATTGAACCTTGCTGAAATTTGATGGATTTATGACTTAATTATAACTGACCAGGACACAGACGCTTGTATCAAAGGTCAAAGAGAGGCAGTGCCACGGTACAGGAAAAGTACAACCAACAGTCACAGCTTGACTTTAAGAAAGGAGAAGCCAAAATGAGTTATACCAGAGAAATGCTCTCCTTACACGCCCAAAAGCCACAACGGAAATAGTAGCTTGGCCACGCCAGTGAGCACAGTGCAATTAAAAATATGATTATAATGCAACTGACTGAACCCATGCTTTGAGAAGCAAATTACTGAAGGACCGATCCCCAAATTTCTTTTCTGGGCATACTCATTTTTGGATACTTTGGGATTGATTTATTCAGTGTTCAAAATGTAGTTTTAATTTACTCAAATGTCAGAGAAACCAAAGAAAATCCATTCACTGATCTAGATATACCTGTTCTCAAAACTGAAATTATTATTTTTGTGATAAAAGATAAAAAACAATTTACTGTTTCTTGAGCTTAGCCATATATAATAGATGATTAATTATTTTCAAATGATTTAAGTTTAAGCACCTTTTCATTTCCCCTCTAAGGTCAAGAAGACTGTTATGCTGGTGATAGGACACAGAACAAGATATGTAAGAACTTCTCTGGCAAAATCACCCTGAGGTTCCTTTCTTTCCAGCTGGAGTAACTTTTTTTCCTAAAATGAAAACATTAAGAGTTGTTTCCCATTCATTCACTCACGCTATTTTGGGATTTTTAATTTTTTCTAAGATTTAAAATGCATTGAAACAAGTTCATGTGGATCTCTGCTGAAATATCAACAAGAGCAAACACAGATCTTTAGGCTTTTCAAAAGGATAATAAGCCAATTTATATGGAATAATAGTATTACAGAATTGGTTATATTGCTGAACTGGAAGCATAATATAGCTCAAGGGAACAGATGAAACTGCTCTCTAATTCACTGGAGAGATCCAGGGTCATCAGCTGGAATAAGGACAGGCTTTAACATCTGTGTCTGGTACCCCTCAAACCACGTAACGTAGGGATGAGGCTAGAAATAAACCGCCAATTTTGCACTTTCCAGGGCAATTCCATTCAATGCCTCTCCTGTAGCACTCCCACTGAAGTCAATGCCCCATCCCTGGAGGTGTTCAAGGCCAGGTTGGACGGGGCTTGGAGCAACCTGTTGTGGTGGAAGGTGTCCCTGCCCAGGGCAGGGGGGTTGGAACTCGGTGGTCTTCAATGTCCCTTCCAACCCAAACCATTCTATGATGCTATGAATTTGTATTCTGCAAAAAACCTTCAGCAAACAATCTCATGGTGTCAAAAACGTGTGGGAATCAGAGAACTTTGCTACCGCCAGAGAGTGTCAAGGGCTGGGCAACATGAAGGCTTATCTGCCGAGCTTACCGTGGGATCCATTAAACCAAACTGTAGGAAACTGAAGGACAAGATTTTTCATTATTTTCTTTACAGGCAAGGGAGTAGAAGGCTTGCAAATGGGTATAATAGGTGGAATCGCCCTTAAAAAACTGAAAGGAAACCGAGTTGGGCAAGCATGCAAAAGAGGCTCTTAGAACACCTGTGCACCAAATATATTTATAAAAATGGTTACAGTCAATCTTTTCCAGCTGAATGTTCAGCAGTTAAAATAGATATCCTATTACAGTTACTGTTAGAGGAACCAACAGAAACAATGTGATGTCATTTAATGGAAGGAAATGTCAAGCCTTAAACAGAGAAACCAGTATCGCACACTGTTCCATCTCAAGACAGCAAAAATTCACCAAAGCAGCGTATGGGATGATAATGACATGAGCTGAACGTGCATTACTGCTCTCTTTCACAGCATTAAACGGGTTAATATAAACCAAAGTATTTCTTACAACCAGCGATGATTTTATATGTTGATGTTTTTACATCCACATGCCCGTCGGCGATATATCTTGCTAATTATTAGCCTACACGGGACTTACTGGGTTGGGGGATCGTGTGACAGAGCTGAGTGTCATCAGAATAATGAAAAGCTGATAAGAATATCTCCGCTATTCTGCCCAGCAACTTCAGCTATATATAGAGCTGAAGTGGGAAGGAGATGAAAGCCTGGAAGGGACCAGGCGAGTGCATCTCCTCATCCATGTTCATCAGTTCCTGGAACTCCACGAATTCAGGCAGGTCTTGTCTTATGGACATCTCCCGTAGCGTTGTAGCCACGCCGACGAACGTTAATTGATGCACCTATAATTGTACCTAATTACTGACACTGAATTATTTAGTCTAGCAAGAGGGAGCATAAGCAGAAGTAATGGGATTAAATTAAGACAGGGAAAAATTAGGTTGAATATAAGGGAAAATTCTCTGGCAATGAGGTTCATTAGGATGGGTCCCAAGGGAAATGTTGGGCACCGCTTTGCTTCAGACATAGAAAATTAAGTTAAACCCATATCCAGGAAATTACCTAGGTAATTTAGTACATGTCTTCCATTTTTAAATTATTGAACTCTTCAGCAACTCAACTGCTGAACAAGTTTTTGTAGGCAGTTCAGGTGCCAGCCAATCTTACCACCTGATGCCTCTGAAGAGATGATTGCCCTCAAAGCACTTCCATGAGAGCAGACCCTGTACTTATTCAAAGCAAGTCCTACTTAAACTTTACTGTAAAGCCAGCAACGCTTAACCTGTGGTTAAGTAGCGCTTCAATGCTCCCCAGGGTGGCAGATAGGAGGTAGACAGTTGTTTTCCCATTCTGGGGTTATAATTATCTCCTGTTCTCCCTGGTAGAAATATGCGACGGCAGAACATGAGGAGATAGGAGAACCCTTTTAGAAGAGGCATCCTTAATGCCTGCTCTTTCCTCTCCTTTAATCATTTGACCTATGAGAAGCTAACTGTAACGAGCTATCAGAAGTAACTGCGAGCATAATACGACATATGCAGAGTGAACTTTTATCAAGACATGATTAATGATGTTTGAAAGTGCTGTGAGTGGCAGGAAAGGTGAAGGAATGCGAACCAGGGAATGAAGAAGACATACCCCGCTTATTGCACTTTGTAATGCCACCTCAAGGCAGGCAAAGAAGCGTGAACCTTCACAGACCTACTTGCTATAAATCCTAAACACGTTTCCTATTAGAATTGCCTTAAAACTTCAATGTAATGACAGGATATCAGAAGACAGATAAAATAACTCATGTGGCCACTGATGCTTGCTGCTTCTATTTATCTTCATCTGTTTATGTTTAACAGCCGATGAGTTTTATTTTAGCCTTTCGGGCGTTCAGATTGCACGTAACCAGCCTCAGCAGAGATTGCACGTGCCTTTGCCGGGGAGCTCGGCCAGTCCGTGCGGCCGGCAGAATCTCGGCTGCTTTCCGAGCTGGTCCCAGGCTGCAGACCAGGCGATGCCCACTCCATGAATCATCAGCGCTCCTCAGCGCCATCGGCTCCACGGCACCGCCCGCACACTCCGCGGCACCGCAGACCAGCATATTCCCAGTTAAACCGAATTATCTTGCACAGCTGAAAGTAATGGAAAATTACCCGAAGTTTGGAATGAAGCGGCAACTAAATAGGAAGGAAGGCAAACTCAAAAACAAACAGAAAAAAGCTCATTGATTTTGTGTTCTGCAATACTGTCAGAAGCTCAGCTAAAAATAGGGAAAATATATCCAGGTCTTAAACATTCGCATAGCTATTTCTGCTAAAAACTGCCCATTATTCTTTGTTCCTCTAAATGTATGGGTATGTCAGCAAGCAAAAGTAACACTAAAACTTTTGCATTATTCATATTTCACAGTACTTACAAAAAGAAAGGAAAACATCTTAATTCTCAGCACCCGTTGAGTAAGTTAACATTTCCTTTTCTTGAGTCACTGACTTGTGCTTCTCCGTAAGCTGAAATACAGCAAGGTGAGTCAGTTTTTGAGAGATATTCTGCATACCTCTTCATTTATGAAGACGACCGAGACTTTTCAAGGTCCAGAATGTGCTTACAGACTTCAGTTGCTCAAATCCTTTCATATCTTTTCTCAGAACTTTGCCTGATCAATTAGAAAGCTAATTTAAAGAGCCTTTTTTTTAAACTTTATTGATGATCTTTAGCATGTGCCTCTTTAATTTATAGCAGCATACTCTCCTGATTAATCCCCGGTAACTCTTTTCTCAGCTAACACCACCAATGTTGCAAAGTTATCTGATCTATGGCTATTTTCAGAACTTATTATTCATGCTACCTTGTAAAGCACTGAGTACTGTACTTGCCCCTTAACCAGTAATGTTGTGTACTTTAATTTAATTGCACTTACGTGGGGTCAGATGCGCTTCTCAGAAACTGGCTCTCACCGCTGAATGGCTTTGCCTTTCATCTTTCGTGAAGATGGAGCTCTGAATGATCAGGCACAGATTCCCAATGGGCAGCACTAGGGAAGATGAGTGGAATAGAAAAATCTTCAAAGATAGCTACTTTAGGCTCTAGCAAACTTGCATCTCTCATTTTCTTGCCCATTTTGTCTCACTCCTTTTCTATAACTCCTTGTTAATGTTCTAATTTCCAGTTCAATTCTTGTTCCCCACATGTAGTGGAAACCTGGCATCCACGAGTGGTTTCCTGGCCCTATATTAGGCTCCCCCATAGCTCATCTGGACAAAAGCTTAGCAAGAAATAGGTACAAAGCTAATATATCAGTACAGGAACCTATGCTGCATGCCAGGTACAGTTAGGCACCTTTCCAAATATCACTAATTTTTTAATCATAGAATCAGCGAATCATGGAATGGTTAGATGTGGAAGGAACCTTAAAGATCATTTAGTTCCAACCCCTGCCCTGGGCAGGGCCACCTCCCCCCAGCCCAGGTTGCTCCCAGCCCCGTCCAACCCGGCCTTGAACACCTCCAGGGATGGGGCAGCCACAGCCTCTCGGGGCACCCTGCGCCGGGGGCTCACCGCCTGCACAGGGAAACATTTCTTCCTCATATCTCATCTAAATCTCCCCTCTTCCACTTTGAAGCCATTCCCCCTCACCCTATCACTCCATGCCCTTGTAAAAAGTCCCTCTCCAGCTCTCCTGGAGCCCCTTTAGGCACCGGAAAGGGCTCTAAGGTCTCCCCACAGCCTTCTCCAGGCTGACCCCCCCCAACTCTCCCAGCCTGTACTTCCAGCAGAGGGGCTCCAGCCCTCCCAGCATCTCCGGGGCCTCCTCTGGCCCCACTCCAACAGCTCCGTGTCCTTCTGCTGTGGGGACCCCCTGAGCTGCGGGGGGGTCTCCCCAGAGCAGAGCGCAGCAGAGGGGCACAATCCCCCCCTCGCCCCGCTGGCCACGCTGTGGGGGATGCAGCCCGGGATGGGGGTGGCTTTCTGGGCTGCCAGCGCACATTGCTGGCTCACGTTGAGCTTCTCAATCCACTTTCCCAGCACTATTTAGATCATGTGTGTGGGTATAATGGGATTCGACCAAACTCGGGTTCCTGCAGCTTTTGTCACTGTTTTTGTTTCCCAGCCCGGTCCTCTACACATGGAGGCTGACAAAAGGTGAGGAGCAATATTTTATGGCACTGGTTTCTGTTGCTGAGTGGGTACAATTTCATGCCAAAGAAGTCATTAGGAAGATTCCCACTGAATCCACATGGAGTTATGGTTGTCACTATACTGGAAAGTTTTTTAAAGGCCACTTCATGGATATGTGCCGTAGGGATGCATTTCTCCCAGCACTGCTGAACTGTGTACTGGAGCTTTGGTTCACTGCGGAAGATTCCCAGTGACACCAGGGAAACCAAGATTTCACTTTTGTTTCTCAGCTCTACTGAAGTCTATTTAAATCAAGCGCAGGTATCCTTCTAACCTCTTGACGAAGCTATGAGATCAGGTTTGAAATTAATTATGTAATTAGAGGAAAAACTATCAAAGATTTTAAATCCTTATTTATTTGCCCATCTGTTAACAACAGCGCTCAAATATTGAGAGTTACAAAAATCTCTCTGTAATTATCTGGTTTTGTTTGTACAATATTCTGACTAAACAGTGACAAAGACTGCAAAGTATGATGTCATTCTGTGTCATACCTGTAGTGTGTAGGAGGGAAACAAGGGATATTTGCTGCTTTGAGAATGCAAATTCCACTAACTCCCCTGGTAATGAATGGTTTTATTTTTTCCATAACTCAGAATGTGAAAAAATAGCATTATATTATTATGCAGTTATTCTCAATAAATATTTGCAAGTAATTTAAAGATACTATTTCAAAATATAAATAATTATGCCTCGATAGAAGGCAGTCAAGACTTGAAAGACTTAATTTCCTGAGGTGATTGCTGAAGCTGCCTTTATTTTCACATTACTCTGTATGGAATCATGCTTTTCCCCCCCCATTTTCTCTTTCTCTCCTGCCTACCAGAAACCAGTGAATGTATTGGGATCCTAAGAGATTCCAGCAGAAGAACTGATGCAAATTTTTAAAATCTCTAATTTTTAAAACCAAAGGAAGGGGTGCAAGAGGGGGTTGTGTAGTGTGTGCCTACATCCCTGGTGACCTCCATGGACACCCAGCACGGACCCGCTGGCCTTACTGCTTGATGGCAATAGAACAGCTGTGATGTTTTCATTTCAGATCCGTCCTGAGAGCTTTTCTTCAGGATCAGAAGAAGATTTTGGACTGTGCTAGCCCATAATTTGAGTCCTGAGATGGAACCTGAAGAACATATTTCTCATTTTGCATTCAAAATTGAATTAGCTGTTATTAGTATACAATAATTCTGTAAGCATAAAAGATGGGTGAGGAAAGATAAAAGAACTATGTGCAAAGTTACAGTTTGCAAATAAAAGAATGTGCTTAACCACCGTTTTCTATCACACCAGTAGGTCTCTGCTTTGAAGGATCTGTTTAATTATCTTCTTTGTTTAAACCCTTGAGGGTGTAAATTCAAGCATATTTTAGGGAAGAGTGCTCCCAGAAAATCAAAACCTTCTGGCAGAAAGTCAATTCCACTTGTATTTTTAATGTACAGCGATGTGATTTTCCAAACTATGGTTATTGTGTTATGGTTCCCACCAAAACATCCATCCTGAGGGTTAACAGAGTAGGAGTGAGAAACACCTCTGGCAGTGCCACAGGAGCCTTATTGGGATTCCAGCTCCGCAGCGGACACCAGTCAGCAATTAAGAAATAATGAATTTAACTGAATAATGGATATCGATTAGTGACATTTATTTCTGATAAAACGAGAAGAGCCAGCAAAAGGCAGAGATGTTGAAACTAATTAGTGCCTAAGCAACCCACTGAAACAAAGTCAAAGCAGTCATCTGAACTAACGAAGCCTGGGACAACGAGGAGCAGTAACACCCACGGCCACCTGCGGACACACAGAACTCCAATAGGGAGGAAAACTCTGACCTAAGCCAGAATTTTATCATAGCAAAGGTGGCAGGTCAGGCTCACAGAGACTCTCTTTTGTTGTCCCTCTTGCCCTCCTTCCCATCTGCTGTCATTCCTGATCTTGCCAAATGCTCTGCTCAACACAAACAGGCTGTACATCACTCTTCCTGGCTTCTAGCACTCGTTTTAAAAAAAAAAAAAAAACAAAACAAACCACCTACAAATTAAGCCTGGAATTCTGCAGGGCAGTTTTGCTGTTAAGCTTTTGGGAGAATGCCCCATATCCAGGGGAGTTAAAGAGGCCACGGAAATTGGAGACCCTTTTTCCCTGGGGGGACGGAAGAGTAGGAGAAGACTGACTGTTGGAAGTGGAAACTTCTGACCATAATCAGAGGGAGCGTGATGGCAGGGTGACCTGACCCGGCCGTGTGCACCGTGGAAAGAAGGAAGCTTCAGCCAGGATGGAAGAAAGAGAAGGAGGAACACCATGGTCTGTCCTTGGGCTCTAGCCTTTTGCCCGTGTTATGGTCAACCATCTTAGTTTTAACCTTAAAATCTAATATTCCTGAACATAGGATAGAATATTACTTGCAATGTTGTCTTTTACTGTCTTTACAACCATATTTCTCATTAGTTTTGCTGTTACTAGTGGGAAGGGTTTTCCCCAACACGCGGCGATGTCTCCTCCAGACAGTCACAGTGGCGCTTGCTGTTCCCCCACTGGAGGGACAAAAATATTCTTCACCAGCCCTCTCACTGACCAGATCATATTAGTTGCATGCAATATTTTTAATTCTGGATTTGCCTAAAACATATTAAGCCAATATTTTTCAACATCCTCCTCATTTATGTACTTGAGGAGCTATACAGAGGATATATGACATGGATTTATTTATTTTGATATCACCCAAATTTTTCTGATGAATTCCATGAAAATCTCAAATAAAATATTCTGGACATTGTTAGTTAATATTTTTGCTGTTATAGACTTATCAAATACATAAAATATCATGTTTTATAATGAAAGAATATTTCCCACATTAGCAAATAGTCTCATTTTCCATATAGAAAGACATAACGTCTAAGTTTAACAGGTTTTTAAGCTTCCATTAAACAAAAAAAATGATTATTACAGTACTCTCTGTGCCATATAAAGTAGAAGCATATATCGCACGACCGCAATAAAATTACATGCTGAATTAAACATGTACTACTGCAATATTTTAATCCTCTATTTATTTTTTAGTTTCATTGTTGTGCCCAGCAGAGTAATCTAAATACAGAATACAGAGAAGCTTTCAAATGGGAAAGCCCATGAAGAGTGAAGGCAGTGGTGAACCTGGAGAGGAGGTATGTCTACACTGTGAGATTTCCTTCAGGAAATGACTAGCAGCTCATGTAATTTTTCCCCAAATTGTCCGGCATTTGGAGCCTCCTCTCCAAAGGGGAAGGAGAGATCCTCCTCGCTCCTTCATGGCACATGCGGCAGAAGGCACTGCTGCCTGATTTTCAGTGAAATCTCACCGGGGAACCAATTTAAGTAATTTCAGTAAAGAAAACCTCTGGGAATGTCTCCATGACAGTACAGTTTTTCAGCTGATGATAAAAGTTTTTCATTTTAAAACTGCAACAGCTATACAAGGCTTTGAAATAAGCGGTGCTGGTGCTTGCCAGTACCCGTGCGCCAGACCTTGTAATTCTTTCACAGCCATAGGAAAGAAATGTTCAAGAAACTCAACTTTTGTTCCCAAAAGGTCCCCTTTGAATGTGGGCAGCAGCAATCTTTCACTTCAAAATTAATATTTCTAATATCTTGGAAGTTACAGCTAATTTTCTACAGATTCTTTACAAGGCATTTTTGGATGTACTTGCTTGTGGTGAGAGTCCTCATGGGATAAAGAGACATTATAGGAATTTTTTTTTTTTTTTAAAAGAATAATACTGTTAAGATTAAACAAGTTGAACAACAAAAGAGTAAGTCTGTTATCTTTGGAAAGAATCAAGATGCTTTCTCAAACATCTAATCCCCTGTACTTCCTGAAAGACATCAAGGCTAAAACAAAGTATTCTGATTTTTACACAAAAAGCAAAAAAAATCCCATATTTTGCTAGTAGGCACTTTGTGGCTTTTTGAGGATAACAAAGACCTGAAACAATTTAAATGCATTACAGTTATGCATATTCATAAAGATATGCTGAACAGATAACACAGCAAATGATTTAATTGAAAAATCAGCCAGTGTGAATATTTTTTCCTATGAATCATGGAAATGTGACAAGATCTGTTCATTAATATAATCTCATTTATTTGACATTATTCTTGTCACTTAATATAATCTTCATACAAAGAGTAAAAAACGGAAATTACCACAAAAGTAAAGAGAAAAAATAAATCGAGACAAACAGAAAAGGAAAGAATGTCCCCGGAAAATGTAAAAGAATATAGGTTACATTAATCGCTAGTATGAGAAAAGAACTATAATGAATGAGGAAAAAAAGCAAACAGAATGCAGAGATAAAGAAAAGAGAAAAAGGGGAGGAAAGAAAACCCAGAACATGCAGAAAGTGCTTAGCACAGGGAGAGCTTTGCAGCACGCCAATCCATCCTGGAGGTCACATCCTTCACCAGCTTTAGGCCTTGAAATTTTGTACTTTTACATCGTAATTTTATATCGTTTTCATTTAGACAGGAAGCAAACGACGATCCTCAGAGAGTGTGGAGCAGCAGTCCCATACACTATCTGAAGCCCGAAAGTGATGCTGCTTGGTACCAGCAGAAGATCTGGCCCTAATGATGAGCAATATAGCAAAACAGACTGTCACACACTGCCTTCTTCTGATCTGGTATGAATTTAATATGACTGTGCCGTAGATTTCATTTTGTTGATTAAAAATGATGGTTATGGAAATTTCGGTTGTGGAAGCGCCCAATCGGTATCAGCTGGGGCTAGAGAGAATTATCGTCTGTTCAGGAGTTTGTTCTATGCGGCACTATTTTTTGTACTTTATTTCCAGACTTGTTCAGTGGGTAAAATGGGTGGCAACTGTACAGCTTTCCAATAGGAAACGAACTTTTCTGAAAAATCAATGGAAATATGACGGTACAGAAATACAAATGCTAACAAGAAAGGAAACTACGAGAGATACCAGTCCTGCACTGAAATCTCTTCATCATGTAATGTCCAGTTCTGTCTTCGGATCACTTGGTAGTAGAGAAGGATTGTATTTCAGATTAAGAAAAGCAAAATTAATCTGCTGATACTGGTGTTGGCACCAATGATACAGTAAGCGTCTGCTGGAGAACCACACTGTGAGCAGCGTGAGGCCAGGGCGATGGAGGGAAGCAGAGTCTGCTCCCAGAAGAAGCCAAAGAAACCAAACTCAACATGAGCTCTTCAGGAAGGAAATGGGCTGTAGTAATCATTTCAGATAACTGTCCAGGTGGATCGGTCCTACCCTCCTACCCGCAGATCTGCAAGCAGCAACATCTGTGGCCAAGTGGTCCAGCACCAGGCTCCTACATCACCTCTTCGGTGGCTGAAGCAGTGCGGGCCACCAGCTCTTGATGCCACACCAATGCTGCCGACCGACATCTCCTTGGTTGACCAATGCCACACCAACATGTGAATGTTATTAGATACATTTGAAATGGGATCCAAAACAGAATATTGGTCCTACGTAATGGAAGGACCAACCCTACTACCTGCTCGCTCTTACAAGAAAATGCAATTTATAGCAAAATACTGTTATTCTATTCCTTTAAATAAGTGGATATTGACCCTTTCCCACTTTTGTTACTCTAGCAAAAACAGGCCGATTTATTCTTGATTAGCTATACTCATTTCTTTCCAAGAAAGCCCACTCCACCGTAGACAATACTCCTGGTCTCTGTTGAACTGAATTCCACAGAGCTCTGCTGTCGGTGCTGTGGAGCCCCAGTGTATGTGTCCACTGCTTCTGGCCTCTTTACAGCCGTTAGATCCCTTACCAGGTGAGTGACACATGAAAAATACATTTGCATGCCTATTAAGCGCCATTTCTCATCAGGTGTATATTTATTAAGTTCTGTACAATTTTAACAAGCTATAGGATGGTTTATGGGTCAAATTGAAGATCTACCTTTTCCCTTATTAAACCTTATGTGCAAAATTAAAAAAAAATAAACAAAACTAAAAAAAAAAAAGATTTTTTTTGGACATACATTCAGCACAGAAAAACATGATGCAGAGATATATGTAGGTATCAAACCTGTGCACTGCCTGTGTTGTTGTACACAAATTCTGTTCAAAGTTGTCAGCTTTTGGTCAGCATTCCATCACTGGTCTTCCTTCCTGGTTGTCATTCCAGAGACCATCTCTGCTAATTAAATTAAAAAGGAATTGTCAAGAATACTGCACAAGAATGAAAAACTCCAGCACTCTCCTATACATTGTTTATGATCCTCATAAAATACTTGTGCGTTAGGTGTAATTTAAACTGTGAGCTCCTGATAAAATACCATCCGTACTTATGATGCTGTATAAATAACAAAAAGGAAATAATGCAATCTATCAAATGCTCAAGGCTGAAAACTCATTTAGTCTTAAATTATTTCAGTTACTATGACCACAGATATTTAAATGTGAGATAAATTCTTACAAAGTCAGTTGCTAATAGACACTATTAACTAAAATTTATATTAGTAATTGTAGATATTATTAACTGTGTGAACTGATAAAAAAGAAAAGCCTAATTGGAAAATGGAGATTAACTTCATTAGAGAGAACATAACGATACAACATATCTTGTTTGACTTCTCTGAATAACTAGACCTTACAGCCTGTGTTCTGCACAGGTCAGAATCTGAGTTTGCATCCACGTCGTGCTGCTGAGTAGCACCCACACAGCGTACTGCAGGGTAAACAGAAAGAACCCCCCTGGAATTCAGTGGAGATACACATATAGAAATCACATTTTTAGTGCCCTGGGAAGCAGGGAGGGAGGGAGGAAGCAATGGATGGATGGGTGGATGGATGGATGGATGGATGGATGGATGGATGGATGGATGGATGGATGGATGATATGCTTTCAAATTGTATGGGAAAGTAAGTCTAAAAATAACCAAACCCGAATTTAAAAAAAAATAAAGAAAATTAAATAAAATCCCCGCACGACAGTTTGGCAAACAGAATCCACTGAAAGTGCTAGACCTATGTGAATTTTAAGATTTATTTTACAAATAATTGTTAGTACAACTGATTGGTATATATAATTTTTCATGAATGTTTATTATGATACAATGTTCTTTTAAAATGCAATGTGCATCAAACAAGCTATGAGAGCTTTATGACTGCTCCCTATAAAGTCCCATCTATCACTAAGACTGAAGAGAAATAACCTGAAGAGAGATACAGAGCTCTATCAGAATGAACAGGCAGAGGAAAAACAAATAATTGTTTCTGTATTTTGTTATTTTCCCAAGTAGAAGGAAAAATCAGGAAATGCTCACAGCATTTGTTCTGTCAATGACAAAATTGTTATAAAAGCAAACAGTAACACACTGGATAAACTATGGAGCTTTTTATTTCGCAGTATTTTCAGTCCATTTATATAGAACCTTGTAAATGTATGCTCTATTTTTGCCAGATTAAAAACTGATTTCAATAAGGACTGCTTGAAAACTGCTTTCATAGTCCCAATGTTAAGCCCTTTTACTTTCTTTATTTTACGACTATGACTCTACTGTTCACGTTTTATATTCTCCCTCTGAGACCACCGTATATGAAATAGGAATAAAGACTGAACTTCAGGAAGTCTGTCTGCTCTGTTTAAATAGAGACTTCTCTCTCATTCTGTACGTTAATGTCACATAACATCTCAGCGCAGTATTTAATCATCCAAAGGAGGGAGAGACCGCTTTCATAGAGATGTAAAATCTTATTTTTAGCAAATTAGGAAAGTGTCCACTTTTCAGGGTCATTACTCACAACTATGACAATACATTGCTCAGCGCTGGTGCCTATTTGATGGAGAAATAAAAATGAAGAATACCAGATCATTAAAGGTCTTTATGCTATTTGATTATTGAATACTGAGGCAGTTAATTTTTTAAAAGGACTACGAATGGCAATATTCATCTATGTTAGTCAGCTCAGGCCTTGTGGCTGGGATTTACCAGCCCAGGTGACCTCAGCTGTGGGCAGGCGGAGCTGGTTTACACTCAGGGGAATCAACAAGAACTTAAAGCAGCTCCCCAATCCCAATGCTTTTCCATCAACCTGTGATTACTAGATTGAAATATATTAAATGAATTGGCTGAAATATTCCGCCCAAATGCTCCCCTTTTATATATAAAACATTCTTATCTGAAAGGATTCTTGCTACCAGTTTAATGCTGGTGGAAAGATTTCCCTACAGGAGAAAACAATCTTCTATTTCATGAAAAAGTTGCCACTGGTTTCTAAAGTTTGATCATGTGTGCTGATGAACGTAATTTGCATGTAGAGATGGATTCAAGTCTACTTTAAGACCTCAAAAGTAGATCCCTGTATGACAGAATGAGTGAATGACAGAACTGGAGCTTGCAGGTAGGACAAAATATGTAGGGGAAAAAACCCAAAATGGCATGTGCTACTGTCTATAACCTTATTCCTAAGTAAACCAGAGCTGAGGCGGGTAACAAAACTGTCAGATTTTAAGAATTCCATGCAATTCGATCGGTTGGTAGAGTACTGCTGGGTGCAGTTGTTTAGGTTAACTTTATGCAACAGAAAAAGATGGGTTGACTTATACTACCTATGTGACCTATCTTGCACGTATTTTAAAATGAGATGCATTATGCTCCCTTCACTGATCACTGAGGGAGACTAGATGAAAACCTAGACTAAGTATTTACCATTTGAACTATTTTAGGTAGAAGAGACGTATCATAGCTAAACTGCTCTGGCAGAAGTGGCGTGAATGGTGCTAGCCCTTCTGCTCCCATCTGAGTTACTGCCATAAATGCTGGTAAATTGCCCTTAAGAAGCACATTTAGCCCTTGTAGCAGAATATAGGGTCCAGAATCCACACCCCATCCCATATTGCATGCAGTATTTTTTTAATCCATTATAACTGATGGAGCACTTAGATAAGTATTCAGTTTTCTCTACTGCTTGATAGGACACTGTGATGCTGTAGCCTGAGCAATAAGATATAGCTCTTGCTTCATTTTCATCTATTTATATATTCCAGAAAGCTGACCTGTTTTTTTTTTTATCCCATCTTGCTCATCAAGACTGCACTGTATTTGCAGAACCAAATTCATCACCTCTGCACCTGTGTAATCATTTACACCAGAGCAAAACAGTATGAAGGGAAAACGGGACCACAACCCCAAATTGCAATACTTTGCACTCTCTTTGCAGGGTTATAACTGAACAGGGAAGGTGAAATTGTGAAATAGGCCAATTATTATTTCCACCGCAGCCTGTTGCTTCCTTGATATATAATCCAAGCTCGTCTTTTACTCAGCTTTACTATTCCCTGTGAAGGCTAAGCTGACACATAGCGACTTACATTTACTTCTCGTCTAGGCTTACAGCTCTTGCAGCAAGGAAATTTTCTTCTCCGTTGTGATTCCTAGCATTCCTAGTCTGTAAGTTGCTGCTGCCCTGTCATGAGCAAATATGATGGTTTAATTAGTGTTTTTGTGGGTGAGCCATGAGGAAACAGCTTCAAAAGGTGATAACCTTGCACAGGAGGTGATGTTGGGCATGGAAGTCTGCCTGCAACACTAAATCAGAGAGATAATTCTGCCGAATAGGTACGGTTAAACGGATGTAAAATAGGTGCATCTGCCACCAGAGCCAAGCTCTGGATCTCTGGGGCCCACCGATGCCTTCAGCTAGAAAAGGTAGCAAGAATTAAGGAAAGAATATTTGTGTACCTTCTTGAATCCTCATTTCTGCCAGGTACACAACCCAGGGAGTAAGTTAAATTGTTTCTGCAATGCATCACCAGAAACCTCCTTCCGCATGGTGTAGCTGAACCCTAATAAAATCCTGCGTGGGACCAGGATTTCACTCTTGTGTTTATCATTACTCCTTAGTACATTCTTCAGCCAATTACTTGTCCTCGTAATTGCATTTCTACATAATCCATTTTGATTTATTTGTCAAACACAATTTTGAGATGCGCCGTGTCAAATGCTTTAGTAAATTCTAGATGCTTAATGTACTTCCTTCTCTTCTTCCGCTAATTTAGAATTTAATTAAAAAAGTAATCGTTTTTTGCTTGGCATGATTTGTTCTTTACATATCCATGTAAGCGATCCTATTTTAAAAATTAAATACAACTGTGAACCTTATATTAACTTCAAATGTTTTCTCTGAGGAAGCATGACATGTCAGTCAACACTATTTGTCTCAAGAGGAAAAATACTTTATATCCTAAAAGACTCCCAAAGTTATTTCTATTTTTGTGTTTTCCCTGGTGCATTTCTATCACACAGCTCATTTTTTGAAGCCAAAGAGCAAAATGGCAGATCATTTTTACATAGTTTTTATACAGTTTTAGATTTTTACTCGGTATGGCCCAAATATACATGATCTATACAGAGTTAGATCCGAATTTTTTTTTTATTATGAATGAAAGTCTGTTTTATTAAGTTAAATATGACATACTGGTTTTCATAAATCTCCTCCCCAGAAGAAAATCTTTTCACTTTACACATATATATTCATCCCACAGCATTGTGAATTACTGGTAAGTATAGTTTAAGTGTTAGTACCTGAAGAGTCGCCTGGTCTATAGGCTGCGCAGTCTATACAGGCTGCCTAGTTAAGGAGAAGGATGGGCACCATTAAGAGATGATTTATCCCATCCTGACACAGCTGAGATGAACTGGAGGAGTGTTTTCTGCAGCTATCTTCTTTCCCCGCTGGCCACCAGGTATCCTAGATGACTAGCTTCAACCAGGCTCCAACTCCTTACAAGTAGAGTTGTTCTGCCCCAAATTCTTACCTAATAAAAATAAAAATAATGATATCAGTAATCTGAGTTGCTCTTTGAAAGCTGCCAAACCTGAAAACAACATTCAGTACCACAATGCCTTTTGTTTGGCTGAAAGTATCTGCTGAAAATGGAATAATTAGAAAGGTGAATTTGACTCACCGTGTTGTATCTGTGTAATGCATTAATTTTTCCAGGACCAAACTTTAGTATGTCTTTTTTTGTCTTGAAGTTTAAACATTAGCAAACAGTTTGTCACTGAAGAAATTTTTTATGTGTAGTATCTCCAACCTCTGTCAAAATAACTTGCAGTAAACACTAACAGCAATCTCAAAAATCCAAAGAATGAAAAAATACATGTTATTTGTTAGAACTCCTGTATCTTTACAATGCAAAAGAACAGAATCAATATCACATAGCAACCGAAGGTCTAGTAAATCATTTCATACATACCAGTTCATATTTACTTATAATTATAATTCACAGGAGCACATTCCTGCAATCAAGAGACAGGGATGCACAGCATGAAAAAACATTTAGCACAGAGCAGACTGCATGAATAATTGCCTGTCAGAGTGGCTTATTAAAGGGAAACTACGATTTTACAAGACAATTCTTGTATCTGCTTGTCTAATCTAAAGACAGATAGCTATATAAATGCAAAGAGTTCAAGCAAAAAATATTTCTTACTCTGAAGTTGAATTAAAAGTTCAGTTTTTAAAGCATTAAAAGAACCATCAAAATGTGACAATTTTGATACACGCATAAGCACAGACCTTTCTAAATTGGAAAGTTAATCCTTTGCTTTTTAAGGGAGCGGTGGTATTCGCAGGCAGGGAGAGGAAGGGGATGGCAGCGTGGCTATGGAAACCGTACTCCCTTATGCAAGCAAAGGTACCCGGTGATGTCATCTAAGGTAAGAGCAGACGTACCCGGTGTGCCAGCGCAATCCAAGACGCCTGCCGGAGCAGGCTGCTGCCTTCCAGGCGGAATCACCAGCAGGCACTTACTGGGATGACTGGAGTCTCGGAAAACACCATTTTCCCTCTCAGTGCTTTCCCATGTTTGGCAATCTTCGATGAGCACCTCGTGCCCCAGCTCGTCCCCAGCGTTTCCCGCAGCCCTCCCCAGCATCACCACATGCACGCATCCTTGCAGCAGGCGGGGTGTGTGCTCCGCACTGCTCCCGGATGGACTCGCTCCTGACACCAGGTGCTTCTGCGGAGGTGGGAAGTTCAGTTTCCCGGCAGGACTTATTCTGCTTTATTCATCTCATTACGGGGTTTCAATTCCTCCTCTCTGACTGATGCAGAGGTTCTTAGAGAGCAGCTAACGAGAATTAAATTTAAAACAAAATAATGGCGGCAGGAAGTATGTAAGGAAAATTCACTTAAAAAACCCAACAATCCAAAGAAAAAAAAAAAAAGGTGTTGCAAATGAACCCATGGCCTTTGGTGATAATTCAGCTTCATACATCTACTTCAGCTTTTAAAATGTGTCTTAGCGCTCTTTTTATGCCTTTGAGGTGATTCAAAGGAACACACCCTAAAAGTGGAAGGAAAGAATACTTCATTATTAAAGTGCATTCAAAAAGAAATGAAAAAATATCATTACAGGCCTTAGGAACAGCACCTGCACCATTGTTCAAACTGGTAATGTTCTGTCAGGCTAGATTTATTGCTGTGATTGAGAGACCTGCAACTTGTTCACTCAAGAGCCAGTCTAGAGCTAAAGCCCACCAAAATCAACGTGAGTCCTCCCACTGATTTCGGAGAGCCTGGACCACGGCCAGGGTTGACAGAACAAAGGCAGCAGCTTTGAAAAAGCTGCTCAAAAAATTTCTTACCCTTTCTTCCGACGACCACTGCTGAGACTTTAAACCATGTCACGGTCTCTGCCTGGATGCTGAGACTGCCATAGAGTGGTGGATTTGATGATGCTCACAATCTGGATTTTCCACTGTGAAATACACAGAGACATTTTATATACAGTAACTCGTCATAAAAATCATCAAATGGAAACATCTCAGAGTCATTGAAAGAAAGCTTTGCTCCTTTCCAAGTCATACACTTGATAATGTTTCACTTGAAAAAAAACTAATAACTTTCTTTATAACAATCTGGGAGAATTTACAGCTAACAGTTCTCTGCGAGAACATTCAGACTCCAGGAATATATGGCTTCATTTAGAAAAACTATTATCAGTTCTGAATATTATAAAACTGACATAGTTTCCAGAAAAGGTTGTAAACAAATTATTTGGACTTTGTGTTCCAGGAAATACATTAAAAACAATCAAAGTAAAAAAATTAAGTTGGCCAGTGAGAAAACTGTCTAGACAAAGCTTCCATTATATGATTTAACAATCCCCTGCAAATGCTGCTTAAAGATAAAATTGGATTCCTGTCCAGAATATTAATACTTTTATTGCAGTTTATGGCAACTTTTTATGCAGTTTATCTATATTTTGTAGATGCATGTACATATTCACATACAGATAGTCGGATGAAGAACATTCAAAATGGTCTAGATAATGATTTATCGGTATTTCTCTCTATATCACATAAGTAAATCATAATTTTTCAGGCAGAGGCTTTTGCTGCGGAGGATTTCCTCATTTTCAGACAAGGACTTCTGTATTTCCATTTCAACCTCTCTCTGTGCCCGTTTGTGAGTAGCCACTACAGGTGACACAACTTACGACTATAGGGTGAGGAACAGCACTCACAACTTTCTATTTCCAAACAGCTTCACATAAATAGTTTGGAAGTGGAAGTTTCGGCATAGTCAGAGCAAGCTCAGGAATAGAGAAACCAGCTTTGTCGCATTTGACTCAGTGCAGTATCCTCATGAAAGTAAAAAATGACATTTTCCTAGCACGACAGGAGAGAATTTTGAGATGTTTTTCGAAGTCAGACAAAAGGAAGGCACTGAGAACTAGAGCAGCTCTTCTTTTTTTTCTGGGAGCAGCAATGCACCGTTTAACGTTTGGTAGCCAACTGCAGGATAATTGCAAAACAGCTCCATGCTCAAGGTGGAAAACTGAACCTGCCTCCCAATTGAGACCGATGCGAAACAGAGACAGTATCATCAGCCTTAACTTTTCCAGGATCCTGGATCTCATATGATGGGAAGAAAAATGTAGCTCCTTTCAGACAGGAATATTTATGCCTAAGTAAATTTCAAAATTGTCCCGGTGAACCTGGTTGTAAACTATTTTATATTTATCAGCTAATGTTTAATGCTAATAGCGGAAAGGAGACTGTATGAGGATTACTAAAGATTTGTGCAGCAATATGGACAAGAAAAAATCAAAGTTAAAATTGTGTGAGCTAGCAACAGTGTGGGGTTTATTCAGGTAGAAAACATTAAAAAATTTATGACTGTGCCAAAATAGAAAAAAACTTGGAAAGACAGGCTAACATTTATAGAAGATCAAAAGCAAGTGGTTGAGTTCTTGGCTTGCTCCATGTTCCTAGGTGAATAAATAATACCTTATTTTGGAGAAGCTGTTTTGAGCTACTGTAACCAATTGTGAGGTACAAGGTTCAATGGAAATGTTTTTTTTCCAAATGGAACTGGACCTGTCACGCCAACGCGGCTGGAAAACGCGGAGTTACCAGCCCTTCATCTACTCTGAGCGTGGTTGAACTACGGACTCTATCCGAAGCCAGGGGAAGCAGCAAAAGCTGTTATTCTACGGTACATCTGAGAAAGGCTTTTAAAAGGCTCTTTAGAAAACCAATCCTGCCACCTTTCCAGCAATGTAGGAAAGCCTGCCAGTCTGTTCGGGGAGAAATACATTTAGAAACCTGTTTTTGGAGGCGTGCCAGTAGACAGACAGAGGCAGAGATAATGGGTACCACTTGCCCCTGGACCGCGACTATCAGTGCTGCACAATTCCCTGCGCGCTTGGCAGTAGCTGCCGTTGCAGGGTTTGCCGACTGCTTTAGATCAAGCCGTTGTTGAAAGCGATGTCAGCTTCTTACACTACATGCAGTCTCCTGGGCATCCTCCCATCCCTTTCTAACTTGCTCTTCTAAGGGCTTAAATGGATATACAATTTAGATAGGAAATCGATAGGATGCTTTTTATTTTTTCTTTAAAAATTAACACTTTTTTTATATGTGCAGGCCATTTCTGTGAATCCTGCCTGGTTCTTTGTTCCCACAAAATCCTTTTCACCGTTGCTTCAAATACTTCATATTTCAATAACTAGTTTCTCAAACCTTGTAACAGGTGCTAGTACATCATGTTCTTTCATTGTCATTTCTCATTGTCATCTCATATCATCAAAAGATGAAAGGGAACATTGCAGACCGAGGAAATCATAAAATCTAACCCTGCCCTGGGTAATGTGTCACTTTTGGCCTTAGGAAAATCACATAATCAAGAGGTGAGAGAAGTGGTCTGATACTCTGAGTTTCTCAATTTCTGAATGCCTGTCACATTTTAAAAAGCTGGCCTTAGCTCAGCTGCCTCTCAGTTCTAAATGGAGATAAGAGCACCTTTCTGTCTCGCAAGAGAGAGTTAATATTTGTTCAGTGCTTCCAAAATGTTAAGTGCTACATAAGTGCTAAGCGTTATTAACAGGAATAATTTATGTTTTCATCTAGAGCTTGTACTTTTCTATCTGATCATTATCTAGCTTCTAATAAATAACAGTTTTACCAGAATATAGTCCCAGAAAATATCTTTCTCGCTCTTCTTGGAAAATGTTCCTCATTTTTATTATGAGACTTGAACATAATGTGTCAGATTTAAAATCATAGATCTGTTGGAGTTTATAAAGTTAAACTAAATGGTCTCTGTGAATGATTCTTCCCTAACTTGTTACATACAGCATTTTACCAGTTACCTTTGAGCTTGCCAAAGAGCATGTAAATTGAATTAATAATCTCATTTTGAGTATAAATATCAAATATATGAAAAACATACCAGTAAACACTAAACAGAAGAAAGCCCCACATAAAACCTTATATTGCTGGTTATTTAAACCGATTGCAAAGAGGAACAGGTTGCCACTAACCAGCAGTAAATTATATGCTAGCTTGTGTTTTGGAGTCATTTGTACTGCCCTTGCCCTTAACTGCTTTGGGCTTGACTGTAAAATTTGTAATGATATTCCTGAGCACTTACTCATGGGTGTGAGTCCGTTGCTATTAAGTAAGGGTTAAAGTCCAGCTCGCATAAGGAACTGATGAAAAATTAAGTTTTGTGTGCTTTGGAATTTACAAGGCAACGCTCACGTGAATGAGTGTATCTTGCTCATGCTGCTACGGATTTCAGGTGGAAATAAAAAAGTACACCTAGATTTGGTGAAATTTTGGGCTGCAGTGACGTTGGCTAAACCTGAAATTGCTAACGTTATTTCCTAGGTACTGCAGCTGCCTCAATCCTGCAGGAATAAACGTCCTCCTTCAGAAGGGTGACAGCATGGTAAATACACTGCTTCACTGCTTCGTGACCCTGCAGAGAAAGTTCCCATTAGCAAGGCAACCTTTCTGTCCACAGTTAACTCGTTTTTTGCCAATGTCCAAGATACACACTGTCAATCAAATAAACACACTTCTTAAGGTGATGCCTACGCTGCTTTTGACAGAACAAGATGTACTATTGATGTAAATGGTATCTGTGCAGGGCACACAGGGATCGAGACTGACCCATCATAAAAATTTCATTGCACTTTTTCTCTGAAGAATGTAAAATCTTACACTCTGCCATGATTGGAAAACAGATTTTCCCCTTTTGTAGGAATGAGGCCACTTACATTTATTGCAGCACTGTAAAACTCATGTAATTTTTTTTTTTTTTATTCTAAAGCACAAGATGAAATACCATGGTACAAACTAAGCTGTATCTATGATAATCATATCCTTCCTAAAACATATCACTTTGGAAACCCTTGTGTATTTATAAAGAGTAACTAGGAGATGTTGACACATTTGCATTTAAACATCAAACCCATTGAAGTTGTCTTCTTCGCTACATCACTTTCAATATAATATAGTAAGAACAGCCTGAAGTATTTCTGAAGGAACATAACTTATGAAACAATCACTTTCATTACATACAACCCAGCCCCGTGTTTTAGGCTAAAACATGAACAGTTTAATAAAAAAATATTACTTAATAAAAGAATATCTCTTTTCTGAACTTAAAAGTAATTAATTGGCCTTTATATCCCTAATAGTCCCACAATCTGTAAATATAAAAATTCAAACGCAAGAAGGAAGTAAATGCCGATTAAGAGTCAGCACAATGGAAGGAGGAGAACTCTTCAACCCACCTGAAAAATACTACGCCCATGTAATGAATGCAATATCTGTCACAGTAGCTATATAAATTCAAATGTTGCCTTTGAATACTTCTGCTGGCAACTGAAATCCTGCATCCAGCATGCTGCTTATCACAAATGTCATCCTACTAGAAGGAAAGTTTAAGACATACCCATATATAGACAAAATGCTTCTATAAAAGTAAAAGGAAGATTAAAAATTACCGAGCATACTTCAAAAACACACGGGCAAAGCCTCAAGCACGAAACTTCCCTCTAGCTACTGTCAAACTTCAGTCCAGGTTTATAAATGCCACACTTTGGCTGACTGAAGCCAATAGGAATGTCCAAGGAAATTCAGTTTTGGTTTCTTAATTCCCCCTGAAAACTTTCCATGTTTGTCTGCAAGAGATCCCCAAGATAATCATACATATATCAGGTATATGTAAGACCAAGGCTGATGTCATTTTTGTAACACAAACTCATGAAATTAATTTTATTTCCATTCTGAATAAGAGCAATACTTTTTTTTTTTTAAAAAAAATGTATTTTTTAAAAGCATCTTTCCATCAGGTATAAAAATCTCTCACTTTACGTATACCCAAACATGAAACATGGGCAGCCATTCATCATAGCAATGATCCAGAGCATAGAGGTCATTCACCCCAAATGAAAATTGTACAGCAAAAATAGATTATGAGTACCTGGAATGGAAGCAATAACATTCCAGCAGAATGCCTTTAACAGAAACAGAAAAGCAAACCAATTATTTATTATATGATTTTATAGGTCCTCCACATTACCTCCTGGGAGGAATACTCCCAAGAGGAATTTGCATTGTATGTGCAGAATAACAACTTATATGTTTTGTCTGAAAACATTGAATTTACCTACAAGGCCTGACAATGCATAAAAATTATGACAAAACTGTGATACTTAACCGAGACAGAACAAACATTCCTCTGGTGTAGTCATATGCACTAAGTATGAAATATAACTTGATTGCATCTCTTATTTATTGCAAGTATATTTCATGCAGGGTAACGGTTCTGTTTCCATTCATCCTCTTCAAAAGATACTCCTAATCTCTCTGACAAGAATTTCAAATATCATTCATGGCCAAATACTGCATTTGTATTTCTTGGAGTTAATGTTATGAAAAGGAATGTTTCTTTGCTCCAAGAGAAGCGCCTCCAAATCAATGTGATGCATGCAAAAATAAGGTGAGAATCCAAAGAGCTGACATAATGATGTGATAAAACTTCCAGATTTTATGGAAAGAAGCATTTTTCAGTTTCCTCTTCATAAATGAAAAACATATATGCACAATGTGAAGAAACGCATTATGCCCGAGTATGTAAAATATGTCAGCTTGAACATTTTACAGTTTATTAAAAAAAAATATTTTTCAGGAGGATACTTTATATTATGTTTGCCAGAGAAAAATAAAAATATTTTATTTTCTCCTATCCCATTACCATTTTTTCCCTAGCTGCAAAAAAACAGCACTGGGATATTTATGCATTGTGAATTAGGAGTAGTATTTTTTAGTGGCTATCAAAATTTCAATGGCATTAGCTCTATTTACAACATGTTTTCATTAAAATGAAAATGTGGAAAGTAATAAAATGAATATAGACCTTCATCAGTATCAGTGGGGCTCTGGGTTGGTCATGGGATTACTCGTGTTGTTTCTGTTACATATCATGGTCAGATAACAGGACAAACCTCTTTTTCCACTGTCATCAAAATAAATTTTGCTATTGTAATACAGAACATGGATTTAATATGTAGAAGCTGCAAGTAATTATTTAGCTTTTATTTTATTGAATCAGATACTTCCTGCCTTAGGAGTATACTTAATCTTAGGTATATATAACTCTCCACTTAGTGCAGATATACATGTAAACTGAGACTAAGAAGTGCCAGTCTCTATGAGAAGTTAATTTAACCCTTAGTTAACACCTGATGAAAGGTTATCAGCTGTACATTTCTCATGAAGGGAAACATGCTCCTTTAGCCTCCCTCAAAATAGAAACAAATACCACCGTTTGAGTTTCTTCGAGGCCCAGAAAGGACAGAATATAGCAATAGCTCTCTTTATTAGCTAACTACAGCTACCTTCAGGTTTAAATTAGCATCAGAGTGCTGCCTTGTATCCCCTATTCACACCCTTTGCCTGCAAAGCTACCATGGTGTTCAAGGAAGTGATTCCTGGTTATCGGTAATCTAAATGAAAAGTCAGTCAGGTTCCCTGATTTACAGATTATTACAGTAATAGTCTTAAAAATCTCTAGACCATCTAACGCCAGAGCAGCTTCAGCAGTTTTGCAGGCACATATTTAGTGGTACCACAAAAATAATGCATCAGTTGTACAGAACCCCATTAGAAATAAATACTACTTGTCATTAGAAATAAATACTACTGCTGCACTGCGTTTCCATTTCATTTCTCCTTTCCCTTGCGTGGAAAACCAAAGATGACTAACAGGAACAGGGCAAGTACATCCATTATTTCAGTTACTTCACTTTGATTTAGCTTATAAAAATAAACCTGCTAAATCAAAGAGCTCCCTTGCAAGTTGTCTTTGTTAAGACTGTAATCTTTTACCCATTAATGCAGGATACAGATGATGAGCCACAAAGCTGATTTTGAAAATCTTTTGATCTTCTCACTCCCGGGCATAACGCATAAAGGTGCACTAGTTCGCTCTATGACAACGGCCTTTCAATTCTGCAGGACAAGAACAATGACGTTCAGATTAGTTCAAATGTGTAGGTGGTGACCTGGGAAAGAAATCTCAAGGATTGAAAAAAGGAAGGTACATGGAAAGAGGAGTAGATTCCTTCAGGTGTTTGAAATGAATACGTGATCTAAAAACCTTACAATAATGACAGAATCATAGAACGGTTTGGGTCGGAAAGGACCTTAAAGACCACAATGAATGCTGTTCCTTGTATCCCAACAATACAAGAAAATAAGAGGAGAGACAAGAGATTCAACCCTGACCTTGAGGACCTATTTTCTTTCTTAAATTTGTGATATGGGGCTGCTTCTTTGGTGAAAGGTGTCTTAACAAATGACAGCCAGTCATTTCACCTCTCTTTTTTTTCTCCTACGTGTTATCCTTCTACTTTCTCTTGACTTTTACACAGTTTATTTTCTTTTTCCTCAGTTTATTTTCCTTTTGCTAAGACTATTATTTAATTTTCCTTTTAAATCACAGTCCTGGGACCCTCCAAGAGCACAGGGGTTGAGATCAGGAAGCTCATTTCCCTTGCTTGTTCTTTTGTAATCCCATATTCCACCCCCTAATTAGCCAGGAGATGTTAAGTTTGCACCAGGCTTTTGATTTAGGTTAAGATATCAGAAGGTTTCTAATCTTTACGGCCGAGGATTTATTCAGGAATGGCAGGCTCATTGACATGGCGATACCCAAACGCAGAGAGCCTGCTGGTACTAAGCATTACCAGAAGCCTTGTTTTAGCGCCGCAATCTCCGGGAAGGAAGCAGAGAGAGATCCTCCAGGGCCAGGTGGCTGTCGAGATCAGAGCAGGAGCCAAAAAGAAAACAGCCAAGAAACTGGGGGTTTCTCCCTCAGGAGCAGACTGGGACCCTTCAGCCGCAGCTGCCGGGCACTGGGGCAGCGAGGGAAGTCCTTGCCGGTTCTACACAGAGATGGTTTTGCGTAGGTGAATAAACTTTTCGGCAGAGTAAGGCCAGGCGTACCTCGCACACCATCACGCAATTAGGGAGACTGCCAGGGCGGCACCACCCCGTCCCGCTTCCCTTTGTGTAGAAACCAGCCGGGACCCGGCCGGCTTTTCCTGTCAGCAGCGCCGGCTGCCAGCGGCAGGACGAGGGGGGGAATCGTGAGGGGACTCCGGCCCCCTGCCCCGCCGCTCCCCTCAGCACCCCGGGGGCCGGGGCGGCGGGGGAGGACGGGACAGACGGACGCTCAGGGTCGCTGAGGCGGGCTGCCCGCCCCGCCATCGCCCGCCTCCCCCGCGGCGGGGCGGCCGGGCCGGCCGGGGCGCCAGGCCGCTGGCTCCGCCCGCACCACATGACTCCGCCGTCGGTAGAAACTTTTCCCGTCCCGCGGTTGGAAAATGGCGGCGTAAGAACGGGGCTCTCTCGCATCCCCACCCGGTCCGGCCGCTCTCCCACCTCCCCCGCGGCCCCCAGCGCCATGACCCGCTGGGTTCCTACCAAAAGGGAGGAAAAATACGGCGTAGGTGAGGACCCTCCCGGCCCCGCTCCCGCCTGTTGCGCTGCGCCTGCCCGCGGGGAACCCCCAGAGCCGCGGGCCTTACCCCCTCCCCTCCCCTTCCCCAACCTCGCCTCCACCGGAGCCGGTCTCCAGCGGGGCCCCGCTCCGCTCCCCGGGCCGCGGCCGCGCTTCCCCGGGCAGCAGCAGTAGCTGCGCCCGCCGGTTCCCCTCTCCCTCCCCGCCTAGAGGAGACCACCCCGGCCAGCTTGAGGGGAGCGCGGGGTGGGCGGGCGGCCCCGGCTGCAGCCGCCGCTCCCGGTGGGGCTTCACTGAGGGAGAGTTGAGAACTTGGCTGGAAACGCCGGGCAACCTGCGCTTGGGTCAGCCTCGCGAGAAAAGTTACCTTTTCTTTTTTCTCCTAGGTGGCTTTTTCTTTCCCGAGTACTACTCTGTCTGAATAGAAGAGGGTTTTGGGTTATTTTTTAATGCTGATTTCACTGCCCTTCCCCCCCCCCCCCCCCCGGCTTCCAGCGCTGGATCCTTCGTGGGAGCGGTGTGGGGTCGCAGGGAAGCCCACCCCGCCATGGCGATGCCCGGCTCTCCCTCATCTCCTGTGCCCCCTCCGCTGAGGGAAAGTTTAAGGCTACCGAGGGAAAAGGCTCTTCGTTTTGCAGGGAGTGTGACTTTTCATACAGATGAGGGGTTTCTCCCTGCACGCTGTGGTCCGGGGATCCATTTCATACTCTGCTGCTTCCGTCCCTTCTCAGACAGAGGGGGATTGTTCTCTCTGTACTTAAAACGTCTCCGCTTTAATTAAACGGAACCAAACTCTGCTGGTTTTGGGCAGTGTTCTGCCGAGAGGGGCCTGTCTTGATATTGAAGATGTTTCATTTTGATCAGAAGTGTTTTTTGGGGGTTATGGGGAAGAAAACTTTATGGGCATGAGTGAGAGAGAGTGTTTGTCTTGGGGAAGGAAATAATAAATCTGACTATTCAATTTGGAAATACAAAGTTCAGTGTCTGCCACCATTCTTGGACTCTGTTGGTTGTGAAGAACAATTTAGTTTTCATACATAACCACAGCTAAGCCTTGTATAAACAATGTGAGCAGGAAGAAGGGAGTTTCTGGGTCTAAGCAGAGCCCAAGTGAATTTGGGGAATTAATTTTAAATTCTGGGTGTACATCCCTAGAAAACGAGAGCATGACTTTTAAATGATTAGCAAATCCTAGCTGACCAGTTACACTGTGTGAGAGCTGAGCGTAATGCCAGTGCTGAGGATGGAGGACGAAGATAAGAAAGCAGAAATGCTACAGGTGGCAGTGGCTCATTAAGTTTTCCGAAATACCTGCTGTGTGGTGTGGGTAGGTTATTTCTGAAAGAGTGGAATGACTGAAGCATCACGTAGTACATGTTGGTGTTAGAAACCAGTGACACTGGAAAGCAAGTTCCCCTTTTGTAGGAGCATGTGTCTAATACGGTGGCGGAGGAGATCGCTCCGACCTGGGTTTCCAGGAATCGATGTTTTGGAAGTGCTTTTGAAAGGGTGAGAGAATAAGAAGTGTGGAATAAACTGAGTATTTTAAAATACACTTTAAGTGTAATTGGATATCCAGTGTGGGAAATTGTATGTGTAGTAAGAGAACTAGACTCTTAAATGTAATTTAAGAAAAAAAAAATCATTTCACAGTTTCAAAAAGCACAAGATTTTGTGCTCAGCTGGTGTTTTTTGTTTGTGTCCACTGCTCTGGAGAGAAGTTTGTCAGGGTTTTATAATAGGTTTGTTTTTCTGTGATAGTTTCTTTTCTTTTCCCTGCAACTTAGCTGAGAGGGATGATCCTCAGCAAAATTAGGGTATTTCTCTGCTGAACTGCGGGGGTGTGAGAGTTGAAAGTAGACGTAGTGTTGCAAGGAGATAAAATAGGATTTAGAGCTAATTGAACATTGCGATTCACTGGCCCATGCTATGCTGTTAGACATCGTTTTGGGAGGGATAGCTTCTTTTTGGCGTCGCTGGGTTTCCTTCTGAGGAAGATGAATATTCAGTTTGGTTGCATGTGTTTTACACATCTTTGTGTTGTTAAAAAAGGGCGTTTCTGTACACTGCGAGACTTCTGGTATTTTATTGTCTGCTGCTTGTGAAACTTTCAGGTTGTGGAGAATTGATGTAGCAGTTACATAGTCCCAAACAGCAGTGAAGAAGGCACTGTTAAGGTGAACTCGCTAATAAACGAGTATTTTTGTTCCTAATTATTTACCGTGCCTGGTCAGTGTTGTCTGACAGTGGAATAGAAACATCTGCCTCTTCCCAAGTAGTTGAACTGTTAATTGATTGATGTTAATTGGATTGTTAATTGAACTGCCATCTTAGTCATACATGCATGTAATATACTTCGTGTGTATGCTTTACTAAAGCAGAAATAACAGCAATATTGTTACATTGCAGTTTTGGGAGCTCAGAAATATGTGTATGTATACGTGTGTATTTGTGTCTATATACATATAAAGATGTATAAATACGAAATATACATGTGTATATATAATACATATATATTTTTTTTTTCCTCCTCTTGACTAGTGTGTTCCTGTGCACAACTAAGCTTTCTTAAAATCTCAGGTCCCCAAGATTTGCTGGCTGTGATGTAGCTGGAATAAATTACTGCAACATACCTGTACTGAAATTGTGGTAGGATACAGGTGTGTTAAGAAACGGTCCTCCTTCTCAACCCTCTCCACCCTTCATGGTGGGGTTTGCAGATGATGCTGGATGTCCAGCACACGTGTAAACTAAACTTACTGCCTTAAAATGAGGAACGCTGTCATGTAGTGCATAGGCATTATCTCAGCAGGCAGTTGTGAGTGTGACTCAGCTCCGCTTCCTGAGAGAATTCAGGGCTCAGCGTGCAGGGAGGTTGGATGAGGAATGGGTGTGGATATAATGGGATAATACAATTATTAGATTAATGTATGGGGAACCATCCAAAACAGGAAAATGATCAGCTTAGTTGTAGTAGCGTTTCTCCACTCCCAATGCTCTGTATCCTTCTTCTTCTTGGTGACTAGTTATGTATTTCATCTCTTGCTCTGAGCTGGTGGGGAGGCACATGGTGGTGCTGAGACGGCCACATGGGTGTACGGCTTCCTCAGTAGCAACATCAGAGAGCCCCAGAAGCCGCTTACGTGCGCTGTGTACCCTTGATGTCCCAAGTGGCTGCGGAGTGCGGCAGCTCAGTCTCGCATCTTCTGCTTTTAGTATGATGTGAAAATTGTCATTTTGGCATTCTTCCTTATGCCAGTGGAGAGGAGATGTTACGAGCTGGTTTAGGAAGTCTGCGAGCCTGAATAGTGCTTCTGACATAGCATGAAGTGGGTCTAGTACCTTCCAAATCCTCTTGGCTTCTACTGTCATTTGACCCTTTTCCTTTGGACTTAAAGCTGCAGTAAGAGGTAGAATTGGAGTTACTGCGATTACCACAAATACTGTATTTAAGAGTAATTTAACGGAGTAGTTAGACCACCACCATGATGGTTTAATCTGCAGTTATTGTTTTGTTTTTTTAAAAATTGGGAAATAGAAAAATAGTGCCATGTACATCTGTGCATGGTCAGATGTAGAAGGAGAACTTCCCAGCTATAGGGCTCGTGTTCTCTGAGATCCTAATTTTCAGGATGATGACTCTACTTTCCTCTGCTATTCCTGATGAGTCACTGGAAAACATGGAGAGTCATGCCCTTGCCGTGATCAGTAAGCCAGTGCGGGCTCTGCCTTGCAGGCGAGGTACTCCTGGCTTTGGACACCTTCATAAACGCAAGGCTTGGTTAAGAAAGGGCCGGATATCTGTACGGGGAGCTGCATTAGGTTTTTTTACTTCAGGACAGCGTGCGATGCCTGGATAGGTGCATCTTAATGCCATGTATTAGGTCAGAGATAATGTATATGTCAAGGACGTGAGCGTTTCAAAAATAGTCTGTACTTCTATGACTGTGTAAGTACAATTCTTGCATTTACGTGGCATATCTAGGTGAGCTCAGACTTTCTCCTAAGTAGACAGTGTGTTGCAAGTACTTGAGATGGTATCCGTGGTTCTCAGTCCTTGGCCACTATCATGCAAGCTGCTCGGATACACTCTATGATGTGTAGGGTGTGTGTCTACACATACATTAACTAAAAAAAACCCAAACACAAACCCAACAACAAGCAAACAAAAAAAGCAGCCCACAAACAAAACCAATTTTAGTGTGGGCCACACCAGTTGGGAGTTCCTGTATTTTTGCTTGTGAGAGCAAGTCACAGCTAGCCTGATTTAGATGCTTTGAAACAGGATGGACTTTGGCCATGTTTCAAGGTTAGGGTATTTTAGTGCCTCTCTATGATTGGGATAGCTTTTCAGAAGGTATATATAGAAGCATCTTCAATCCAGGTATGCAGAAATATATATTTTTTTTTTTTTTTTTATTACTAGAGGAGGGCTATAATGAGTTGATGGAATAAGTGGTGATACAAAGGTCATGATATATAAGTTTTGCAACTGACTTGTGCTCTTGTAATGGCCCTTTGAAAGGGAGGGGATAAGAACTTGGTAAGAGCAGTGCCATTGAAAGCCCAGGAACAGCTAAGGCTGAGCACTGCTGCTTTGCTTCTTCTGCTCGAGGGAGGACTGCAGTGCTTTAGGACAGATTTGAGGCTTTTGTGGAATCCCAGATTTACAGTCCACAGCTGTGGTGAGTAGTGGTGGCATGTGGAGACTCTCTCCTCTTTACTAAGAGAGTTGATCTTGTGCTTGCACATTTGTGCCTTAAAGTACAGAAGGAAAGTTTTTTAGGAAATTGAAAAAGTTGCATCTTAGTGATGCACCTTAGGAATTGTAATGATGCTGTGTTGTGAGGTTTGGAGCTGTCTGGCAGGACAGGGTGTTTACCTTTGTGCTGTTAACTCTGACACGTCCCAAACTGATGGAGTAAAAATGCCCATGCAGTATTTGCTGTTGTATTTATCAGTGTATTACCATTTTGAGAAAGTGTGTGCAAGTTCAGGCTCCTGGAGACAACATACCTTCCTGTATGCCCAGATTAGAGTTCTATTTTGTGATACTTTACCTTTTAATTCCCTGCATACATTTCTGTGCTCCCCTGTCCCTGGCATCATGTGAAGGAGGGGTAAGGGCCTGGTAGATGAGGTGTACTTCTTCCTAAGTGAATGACTTTAATTTGACTGTAGGCACGTGCTTGATTGCGCTCAGTTTGCTCAGCAGTCACTATTGCTCTCTGTCAATAAATACTTGTTGCAAGCGACAAATTGGAGAGGGTTAAAGATACAGGATAAGTGGAAGCAACTTGTACTCCTCTGTTTGGTTTCGTCTAGGTCAGTGACAACATCACAGACTGGGACTGTTCCGAGAAATGATTCCTGTAGGGATTGACCGGATATTTTTTTTTTTTTCCTCATAGAGCACATAGTGACTTCCTATAGTCAGCTGGCTGCCTACGGGCTTAATACAGAACATTTATTTAACTCTGCAGAGAAAGTTTTCAGTCAGTTTAGGAGTTTTTCAGCTATTAATTAACACTCTTGTTCCTAGAAAGTAGAAGGGGAAAGGGGAACTTTCAGAAGATGAGGATTTACACCTCACATCGTATGCAAGTGTGGAAGTGACAGTAGGACAAGGTCCTGATGTAAGGTTTTTGGTTTGGTATTAATTCAGGGGGAAAACCATTTCTGAATTTCCATCTGAATTTCAAGTAGTACTGTGGTGGGTTTTGTATCTGTCATTGCCATAAATGCTTGATTTAGGTGCACTGATACGATCTTAATTTTAGACTGTTTGCCATACTTGGCACAGCTTTCTTTGTATTATAAATGCATTTTCCATTCTGCATAGACAAAGCTTTCATGAAAGGGGAAAGTAAACTGGATGCAACTTAAAGTCAAACCAATATCTCCAGGAAGCCTTTCTGTCAGCTTGCAACTACAGGCATAAGTGTTGCACTATTTTTGTTCTTTGAAATATTTGTGTTTCTGGAGTTTGTCCAGTATTGGCTGTAGAGCACACGCAGGATATGCTTTGTCTAATCCTTTAGTAGTCCTTCAGGACTGAAATTCAATACATCTTGTTAAATACCCGTAGATGTGTCCAACTTTAGATAAGTAGCTGAAAGCTGACTTATATTAATGAATAGAAGCTCAAATGAGGAACTCGTGCTAATCCAGTTTTAAAGTATTTACTCCATTAAAGATGTCAGTCTTACCTCTCCTCTTCTACCTGCTCCAAGTCAGAAACTTTCACAAAACATTCAGCGGTAGCTTATCACCGTCTCTATGAAATACACGGGCTGCTCTTCCATGGGTATTCCTTGACGGGGAGATGGACCACTGAAAAATTAGCATATCCCTTTTTTGTAGATTTAAAAACATTTTTAATTCTGTTTTCTGGCCTGTGGTAGATCCCAAAGCGATTCTAACAATAGTCGTTTTCTGAATAATGCTTTAATGAATTCCTCAATGAGTTACTGGAATACTTTCCTCCTTTAGCTTGGGGGGGAAATTGAAATCATGCCCTATCTAAATGGAAAGAATATTCAAAAAGAGATAATTCTGGTAATTCTGAAACTTTATCTACATTTTCAGGCTGTAGTTCTGAAAACATTTATATATTTATAGTGTTATTAATATTCCTGTGTTTATGTAATTTGTACATTAAATCTCATTTCTGATGTAAAGACTTGTAACACAAGAAGCAGCAGTTGCTGAATTTCAGTTTAATCAGCAAAATATGAAATATCTCTGGAAATATTTTTCTGCTCCATATAGCTTTGTAACTAAACTGAAATAATTACATTGAGAACTATTATGTGTCATCATGTATCCATATACATAACAAAACAAACAGATGGCTGAATAACTGAAGTAACTGTTGGCCATGATACTTGAATTTTGTTTTTTTTTAAATAATATTTCTTAGCACTGCTGCTTTATTTAGAGTACTGTTTATATTATTTTAGCACAGACCTTTTTACAATGTGTTTTCAGAGGTTTGTGGTGGCTGATTTTACCACAGGGTGTTGGAGTTGCAAAGTGTCTATTACCTAGTAGAAAATAAAAGCAATGAGCGATATAGGGTTTGCTGTGTAATTTATGAGCACAAATGGAAGTAAAAGTGTGCATAATTGGTATATATGCTTGTAGGCACTTGGTTTCTTATGACACTCTGTTGTGTACATCTCTAGTGTTGTAGCAGCTGTGTCACTTTGACATTTTTACTACACAAATTAATCAGTATTGAGCTTGCAAACCTGCTTGAACAGCTCCCCCGCTGAGTTAGGTACAGGAGTTTTGGGAGCGGGCTGTAGTAAAGCGGGAGTCCCTGAGGAGTCCCATGTGCGGAGGGCATCCTTGGTGGCATTGTGGAGAATTGTCTTCCTCTTGGAGGAGCGTCGTGGCTTGACATGGTGAGTTCCTACCTGATTGCTGGCAGAGCTTTGTGAAGGCACAGCTCCTGAGCAGCCTTGAAAATGTACGTCTGACACTGCAGGTGAGCGCTTGGGATTTGTGAGAGCGCACGAACTGTGACGTGCCCAAGAGCCTCTTCAAGCATCCAAATACCTTTTGGAAGCCCAGCCTTGGGTGTTTGTGTTTGTTCTGCGTGCCTTCTCCTCCTCCTCCAAACAAAGCACGGAAATACTGACATCACTGGATTTGGAGTTGAATGTAATAAAATAACATATGTTTAGGGAAGGTAGCTGAATAGCCCGTGGGTCCCAGGAGGAGATAGCTGCTGCCAAAGAAGGAGTTGATGATGCCAGACTGTACCCAGACCTAATGTGCAAGGACCTTCAGCTGTGCTGTATTAGTGGAGGAGGGCTTTCTTAACTTCCATACGTGGAATTAAAAAAAAACAACTTCAGAAGTAAGATGGCAAACCCTGGTGCTTCTGGTCCCTGTATAAGGCTAAAGAAGGTCATCGGAAGGTGGCAGGGATACAGGATTGTGGAAAGCTCTGCTGTCACCTGCATCTCCAGCAGCATGCCTGCCTCCCAGCTGATGCTTTAGCCTTTAGCATCCTCCTAATCGTGCCAGCTGATCTGCAGGAAAAAATTTTGGGACTAGGGAGTGGTTCAGCGAATGGAGTTGGGTGTTTTTGTTGAGGAGCTGCTTCCGCTTCAGTGTGGTGTGTGTATGGTATTGTCTGTAGTGAAGGCTGTGTATCAGAAATGAAGTGAAAGGAAAGCAACTGGTAATGTAAAAAGTATTCCTGTAGTGGACCCTGAAACAGGAAGTATCTCAGTGCTGAGCCAGATGGAAGTAGCTGATGATAATTTGAGTTTCCAAGTCTTGACACAGATGGTGAACAATTTAAAGGGACGCTTGCTTTCAAAAAAATCTGCTGTGCATATGACTCCAGTGAACAAATCATGACCCTGAAATGGCTGCAGATTATCAAGGCAGTGACTTGGAATGTCCTATAAATACTGTCCTAAAGGAGGGGTTTCACTGCAGTTGTAATGACTAAGTAGAGATACAGTTAAGCATGTCGCTTGGGTCAGGAAAGTTATAGATAAAGGTCTGTGGGAACATTTAAACTTTCTCTTGACTAAAGATAAGATTATTCTCCTAAAATATGAGCATATGAATAAAAACTAACATCATGATGGCAAGAAGTGGAGGTTTTACTTCTACTTTAATTATTATTTTTTATTAAGTAAGAGAAAGAGCTAAAAGAGGGTTTCTTTATCGGTTCTTGTTTGATTTGCGTGGATGTCCTGTTGGTCGGCGGATCTGAAGAAGGGACCTGCTGCAAGTGTGACCAAGCCTGTGGTTATTCCCTCCTTAACTGCTGTGGAGACTGTCATAGTATGGTGGGCTGTAAGAATCTCCGTCCTTGCTTCTGCCTTGCGATGCAGCCTGTCCTCTTGGTTTATTTATTTTTTCCTATTGCTTTGGGGTCACACGGGAGCATGTTACCTTTTCTGTGTTGTACAATCTATGGCTCCTTTGTAACTCAAATATTTAGAAAATAATGCTTATAGCCAAGCCTATATTATGCTCTGTCTGATGTGAGGTAACAATGATGTTGCCTGCTGTCTGGCCTCTGGACTTGGCTGCTAGGTGGCCTGGTAGCTTTGGGCTCTGCGGGTAGTAATGTATTGCTGTTTCACCCACCACGTTGATGGGAACTGTTGGTTGTGTCCCCATTAATCCATAGCCTTGCCAATGCTTCTTTGACCAAGAATCTTAGGTGGAATAGACTTGGGAGACTTTTTGGTTTTTTTTTCTCCCCTCTGAGCTTTGTGTGGTGGTGTGGTTTTGGGGTTGGGTGTGGGCTTTTTTTGTTGGTTTTTTTTTTTTGCTTCTGTGGAGTGATCTCTCTGAAATTTCTGATGTAAAGGGTAAGTGGTGTCGCTAAAACAGTGGTTTTACTGATAGCATTTTTAGTAAGTTGGTTTAAAAAAAAAGTGGTTTGTGGTTTTTTTTTTAGTTTACTTTTGGAGGTATTTGGGCTTCCATTTCAGATCAGAGTTACTTTGTAGAAGGTATATCTTTGGTATGGCAGTATCTAACTCTGCCTCCTTCTTCAACAGCCTGTCAGCAATGCCTCTAGCTTCTGACACTGTCTTCTACCTCAATGTGACCTTGTCAAGTCTGTTCTGCACTTTTTTTGTGTCTCTTCTGATGCTGCTCACTAACAGTTGGGCATAAAGAAGACAATGTTTTTCTTACAGGCTTCCCAGGCAATGGGCAGCAGTAAGCAGAAGAGCAACTCCAAGTCCCTGTAAGACTGGGACTTGCTCGCAGTGGGTGGCATTGAATTCTTTTTAAAATGAATTTAGTGATATATGATGAAGCACTGGAAAGGATGGAAGCAGTAGATAAAGATCCCTTTCCCAGAGTTTTCAGTTACTGAGCTCTTCTGATGAGAAAACAGTTGTTCTTGCTCACAAGTGGCTGGAGATGAGAACAGATATTTTTGTGGCGCAGAGGTATTTCTTAGGCAGTAGTTTCCATAGTGTGTGAGTCAAATGGGACAAAACAGCAACCCCGAACTTTTGATAGAGAGCCAAATATTCTTTTGGTATTTATTGTATTACACTTTGTTTATTTTTATTTGTTGGTTTTGTTCTTGAGTGTCTCACTGTAACTAAGAGGCTAAAAGGATTTACAAGAGCATTAGACATTTATCTGGATAATAGAGACATCTGCAGTTACATTAGATTGGATCGCTGTAATGCTAAGCATTACCGTCCTAAACAGCTTCAGGACTGATAAGGTGCTGACGGATGAGGGAATTTTTTTTTAGTGCTGGCTAATACAGAATTGTCTGCTGCAAGGTCTTGGTGTGTCTCTAAAATGCTGATTATGGGAACTGGAATTTGGGCTCTGTTTAGTCTGATCTGGTCTCTCTCCTGGTGAATCGCGCTGCTGGGATGTTGATGCGAGTAGCTCATGTGCAAGTCTTAATGCGATTATAACAAATCCTTCGTTAAAGCAGTGCCGCCTTGTAATTGTGCCTGCAACAAGGATGGGGAGTTACTCGTTTAGTCAGTTACTTGTTTACATTGCCCACATAATGGGAAGAGTGTCCCATTAGCAAGGTTTTATTTGGGGAAAAAAACTTCTTTGAGAAGCAAGTGAGTCTTTGAGGAGTGCCGAAAGTAGCTTGCTTCATGCTCTGTGGGGTGGGAATTTTTATTCCTAAAAAATAAAGCAGTAGATATAGCCAGATAAGCACTTTTTAATAAAGACTTGAGAGAATTACTCATTTATGGAACTGTTTACATTTTTAGAAGTTTTGTGTGGGTTCGGCTTGTGTTTGATTTTCTAGTTGAATATATTCTTGAAATGATTTATTAACAGATTTTTATCAACTTTTGCTGCAAAAAGAGGGCTCTGTTTATTTACTGAACTGGGATAACAGAGTGATTTAACTGATTCGGATTTGTGCCTTAAACACAGAAAGTACAGTTTGGGCTTACTGCGACAGTTGCTGGTTTCTGCAGTTAGAGCACATGAAGGTAAGATGTTCTTGGCTGAACACTGGAAGAAGTTTTAGTACTATTAGGGCTTGAATATCTAAAATACTGGGATAACTGTGTAAGCTTTTACAGTCCAGGCATGATACCATCTGTAATGCAGTGTGCTGATCTGGGAGCTATTCTTAAATCTGGATACAAACTCTAAGATTAGAAGTTCATGTAGTGTTTTGTATAATAGTGTCTTGATGCTTCCAAAATGTATTTTCCACCTTCCTTATGTGAACAAAATAGTTTTGCAGAGGGGCGAATAGAATAATTGAATACCATCTCAAGTGCTGATAAGGTGAGGAGGATAGTGATAGCATTGAGTAATGACTGAGTAAACTTAGTAAAAAGTAAAATATTGGTGAAAACTAGTGAAGCCTTGGGCTCTACAGTCATGTTTCCCTACTTACTGCATCTGCACGTTGCAGGCGTTTCTGTTGTTACCTTTACATGCATCAACATAGTCTTGCTCTTGGGACACTAATGGACCAAGAAACATTTTTACAGTTTAAACTGTTTTTCTCCAAAACACTGGAGGCTCCTAATCCAGAGGAGCAAGTTGGATTCCCACCTGAAAATGACACCAGTGCTCTCCCCCTCCCCACCCTTTTCAATGTGCAGGCTGTAGACACGAGTCCCACTGCAGAATGGTCCAGGTGTCTCGTAGGGTGTTTTCACCAAACTTAACCAGAGCAAATATCTGTTGATTTATGTATTAAAAATGTGCTGTGTTGCTGGACATGGGAACTTGAATTGAGCGTACAATGCACTAGCTGTCATTAGTTTGTTTTTTTTTTTTTTAATAGTTTTGCTTTGAGATAGAGGTGCTGAATAAGTTAAATAACTGAGAAATAATCATTGGTTATAAGTCTAATGCAGTATTTTTACAGTGGGCAAATCACATCTTTTAAGGTGCAAGTGGTTGTGGAGGATAGATGTGCTGTCCAGTTTAGCACAAGCTTGTGCTACCAGTTGGAGCTTGCCAAATACAAACATTTGAGCAGATTTAGTATCTGCTGTGTTGTTTTGAAATCGTTACAGGGAAATTGTTCTCCTTAAGCCGTTGTTTCCAATGGGGCAGTGCTAGAAACGGCACTTATCTGCTCCTCTCGCCAGGAGCTGGCCCTTACCTCCTCTGTAGGCTGGTCCTACTCTGAGCTACCAGCATGCGTGTTGTGTGCGTTAATGCTTTATTTCTTTTCAGCAACGATGCTGGGAAGATAACATGCGAAAAAGAGTAGTTAAAATATTTCTTTTCTTATAGCAGCAGGTTGCTAAGTTACTGCTGGGTCAGTGGCACCTTAAGCACCCTACTAGCATTAATATACGTGACCATCAGTGGCGTTTTTATAATACTCTGTCTTCAGGTGGTTGTGCTTAGGAAGTAAGGTGTTACAGCCTTGAGCTATTCTTAATTAATGAGGGTGACTTCGAGGTTTGTGGGAGTAAGGGTAGTAGTTACAAGGGTTGCCTTCAACGCGTTTCAGTAGACTGAGGGGTGTCCTAGTAATAGGGAACCAAATTGGTCAGTAGGACAGGGCTCAGTGGCTGCTGGCGGAAAGTTCTCATCTGGGAATTTCCCAAGTTCATTTGTGATAGATTATTTGGCTACATCAACTTTAATTAGACTAGAAAAGGCTTTAGAATGATCAAATGAACTCGTGATAAAGGTAAGTGTTGCAACTATAAATGTAGGTTCCTGTTGCTCAAAAAGGTGTGTAGTTCAACATCTGTCAGCAAAGCTTTCGTGTGTTCCTCTACTCCAGCTTTCCCCACTTCCCAGAAGTTCATATATTTGATTTATGGAGAGAGTAAAACGTGATGCTGTGATTTTTAAAGAACAGGAATACCATATTGGTATTCTTCTCCCATCTTCTCCCTATTTCTTCCAGAATGAACATAACAATTAGTATGGGTTCAAAGGATTCCCCTTAGGTGGGAAACATGGAGTTTGTATGGATATGAGCTCTCTCTGACAGTGCTCTAAGGAAACCCTGTTTCTCATGGAAGGGGTTGATGGTGAGAGACCGACTCTCTGCAGCCTGGAGCGAGCCGGACAGTGACTCTTTGTTAAGGCTGGCTGCCGAGCCAACTCTGTCGCTCTTCTGAAAGTGGCACGAGGCATGTGATTTCTTACTGCTTTGGAGAAAAACAATTTTTCCCTGTTTTTGCAAAATGCCGCTCTTATCTTTTAATGCATTCAATGCTGTTTGACTCGCTTCCATGGTTACGTTTTTACATTAATTCTGGTATAAGATACAACTTCAGGAAAAATATCACATTTCCTATTTCTGCAATAGCCTAGCTGTTGTGGAAAAGAAAGTGTTGGTGGATCAAATTGTGGCCCTTAGCAGGTAATTCTTCTCTCTGACTGTTATTTCTAAGAAAGCAGGACAAGTTCCTCGGGGGTTATTTGACTCTGGATCTGTGCTCTGTTCTCTGTAGTTCTTGCTCTTGGAGACAGCTTGAAGGACTGAAAGACAAATAAGGCGATGGCAAGTAAAAATAAATTGAGTAAAGTTTGGTGTGTAAAAAGCCTAAAACTCGTTCTCCTCTCTTCCTTACTCTATAAGTTTCCCGAGAAAGCAACAGAAGAATTCTGGTTTTGTTTTCCCTTGTAGAAATGCTGAGGAGGAAGAACAGTAGGAAATGAAAACTTCTTCCCATCACCCCATTTTCCCCTTGCTTTAGGCTTTTTGCTCTGCATCATCAGCTCTATATTGCAGTGAATAGTGTCTTGCAGGGGCCATTTTTTTGCTAACTATTTCCGCAGTAGTGTGATAGCGGTTTTATTGTGTTGAACTTGATTTTTATAGTCATTGAAATGACTATTAAAATATAGCTGTGACATTAAGCTCACTGCTATAGAAAGGCTTAGTAAAAGACACCCTCTCTGCAAAATTATGTTCACTGCAATAGAGACCTGCTGCAGTGGCAAGGGAAAAGCTTGAAGCAGGGGAGTGATGCGTCAGGCATCTTCAGATGGAGCGAAGATGAGTGTGGTGTGGATTGTTTTTGTTAAAAATCCTCGTGGAGATGTAACTGGGCTTCATTCTTGCTGGCTTCTGCATAGCAGCAGCAGAAAGCTGGAAAAGGTATTTTCATAAAGGTTCTGCTGCATCCCATGGAGGACGAAGGTCCTTCATGAAATGGCTGTGTACGTCATCGATGACCAGTTTTCTACCCAACCTGTACGCCCTACTTGACCACCAAATTGGCAACCTGTAATTGAGTGTTGGTGCCTGTGCAGACTTTGACCATAATTTGTGCTCGTTTAGCCTGGAGCACTGGATTGGGGGACTTCAGGGTTTGCCTGTGTTGTGTGTGTGACTCTAATATAGTCCCTTTCATAACCTGGTTTTAAGGTTGAGCTTGTTGCATTTGGGGTTGTTTGCACCTGCTTCTGTGTTTGGGGGGACAGTTTCAAAATGCACTGCTGCATTGGGACCTTCTCCTAAGGCTGCAGATGGTATCTGTTGAAGTTCATGATGTTGCCCTGCTGCGCTTGGCCATGTGCTGCAGCCTTCACTGTTCTGCTGTGGGTGGTTTTCCCCGATTGCTCTGAGTTATTTACAGAGCTATTACAGGAAAAGCATTGACGTTTTGAGCAAGCTGAACTCCTTGCAACTGTTGGTTGAGGGTTGAGGTGGGTGGCAGTGCTGGTGCAAGGGAAGGGGCAGGGACGTGCAGCTGGAGGCACATCAGCCAGGAATGGGTGTGGAGCTGCAGGGCTGCCAGCTTTGGTCACTTATCTCTTGGGGAACCTCTGTCTAATGATACAGCCTGACTTTGACTCATGACCAGTTCCTACACACTTGATCTTCTGCCAGCACAGACTGTAAGCTGAACTAGTCCTCCTCCCCTCCAGTGTTTAACTCTTTTCTTTCCTTCCTTCTCATGCCCAGCATGAGATGCATTTTATGCATAGCAATATTGAAAGTTTTTCAAATTTTGCAAAGACTTCAGGTAGATGCTGGTTTTAATTACCTGAAATTTAAAACAGCCAAGTCCTTTCTTCATTTGCATGGTGGTAAGCGTAGTGCTGTCTTTGACACATTTGAGGATGTTACCTGTAGGCCCACCATAGCAAGAGCCAAGTCATCGCTTCTTAGTGACCCCCAGTGAAACGTAGAAATTTAAGGAAATGTCAAAACTCACTGACTTTGTGATTCTGCGTTACCAGAAGACAGATGCCAAGACATCTGCCTCTAGATAATGTTTTCTGTTCGTCTAAATCAGCATCTTGATTTTCTACAAAAGCCGATCTTAAGAGCTTGGGGTGGTATGATTACTTCTTGTGTACAATGTGTTTCATTTAATATACTTTTTAATATTAAAAATCGATTGGAATGTTCTTGATTGTGCTTCTTGTTAGCTATGCATTAATGCTTCTATAGTCACAGAATCACAGAATTATCAGAGTTGGAAGGGACCTCTAGAGATCATCTAGTCCAACTCCCCTGCCAAAGCAGGATTGCCCAGAGCACATTACTCAGGACTGCATCCAGGCGGGTCTTGAACATCTCCAGAGAAGGGGACTCCACAACCTCCCTGGGCAGCCTGTGCCAGTGCTCTGTCACCCTCACTGTAAAGAAGTTTTTCCGTGTATTTGAACGGAACTTCCTGTGTTCTAACTTGTGCCCATTGCCCCTCGTCCTGTTACTTGGAACCATTGAAAAGAGCCTGGCTCCATCCTCCTTCAACCCACCCTTTAGATACTTGTACGCCATAATAAGGTCTCCCCTCAGCCTTCTCTTCTCCAGGCTAAAGAGTCCCAGCTCTCTCAGCCTTTCCCCATAAGGCAGATGCTCCAAGCCCCTAATCATCTTAGTTGCCCTTCGCTGGACTCGCTCCAGCAGTTCCCTGTCCCTCTTGAACTGGGTAGCCCAGAACTGGACACAGTATTCCAGTTGTGGCCTCACCAGTGCAGAGTAGAGGGGGAGAATGACCTCCCTCGACCTACTGGCCACACTCTTCCCTATGCAGCCCAGGATTCCATTGGCCTTTTTGGTGACAAGGGCACATTGCTGGGTCATGGGTAATTTACTGTCTACCAGGATCCCCAGATCCTTCTCCTCAGAGCTACTTCCCAGCAGGTCTGCCCCTAACCTGTACTGGTGCCTAGCATTCTTCCTCTCCAGGTGCAGGACCTTGCACTTGCTTTTGTTGAACCTCATTAGGTTCTTCTCTGCCCAGCTCTCCAGCCTGTCCAGGTCACGCTGGATGGCAGCATGGCCCTCTGGGGTGTCAGCCACCCCACCCAGTTTGGTATCATCAGCAAACTTGCTGAGGATACACTCTGTCCCCTCATCCAGGTCATTAATGAATATATTGAACAAAATTGGATCAAGTATTGACCCCTGGGGGACACCACTGGTTACAGGCCTCCAACTAGACTCTGTGCCGCTGATCACAACCCTCTGAGTTCTGTCCCGCAGCCAACTCTCAATCCACCTCACTGTCACCTCATCTAGCCCATACTTCCTCAGCTTCCTAATGAGGATGTCATGGGAGACAGTGTCAAAAGCCTTGCTAAAGTCGAGGTAGATGACATCCATGACTCTCCCCTCATCCAGCCAACCAGTTATAACATCATAGAAAGCTATCAGATTGGTCAAGCATGATTTACCCTTGGTAAATCCATGTTGACCACTTCCAATAACTTCCTGTTCCTCAACGTGTTTGGAGATGACATCCAGAATGAGTCGCTCCATTACCTTCCCAGGGACAGAGGTTAGACTAACTGGTCTGTAGTTCCCTGGGTCCTCCTTCTTGCATTTTTTGAAGATTGGAGTGATGTCAGCCTTCCTCCAGTCCTCAGGCACCTCTCCTGTTCTCCATGACCGTTCAAAGATGGTGGAGAGTGGTCTAGCAATAACATCCGCCAGCTCTCTCAGCACTCGCGGATACATGCCATCAGGGCCCATGGACTTGTGAATGTCCAGCTTGGCCAGGTGGTCTCTGACACAGTCCTCCTCAACTGAGGGAAAATCTTCCTCTCTCCAGACCTTCCTCTTTGCCTCCAGAGTATGGGAATCAATAGTCAATAATGATATCTTTTTTTTTAACACTGGTTTCAACTTTATACCCTCAGTACTTAGTGGTGAAGTACTCTGAGTACAGATTAAGTAGCAAGAAGGAGGAGGGAGAAAGCTGTTAGAAGAGTGAGTTGGCATCGTACTTCATTAGCTCCCTAAAAATAAAGTATCTGGTTTAAAAGGGGGAGGAGGAGGAAAAAGCGAGAAACTGAACTTGGTTCTTGGAATCTTGGATAGGTCCAGAACTCTCTTATTTTTTTGTTATTTCAAAGTTTGTGCAGAAAGAACAAGTGTGCATCTTGAGCTCTGCCTGCAGGATTCAGCAATAGGATGGTTACGCTTTAGGAAGGCAAGTTGACTTAAGTTTGGGGATTGTTCTGGATTTACGAAGTTTCCTCAGCTTACTAATTCATGTTGGGTAGTGATTAGACATCCGTGTGTTGCAGAACTTACTGCTCCCCTGTGTTGCCATCTGTTATAAAACCTGACATGTCTAGTTATGTTACGGATGCTTGGGTGGCCCTTCGCTCTTTCTAACCTGTGCTCAGCTGACAGTCAGTGCTGCACCTGTACTTAGGTTCTCCTCTAAATGCAGAATTTATTCCCATGTATGTTTTGTGTCCTCACTTGGGAAAAGGGAAGGCAGGCTCTCACTGCAGGGATTTCAGTTTGAGGGCTGCCAGAGTCCAGGTTCAGGATTCTCGTCAGATGTCCTGTGTGGTTCATGAAGGAGAGGGAGTGCTCCTGGGCTTGCGTGGGAATAGTTTCAGATGAACCATTTTTATTTTTATTTTTTTCCCCATGTATTTGGTGCTCAGGTGGAGGAGGGGGAAGAGGAATGGTCCCCTTTATAAGGGAAAATGAGAATAAATCCTTACCATCTACTTAAACTTGTTGGATTTAGTCTAGTCCTGCTGGAGAGACTCCTGCAGTAAGTTGTGTTCGTGGATTTGATTAGTAAGATGTGGCGTGTTACTGGGGAGGAGGAACCACGAGCTTTATTTTTTTTGTTAGCTTGATAGCAACCGTTCAAGTTTATTCAGACTTCTCCACTCTATAGGAAATTCATCTTTTGTGAATGTTTGGATGACAAAAAAACCCTGGAATATTGGGAAAGAACCATGAACTGAACTTGATGAGACCAAGAATGACAAAATACAGGGTGGCTTCAGTAAGGCAAGGAGACCCATCCTTGGTTCATACACACATGAAATAATCGTATTTAACAAATCTTAGGTACAACTCCTGACGAGTATGCTTCTTTTTTCTTCTTTCCCTATTAGCCTTAGCTGTAAAAAAATTAGAAACTTGTCTGGGTAAGTAACAGGGGACTAGGGAGTCTCATACTGAAGGCAGCCGCTTTCCTCTTAGAGAAATTAGGAGGAAAACCTTTAGGTTTCTTTTACTTTTAATACTAGAAAATTTGCAAGAGACTTTACTCTCACCTCTGTGGTTTCAGTCTGCTTTTATGGAAAAGCACAATTATGATTTGGGGATTTTTTTTAAAAGACAGCGTAAAATAAAACTAATAATGTATTAATGTATTAAATGTAGTTTGCTTTCTTTCCGAAGTGTGGAATGATTAATACAGTCTCTAATGCAAAGTAATTACACTGTAATTACACTGTAACATTTTTATGGTATCTTAAGATGTCTCAGCTTTCATACAGTCAGAGAAAAGCTTTTTTTTAGTATATATTGATGTTACCTTTGTTTGCTTTTTCCTTTTTTACCCCTCTGTCACCTCTTTAATTCTTCCAGTGTTCCACTCCTCATTTTTCTAATGCTCGCAGATTAGTGAGTGCAGTTCTGTAGAGGTGTTTGTTTTGTATTCTTTAGCAGTAAATGGGTTTTTACTGCAATTACTGTAATGCCCTGTTCATTGTTCCTTTCTTTATCAACTCCTAGAGTTGAAAAAATTGCTCTTTCTATGCCCACACTAATCCATTGCTGTTGGCACTTCAGTACTTTTGTGTAGATGTGCTTTGTGGTTGGGATGGGAGGTGAAAGGGAGCGGGGAGAGCCCTTACCCAGAGAGTTGCTTGGCTGAAAACACAGCTGATGAGGAAAAATATCTTTGGCGGTGCTGAAACCTCCTGTCCTGGGGTGTTGGAGTGAGAGGTGGCTTCAGGATGGTTTTGTCGCTGTGCCTGTGTTTTCTCTTTTGCTGTTCTAGTTCTGCTCGTTACATCTCAGACCTGAAACCCGGAGTTCACGTGCTGGATGCTCTTCAGCCTTCATGTCAGCTAACTCCACCTTGACTAACTAACAGCCGTGCTAAATTCACGTGCCGCTGGCTTTGCTCAGTGCAGATCTCAAGAGCCACAACCCATAACATGGTTGTCAAGGAAAGATAGTCTATAGGTGTGATTTTGCAAATATAATGCGCCCTCACAGCTCTAGATTAAATCAGTCATAGTTAATGATGCTTAGAACTGGAAAATAAAGATCTTTATTTCTTTGTCCACAGCTCTGAGAAAACGTTGTGGTCATTCTCTTCTGCAAGCTAACCTTGTAATTAGAAAATGTTGGTCAGATGCAGGTCTTCCCTGAGCTCCAGTGACGTTGGTATCTCTTCTGCATGATCTCTTGAGTTACCTCTATCACATGTCTATACCTTAAGGAGAAAATGCATTGTAAATAGCATTCTTCTAAATGATAAGGGATGAGATTATTCGGTTGCAGTAGAGGGGCTTGGCTGTGCCTCTTCAGCGGAAGTTTATTTAGAGAGGATAAAAAATATGTGTGCATGGAGGAAGAGCATCGGGATGCTGTATTGGTGTTAACCATGAGGTTAACTTGCACTGGCTAGGTCTTAGTCGTAAATCTTTTGATGCTTAAGTAACCATGCTCCTTATCTTGCTTGTGCTTTGTAGCAAAGGTTTTTCTCACTTACGAGGCTGCCTGGCTCCTTTACTGAAACAGTGAGCCTTGATTTGCAATTCGAGCACAATGGGGAGGCCTGGTGTAAATATTCCTAATGCTTCATTTAGCTTAGAGCTCTCCAAGCTAAAAATCTGTCATACTGAGAACTGGATTTTCCAAATTAAGCCAAACTTATTTTAGTAAAAAAAAAAAAAAAATTACAATTTGAAGTATTGAAGTATTTCAGGCTCTTAAATATTTTAAATGGTGACTCAGAATACCGTTGATCGGACAAAATATAAGCATACCAGTTTCATGCTTTATTCCTCCAAGTTTTGTCTTTCCCTTTAATTAAAGCCTTGTTGTTTGCTCCAATCAAACATTTCATCTGTCATAACATCTTTTGATGTCACTCTGCATAAAAAATTATGCTGAGAGGGAGTTATCTGCTAGCTTGCATAGCAGTATGCAGTGTACTTCAAGCCTTGTTTTGTAATCACAGGGGTGGAATGCACTTTATAGTTATTTTGGTTGTTTGCTTCATGATCTGTCAATGCTGCAAGCCAAAAATGTGATTTTCTTTTTTTTAATTTAATTTATATTTTAGACATATTTTTCACGCATATATATTTTTAAAGATAAATCTTCCCTCCATGGTCACACCTCGTCACTCACTCCAGGTCAGTGCGAGCTGTCGTGGGCAGTAATTACCACTTGATCACTGTTTGTCATCTTCTATCGAAATAATTGGTCATTACAGTGAAGCTCCTGTTATGTGACCCTCCTTGTTATGACAGACACCAGTTAGCACTCTTTGATATAAATTTTAATGTCTTTTATTCATAGCTGCCTTTTATACTTAGTGTTATTCCATTCAAATGTTTGAGAAATGCTTAGCTGAGGTGTAAATTGAGTACAGGACTGGTTTTAATCTGTAATAATGTGAATTTTTCCTGACTGGGATGTCTGGTACGAGGCAGCAAGATTGCTCGTTGGGGTCCTGAAGGTGAAAGACTTGAGATGGATTCATTTTTGGATGTGTTGGGCACCCACAGGTCCTCTTGACTCTAGTGACAGCTGTGAGCATTCAAGAGATCTAAATGAAGACCCAAAGGATGGAGTTAGGTGTTGAACTCCAACCACACACAAGTTTGGAGGACTTAGTATTGGCTGCATAACTTTGTCTTCCCTGATATGCACAAGAACATAACTGAAAACATTTCTGATGAGTGTTATCGAACAGCCTGTCCCATGTGCTGTGTGCTTACCATCGTTAACATCCCCCTCTGCTCAGAGCAGTTAAAAATGTTAATTTCTGTTAATGTGTTTTTCACAGAACCCTCTTCTCCTGCAGAATAGCAATTATGGCTTTGAAATACTCTGCGCCAGATACCTAGGAGGGAGGGTTTATCTCTTTTTAATAATGAAAAAGTTAACAAAAACATTAAAACAGGAATAGCTAGCTTGGCTTGTTTTGATGTCAACAAAACTATATTACTTTCTAAAGCCTTCATTTAAATACTGTTGATATTAGTCTCTGTAATGTGCTTGACCTTTATTCTTTTTACCCTGAAGTCTCCTCTCCTCTACTTATAATCTTATACCGTATGCTATGTTTTCATTTCCAAATTGGTTTTTCATTGTTTTTTTTCATTTTTGCACTCAGATGTATTTATTTACTTCTTAACTCTAAAGTCTGTTGTTTGTCAAGCAGGAGGGAGTACTGCTGAGAAAAGGACAAAGGCTGCTTGTCATATATTCATTGTTGTTAGCATTGTAAGCTGGAATTTGATACATTTTGGGGAGAATAAATGGTCACTCCTGGAGGATGAAATGAAGTTGTGGCCATAGTTGGAGGCAGTGGTGTGCACGGCGCCCCTGCCTCGTGGTGGGATTAGGCCTTCTCACGTGCCCGCTTGGATGTTTCCTGCTTGCATACTTGGGGCTAAACTGATTAGCAGATTTGAGATCAAGAAAATATTTTTCTCCAGTTACCAGTTCTTATAGATGTAATTTATGTTGTTGATCTTCTGTGTGATACGGGCTCCAGCCTGCTGCTTGGGACAGCTTGGGAATAGGAGAAAATTGGGCAGGTAAGTGAGGGTGCTTCCTGAGTCTGATGTCTCATTGCCTTTCTAAGTGTGACTTTTGGCCTTTTGCTGTAGGTTTTTAGAAGTGCTTTGTGACCTGTAATGAGTGCAGCACGTGTCATTAATGTCCTATGAACTCTTGGTCTGAACAACGATGAAGATTGCCTGCGAGAAGGGGAGTTACATGTAATTTGTCTGAGTCTTTCTGGTCCAGTAGTCATATCTGAGAGTCCCACTGGAGCACTTCTGACCAGTGCTGCACACCAACCCTCTCCCTAGAAAACTAATGTAGAAAGAAAAGTGGTTATCTGAGGGGTTGTAGAAAGTTTCGAGGTAACTGTCATGTTCCAAAAATGCTTTCACTCCCTGAAGAGTTATGACAAATAGTAAGAAACTTTGATTCTCAGATATTTTTAAAAAGCTCACCTTTGACACTGCGTTCTGGAGGCTGACACTGCGAAGAGGAGGTCTGTGCTGGAAATGTGAAGACAAGAATTACATAGCATCTCACAATGAAGATGACTACTTCTGCTGTTTTATTAGTTGTTAAGAATAGTGGATAAAATGCCTTTTAACTTGGTAACCTCATTGAGGGAATAACTGCAGGTGCAGAACCATACAGAAATTTTTGTGGGTCCACCTCGAGTATAGTTTGTTAACTTCAGTCTTGTGAAATACTGGAGTTGCTGCCTTCGGTCATGAGGACCCTACTTGGTATTCAAAGATTTTGTTTCTTACAGAGAGTTTGCTCCATATGAAATGTAAAAATCTAGCTTTAGGAGTCATAACTGTTTTGATTTTCAGATTATTAATATTTTTTTCCAATCCAACTTAGTTTGCGGCATTATTTGTCAGATAAATTTCCGGGCATTGCTGATCTCAGTGCTCAGAGTTTCCAGACTTTCTTTTGAGAAGGGTGGGGAGGAGTGGTCTTCTGAATTACTTATTTTTGGTTATAGTTGATTAATCATCTTCTGAAGATAGCAGTTCTCAAGAATTCTGCTTTCTTATCAGCCAGTTCTTTAAAAACCAAAAAATGCCTCTGTGGTTTCTATTTACTGGTTATGATGTAATTTCTTTGGTGAGTGAGGTAATGGATCTTTCCCATTTGAATCATCTCTGGCAGTATATACCTGGCTACTGTTTTTTCAAAGAAAACCAGTTTTTTTTCTCTCCAAAGTTGCTTCCTGGCCACAGGTGAAGTCTGGCTGAGTGCGGGCAGCCTGTGGGTTGGTGGCCGTGAGGCAGGAACTGCTTCCAGCGGCTGCTTGCAGCATTTGTGTTTTGCAGTTGACTTCATCACCAGCTGAAGGTGTTCATCCAGTGCTCCTTCAAGGAAAATTGATGTGGGTGGGCATGGGTGGAGGCCGACCACTGGTCTTGGGGCAGTGATGAGCAGACTGTCTTCCAAGGGTTGAGCTGGGACTCAAGACCACCGATGAAGTCACTTTTGGAATAGACACAGCTGTGAGATTTGCTGTTTTGGTGCGTCTAAACAAATCCGAGTTTCCCTCGGTCCAGAATCCTTTCTGCCCTCCTTTAGGTCTCCAGTATTGACGCCAGCTGTGTGTAACGTGAGGGTCCTTCGCAGCTTGCATGTTGTGCCTCTGGCTGCTTATCCTGGATGGTAGGACTCCAGGCTTTCTCTGAATTCAGCACTGGAAAGGGAAATGGTTTTCACTTTGTTCTCACTTAGCTTGTGACTGGAGGCACTCAGGAATATTGGTGAAAACAAATACCCTTGGTGAATCATAGAATGGTTTAGATTGGAAAGGACCTTGAAGATCATCGAGTTCCAACCCCCTGCCATAGGCAGGGGCACCTCCCACCAGCCCAGGTTGCCCAAGGCCATGTCCAGCCTGGCCTTGAACACCTCCAGGGATGGGGCCTCAACAGCCTCTCTGGGCAACCTGTTCCAGTGCCTCACCACCCTCAAAGTGAAAAACTTCTTCCTAATGTTCAATCTGAACCTGCCCCCTTCCAGTTTAAAGCCATTCCCCCTCGCCCTATTGCTATATGCCCCAGTAAAAAGTTCTTCCTCAGCTCTCCTGTAGGCCCCCTTTATGGATTGGAAGGCCGCAATAAGATTTCCCCAGTGCCTTCTCTTCTCCAGGGTGAACAGCCCTGACTCTTTCAGCCTCTCCTCATAGGAGAGGTGCTCCAGCCCTCGGATCATGCTCCAGCAGGTCCATGTCCTTCTTATGTTGGGGGCTCCAGAGCTGGATGCGGTACTCCAGGTGGGGTCTCACGAGAGTGGAGTAGAGGGGCAGAATCACCTCCTTTGACCTGCTGGCCAGGAGACTGGAGATTGTGGTGGTGATGCAGGTTGAGGATGCTTTCAGGGCTCGCTGATGAGCAAAGTATGGTAACTTGATTATACTATAAAACAAGGGATAGGACTGGTCTCTCCCATGAATACCGTTGGTTGATGCAGTTACCTCTGGCACTTGGGAATTCTGATATCATGTTGTTTTTAAATATATGCTTGCACACAGTAATTTGATGAAGTGACTGAGAAATCGTTCTTTAATATTAGTGGTAGTAATTTGAGTTTTCTAAAGACACTTTGTAGGTTTTCTGTGTGTTGAGCTGACAGTGGAAGACAGTGCAGTTCATTACAGAACTGCATAAAATTGACACAAAGTGCTGGAAGACAGACAAGTCCAACAAAAAAAATTTAATGTTTTGTTATGAAGAAGCAAATAATTATAAATGAAGTGAGGGACTATCTTTAGAAAATGGACTTGTGGCTTTTTGAGATTTGTTACAAGGGGAAGTATTAATGGATTAAAGGACTTGGCCAAATTTTTGCAAATTTTTTGTTTACAAAATCCTTTACAAGAAGGTTAAGAATGGCAACAATGAGTAATAAAAACAATTTAGTGGAGAAACAAAAATCCTGGAAGTTATGTTGTCTTGTATGTACTAATAGCAGTGTTTCCTCTTTCCAGCTCTCTACAACTACGACGCGAGGGGTCCAGATGAACTTTCCTTACAGATAGGTGACACTGTGCACATATTAGAAACGTATGAAGGTAAGCTGGCAAAAGCTGCAGTTAAAAATATTGGTTTTGCAGTTGCATTACTTTTCTGTTTGTGACTTTATCTTCTCGTGTTATCAGGTGACGAATTACTTGCTTTCTTGCTAAAGAACAAAACACATTATTTCTAATGAACACAGAATTAACAAATGCTAGATGTGAATGAAGATGCATGTGGTCGATACCTGGTAAATAACCATTTCCTTTTCTCTGGAGGATGGATGTTCGCACAGGTATTTGTATGGATCAATGGTAGCATCTACCCTACGTTAGAGAAATGGTAGATGCTTCTTGGATACTCTTGAGTAATGCAAAAGACTGCTGCTAAAAGAAGTTTAATCTGAATTTTTAAAGTCACCTGGGTCCTAAATTATTTATGTCTCTCTTATAACATGGATACACGTGTTACAGTGCCATGGACTGATTTGAGGCTTTTCAGATGCTTTACTTGTTTTGATATGAAGCTGTAGAAACATTACATGTACCAAAATCTTTCCTCCTTGATCCATGTAAAAGGGAATTTGAATGTTGAGTTTGATAATCAACAGAATGTGAAAATTGTCATAACGCTTTTCAGCTCTTGCTTAATCTGGTGGTGAGCCAAGTGAAATAGAGGTCTTTCATTATATACTTGACTTTAAATTTTATAGCATGCTGCAGTTTGGAAAGGTATAAGTAACATGGACTAAACTGTGTTTGTTTAAAATATTGTAAGGCTTACTGTCTTGCAGAAATGTGATTTACTTTAATACATTGATTTAATTTGTTTCTCTAGACATTGGTCTTTTGGTACATCTATGCGATACATTTGTTTTAGATATTGGCTTAATAGGTTTTTTTATTGTTATATTTACTAAAACAAACAAACAGTGCTATTTCAACAAAAGTAACAAGCTCTACTCATCACTGTGCAAATGAGTTTTCTCATTGTTCCTAGGCTGGCATTTTCATACAGAGTTCAGCTTGCCACTGCAATGCCGAGTTGGACTCTTAGCAAAGTAATCTTTCCGTTATCTGACATTATATGCTTTAATAAAAATCTAATAAAGCAAAAAATTTAAATGCAAATTGAATGATTTAAATATTGTGCCGCTTTGTACTTTTATATATAAATAGATTTCTTTGATGAATGTGGGAGAAACTTGGAATCCTGAATAGGCTATATGAAACCATATCAAATCATGACTGCTGCCAACTAAGTGGGACAGTTGAGATGACTCACTTTTCCCCTGGACTTGAATAATAGAAAGCCCTTCACACTCTAATTGTTGTTAGGCTTCAAGCACGTGGGATGAGTTAACGGTGAAAGAAATGCAAATAAGTTAATGTTCTTCCAAATGTTTTATACAATGATTACTCATTACATACCTGCTGTGATGGGAAATGAGATGCCATAACTCTTATCTCTCTTGTTCACAGAGTTGCCATTATTAGGTAATTACTTAGCTTTTTTGATCTCCAAGTTCCTCTACACAAAACTTGTGTAGATTGTGCCCCAGGAGGTTTCATAGCATCTGCATGACCATCCAGGTGTGTGTTTGGGAACTTCCCTCCCATCAGTCCTGTCCGTGTCAGGGTTGTGTTAGGCTGTGGTGGGGTGGGCCAATCTGAAGAAAAGCCCACTAATAATATGAGCATGGGACAGAAAAGTTGTTTGAAGAGTCAGTTATGGCTTTTTGCTCAGGATGTGATTGTGCTTCTCAAAGGTCTACCCCCTTTCCCTGTTTTTAAGATTGTGGGTAAAAAACATGGGCTTCTTTCATTAATATCTGCTGTATTAGGCATTCTGCTCTTGGCATCCTACTGTAGAATCGTCACTCCTTTAAAATATTTTTCTGCCATAATTCTTAAGTTAGGAGTAGTTTTGGAGACTAATATGTGTCCATGGTGTTTGAAGTGGTAGATTATATTTGGGTTCCTCCCCCCGCCGAATCCACTTTGTTGTGAAGAAAATCATATGGTAAGTCTTTGCTCAGTTGGGCTTCTCTCTACAGGCGAAAGAGGCTGGGAAGTTGGGAGGGCTGGGTCTCCGATGCATAGTCTAGAAGGCCCGTTTTACGGACAGACAGGTTTTAATAGGATTTTGTGTTGCTACCAGGAACTGGAATGGTTTGCAAAGATGGACTTTGCTTGTGTGTTTAAAACGTGTGGTTTTTTTTTTTTTTTTTTTTAATCTATATGTAGAATTTATTTTGGAATTTGTTTTTATTACTGCAACATTTTAATATTTTAAGTTTTAATCAAAGAAAACATTGTTTTTTCTCGGAAATGGAAGAACACGTTTGTACAAATAATTCATTGTGCAGATCCTTTAAAGTTGGAGTCTTGTTGCAAACAGCCTGTGTTTTTATAGGAGTTATGAGATTGGAAATGAATGCGCAAATTTCACTGTTAAATCTCAGTGTTTAAAAGCTACTTTCTAGAATAATTGATCTTGAAAGTCAAATTAATTTTTTTGTTTTTTTCAGGTAGAATTGCAGACAAATTTATTTTTCAGTTAGAAGGTTTCCTCTCACTACTTCTTATGTGAACCTTACAGGAAAAGCCAAACAGCAAAGCTGTTGGACTTCATAAATATCCTTCATCTTGCAAGGATTGTATTTCATAGCAGATATCCCAAAACAAACATTTACCACATTCTGAATTAATACTTGCCTGATCTTTATTTTCTTAATTCTGTTTCTTTACATATTTGGTGGAATGGGCAAACAGAACATAAGATCAATAAATGTGGCTTATTAAGGTGAATAGCTATTAAATATAACAGTAAATTAGCCTCAAACCCAAGCTTGCATGTTTGAACAGTAGTTCATGTCTAGTGCTGCTGCGGGAAGGAAGTTTGGATTCCCAAATAAGTATTTTCAAATAAGTTATTCCTGATACTTTGGGAATGTTTAGTTGTTGGTTGCAGCTTTTGTGGTTTGTTCTTTTTTTTTTTTTTTTTTTTTTTTTTTATTGCAGCAAATACCTTATGTGGGTAACTGTGTAGTAAATAGGAGAACAAGAGAAACAACAGTAAAATTTTTCCCTTTGAGTGTCTTTTTTAACTTTAACAGATGCACAAATATTTCATTAGTCCCTTTTCTTAGTTGGACACTTATGCAGGTGTATATTTCCGTCCATTATATCCCATAATATTTAAGGGAGAGGCTAGAAACCATCAGTAAGCCACTTAAAAGCCCAGGTCACTTTAGAAATATATTTATGGCATCAGCCCCTTTTCCTCTTGCTGGTGTTTTGTCTGAAAGTGAATTGGCCATGAAGAGAGTGAGGAGGATCTGGAGCTCTGTGCTCTCTGCTCCAGGGAAGTGTTGGACATCAGGTATTTGCCCTTTCTGCCTTCAGGCTTTGGGTTTTTCATTCGTTTTTTTCATGATCTGCAAAACTCAAAAATGCTGAGGTTACAAAATCAAGAGCTAAAGTTAGGCAGAGCCATAACATAGGCGGATGGGTGTGTTAGGATACCTTATTAATGTCATTAACAAGCACAGGTGCTTGCGTATTCCTCTCTCCCTTGCATTTTTTGGTGTGGAGGACTAGATCTTTCTCACCTAAAGCAGAAGCTATACTATACTTGTGTTTCTCTTGTCCACTGTCTGACCCCAAACTGTGTTTATTATGGTTTGAAGAAAAATCACAATTTTGAGACCTCAATTGCTCTAATTCATGTTTGTGAGGGACTTGATTGCTTTTGTAGTGCCTGCGTGCGTGGAGGAGAGCTGCCCTCATCTATAAGATGAGGAACAAAGAAATTCAGTAGTTTTTATGTCTTGGGTAGTTGATTGGAACTAGATGATCTTTAAGGTCCCTTCCAACCCAAACCATTCTGTGATTTAAGTTATATTACCCTTATGTGTGCGTGTTCATGGCAAGACACAGTGCCCCCAGTTGCATCAGAGAGTTATTTCTACTTGAAAATTAGGCTCCACATTGCATAGCCACAGGCTTGCTGCCCAGTGAGAAGAACACTTAGGTGGTGGCTGCCAGTGAAGAGCCTGGTTGGGCTTGCCTGGCTGCATCAGGACCTCTGCAACGAGCAAGAGTGCAACCAGTTCTCCAAGGCGCAGATTTTGGCTGCTTTCTTATCTGCAGTCTCTTGTAGTTCTTACTGCTCGCCGCAAAGCTTCAGAAAGCAGAGGTTCAGCACTGAGGAGCTTTCTTTGCTACGTGGTTTTTTAATCTGCAGGTGCAGTGTGATGTCCTGAGTCAGACAGCAGTGCAGATGATGAAGTGGGAGAAGAGAGATGGCAGAGATGATATGGTTGTATATCCTTTAGTTTATACAGTGTGTTTGATCAGAGTTATGGTGTTTATCAGTTTAAACTCCAGAACTTCAAAATGTTGGGTTATTCATATAAAACTGAGGGAGTTCAGTTCTTTAATGGGGTTGAAATCTGTGCATGTCTGTGCGTAGAGTTCAGCCAGCGGAGTAAGTGCCAGCAGAAGTGCTTTGCCCTCTTTGCACCTGAGCCAGAAGCTGTGCATGGTGATTTCAGCAACAGTTTTTGCTGACATTCACTGAAAGCAATGGAAACACGAGATGTGAGGCCATTTCAGACTCTGTAGAGAAGGGAACAGTGATGGTTGTGGGCACCAGATTAAAGAAGATAGCACTAACCATACCCAAGTGATCACAGGGGCTTCTGGTGCAGTGTGAAGATGATGAATCATTGTACCGTTTGCTACTGGAGAGCAGACTGAAAAATCCTGTGTGCTTGAGACTTTAATTTGTATTTCTGGTACCAGAGTTAGATAATGAATTTATCAGCATGTGCTGTCTTCCTTGAATTTTCTTCCTGCGCTAGTTATCGGGAGTCAGACTGTAGTTTTTTTTCCAGGTCTGCTTTGTGACCCCCACATCCTCCCCCGTGTTGGTCTCTGGAGGGGGATGCTTTGCTGTACGAACGCCCTGTTTGCAGGGCTAAAAGGAGGGGGGGCGGTATAGCACCCAGCCTCAGTGTTTCAAAAGCTGCGGAGGGCAGCTCTGATCACCCCAGAGGTTTCCTGGGGAGCTGAGCAGGAAGGAGCGAGCGAGCCATGACACAGACAAACTGAAATACGAAATAGCCCCAGTTGCAAGCATACGAGCAAGCTGACGCCGAATGGAGGGCGATACCCACAGATCTCACCTCCTTTCTCTGGCACGGTATCTTCCATGAGGCAAAATGACTGTAGTTTGTAGGGTTTTGTTTTTGCTTTGGTTATCCACTCACACTAAAATGGGATGGCTGGAGAAACACTAAAAGCTGTAATTGTGATTGCTTGCAGATGTGTCGTGAACTGGGGGCACAATAAATGAGACATTGCCTCCCAGTTTTCCAGGCACGGCCACCTGCCTGGGAGTATGGCGCAGGCAGAATAATCCTGCAGCGTCGGGGCTGCTGCAGGGTGGGAGTTTGCTGAGTTAGAGCTGTGGGGCTCCTTGCTTTTATATTTTGATGTGTGAATCCTAAATCCCAAAGTATTATTGTTTTCTGCTGAGGTTATCAAACAGCTGATCTAAATTTCAGAACTTGCATTTGTGAAACTTAAATTTTTTAAAGTCAAACTGGTCAAACAGTACATCTTTGTAAAGTTAATGCTCTGAAGTTGGTTTGTTTATGTTGGTAAGTTACTAATTGAAATGAAATGAATGACAATTAAATGTATCATGTAAAATGCCATCTCTGTCATGTAGTCTTCTCCATCAGTTTGATCATCATCTCATTCTGATTTTTATAGCTTCCAAGAAGACTTGTTTTAGCCAGGATATTAATTCTGTAGAGAATTTACATTCAGGTGGGGTGTGCGTGTACATGTTGGCCGGGGCGAAGCACGATTGGAAACCATGCTAAGGTGCTGTTGAGCTGAGACGGAACAGCTGGTAGGTGACAAAAATGAACTTTTTAATGCTTTTTCCCTTTTTTCCTTCTAGGTTGGTACAGAGGTTATACACTACGAAAAAAATCCAAGAAGGTAAGTCCTCCCAGAGCAGAATGCTCATTTTTCTCTTGGACAGAGATGTATTACGATGTTGGGTGTGGTGTCATAACGGAGATCTTGGGTTTGTATTACGGTACTGCATGGGAGCGATTCGCCGTGTGCTTGCTGCTCTCTAATAACTGCTGGTGCGTAGTTCTCAACCTGTAGTAAATGGGAATTTTTAAAGTTAACTGAAACTTCCTTTAGCAAGGCCTAAAAGCCAGGATGCAGTTTAATTTTTTGCAATTTAAGGCTATATGGATGTACAGTCACTATAGATGGCTTGATGTGTGTCAGCTTGTTTTCTGCAGTAACTGGTGTACCAGAGCCTTTGCCTCAGTAAAAAGTTCAGAACTTTATGTTCTGGTTGATCTGTTTAGAGGCTGACACTTCACTATCTGTTAAATAACGTATTACTCGTAAAACACAATTGCATCTTGGAAAGTGATACGGAGATCTACATTGTGATTTCAAGTCATTCTCTGTGAGAGGGGGAGTAATCTGCAGTGTAATTTTGCCGAGCTGTTAGGCTTTCAGCGTGCTGTCTGTAGCAGCCTTTCTGAAATAAAAAGAAAGGAAACAGCACAAATACAGTTTATAACATTGTGTTCTATATTTTTAGCGTTTTACTTTATAGTAGTAATTAGCCAGAATTAAACGACTTCTGGTTTTGCTTCTTTTTTCACTTAAATATGTCAAATGCAATGTTTGCCTACAGAGGTGCATTTTGCGTCGCGTGTGCATGTCTAAAAGCACAGAGCCCAGTTGTGTGGTTCGTCCCGCCCATTTCCTAACCAGGAATGGTCCTGTGGTTTTTCTATTCTATTTTGGTATTTTCTTTTTTTGGAAATACACTAAATTTCTTACGAACCATACTTCACGAACATGCCTCGTACAGCCTAAGAAGCAGTTATGCATTCTTCTTGGCTTAAATTAATTCCACGTGCTGTTGCATTTGTCTGACCTCCTCTAAATGTAGTTGTGTCTTTTTTACTGGTGCTAAAAGACACATGTGCTTTCCTCCCACCTCCCCCCCCCCCCCTCGATTTCTGTGGCTTTCTAAGAATTTCTATTTTTACATTCCCAAATGAAAACTGAACTACTACCTCAAAGGGTGAGGTGAAGGAACTTTTTTTTCTTGACTTTAATTATTTTTTAATATGAGCTTACACTATTTTGAAACTACTACTGTATTTCTGGAATCCTGAGATTAATTTAGAAAATATTTTCAACAAAGCAGTACTGGCCTTTTGCAGTACTGTCTGTTGAAGAGGTTTTTGGCTTGTAGCACTAAGGATAGGTTGGTGGTCAAAGACACTATGTTATCTATAGCCTGTGTACTATGGTTTGCAATGCAGGATGTGCGCATTCAGCGTGTGCATGTGCCCCTTTATTTCACGGCAAGGCAGCCCCGTACGCTGCCCGTTCTCACGCGGTGTTTATTTTAACTGGAAGCCCGGAAACTGCGGAGAAAACACTGGGAACAGAAGCAACATGTTGTAGTGGGGTAAGAAAGCTTGGTTAGATGTGAGGAAAAGCAAGCAGCGGACCTGGATTATGGGAAAATGTCATTTTGGAGTAGATGTATTTAAAATCGCCTGTCTTTCACGCTTTCAAAAGCAAGGCTGGTTTAATTTGCAGCTGTATGTAATCATCCAGGGATGTGGAGAATCGGGGCAAGCTGTACCTACCTTGAACTGGGGGAGGAAACATCCCTTTCTTTGTAGGGCTGGTTGTGACCGGGGTATCATTGCTGTTTTCTCTGATATTGTGAAGATAAATTTAAAAACACTGAATCTGTATTTGCTAAGGTTACAATAACACCTTCTTGATAGGACATGCCATACATAATGTAAATGTGCATTAAAAAGAACACAAAACACCACAACCCAAATATTCTGATGTTTAAGAGAATGTGAACGGCTCTGCAGACCTGGCAGTGTGTCTTGGCATATTTAGGTGATGGGTAAAATGTTATGTGCAACTGGTTATTGAAAATACTTTTTTTCCTCTCCCTCCCTCTCAAAGGGCATATTTCCTGCCTCGTATATACACCTTAAGGAAGCAATAGTTGAAGGCAAAGGGTAAGTTTGATTTGAAAATAATGAAAATCCATTTTCCTATTTGTGTCAATGTAATTTCGGTTTATTATCAGATAACTTACACTCATTTTCAGTTAGTTAATGAGCTGATGATGAAAGTGAGTGTGTTTCTTTTTGAAAATGTTTTAAGTTGGTAGCTCAACTCAAGTTTGAAGGCGCTGTCCTCAGCAGTGCTTCTGTCTAGTACCGTCCTTAGCTGCATAGTCATATAGTTAAGCTAAAGCATAACCATCTCTGTATTAATGTAAATGTTTCAGAAGAATTAATATTTTACCATTTTTGTTTATAACTTTTATTATTCTCTCGATTGATAATTACCTAGATTAACTTCCTCCACTCCCTGTCCCTTGCTTTAGTTCTAATTTCAGTTTTCTCAATTTTTTTTATTTTCCAGCCCTTGAGTCTCATGGCTTCTGTCTGTTATATTAAAAGAGGCCTTTGATATGAGATACCTTGCTTTTATGCAGATGAAATTTAAGTAACTTCTGAATTCCCCCTTCAGTAAATCTTGTAGACTGGACTCCTCGCTGAAAGCCGTTACCCAGGCATCATTTTCTGCCGTACCAAGTCGTTCTGTCAAATTGTTCATTTTGTGATTTTCCTGCTCCCTTGCCTGATGTGTGTGACACTAAGTAGTTTGGGCTGTTTTTTTGTTATTTATCAGCTGTTGAAGTTCAGATCTTTATGTATAAAATAAGCATTGCTGGCCATGCATGTAAAAGTTCATAAAATTGATACAAAAGTGTAGTTAAATGGGGGGAAAAAACCCAACCCCAAACCTCAGAAAAAATGTGGACTGAAATTAATAAATAATTAGCCAGGTATGAAATGGAGTGAAACAGGATTAAAATATTTTATTCCTTTGTGCCCGATTTATTTTTATACACTGTTAAATATGTAAATGATAAAACTACTAATCACGAGATTGCTGCATAATGACATCTTTCTTGCTGATTACAAAACTACCTTTAAGTACCCTACTTCTGAAATATTAAAAGATCTAGCTGTTGTTTCTTACTTTCATGGCGCATAATTTTAAAACAAGTCATACAGAAACTTAATGGTAATGACTTGCATGCTTAATTTTCCTTTGCCAGACCAATATTATTTTTTTTTTTAAAAATTACACATTAGTATCATGACATTGTAAGTTGTGCATGTCTGACTGTCATCTTGATTGCTTCTTGTGAAATTAGTATCTCAGTAACAACTAGTGCTGTGAAGCCTGTATCGATATCCTTATCGTGTGAGTATAGAAATAAGGAGGGAGGGGGGAAGTAGCAGAGTCTCAGCCCACCAAACTGCCCTTTATGTCACTCATCAGATACAGGAGCAGCGATGTACACAATACATTCTGTTTTAACTTACAAATTGGTAATACGTGTTGTTATTTTCAACCCTGTCGTTATTGAATTGTCTTTGAAAATGAACGGTTCCTTCTTAGAAACGGTTCTGCTCTGCTAACAGAACTAGTGCTCGATTCAAGCGTTTCTTTCCTCTTCCTTTCAAGGCAACATGAAACGGTTATACCCAGTGAGCTCCCCTTGATTCAGGAGGTTACCACAACGCTGCGGGAATGGTCTATAATATGGCGGCAATTATACGTTGTAAGTATGTCTGTAAGAAAACGTTTACAACAGTATGTGGTTTGTGAAGAGAGTGATCCTGGGAAAGGTGGAGTGAGAAGTATGAAGGAACTTTTAATGAAATTCTGCTCCTGTTGCTGTTTCTAAAGGCAGCTTTTAATGCTGAAAAGCTTTTTAGCATCTTCGGTGTTAAGGCGCAAATCTCAGTAGTGTTTCCCATGAGTGTTTTCTCAAATACCGTGCGTTTCTTCTGCGTGTCCTGGTTCCGGCAGGGATGGGTTAATTCCCCCCGGGAGCCGGCAGGGGAGGCAGGTGCTCCATCCCACGTGACCCACGCCCGGCTACAAGAGCCGCTCGCCGGGGCGAGGGGGGCAGTCGCCACTCGGGGGCGGGCTGCGGCGGGGCCGGGCCGGTCGGTGCGCTGCGCGGCGGTACTGTAATCGCGTTCTTATGTTCCGTTACCGGGGTTATTGTTTCTCTTTCTTCTTCCCTTTGTCTGTTCTGTTAAATGATAATATTTCAACCCGCGAGTTTTGCCCTTTTCTGCCGGTTTTCCCCACGGCTGTGGGAGTCGAGCGAGCGGCTGCGTGGGTCTCCGTTGCTGGCTGAGGCCAAACCAGGACACTGCAGAAACAGGTGTTTGCGGTGTTACCTTGATTTAGAAACAAATTGTTGGGCAATTATGACCCCTTTTTCATGGGGCTCTATTATACAGAATACACTGGATTTTTAAGGTATATATTAGATTTTTCCCAAGTCTGTAGACAATTGTGTTAAAGAAATGAAGGAAACGGTTTAAGGCTGTTGATCTATGTTATGAAAAAAAGTAATATTTGTCATCAAATTTGTGGATGTATACTTAAACCTTTGAAAAATCATCAGTGTACGCCTTTTTACCTTTCTGTATTCTTGTACTTGAAGTTGATCGTTCCCAGTTTATCCTGACCTTAAGTTACATGCCTGCTTATTTTCATATGCTTAAGTTGCAAGCACATGTTGGGGAGTGCATTGAGGAGCAAGGAGGAAGCAGACAGGCAGAAGCAAACTAGGAGGAGCAGAATCTAGAGAGGGCACTGGGAACAGCTTTGCCCTTGGATCCACTGCTATGTGCTGCTGAGGACAGTGAGGATTACATTTTGACCCTGATGTCTCTTTTTTGGGGGGATTATCCTGAGTATGAAATCTGATATTGCTTAATGCCAGAGAAATACCATTTGCAAAACTGCGCAGGACTTGGTTGTGCTGCTCGTGTAATAAGAAAGGAGGGAAAGCAAGAGATATTGTTAGAAGTTTTCTCACCAAGACTTGCTTGTGCTTTTTGTAGCAGTAACTTTTAGGAAATTATAAAATTCTCCTGGTGTGGGAATTGCTTGTTCTAACTGTTAATGTTTAACATCATTTTTCATGCATTTACTTCCATAAAGACACATGAACAGCTAAACAATATTGCAGCGCTTTGCTAATAACTTTGAATTCAAGAGCAGGCAAGGTGTGATGCTACCACTGGCTTCAACTTAGTAGCAGAAAGGGTTCCAGTCCCTGTTACAGCTTTACTTTGAGTTTGTTTATAGTTTGTATCTCAAGGATATCTGTTAGATCAACTGCATGCGGTTAACTGCCAAAAAGAGCACTGGTGCGCTGGGATTTCCTTTTTCAAGGGAGACTTGGTTTACTGGTGGTAGCTGGTTTCACACTGGCTAATCTGCAGATTAGAGAGATGTGTCATGTTGTCCACATCTTGTATATCAAAAGTCATTAAATGACCACATTTATGCCTTTATTCAGTTTGTAATTTGTGTTTGAATATTGAATAGGTATTCAGTTCCGATTTGCAGATCGCAGAGGACGTGGCACGTTCTTCATCTCACTCATTTATGGTTGCCTGCAGTATTGAAAAGCATGAACCTCTTTCCCATGTGGATTTGTCTGTATTTAGCTTCTGGCCATATGTGCCTGTTGTGTCTTTCTCTGCTACATTAAAGAGCTTTTAATAACAGGCATTTTCTCTCTGTGAAGGTTCTCACACTATAATCAAGTCAGCTTTTTGATAATCTGAACAGACTGAAGTCTTTAAGTTTCACAGTTAGGTATTTTTTCCCTGAGTCTGAGTCGTCATATCCTTTGCTTGCAGCTTCTGCAGTTTTTTGTTGTCTTGTATATAAAGCCGAGAATTTTATTTTAATTATTTAAATTTAATTATTCCAGTTGTTTTCAGTCAAATAAGGCCTGGGTGTAGTCTGAATGAAAGATAGCTATGCATAGCCTGAATAATTCATTGATGCGGGGTGTTTAGAAAGATGTATTCTTTTTAAGAGTGTTTTGAACTAATGACTTCGATTTTGAGGGTTATGAAGACAGTAAGAGAGGCTGCTTCTGGTAAGATCAAAGCATTCAGGACCTCTATGTCGTCTTTGTCTCAATGTTATCTTTCACATCGAAAACAGAAAGGCCATTGTTCTGCAACTTCAGTTTTGCATGGTATTATTTGTTTGTGCTAAAATTGTTGTATGTATGCACTGTCCGCACTTTAAACCAACATGTCAAATTCTATTTTGTGGTTAAAGACTTGATCATTTGTCTCTGAATGCGCGTGTATAATGTCATGCATATAGAAAACGCTCTGGAAAAGAGGTTTCTTCCATTGTAAGTCTGGAACTTTATCTTCCTGTGTCCTAACTTAGCTGAATGTGGCCAAGGAAAGTTTGTGTGTGCTGCTGTGCAGTATTTAATATCCATAGTTCCAGCTTTTATAAACAATTAAGGTATTTAATTTCCTATAAGGTTTAGCTCTTTCCTGGTTTTTCACTTTCCTTCAGATGTTACTGGTGCATATGTGAGAGACCGACGCACTCGGCTTTGCACACTGAGGAATTTTAAAGTATTATTCTGAAGGTTTAACTGGTGGGGGGGATTCTGTAATGTGGTGCAGACGGAGTGTTTCAGAACTTGAGCCTCTTGCTGTTAAAATGCACCATTTTTAGTCCTGTCCTACTTAATATAGAGGGTCATTGAATAAAGTTACTCTGTGAACCAAGAAAAGAATATATTCCCCTTGAATTGCTTGTTCTGAATACAGCATGACCTGGGTTTTAGGGTAACATAAACACAAGCGTTTACACTTATGTAGATATGCAGAGTGTAAGACCCTTTGTGTTCAGTGTTCTGTGCTATAGAAAGAGCTATTTTAGAGCGAATTGTAGACTCTCACCCTTTTGAATTTGTATTTTATAATTGCAGTAGATTACATGTATTTAAAAGATGCTCAGTAGACTTCAAAACTAACTTCTACCCATCTTTTTCCTCCAAACAGCAAGATAACAGAGAAATGTTTCGCAATGTACGGCACATGATATACGATCTTATTGAGTGGAGATCCCAAATACTCTCTGGGACCCTACCCCAAGATGAGCTCAAAGAACTAAAAAAGAAAGTGACTGCCAAAATTGATTATGGCAACAGGTTTGTGAACAATATTGCCCAAGTGTTTATTTTATTCCTGTATTTATGGAGATGTGATAGTAGTATATGAATAGTCCTGTAAGAGCAAGATTAAGAATGAAGCTGATATAGCATCTTTACATATTATAATTTCTACTATACTTTAAAGTAGAATCCATATGTCACTCTCGCTTGCTTGATGATAAATACTATCAATTTGATACTGGCATGAAGTTGTAATTTTTAAGGTCAATTGAAAACTGCAAGTATTGCCTCCATTCAAAATAGGATTTAAACTCTGCTTGCTTCTGCAGCATAAACAGTTGTTGCCTTCTCAACACCACCAGCTGCGTGTGCCCTGAAGTCACTTAGCTGTAATGTGATGTTGAAGGATTTGGCTAAGAAGCATAGTTTAGCTCATTGTTCCTCTGCTTATATAGTATCCAGCTTGTACCAGAAGATGAACAGACAGGTTTAATAAAAGAAAGTATCTTTTCAACAGAAGAGAATGGAAATTGCGAAGGAAATATTCACCAACAAAAAAGAAAGTCAGCAGTATAATTTGCATACGTTAGCTATGTTAGTAATTCAGATGCCTTAACTCTCCAAACAGTGGTCTGGATTTAAGCAAACTTTTTTTAAATGCAGGTTTTAGCTTACAAGTTGTCTATGCGGTTAGGACTTTCCATTTTGATTGAAAATGAGAAATCGTCTTATTCTTCAATCAGGAAATTATTCAAAGCAGTGTTTTGAATACTGATAGACAGCATTGTAGTTCTGCACACCTGGGGACTGAAAAAGTTTTCATCGAGCCAATCTTTAAATCCCTTGTGGTGTAAATAACTCATCAGATTTCAGCTATTTGTGTTTTATTCCTTAAGAACTGCCAAATTTGCAGTATTTCTGTTCATGCACTTGATCAGCAAAAGCTGTGATTTAAAAAAAAAAAAAAATTAAAAAAAATCATCAGTAACTGCATTCAGTCCATAATTAGCATTTATAATCCAAGATACGAACTGTTGTACCTCAGTAGACAATTAACCAGATGTTGTTGATACTATTTGTTTGGCTACTGTATTTTACCATCTGGCTAAGGAGTTGGTTAAAGTTACTCTGAATAACCTCCAGATGCTCCGCGTTCAAATACAATAGAACATCTTGTGCTGCGCTTTATATTCATAATGTTCCGATGGACTAATTAAGTGATCAGAACATTCTCTGTGGAGTACAGGAGGGAAGTGAATTTGAACTTCTGAGTAAATACTCACAACTGAAAGATCCCATATGTTTCTAATGTAGTCATACATTCGCTTTTGTCTAAAATAAGCACGAATGATGATTTCAATATCCAGACAGAATGAATTCATTATGTGTCTTATGAATGTTTTCTGATCTAATCATATCCTAACTTTTCCTGTTTTGTGAAGTACTGATTTGTAAATAAGTTTTGTTGTTGTTGTTGTTTTTCTATAAATAAAGACAACCATTTCACTGCGTGTTGTCAAAATAACTGAGGAAGTAGCAACGGTCTTATGAATTTGTATTTTTAATGTTTTTCAGAAATTGGGTCAGGTAATTTTGTTGTGAAACACATTTTTTGTTCAGTTGCAAAAATCTGTAACTGGGACACTTAGGAAAAATTTTCAATTTTTTTTTTTCCAAGCATCATTTGCAAGTTAAAGGATAAAAAAAAGAAATTAAATCAAAGGAGTGTTTGCTTCTGTTTATTTGACACTCTGTGCAAACGTTCTTGTCCTGTTGGTGTGTAGTAGGCTGAGTGATTAATCTTTTCTCTGAATTACTGAGTTACCTTTTTCTCTGCAGAAGGGCTATGCTTTTGTTTGTTCAGGGCTGGCGGCTCCGATACAAGTGGCCAGCGGATGTATCTCCTGCTGTGGCTGCTGTCCAGGAGACAGTAGTAGGGAGGAGCAAGATGATTTTGGCTGCTTTTTTGTTTGGTTTCAATGATGAAACCACTTTCTCACTAGAAAACTCATCTGGAGCTTGATGGTCCAGGGATGCTTAAGAGAGTTCTGTGATGACTGGTTCCAGTTGCAGAACAGAGCTGAGGAGGTGCTTCTTAATAAGCTGCTGCCTGCACTCTGCAGCTTGCTTGAGTGATGTTCATCCACCTTTGAATTAACACAGTGCAGTTAATTGGAGTCCGTCAAGGCTTTGTTTCAAACCTCCAGGTTTCCCTCTTGTCGGCGGGGGGGGGGGGGGGTGTGAGGAGTGATCCTGTAAGTACATGAAACATGTCTTCGTCTGCCACAGCTCCTGTTCTTCTTTTCAAGTAAACTTTGGCTTATGAGACACTGCAAGTATGATTTAAGCTCATTGATCAAACACATTTCAAAACCCAAGTTACAGCAGCTCCATCATGAGAGGTGACTACAGAGTTAGCAGAAGAAAACAGGGCCCACACGTATTGAAGCGGAGGTGAGGAGGTCAGTGTTAGGGAAGATAGGCAGAGAAATGCGGATCAACCTAGACATGATTTTTTTTTAATCCTTGGTTCTGCTGCCAGAACTATCGTGGAAAAATGTGAAAGGTCTTTCCTAAGACTGGATTAGACTGTGGCAGAAACCATCCTCTCTGCAGAAGGTAGTTGTGGATGGTAACTCCCTGCTGACAGAAATTTGGCTTTTGCTTTATTTAAAGGAGAACAACTTATGCCTTCTTACAGCTCGTAGGCTTTTGCTAAAACATGAATATGCCTGCTTTGGGGGAGAATGTGGAGTGGGTCAAAATGAAATGACCAATTAGCATGTGGTGTGACTATAGTGGTTGTTTGTTCAAACTGTCAGATGAATCAGAGGAGCAGACAAAAAGTCTCTTGCAAATTTAGTTGTTTAAGAAATGACTTCTCCAGCTGTTCTGCTATTTCATTTACATTGGTTCTTTCGGTGCTGTGGGAAAAAGTGACTTCCAGCCAGAGATGGTTATCATTTTGGTGGTATCATTTTACATGATGGTAAATCATTTTATCATGTATCAAATAATCTTTTTTACTCATATGTCAGGTGTGCATGATTTTAATGTTGAACACTTGACAGGTGTTTTTTTAAGCATTTATTTGAGCACTGTTAGTTCACAAACGTATTTTTTTGTTTGTTTAGAATTCTTGATTTAGATCTGGTCGTGAGAGATGAAGATGGCAATATTTTGGACCCAGAGCAGACCAGCACGATTAGCCTTTTCAGAGCACATGAAATAGCTTCCAAGCAAGTTGAAGAGAGGCTACAGGAGGAAAAAGTGAGATATACTATGCACCGTAGCTTTTGAAACATAAGGCTGTAAACTAACTAGGTGACTTATTTTTGGCATTGGTAATGAAAAATTTGATATGTTTATGAAGAGTTATCAGGCTTATAAACATTTGGTAAGAACTTGTATGTCTTCGTCTGTTTAATTGTCTTTTTCATCCTTTAAAGGGCTTAGTAGAATTTGTGGTTAGGACCTGTATCAGTAAGTCGACTACATTTGTAGTTTAGTAGCAGAGATGCACATGTAGCAGGTTTGTATGTTAGGTTGTCACGAGGGTTTATTTTTGAGACTCAAGTAGACTAATGTCCTCATTATGTTTGTATGATTTCTGTATGCCAATCCTGAAAATTTGTTTGTTGAAATACTGAGGGAAAATTTAAAGGCATTCTCGGACTTTGAATAGTCAGCTGCTTTGCAACGCAAATACTTAGTCTTACAAGGAAGAAGACCTGCCTGTGTCGGCAGCAGTTACTGGAGCATGGTATTCCTGAGGAGTTGCTCATGAGTGCATTAGTGCAACTTAATGAGTTACTGCATCCTCTTGAGTTGAAATGGGCCATACGTGCATTTGTATCCCTTACCAAACTTGGTGTAAAAGTACACTAGGTTAAATGGGATTTAAACTATTACATTTTTGCATCCAGAGTTGTTTCTTTGTCCCCACGTTGGCCAGTTTCCTTTTTGTCCCATACGCATTTCTCCTTTCTGCCTAGATAAAGTAGTTTATGGAGAGTTTATGAGAGCTAAAGTCCGACGGGTAGGTAACCTGTAGGAATGGCATTGGTTTTTCTCCTTTCTTTCTTGGCGCTCTGTACCTGTCAAAAACATCAGAAAAAGCAAAGAACAAACTGCCTTTTTTTTTTTTTTTTTTTGTCAGGTGTATTTGAGGCTCTATCTTTTCCTCCATTTGTTTAGCTTTCTTTTTAATAAGTGAAGACATCTATCTTTTTTGTTGCCCCCCCCCCTTTTTTTCTTTTTCTTTCTCCTTATGGTGTGGCACTTCAAGACAGATCCAGAAGATGCAATTTGTCGTAAATCTTAATATAAACAAAGATCACAGCAGTAGACACCCGACAGAAAACCCCTCTTCTCTGTCTGAAAGGTTTTAGGAACGTTTTATAGTGGCTGCATATTTGTTAGGCTAAGTTAAATTTACATTTCTTCTGTTATTGAATTACAGTCTCAGAAACAGAACATCGATATCAACAGACAGGCCAAGTTTGCTGCCACTCCTTCATTTGCTTTATTTGTAAATTTGAAAAATGTAGTCTGTAAAATAGGAGAAGATGCTGAAGTCCTGATGTCTCTGTATGATCCGCTGGAATCAAAATTTATCAGGTTAGTGTACTCCTGGGTGTTCTCCCTAATCCGTGCTTACTCAGTTATAGTAGTGAGGTAGTTTTGCAGGATGAGAGGGCTTATGAAAGTCAGATTTCTGTGAAATGTGTAGGACGGGGTCATCTGGGAAGCAACAGTGCAGCAGCGCTTCATCATCGTGTTCAGCACAGCATCAGACCAAGTCCCTTCACCGTGAGTAGGTTTCAGGGTCGCACTGTTTCTCATCGTGCTGTGCCTGTGGTTCCCCAAGTGCAGAGCTTAAATGAGACCTTGAACAGACCTGTAAAGCTGTGTGCCCCGACTTAGCAGCAGCCTTGGCACTAATCTCGGAGTTCAATTTCTACATCCCCTGCTTCCTTAAAGAAATTCTTACACTTTCTTGCTGAAGAGTTGCTCTCTTTGTATAAATCATGTACACAAAGGGAAATGCCAGCTCTCCACTAAGTAAATATTAATTTCTTTAGGATAAGTAGATTGGGTTTAAAATAGTCTGTAAATTCTCAAGTTGATTGTATCTGCTAATGTTAAAGGAAGTCATTTTAACAAAAAGCCCTCAAAATATTGTTCTTTCAGTGAAAACTACTTGGTGCGATGGTCAAGCTGTGGACTCCCCAAAGATATAGACAGATTGCATAACCTTCGAGCGGTATTCACCGTAAGTGTGTGCACTTCGTTCAGCTGGCAAATTTTAAAGCACTCGTTTCATAGCTTGTGAATAACTGAGGAATGTAATGATCTGTATGTAAACAGTGTAGTGTTACCTCTGCAGGTAATGATCCTGCTGAAGGCTCACATGAGACATTTCTCATAAGTGGCTACTAAAAATTCTCAACGCTTTCAAGTTTTAACTTACTAGAAATGATTTGGCCTTCTAAGCAATTAATTTACGACATTTAAGTACTGTTACAAAAATTCCTTTCTCCTTTACTCTGAGAACAGTTTGCCCTGGTGCTAGAGGCTTGCACGGGGAAGGCAAATTCTGAGCAGCAAACCTTCTGCCTTCTAAAATGGTACATGAAATTCAATTATTGTGAAGTAATCTGAAGAAACTGCTATTTCTAGGACCTGGGCAGCAAAGACCTGAAAAGAGAAAAAATCAGCTTTGTCTGTCAGATTGTGCGAGTGGGCAGGATGGAGCTGAGGGACAACAACACAAGAAAACTAACCTCTGGGCTGCGGCGACCTTTTGGAGTAGCAGGTAACTCTCTGTGCACTGTGTCTGTCTATATCACACCATATTCTTGCATAGAAAGTGGGGTGGGTGAAACTCCCGTGGGATTGTATAAACTCAGAATTGTTCCCCGGTCTGGGCTAATCAGACTGGTTGCTGTGTTGTAGAGTTTACTGTAGCTTCAGCACTCGCATTTAGCTGGAGGTGCCAAAGGTTATTTGCCACATGATGTTATTCTGTAGGAAAATTCTGAAATTGCACAGTTGATAACTCCGTCCCTCTCCTGAGTCACCGTTGCTTCCCATCTCCCTGGGTATTCCCTCAGCATCCCTCTTCCCATGTTCATCACTTAATTCAGTACACTTTGTTTTTGTTTTCAGTAATGGATGTTACTGACATAATTAACGGAAAAGTTGATGATGAGGACAAACAGCACTTCATACCATTTCAACCGTAAGTAGGGCATAGTTTAAAGAATAAGCAGAAGTGAAAGAATTAGGATTTTAACTTTCATTTGACAAAACAACAACAACAAAAAAACATTTTAAACTCTTGATTGGAAGAAGTGTTCTGTGGATATTCTGAAGTCAATTTATTTCAGTATGATATTTTATCTTGAGTAGTACTTACTAATATAATATATCTTCTTGATAATTTCCCATTAGTTATAATAGCGATAGCTCCAGAAACTTTTATATTTTTAAGTCTTGAGTTTAAAGCGTGCATTCACGGTTTTTGTTTAAGGATGTCAGGATGATAACGATTAAGAGGTGAAATGCTTAAAATAAGTGCATTGCTGGTTTAGCTCTGCCTGAGTTTGATAAAGGCCATCAGTTGTGCCAACATCCACTGCAGGTGACTTCTGTGAAATTGGTTAATGATAACATTTATCTTTTTCTTGGTAGCAGATATAATTTCATAGTAGGGGCCACAGTAATTGGAGTACAAACAACAGTTGAGAATTTGAAAGATGACTTGATATACCTCCTGTAGTATCTTCTCATAATTCAAGTTTATCATGTGAGGCTTACCTCACGTGATAGTAAGGGAGAGGATGTTTCTGCTGCACATACCGATTACAGATGGCTCACAGAATCAAGGAGACCAGTCTGCTACGTGGACCTGCTCTTACTTTTAGTTATCTACAACTGCAGACCTTCCCACACTCACTCTAACGTTGCTGACGTGGAGTTTGATAGATACTATTTTACAATAATTAAATTAGCTAATAGCAAATCTGGAGTTGGTGTCCTGTAAAGTACGGACATGTATGAATTTAACGTAATATCAAAGATCAGTTTTGACTTCAAGCCACAAAACCATATTAAGAAATATGGGTTTAATAGCCTGAATTTTTGTGAATATGTAGATGTGTGCAGAGAAAGTGCTTTTAGAAGTAAAAGCTTATTAACAAAAAGAGAAGGTGTGGCAAATACTCTGTTCCATCCATAGTTCATAGGGTCTGTCTTTTTTTTTTTTTTTATTATATCCTTTCCTGGGGAAAGGTTGAAGGGATAAGTCAAATGTGCATAAAATACGAATGCTTAGTTTTCATGTTGTGTGAGATGTTAGACTCCCATCTGTTCAAAAAGGCAAAAAACATAGTTATGTTAGCGAAGTTCCTTGATTTATGTACTAATGGATATTCACAGGGCTTTTAATATTTTTTTTTTTTTAAAAAGCGTGAAATAATGTAATCTCAAGTTAATTTTGGTAAATAGGCTTAATTCAGGAAGCCCTTATGGCTTGAAGATGTCGGGCTCCTTGCAAGGATTGCCAGGTCTGCAGGTGCTGTCAGGAGCCGAGCAGGTGTATGCCTCGTGTCTGGAACGGTCTCGTTTGTATGCAGCAGTGTCGCTGAAGAGGTGTAGAGGGTGTTAATGTGAAAAGCAGAAGTACAATCCCATTTTTCAGGGAAAAACGGGAGTTTTTAGGGAAGAGTGCATTCATGATATGTTTATTGTGTGGTAAACAATAGCAAACTTATTTTTTAGTGAGTGTGGAAGTATGCAATGAAAATGAATCTTTGTGTATCAAAGTGGATGCTAATGGAACATCTAGTTTTCTGCTCCATTAACACTGATTTATTTTTTCTGTATATATAAATCAGCTTTTTGAAAAGATGTACAGTGTGATTTTTTTTTTTTTTTTTTTTTGCTGCAGTAAATTAAAACATTCTTCTGAAAAAAAGTGTATTCCAAAGAGTATGAATAATGTGAAAACAAGCCATGAATACTGGTGTCATTATTTCCAACGTAGACTTAGGCTGTATATATGAGCCACATTTTTCTTCTCATTCCATGCTTTGCTTCTGTTGTACCACATGCAATTCTATTTTCATATCTTTGTTTGTTTGTATTCATTCACTAGCCACCAACACAATGGCTTTCAAAAGCACTTGGCAAGATTACTTAAATGACACTTAATGCTGCTGTTTATTTATAGTTTCCATCTTTCCATTTATTCATCAAGTTTAACAGTACGTTTGAATTATCTGCTTTTCTTTTCCTATGCCATTTCTGTGAGATTTACAGTAGCTTTTCCTTCAGACGAGATGCACTGCTGCTTAACCTATAGAGTGACAGAAGTGACCCTGGGGGTGTTGCAGGGCCAGTCCGCTATATATATTAAGGAGAAGACTGCCGGTATAGGTTTTCACTGCTTAACAGGGGATTCTCGGGTGGGAGACATCCTTCCTTACCCTCGCAAAGTGCTCCTGGGGCCTGTGCGTGCATGTCCCTGAAGGGAGAAGTAACAACGCAGGTGTGCTGTACTTCTCGGTGGTAGATCAGCATTCTTCTGATTAATGATCTTCCTCTGTCTTTCTTGTTACCTTTCCTGTCCTTTGTCTTGCGTTGACTAATAAAAACTCTTTGTCACAACTATGATATGATCTTTTGTGTTCCCTTGTTACTGTGACTTCTGGTTTTCTGTGACCCTTTGTTTCCTGGTGTTGGTCGTCATGTGCATCCTCCAGGCTAGCGTTGGATGACGCCATTCGACACAAGCAGCTGAACATATCATCCCGTTTTTCACCCAGGGTGGCAGGGGAGAATGATTTCCTTCAGACTGTTATAAACAAAGTGATTGCTGCTAAAGAAGTTAACCACAAGGGTCAGGGTATGTACTGTTCTTTATATAGACCGGTGTACCTAAAACTGCTCATCGCTTCATTTGCAACATGTGATGATTTTAATTTTTGGATTCACAGGTGCATAATATTACCTTCATTTGTTCGCTGCCATTTGGTAACAGAAAATGTATTTGCACGGTTTGTTCCCCCTCTTCCCCGTCCTTCAGGGCTCATTCTGCTATCTCCCCATCCCACACCTTTCCCCCCGCCCCATGTTAACTCTACAGGTTGTCTGTCCTTTCTCTGCCTTGTCCATCACTTGGACATCTTTATATTTCCGTACTGGAGACGATGACTCAGAGGGTCATCTCTTGTGCCCTTGAGCCTTTGGCCTCCTCCTGTTGAAGGAAGGGATGTTTTCTTCCTTCCCATCCTTCGCCTTATTTTTCCACTTGGCAGCTGCACTCGCAGCATTTGGCTCCCTCTCAAGAAGACCGGGGCATTGCTCCTGCCGGCACCGCACCCCCCGAGCTTGGTGGTGGTGAGGATGGAGCCAGAGCAAGGCAGCCCTGCGGGTATCTTCTCTTACGGGCTGGTGGGGTCGCTGTGCGTAACTCAGCCACTGCTCTGCCGATGTGAAGCTGAGTTAACTTCCAAAGTCTGGGTTGTTTTTGTTTTTTGGGTTTTTTTTTTTTATGTGTGTCTATATATATATATACAACGCTTCATGATCATAACGTGGCTGCCAGCTAAAATGTGAATTGTGTGATGGCTCAGTTATTACTGTGCTGACTTCAGTAATTTTTTTTTTGGAGTGTGGGGTAATACGCTGTTATGCAGACCAATGTGGAGTTTCCAACAAACGCTGTGTATATGAATGTCTGTATCACCTGTAGGGAGTATCTGAACGTTAGACCCGAGGTTAATTATAAACTTTTTTGCTGATTTTTACTAATTAATAGAAAATAAATCTAAATAAACTTTTGTAAAAATCATCCATTAGCTAAAGGGCAAAACTTAGATCTGCTTCCCCGCCCTGTTTTCACCCGCGGCCAATATGTATCAGAAAGCAGGAAGCATTTCAGCTTCTTTGATTCATTTCAGATTCTCTCCCTAAGAAAGGCACCCAGGCAAACAGGAAAGCATTAAGAGTTCTTGCTTAGCCAGTCAGTGTAGGTACAGTTCGTGTTTAGCGAAATAGCAGCTGTTAGAACCATCTCTGGCAGTATGTCAGCATATAGCCTTTTATAAGAGACTTTAATAGAAAAGAGAGCTAGCTGCCAAATATATACACAATGAATGCATAGTTAATTGTGTGTGTAACAGGATAACCCACAATTTGGTTTATAGAGGAATATTTTTTTTGGGGTATTTTTCGTAGATTTTAATTCTAGGATTTTCTTCTGCAAATTGCTGCTGTAATTATTTCATGCTTAAACTTGATTGCCAGTCACTCTACCAAGTGTGTAAGACTTCCCCCCCCTCCCCCTTTGGTATCTTTCTTTTTCCTATAACAAGTGTGCCTGATATTCGTTGGCAAGCAGTGGCTTTTTAGTGGTGCCTTCTGCTACTGAAGAGAAAAATGTCAACTGTGTAAAGCTGATGCTGTAGATTTCTGTGTGCTTAGTGCAGTAAAAACAACTTACGGGGGTGGTGGTGATGAAGCAGTTCAGGGTACATGTCTGCTGTTGGTGCTCTCTCTGTTGGCATCTCAATATTGGTTGTAATACGTAAGTTTTTCCATTCAAATCAAGATTGCCTCTTCTCTTTCTTTTTGTGGAAGATAAACATTTCATTAGAAAGAACTTGTGAGAGTTCAAAGGAGAGAGGAAAACTTGAGGCAGTTCTGCTAATGGTTTAATAACTGTATTTCCACGAGACCCTTTGTGGAATACTTAAGTGATGAGAGAGGTCTACTTCTCAAAGTTCTGCAAGGAGGAGGGGTTCTTCTGGGGTCACTCCAGCTTTGTCCAAAGGCACAGGAGGCTTGCTTCCATTTTCACAGCCCGGACTTCAGTGAGTCCAGCTGATAATCAAGGGTTTCCTTCTTCCAATTTTTGTTGTACGGTACAGCTAACCTGTTTTTCTTCTGAATGGAGACCTGTTCCATTGAAATTTTTAGACTGTGAATAAAATTTTGGGCTTCAGTAAGCCCGTGTATGGGAAGCTGTATGCATCTGCTTTTGAACATCTGCCTAACTCCTCCCTACCAAAACGCCTTCTAGATGGTATTGCTGCAAAGTGCACAATACAAAGGCCTGAATCCTTATCTTGCACAGATTTCCAGTTTCTTGGGTTTTTTATTAGCCAGCCCTTCCAGTTGAGGATTTATGCAGTTTTTCAGAAAGTCTGGTATAATCAGACATACTTATGTGTGCTGTACTCATGTTTCTGCTTGAAGCGGTGGGATTTTTTTCAGTATTTTAATATACTTTGTAAAGTGTATTTTTTGTAAATGAAGAGCAGTTACCTTAATGCATGTTCTTACATTTTAGAATGTATAAAAAGAAATCTTGAGTAACTAGAAAAAAACACCAGTTTAATAACTGTGGTTTTTACACAACAGGTTTGTGGGTGACTTTGAAACTTCTTCCTGGAGACATCCATCAGATTAGGAAAGAGTTTCCACACTTAGTGGATAGGTCAACAGCCGTGGCTCGGAAAATGGGGTTTCCTGAGATTATTATGCCTGGTAAGCCATTGTGTCAATTACTGCTGCTTTGTATAGTTTAACCTTCTTTAAATATCTGTGGGTATGGAAGCTTTGGGGAAAAAAAGAAAGATGAATTTGAGGTATGGTGTACATTACAAATAATGGATCGTCAAAGGATTTCATCTCATTTGAAAGAAACATAAAATGCTTTGGTAATACCTGCTACATGTGCTGCATAAATAAATAAAACTAACAACCCCCCCAAAGATGTGATATCATAGTGACAGTAGAAATTCTCTTTCTCCAGTGAAGAAAAATACATACAAAGCAAATGCTTCATATTCTCTCCCTAGCAAGGGCCTATGTAAAGCTTATATCCTGTGATGAATTCAAACCAGAAAGATTTTTCAGAGGAACAGGCTTGATTTAGAGATGTGCAAGTCTCTTAAAGTTTGTACTACATTTGCATGATGTATTTGAAAGAAAGCCATACTGTCTTTCTTTTTTCTTAATACATATATTCTGTGGATGCTCTATTCTGGTGTTTACAAAAAGAAAAAAAAAAAAAACCACCCAAAAATGTGCTGCTTTTCAAAATAAAAATTGCCATAAGCAGCACACTACAGAAAAACCCTGCACTGTCCTTTTCAGATTGATGGGCTCTGGAGGATCTATTAGATAGTTTCAAAAAACATCCCAGTTCCAGCTCTCCGTGTGGTTGCTGACTGTGCGTTTGTCAGTTGTTTTACTGTATACCCTATATGGTGTAAGTGCCTCAGCACCTCTGCTTGTTGTGATCGTGTGTTGGCACGTAAACCATCTGCCTCATGAAATTATTGGAAATCCCCTGTTTCCACAATTCATTTTCAAAATTTCACAGAATCTCACAGAATAGTCAGGGTTGGAAGGGACCTCTGGAGGTCATCTAGTCCAATCCCCCCGCCAGAGCAGGGTCACCTACAGCAAGTTGCACAGGATGGCGTCCAGGCAGGTTTGGAATGTCTCCAGAGTGGGAGACTTCCCCCCCCCCCCCCTCCCCCCACCTCTCTGGGTATCTGTGCCAGTGCTCTGCCGCCCGCACAGGAGAGAAGACCCTCCTCAGTTTGAGATGGAACTGCCCATGGTCATGTTTGCGCCTGTTCCCTCTTGTCCTGTCACGGGGCACCACTGAACACAGACTGTTCCCATCCCCCGAGCACTCTCCTTTTAAGTATTTGTAAGCATTAATAAGATTCCCCCCTCAGTCGTCTAGAGTAAAAAGCCCCAAGTCCCTCAGCCTTTCCTCATAAGAGATGTGTTCTAATCCCCACATCATCTCCGTAGCCCTTTGCTGGACCCTCTCCAGCAGATCCCTGTCTGTCTTGAAATGGGGAGCCCGGAACTGGACACAGTGCTCCAGATGTGGCCTCCCCAGGGCAGAGTAGAGGGGGAGGATGACCTCCCTCCACCTGCTGGCCACACTCTGCTTGATGCCCCCCAGGATGCCACTGGCTTTCTTGGCCACCAGGGCACATTGCTGGCTCCTGGGCATCCTGTTGTCCCCCAGGACTCCCAGGTCCCTTTCCACAGAGCTGCTCTCCAGGAGGTCAACCTGTACTGCTGCATGGGGTTATCCCTCCCTACACTTGCCCTTGTTCAACTTCATTAGGTTCCTTTCCGCCCACCTCTCCAGCTTGTCCAGATCACACTGTAAGGCAGCACAGCCTTCTGGCGTGTCAGCCACTCCTCCCAGTTTCGTGTCATCAGCAAACGTGCTGATGGTACACTCTATCCCTTCATCCAGGTCATTGATAAATATATTGAACAGGACTGGACCCAGTACTGGCCCCTGAGGGACACCACTCATTACTAACCTCCAAATTTCAGTTGAATTGGGCTGTAGTTGAAGACCATTTGAAGACATAAAGCTAAATACAAACCTCCCCTGCAACCCCAAGCCAGCAAAAAAAGCAAACCACTTCCCAATGTAACAAGTTAAACAGATCTCTGTAGGCTGTTTAAATATTTTTAAATTGCAAAATATCTGTGTATGCGATAAATTAATGACTGTGTTGAAATTCATCCTTTCAAATTAATACTGAAAAGTTGTGTAAAAAAGAAAAACCAAACAAAAATTAAAAAAAAAAAAAAAGGAACTGAGGTGTCTTTTGAGTGATATGGTACATACTCTTAATGATGGTGTGGTATTCTTTCAGTCCAGAAACAACGTGTGATTTTTATTTTTGTTTGTTTGTTTGTTAGATTCAGCTTGCTGCACTGTGAGTTCATAGTTCAGATTTTAGAAGTCTTAGCACGATTGTAGCTAAACAGCTGTTTTCAGTAGAACTAGTTTTGAATGTTCAAGGTACTGTGGCTTTGAAATGTTTTGCCACGTATACGTATGATTGCTGTTGCTAAAATGTGTTGGTCATTGTTTCTATGCGTCATTGGTTTCACAAATCAATAGGTATACTGTGAAAATTGCTAAGAACATTATGCTTTGCTTTTTGTTTTAGGTGATGTTCGTAATGATATCTATGTAACATTGGTTCAGGGAGATTTTGACAAAGGCAGTAAAACAACGGCAAAGAATGTAGAAGTTACAGTATCTGTTTATGATGAAGATGGCAAAAGATTAGAGGTATTAAAGTATTTAACATCTGGAGATTTTCTGATTTTGATATATACCTATTTCAGCTTTTTCAACATCTTTCTCTATATTTGTCAACTTAAGTCCGTATTTTATTTACAACACAATTTTCTCCTTTGTCTTAACTAAATACATTGTCATATCAGTGCACACACTTTGTTCCTAATTTTATGAGGAGCTCTGAGCATGAGCCATTGTCTTATTTTGACCAACTTCACTAATTTTTTTTTTTTTGTTTATTTGAATGAAAAAGTGGTGTTTAAGATAGATATAAACATTCTCTCTTTTGTTTGTGTTTTCAAGAGTGTTATCTTTCCTGGTGCTGGTGATGAAGCCATCTCAGAGTACAAGTCAGTAATATATTACCAAGTAAAGCAGCCTCGCTGGTTTGAGACTGTGAAGGTATATAAACTGTTACAATAACTTCCTCTGTGTGGGTTAATATGCAATTAATACAGGTTTCAGTGGAAGCCCTTGAGAAAGAAAACCGGGTAAATTCAGTGCTTGTGATTAGCAGGACAAAAAGGAATAGCTCAACTAAGGGAGGCTTTCAGACATGGCTGGAAAATAGATTTAACTTTTATTGCATGATGAATTTTATTTCATCCTTTTGGTCAAGAAGACGGTTACAGGGGCACTCCAACATCTGTTTAGGAGTGGTTTATTCTATTTCCATGAAGCTGACCTAGAGAAGCAGGATATTAAGGTTAAAACATAATTGCCACAGTGTTGAACTCATCAGTGTTTTGGGATCTGGCTGATGGCGCTTTATACTGGCTGAATTTGCTTGGGTAATAACATTTTAGCTTAAATGCCAAGTTTGAGTATTACAGGAGGCTGATGTTAGCTTTATAAAATATATCGTGTCTAGCTGTAGTCAGTGGGAACAGTATACGTGTACTGAGAAGGGACTTAGAGCTACTCCCCACACCGTTATTTTAAGTCCAAAGCTTGACTTGTTGCATCTGTAGGCAGAAGGTGGCTGCTAGGGAATGGCAGCAGCCTAGACGTGGTGTTTTGGAGCAGCGTACAACACAGAGCCTGAATGTGGGTGTGATTTAGATGATATGATGGCTGTAGCAAAAATGTCGGGGGAGAAGAGCCCTGGTTACATCTCTGCACATTGCTTACGTGTGGATCAGAGATGCACTAATAGTATGTATAGTACAAGTTTTGTGTAGATAACGGATATGTTAAGAATTTTTGCTTTGCTGCTGTTGGTTATCAAGTTCATCTCTACCAGTCAGACTCAAGAGGGGCTCATTCATGAGCTGAGGGGGGTGGTAGGGAAGGCTTTGACATTACAGCCCAACATCTGAAGTTGCAGGGCTTGTCGGGTAACTTAAAAGGCTTGCTTCATTCCTTCTCTCTTGGTGCAAGAACTGGTGATTTTCTTGGGGAATCTATGACCTTTCAAGGTCTTCTATGGCAAAATGAAACTGGTACTTAACATCAATCTTTTTGAAAGCGCCAAGCATATTATTGAAAGATGTCTAGATGAGATTTGGTAGTGGTTGATGATGTTTGAAGATACTGTGCTGACTGTTTTCTTTCTCTGTCCTCTTTCCCGATACATGAAGGTCGCAATCCCCATTGAAGATGTGAACCGCAGTCATTTAAGGTTCACGTTCCGTCATAGATCATCACAGGACTGTGAGTAATTCAGCCTTGTCATTATGGTTCTTGTCAGTGTCTGGTGCCAAAATGTGCTGAAACTGTGCCTAATCTGTAACTGACTAATGGAATCGCTTTTAGCGCGAGGATAAGTTTTTTTGCCTGCTTTATTTTATGTTAGCATCTCGGCTTCTTTTTCCCTTTACGTCTTCCTTACTCTTACCTATCAACATCAAGTTTTTTCCTTTCCTGCCCAGTTATTTCTCCAAGTCAAATAAAAGGGCTAGCGAATAAAGGTAGTTCAGTTAGCAACTGAAAAGGTTGTGGTTTTGCATATCTTAGAGGTAGGTGGGTAGGGAGTAGTAAAGATATTTAACAACCCCACGTGTGAAATGGGAACATGAAAGAGTTTACAGTGGGCTTAACATCAGTAATTGTAGACTTAGCTTTAAAGAAACTTGGTTTCTGCTACTGGTTCTCAGACTGACTTGTGGTTGTTTTGAAGTAATTTTGGTCTAAAAGATATTTGAGAGCTTGTGGTTTTCCTCAGCTTTCCTATAATGTTACTGGCAGCTGAGATGCTTTGAGCAGTTAAGGATCAGATCGAGACAGCTAGACATCTTCCATTTGTCAACAGTTGTTTTGTAGTAAAGTTTGGGGATTTGCCTTAGTTGTGATAATGTTCATTCCATGTAGTGATTACAGGGGCTGTCTCGATTGATAGGAAAACCTTGCAAAATCTGCAGCATAATAACCTTTTTGCTGTAGAACAAATGCGTAGACAAAAGTGTTAATCAGGTAGTGTCCGCTGGATGCATTTTAAGACGTGTAACACTCTCCATGTATACTTATGTGTGTAATCTGTAATACATTACCCTGTAGCAGTTCTTTAATTGAAGCTGTATATTTTGCAAATTGATCATTAGTAAAAGATTTACTTAGTTTAGAGAATGATATTTGCTAATGAAAACAATGTGCAGAAAATTAGTGTCATTAGTGTCAAAATTATGATTGTGCACTACAAATTACTAGAGAGAGATATTTTTATGATGACTCAAAAATTTAAGTTGGCCATGGTTTAAATATTAATTAGAGGCTGTGCTTAAGGGCTGGAGGGCTTTCTCACAGGCTGCTTGGACTGTCTCAAGTTGATTGCACTTTCCTTCTGGTTTTACTTTTTAACTTTGATTTCTACTTGCCCCAGTGCTTTGTTTTTACTTAATTTTTGACAACAAATTTTGAACAACGAGAGCAAACTGAATGCATTTTCTATTTCATATTAGTTGTAGAGTGGGACAGGTTTCAGAAACTTAGGCACTTCATCTGTAGTTACGGATCCAGCTTCTGTTTTGTTTCCAGTATTTCCCCTATAAATGGTAGAGCCCTGATGAGATCCTCAGTGCTAATCTTTAAGTCATTATTCTAGGTACCAAGCACTGCCATTTTTCTAACTCCAAAAACAACTGAACATTATAAATGCATCAAATTTCTGTTGTGTTTTGAAAAAGTTGCCTTAATTCAGCTTTCTAAATGACCACACAGAATATAGGAATATTAAACATCTGGTTACTGTTGCCATTACAGATTCTTAAGCATTTATTTCTCATATTTTTGGTTTTGTCTTGAGTTTAGAAGACTCTCCCAATTTCTTGTACCTTTTCTTCGATTGAGAATCTTTATTATGGTCATTCATTTATAGGTTATCCATGTTTTTGAGGTTAGGTGGACTGTCTGTACTAGTATCAAATACTTAATTACATTTTTTTTCTTTTGTTTTGTAACAGCCAAAGATAAATCTGAGAAAATATTTGCCCTAGCATTTGTGAAGCTCATGAGATATGATGGAACAACTTTGAGAGACGGGGAACATGACCTTATTGTTTACAAGGTACAATTTTGAGATACTTTAGTCTTTCCGTAGTAGCTAGCTCAGTGCGAGTACTACTGACTTTTAGTGAATTACTGTTAGAGAATTGCACAGAAAAATATGTTACTGACTATTCTGTTAGATCAGGCAACTGAATAGTAAGTACTGTGCAATTTGCATGTTCGGAAGATTGATTGTTAAACCTGGAGTTTGTTTTACTGAGCATGTTTTAATTTTTAAGGTGCTTATTATGGAGTTTTTGTGTCTGGGAAAAGTTACTTCTCTAGCCCTTTAAATACCACATCTTGGCTCTAATCTGTAGACAAGTAACTGCTAAATTACTGGTGTTGAAGACCCATTGGATAGCTTCATTTCTGGAGCAAACCTAAGAAAATCCAGTGTAAATATAAAATTTTATTATTACCAAGGATTTTTACTAGATATTTTAAAATTGTTTCATATTTTGTTTAAAACACTACTATAGGCAGAAGCAAAGAAGCTGGAGGATGCCTCGACGTACTTAAGTCTGCCATCCACTAAAATAGAATTGGAGGAAAAGGGACACTCTGCAACAGGGAAGAGCATGCAGAACCTCGGAAGCTGCACCATCAGCAAAGACTCTTTCCAGATTTCTACTCTAGTTTGTTCAACAAAACTTACCCAGAATGGTAAGTTGATAGAACTGCTGCAGCTTCTGCTCCTTGCAGTTGGAGTGGGGTTGCATGTACTGACTTTCCTGCCTTTTCCATCCCCCTTCCTCTGTGAATGCGCGGTGGGTTCTTCGCCACAGTCTTGGATTGGATGCAGAAGCATCTATGGATTGTCTGTGTACTATCCAGCCTTTTCTGTGCCTGTGAGCTTTGTTTTGCTTTAGAGCGGTACTTGTCTGTAAGAATAAAGAAGAATCCAAATTAAATGGAAACAGGAGTGTTGTTTGCCATATAGTTGGGATTTTTATACTGAAGTACACAGAAAACAGCCTCTGTGGCATTTTACTTCTCTGTGGGTATGGATGATAGCACTAAGGAAGAGGATGAGTTTCCTTTCAGGAGTAGGTAATATCACAGCTCTGCTCCCAAATAAGCTGTTATATGTCATTTCCAAGGCGTGGTATCCCTGTCTTAGGCCTGAAGAAAGCTCTGTTGTGAACGTGAGAATATATTGCATGGAGGTCACTCTCATGTTTGCACATCCTTATGTGAACACAGAGCACCAGGAATGGAGTTGGCATATTTTGTTCCTTTTAAAACTTGCCTTCTATACATTTTTCATGTGTATTTGTCAGCTGGCTGACTGCATCCAAAGGCTGTGGAAAGCGGAGCTGATGGCAGCCACCAAAGCAAATATTTCACATTTCCAGACGGTGCCTTCTCTGTAATTTTTGTGCTTGGTTGCCATGGAGCGGTCCCTTGTTTTCTGTGCCGCACCAGAAGTAGACTCGGGAGTGTGGGTGGGTCATTGAGATGTGAGTGAGTCATGCCAGGGAAAGGGATCATTCCTTCGTGACTCAGGAGAAGGGAGGGCTCAGTTGGGAGAGATCTGCTGGGAGTCGAGGTTGTGGATGAGGAGGGCTTGGGGGGGTGGGAGTAATGATTGGATTGTCACATTAATGAGTTCTCCTTTGTCCAGGGGGAAAGTTACGAGTCTGGTACCACTTCGCAGTCAACTCACAATTTTATTGCAGTGTTTTTCAGTGGCATCTCTGTTAGAGCACATCCAAGGTGTTTCGTATTCAGAGCACATCAGATTCACTGCAGTCTGGCAGCCTTGCAGCCTAAGAGGGTGTTTAGCAAAAAAATTCGGTAATGTTTTTGGAATTTCGTAGGAAAGATGGAATCGTAGCTCACCAGGAACACAGTGGTTTGGGGGTTTTGTAGAACGCATGTGGAATTGAGCTACTCTTTATTTGTGATACGATTGGGGCTTTTGTATTCCTCAGTATTGCCTAGTGCTTATTAGCAATTAGGAATATTTCATAGTGATCAATATATTGATGTTGCTTTAACAGAACTATAATTAGAATTAAGACTGAGCGTTGTTTCATGCTTAATTTACATATAATTTGCTTTGAACTTTTGATCGTTATTTAACATTACTGTTAATTATGTTGTCTGTGAAACTTTTTCTCAAAATTGCCAAAGCCTTTTCTCTTTCTTCAAAGTATCTTGACATTGTTAAACAAGGTCACCATGTATCCCTAAGCAATTTAGAAAAGAAACAAAAAAAAAATTCATCATTAAATTCCTGCCTCAAGTATCAATTTCATCTAAAAATTGGCAGAGCTGTTCAGATTATAGTTTCTGAAGCTGATCTTAACTTCTGTAAAATTGTTGGTTAACATTCTTCCTTTACCTTTCTTAAAAATAAGTAAGTAAAAATCCATGATTATCCTCAAGTACCAAAATGTTGAGCCAAAACATAATTTTCTCCTTTTGGTCATCTGTAATAGTTCTTTTTTCACCCTCCATTTAGAATTGGCTTTCAGACTTATTTTTAGTAATTCTGAAAGTATGTTAATAAATCATATAGCTCTCCCTGCATTGTATTTGATGTTGCAGACTACTTTTTTTGCATATAAGCTCTTTGAACGCTCACTTGACTTCAGTTCTCTATGAACTGCAAGTTAATAATTTTGCTTTTCTGTTAGTAATTGATGCCCTTACCATCTGAAAAATCTCCAAAATAGCAAACTTGGCCACTGGTACGACTTCAGCTATTTTCTTTGACAGAAAGTGATAGTATGAAGTATCTGCTTAGTTAACATTTGAGCAGTTGTTAGTGATTTCTGGCAGAATATGAGATACCAACACATTTCCTGGCCTTTTCTTAGATTTTGAATTTAATTTTGAGGAAGAGTAGCAATGTAAGCTAAAGAGGAGAACCATTTAAAAACAAGCAGAAAAAAACCAACCCGACCCAACCTCTTCAGGAATCTGTGAGATCAGCTCTTGGAGGCATCAGAAGCTGCTGTTCATCATCACTTCACCTCTTGTCCAGATTCTCCTCCTTTGCCATCTGAGGCAGAAGAGAATGTTCTTCCTCCCATTTCCACAGGACTGTGGCAGTGCATGATCTTATTCTGCTCTCAAGACTTTCTGTAACAAATATGTCCTTTATGGGCTGAAGAAAGACTCTGCATTTTTGTGTAATGAAACAGAGCTTCTGTGTTAAATCTCTGGAATTTAAGAATTGGTATGAAACTGTATCAATCTATGTGTGTGTTTCAAGTCACGACCAGCAGTGCCGCTGTCACCTGATGTATTAACACGCAGTGTGGCACTGGGTCCCCACCTTCTCTAGCGAGTGGTTGACTCTTGGACACCTCACACTTGCTTTGCTGCTGGTTACACGTTTTGGGGCATTGAAAGCATCAGCAGACACCCCAAGTTTGCGGTGTTTTTTTTTTTTTTTAGTGTTTTTCTTTGGTTTTGTTTAGTTTTTTTTTTTAAGGTCAGAAGTGAGCAATTTGATCCCATATGTTGTTGGATGCCTGCTTGCAGCTGACAGCATCTCAGTAGATCTCTCTGGGGTGGGCAGTGTTGGGCCTTCTGTTCTTAGGGTAAACAGATAGCAAGGTCTGTTTTGAATCCATTCCCGATGTCACGTCCCAGTCAGGGTTGTGCGTTGATGTTGTTTTCCTTTTTCTGAGCAGCCTGCTGAGCTATGACCAACTGAGGTCTGTTTTCTCCTGCATAAGCAAGGCGATTCTGGTATTTGAATCTTCTTTTTCTGTTAACTAGAAGCTGGAGATCCCAGGAAATCCGGAGGGAGGGGAAAAATGGCATCAAAAGCAACATCCCCCTCTACATGAAGACTGCTTGTGGATAATAAATCTTACCAGTGCCTCTTACAGGGCTATCAAGATGGATATCCATTTATGATCAGTGATGGGAACAGAACTGAAATTGCATTAATGGACTTGCTCGATAATTTTTCTGATTGCCAGTAGCCAGACAGCTGTCTAGTGTTCTACCTGTGTATTTGCTGTTGTGAAGCATCCAGGGTGTCTGTGAGGCTTATTGAAAGTATTTCTGTTTTCTTTTCTGCCTGAAGGACTCAAACCTCTAGGTAATAGCGACTGTTACTGATCTGGAGTTAAGACTTCAAGGAACCAAGGAGATGAGGCTTTCAGAAAACAGTTGAGATGCATTTTACTTCAGCACAATTGATAATTTAAAAAAAAAAAAATAAAAAAAAGCAATACACATGATATGACAAATTCAGGTGCTCCAGTGGCATAAAAATGAAGATGCAAATACAGAATTAAAAAGTCATAAAAAGTGGAAAATCAAATGCTTATAGTCAAGAGGGAATATTATTTCGAAGAACACACGGAAATTTAATTAGAGTGGAAATATTATCTAAATTCAATTCAGTGACTGTGCTTTGAGAAGAGTTTGAGTATCTCTATAGGGAAACCTTTGCATAGATACAGGTCAAGGAAAGTATATAACCAGGAAGTTGGACCATTTGCTTCCAATTGCTAAATTTGATGTAAAAGAAAATCTTCATACACAGTCAATATAATGATAAGTTACATTCACCCAAATAAAGTTGCTGTTGGCTCCTTGGCAGGCTACGTGTTTCTTCTGACCCTTAGCAATTGAAAATCCTTTTTCTGTCTTCTTCCTCTGATATATTCCAATGACATAAATTTCACTTGACCTAGGCGGACTGCAGTCATTACTATTTAATACAGGCTAAAATACTGTTTTACATTCTTATCCTATTCTACTTCCTGTGTTATTTTATACCAAGACCTATTAAACGAGTAGGATTAACTGACCGACTGGTACTTTTCTGGGGTTAATGCTTGCAGTAACAGATTGAGTGCACATTTTTACTGTACACTGTAACTTATTTTTCTCTTTCTGGTAGTTGTAGTACATTGACATTTTCTGCTCACACATGTATATTCATTTAGCATTTGCTGTGTCATCACGCTGAAAGTACATGTGGGTTTGTTTTCTTGGGGCAATACATGATGCCGTTCAGAGCTAGTCTGTGGGCTGGCTTTTGTTCAGATCATTTCTTTTGTCAAGCTGATGCCTTTTTAGAAGTCAGACTGAAACCAAATTCAGTCGTGGAAAGCTGATATAAACATATTCATGAAACACTTTGAATAACTTACGGAGGCATCTTTACTTTTCTTCCAGAAGCAATTTTTTTTTTTTTTTTGACGTTGAGTTTCTACAACTTTGGTTTCAGCCTACAGGCTTCTTATAGGCTATATTAAAAAATAATAAAATTAAGTGAGGGCTTGGATTGTTTAAAGCTCTAATGTAGCAAAGCTGTCTTTACTTCTACTCCCAAATAGGTGGTAAGAGGGCTTGGTTTGTGTGCTGCTCACAGGGGAATCTGTCCCAAGGAGAACTGCAGTCCATTCAACTAAAAATAATTTTATTTATTGCTTAGAATGAAAGATTTTGGGGAAGGTATAGCAGCTGCTCTGTTTCTTTGCATATAATTTCCAGAATTTACTCTGCAGATGCATGCCTTGGTAAACATTTTATTGGTTGCTTTGAAAGACTGAATAAAAGAAGTGAGGGGGTATTGGTTGGGAGAAGCCATCTGTCCTTACTCTTTAAGACTTACATTTAAGACTTACATTCATGTAATATTAGCCGTATGGGGGGCTGGGGGTGATGTGCAGTAGTAATCGGGTGGCTGAGCTTGAAGGTAGGCAGTCTTTAAAACCTCTTGTTTGTCTCTAGGGGCTTCTGCTGAGGATGACTGGTGATAGTTTTGTTTTGTGCTGAAAACTGACTTCTAATGGGGTAGGGAGAAACTTTTCCCTGGTGCTCCTTTGGCTAAGGCAGGACGAGCTTGGGGGTTTGGGCTTGTGGTCAGTTCAGGTCGCATCTCAACAAACGCTGGGGTGGGCTTCACTTACTGCCGCTCCACTGGGGCTGTTTGTATTTCCTAGCGTGCTTATTTGCCAGGGAACCCCAGTTGTGAGTTGCCTCGTGAGTTTTCCTTAAAAGAAACTGAAAAATGGTGTTGTTGCTCTTTATGACCAATAAAAAAAGTGAGAGCTTGCCTTATTTATCAGTGAATGCTGAAGTGACATGATCTTAATAGTGGGATGTAGAATCTGGGCACAGGACCATCTGCAGTGGACATGTTTCGTGGTGTGATCTGTACCCTAGCTCTCCATCACTCAGAAGCAACCAAGAAATGTTGGGCATTATAAGTTATTAAGCAGACAGCTTTCCACTGAATTAGCCTAGTTTGCAACTGTTTGTCTTGCATTGTGCCTTATTTTCTTTACAGTTTATTCAGTGAGAGCAAAGAAGCTGGAAACATGAATGCTGGAAGAGTCAACGGCCCTGTAGATATGACTGTGTTGGTGGCTGACTCATTTCATTTTGGCATCTTTTTCTAAAAAACACAACTGTTGTGTACAACAAATTAAAACTGAGGGATCAGACTTTCTTGGCCTAGATTTTAATGCTGACATTTAGAAAGCAGTCTGCTTTTTTGAGAGCCTTTCAGAGCTCTTTCATGATAGAAGCATTGTACTAGGTTTCTGCAGTGTCAGAGGCTTACTAGAAACACGTTGTTGTCCAGCGAAAACGGCTGACCTATGGAAGTAAACCTATTTGTCCTGAACATAGCTATGGGGTGTGAGCAAAGTAAATATCCTGCCTCATATAATTGTTTTTCTTATCCCTAGTTGATCTCTTGGGCCTTCTGAAATGGCGATCTAACACAAACCTGTTGCAGCAGAATTTGAAGCAGCTGATGAAAGTTGATGGTGGTGAAGTAGTTAAGGTAACAAGTTAATTTATTTAAAAAGAAATATGGTATCGTAATTGTGCTAAATCCCATATTTTGAGGTATTCATATCTTTGTTTTGTTTCCCTTCCCCTCTCCTCCTCCTTCCCGCCCCAAACCTCACACATTGATTTGTAACCGGGTATCTCTCAGCCTTCAGGCTGCTAATGCCCTTCTCCCTGCCCTCAAAGAACATTTCAGACGTTGAGTACTGGTAAAACACATGTGAGGTGCAAGTTTCTGAAAATGTAGGGTTGGGGTTTTTTTAGCACTTCAGTGAATTTTATATACAGACACATGAAGGCAAAGGATGTTTTTCTGTGCAAGATGTTTTCATCTTGAAATTCTTACATGATGATATTAAATGTATTTTTAATATATGGATGTGGAATGCAATCCTACTACATGCTGCTGATATTTTTTTAAGAAAGTCATTTCTCATGAAAATATTTAGCTGTGTCAAGTTATTTATGTTTGCCAAGGCCACTAAGTGATTGTAGAGACCTACGTAAAGACAGATTTAGCTGTAGAAAAGAGTAGGCTGGGACTTTATTGAACGTATTGTAATAAATCAAATCTAAAAGAGTGTCAAAAGATGTAATGTATTGGGGACAGATGACCCTTAAGGGTATGTAGTGTTGTTGTCTTACTTCAATGCATTTTAATTTGGTTAATTGAAGCATAATAAATGCCTCATCTTGAAGTAAACAACTTCAACTTGAAACATCTGAGACTGCTGATATTATCCTTTATTGAGTGTGGTGAAAATAGTATCTCACGTGATTTATTTTTCAGGAAGGTTCTACCTGCTGCTATTTTGTTGTGGATCATTTGATAGCCAAAAACTTGACACCGATACTTCCTTCTGCCAAGCATTGTCATAGTTCTGTCGTTTGGAATTTTCCCCTTTCTCTAAATGACCTCAGAGCGCGTACAGCAGATTACTGCTTGATGGATATCGGTGATTTTAGAAGCATTAGGATGCAGCACAAATGAGGTTTAAGTAAAAGCAGTATCAGAGGGAGTTCTCCAGCTGGCACACGCTCGCCCCTCCCTGTGCTCTTGCAGGACTCGTATGAAATTGTATTCTCTTTTCCCTGGGCAGAACTTGATTTATGCGTAGGACAGAAAAATTAACGTTTAATATTACTCCCTTCACCATTTTTATTCTTTTTTTAGAAGACCACTGTTTATGTTACCCATGTGTTACAGCAGTGTTCAGAAAATCTTTGTGTAGACTTTGTGTGCTCGTAATACCTGGTTTGTAACTGTTCCTTTCTGTTCTTTCAGCTTTTCTTTGTCCTTCATGCTTTTATATGCGATACATGGTACAGGCTATGTATATGACAAAAAGTAAGCGTTTGATAAAACATATTCAAATTTTCTGTTAAACTATTTCTGTTTTTTCAAAACTCCAGTAAAATACCTCTGCTTCCCGGTGTTCATTTATCACTAGGCAGAGATCAGCCAAGATACTCATTCTGTGTTTGACTGTTTCAATAGTATATGGAGACTTTAAATGTTATCTCCCTTTAACAGAGGCTCCGACTCCATTTGTGCATACGGTCTATAGGATATGAGAATGTAAACCCATAGTGTAGAAATTATTCATACTAGCTCCCTACCTCGGAAATGCTTTCCTGCCACTTTATAGAATAAAAGCATCTATCCCGTATTCTTCTTGCCGTTACGTGAAGTCCTCGCGAACAGATTTAGAACTGAACTCTACTAATGAAAGTCAATATATTGTGCCTGAATGTGACGTGAAGACTTGATCGGTCGTGACACGGCCTTCTAACCATCCTTTGTTTTTAAAAGGACTTAGCCAGGCAGTGTTTGGGACTGAGAGTACTACTTCTTTTCAAACCAAGACAGAAACTTCTCCTGTCGAAGCTGAAAAGTGTGCTTTACTCTTTCCTTACTGCCAGCTGCTGGTTAAATGTACTTTATTTGCACATGTTCTTTAATTGAATGAATGGGACTGTGAGAAGGCTATTTTTTTTTTTTTCCCCCCTCCCAAATCCTATAGTGAAACTATGAACTGAAGTCTAAAACCAGCTGCAAGCATTTTAACTTTTCTGTTTTTTCATCTTCAGATATTAGTAGCATGGACTGTGCCTCCATGTTCACTTGTTTTGAGGAACTTTTGGCATTTAACAGTGTTTAGTGAGCTGCTAAATGGAGGTTAATTCCTGAGATTTAACTCTGGATTTAGTAGATAGTCCAAGGGAATCACATTTGATCTTGGAGACTCATTGCATAGCTAAAAAGTTTTGAGGGAGGAAGGTGGGAGCCAAGTTTTTTCCATCGCTCCTGCAGTGTGTGTAATATCCCTTTTTAGCTGGAATCTGAGGCAGCAATTGCCGTCTGTTCAGACGTTCTTCCTCAACTGTACCTTACTCATCTACAAGGCAAAACCCACTGTTACTTCATTTGAGACAGACGTGCTGGAACAGTCCATGTTGAACCCCTTCTCTCTCGACCAAAACAAATACAAACTGAGGCCGTGGTCCGTCCTCGCTCTGCCTCGGAGGAGCCCATGTTGGTTTTGTGTCATCTGGTGGAAGAAAATGCTCAGACGCAGAATCCCATGCTGATAAAACCGAATGCGGTGATGAGTATCTCCGGGCCATGCATGGATTACTTGCTGTCACTGGGAAGAAATACTGTAATTTTTCGTGCATAAACCAGCTTTTGTCCCTCTGCTTAACTTGGATCCCCTGACACTAATCTGCTTTTACTTTGGTGATGCACGGATCAGCCACCCGGCAGGTGAAGGCTCTTCCTCTGTCACAGGGATAGAGGCGCGTGGGTTTTGGGCCGGGGCAGAAGGTTGTGTGCTCTGTTTCCCGTGCCTGCATGTGTGCTCTCGTCTGACGCTGTGGATCTGAGTTGATGCGGTCATGAAAAGCGGTGTGCCGTGCACTTCGCATTGCTCAGCTCAGAACGAGTGAGGGTGATGTGATTTATTTGGCATGAGACTGAGTTGCTTGTCTGGTTTGTGCTCTTGAAACATCAGTTTTCAGAAACTGCATGATCCTGTTGACTGTTGAAGCTCAGTTCTGAAATACATTTGCGTTCGTTCACTATAATAGATTACGCTTCTTGTTCAGGTGTACCCAGTGTGATTTCTGACCTTTTTTGTTCTGAGTGATACAAATCTATAGATAATCAACTTAACTAAAAAATAATTTGCTGAAAAACAAAACGTGAAACTTTCCTTTTTTCAGCTAACTTTTACAATGTCACTACTTTGTAAACTATATAAATGAAAGCAAGTATGTCTGTAGAAACCCGTGTGACATCTGAATTTTGGTTTTCCTGTAAAATGTGATAAATTGTGTATTTATTTGTAGTTTCTTCAAGATACATTGGATGCACTTTTTAACATAATGATGGAGAACTCGGAGAGTGAGACATTTGACACGTTAGTGTTCGATGCTTTGGTAAGTTTGCATTGCGGATGGAATAAAATGTAGGTACTGAAATAATGAATATGTAAAACAAGCGTGGCGTAAATGCTAGAATGAAGATTACTGAGGAAATGGATCTTACTAGCTCTTAGTTATTTATTATTTAATTTAAAATGAATGGAAGGTTTTTATTATGTTTGAAGTTTCAGTTGGACCAGATCAAAAGGGGGTTGGATTACATCATGTCGTCTTCGCAGAAAAGATGGAAGCAATCAAGTCCAGTCATTTTAGTGGCTTAACAGCAGAATTTAGGGTAGAAACAGAAAGTTTCTGCTTGGAAAACAAAACTTTGTTATGAGCAGGAAGTTATCACAGCACAGGAGGATATTAATATATTGGGAGGATAATCTAAAACCAAAGGCCTGTGTGTTTTTAATGTTATTAATGCGTCTTGTCTGAAAAAAAAGGTGGGTGAATATAGGATACTAAAGATTTCTTTAAGGGTAGTGCAATAATTATGCTGGTTTGTTTTTTTTTTTTTTTTCAGGTATTTATCATTGGACTGATTGCTGACAGAAAATTTCAACATTTTAATCCTGTCTTGGAAACCTACATTAAGAAGCATTTCAGTGCTACGTTAGCCTACACGTAAGTTTTTTTTAAAAATTACTTTTTCTAATGTGGCTTGCACAGTATTTCTGGATAACGCTATTCACTTACTTGTTTATACAGTTTAATTAGGGATTTGCCCATAGAGCTTGGGAGGGTGGGAGCTTCTTGAAGAAGGCTGGAGATAGGATGTCTTTCATATGTCTTTCTTGAAATAACAGTAATAAAACTTTCTGTCATTGCAAGGAGGAAGTCTTGATTTTGTTGTATCGAAGAAGGGGATGATTTGACTATTTCAAGAGCTGTGTTTTAGGGAAAGTATTCATAAGCAATTCTGCCATACTTGAGAAAGAAATCACGTCCATTTAAGATGTTTCAAATATATGTTGTTTTGTGCATTAAATTGATGCTCTGCCTTGTATTTGCATTACTGGCACTTTTGGGGAGGAAGCAGTGAAGAACAAAAAAACCAAAGGTCCGTTATACTTGATGTCTTAAGTATTTCTTGACAGTTAAGTTCTTTGTTGCTGCTTGAGACTATTAGTGCTGGAGGAAAATATGTAACGGACTTCTTTCAGTGTTGGGAGTAAAAAAAAAAATCCAAACAGGGAAACCTGCTGTGCGCTTTGCTGTTATACAGTCTCTGTTATGTGACCAGAAAATTTTTGAGAAGTATTGATTTAAAATAGTGAAGAGTTTGATACTAGAATCACTTTGCTGAGTTACGGGCACTGTTGCAGCCTGCAAGTGAAGTGGGTAAAGGATGAAGTATCCTTCGACATCTGGTTTTATTAGCAAGAGCTGAAGGTGGCCCTTTCACTGGTAGGCGTGGAGAGCATCCTGCCCTTCCTTAAATACAGGGGGGCAGAAGCCGGTTTAAGCTTGAGGATGCTGGCAGATCTGAATTCTGGCTTGACTTGTGCCCATGGCCATGACAGGTCCCTGCCCTCTCCCTGCCTTTTATTGCACAAGTTTGCTTGAGGAAAGAGAGCTTGCACTGACAATACCTAAGTGGTTACTTGAAATTCTTAGGCAGTTTACTCCTCTTCAAATAAATGCCCATCTATCAAGATATCTGTCTATTCAATGTATTTTCTGTTTGTGGTATATGACGTTGTACTTATTTACTTTTAGTGTGAATGTTGAAACATACGCTGTAGCTGGGGTGATTTAAAATGGAATTGCTTGTGTTTGCATGAAAATTGTGATTTATATTCATCGGAAGGGAGGTAGTTGAAATGGTATTATTTTTAAAATTGTTTCACTTTCAAGTTTTATAGACTTCAAAATGTGGAATAAGAGAATTTCCTACTGGTGTTATATCCATTTTTGAGAAATAAATGTCACAAATTCTAGCCCCAAATCCATGGAAAAGCTATGTAAAGGGGAAACCTCTTTTAATGAAGAAAGTCCCATTTAATGCGTTTTAATTCTACAATGTGTTTGTATTTCATTTAATCATTTTTATTCTTGTGATTATTATTAGTAGGTTCATCTTTATAGTACCTTAAATCTGAATATCCCTAAATATCCGGCAGAAAATAAGTTGCATCGAGATTTGTTGTATTGCTTGTATGTAGAACAGTGTTATGGTCTCTTTTTTTTCTTTTTTCTCAAGAATAGGTTGCAGCTACTTACCAGCAAAAACAAGAACATAATGAGTTTATTAGTTGTGTAATTAATTTTGTAACTTGGTGGGCACTACTTAGGCACATAATTGTTCTTTAAACCTTTCAAAATTGTAATTCTTCTCTGCGAGCACACTTGTAACTTGTATGTGTTTTTGTATTTAAACAGAAAACTGACTAAAGTTTTAAAAACATACGTGGATAACGCTGAGAAGTGCGGTATCACCGATCAACTCTTTAAAGCTATGAAAGCTTTGGAGTACATCTTCAAGTTCATAGTGCGGTCCAGGATATTGTTCAATCAGTGAGTATGGCGAATGCGGAAACCTCCTGTAATTCCCATTGACAATATTGTTTAGAAAGTGTCACCGTTATAACACCGCAAGTTAAACTTGCTCAGTATTGCACTGTTTGAGAAATATCTTTAATTGTTAGGATTTATTTCAGGAGGCAGCTGTTCCCTAAGAGAGAGGCAGATTTCCTTAATCTTGCACCCAGTAGTCAACAGAAGAAACCTGTGTCTAACTGGGATGCGTGATTTACGTAGCAGTGCACTGCTGAAATTGTGATGTCTTGCGGTTCTCTACAGTTAAGGTCTCTGAAGAAATTAAAGCTTGACACTAATACAGAAATGTGTTAATGACTCTCTGGTACTGTGAATGACATGTTGAAGGTACCGAGTAGCCATACTACCCTGTCCCTCTTCCCGAACTGGGCTTTGCTAGTGGCTTTTCTCAGATGGCTGCAGAAGTCTGGGAAGACTAAAGCGTTGAAAATTTTGCAGCGAAGCAAAGGGAGAGCTTTTCTGGATGGGAAGCGTGATGTTTGTCCTTGCGTGGTGCCTGCAGGGCTCAGGGAGATGCCATGGTTTGCAGAGGGCTTTATCCACAGGCCAGACATCAGAGGGAAGAGAGTCGGAATAGCAAGGGGATAAAGGAGTGTGAGATGCACCTTTTCTTGACACACTGCCTCGTAAAAGAAGACCACAAGTGTTGTTGGAGTTAAGCCCCCAACAGCCCGTTGGTGGTCGGTTGCAGTTTGTAGAGACTTGCAGTCTCAATAGATTTTAGTGAGCAAGAGGGAAAAGTGGAAAGAAAGAAGGGCTGAAGAAATCCTCTCCTCAAGAGTGATAGTCTTTTTGATAAGAGAATCATTTGAGTTTCTATAAAAGCTCTTTCTGTGCCTGCCAGCGTGGCAGAGAGCTGCTGGGGGGCTGTTTTCTGCTCCCCGCCCCACCTCTGGTGTGGGGAACTGCACAGAGACCCACTGGCGTGCTCTGCAGTGGGCTTCCATCCATGAAGTCACACATTAATAATTATCCTGAGTTAATTTGGGAGTCAGTACTGTGTTTTATATGCAAAATACTGAAAAGGTTATAAAGTTGATGATTTGTTCGTCTTCACTCAGAATCAGTCCTCTTCCTACTTGTTAGTGATAGTAACAACCTTATTACAAGGGATTTATGTAGAGCTCTGAAGTTACCAACTCCACCAACCTTTCTCTAATTTAGAGATAGTAATTTATGTCTGCAGGAGTCTTGCTGTGAGATTCATAAAATACTGAATGTCTCTTATACTGTTGAAGGTCCTACAAATCACTTTAAAACAGAAAAAAATAATTATCTCTTGCTGCAGATTAGATTTACAGACAATATGACCCTCTAGTATTGGCCATTGGATTTCCTCGTGCTAAGCACTAATTCACAGTTCTTTAGCATTGGGAAGACACAGCTCTCGGTGACAAGGGATTAATCAGCGAAGCTACTGAATGCTGAATGACACCGTGATTTGTTCTGCTGTAAGACTTAAATCCGGCCTGAGGTGTGTGATTTGAAGTGATTCTAATGCAGAAGTGTAGCAGTGTTCTGAAATACATTAGTGTTTTACTGAGAAGTCGCAACGAGCAAGCAGAATCTTTTATTAAAAAATAGCACATATTTTTAATTTTAGTAATACGGTAGTGGACTGAACATACGGAGCGTTTTAGTAATGTGATTGCAGGCAAGCTTCAGTTCTCGATAAATACGTAGAAGGCTGGTTCATCTAGTTAAAGGCTGGTGGCAAATCTGTTTGTTCAGTATTTCAAGGTTTGTAAAGGCAAAAATACTATAAGTTAACTTTAGAAATATCTTTATTTGGTTTGCTTAATAATGATCCCAGTGGTTATGTTGCGTTTACAACAGTGTTAAATTTTTGAAGGCAGTGCTAGAAGGGTCAACTTGGTGTAATCCTGGTTTTCTTGTAGCTGCAGCATTTTTATGCATTATCAGATGTATTAAATAAATACGTGTTAATAACTGACAGTAGAAACACATTTGTGATTAACCTGTTTATTTTTATTACAATTTCCTTTTTGAAACACAAAGCTTTTTGCCTGAAGCAGTTTGATTTATTGAACTGTCAAGTTTAGTTACTCTTTATATTGGTATTAGTTTCACCTCTTTAATCTGTTCAGGGGGACACTGAAATCCATTATTGAAATTGGGAGTTAACAAGTAATTTCTCCTGCATATCCCCCAGTTTTAGCCTAAAAAGGGAACAGAAGTTTGCACAGCAGAATAACACAATTTAATAATTTTTGTGTAGCATTCATTTCCCCTGTGTACTGGTTAAATAGCTTTTTTTTAATATCTGTGGCTCCCAGAGGTTTATGAACTCAGCATTAAAAATGATACGCATTAGTTTCAGCGTAAAGCAGCAAGGACATTCTGAACTCCATGTTTATCTTAAGATAAGCCCCTTTCCTTCTGTAATAGATGCTCCATCATGATATCTTCAAACATGAAGAAATCCTACTGTGACTGTACATACCAAATTCCTGGGTGTGATGCTCTTTCTGAGCTGCAGACCACATTCGAGACCTTCTTACTGGGTTTAACGTCAGAAGAAAATGGTGAAAAATAGAGTTGAAAAATTGAACTCTTGCTGGGAGCTGCCCTAATGGGTCTTGGTGCAAAATGTTTAGGTGAGGTCAGGGACAGAGATAGTGGGACCAAGGGGGGCTTGGGAAACCCAGTTGCTGTTGGATGAGGCTCTTAGAGGCAGTCAAAGCCAACTGGGTAAGCATGGGGTTTTAGCTGGGGAAAATGTCCCATCTGATGTTTATAAACACCCCTGTTTAGGTATGACCTGGATGCCAAATTCTCCTGGGCTTCTTTTGAGCACTGATCCTTTTCTTTTTTTTGGGAGGGGTGGGGGGATAGGGGGGTGGGAGGGGGTAGTTGGGTCACGTTAAGTTTGTATAGCTGAGGTTCAAGAAGTGTGTTTGCAACAGCCCTTGTGTAGGTGTCGTACATGTTGCCAAAGGAGGGGAAAACAAAAAATGTAAAGGATTAGGATTTCTGTGGAACTAGTGATCTTCTTCCCCTATCTTTCCATTTCGTAGTGAGAATTAGCTCATCCTACACCTGAAGCAGATCATTCTGCGTTTAAAATATTCAAGAGCTTCAGGAACATTCATTCCTGTGCTGTATTGAACCAGTGGACCAAGTTCTTCAGCCTGGCTGTATGTGTTTTGCCCTTCGTGTTGCTCAGGCATCTCAGGGCATTTTTTATCCCCCTGAAAGTGTCTGGCGGGGGGGGGGGGGGAGGGGGGGTTGTCCCTGTGGGCAAATCAGATCTGAAAAGTCCTGCCTGAAGACACAGGGATCTGCCTTGTGAACTTTAGCTGTGGCTTAGTCGTTCTTCTGCAGCCACTGTACTGACTATTACTGACTATTGGGAAGCTGAGCCTTAACTGGTTTAGTGTTAGCGAGCCAGAAATTAGAGGTGAAATGCATTATTTATTTATTTATTTATTTTTAAGCAAAAAGTTGGTTGATTGGCTTTTTCTTTCTTTTACAGAGTTTAAGGTCACTCACCTTAGGCCACTAGTAGATTTTAATGATTTCTGGCAAGTTGTCTGGATGCTTTCTGGCTTCCTCATCAGAGGGCTGCTTGGCATTGGTCCTCCCAGACATCTGCTAGCTCATGTGCAGGGTGAAGAGACTCTATCCCACTGCTGCGTGGGCATGTGGAACTGGGTCACTGCTGAGGGACTCACCGTGACTTGAAGGCGTAAACAACAATACCGAACGTGGCATTTTACATAGGAAGCTTTAAAATAAAAATCTGTTGTTCCTTCTGACCCAGCCCTGTTGGTCTGTCTTTAGTTTTTTGTGAAAGAAAACTCCTGGTTCAGAGAAGAAACCTGTAGAAATTCTTGAACTTGAAGAAACCCCGAACCTGTCATCTGTCATTTGAACAGATTTTTTTTTTTAATGTATTTCCATTTTAGTTGGATCGTGCTTATGAAACCTAATTATTTTTCAGACTTTATGAAAACAAAGGAGAAGCAGACTTCAGGGAGTCTCTGCTGCAGCTCTTTAAGTCCATCAATGAGATGATGAGCAGCATCTCTGATCAAACTGTCATAGTGAAGGTATGTACTTTACAGGTCTCCATCTTGGCTTTACTTTTGCATCCTAAACCACAGTTAGGCTGTCGATGAAGTGTGTGCTTCTATTTGTTCCCAAAAGCATGTTTTATCTCAAACGTGGTTAATACTTAGTGCTGCTAATGAAGGGTTTGTGACTATATAAAAAATGTGCTTCGAACAAGTAAGTTTACTTAAATTGCTGCAAATACCTCACTTTTATTTTTAAAAAAGAACTTAGGGGTTAAATGATGTTTAGGTTATTTAACTTGTATAACTTTAAGGTATTTTTAAGGCATTATGTGTAAAATGCTGATGACAATGTAGATCCTCGTATTCTTATGGATTTATTTATATCCTAGGCTGTTCAGGAACTTCAGTATATTATTATAAGCCAGAGTACGTGTTTTTAATGAAAAATCAGTAGTGAGTCAGACTGCAGACTCCACCCCACACCCTTCTTCTTTTGTCCCTTTAAAGCGGTAGCATTGGCTGGCTCATGGAATTGGGAACGTGGTCTCTGACCTCGAGTGAACATGGGTATTGATATCACAGAGCAGAAGCACAGAGTTGCGGGACCGGTAGGTTTTTATATCCAGAGGAGTCCGAGGTCATTATGCCAGTACTGGTTTCGTGTTCTCTTAGTGAATCTCTTCACCACAGAAAAGTACAGACTGTCATAAACACGCGTTTGATAAGCTACGCCTTGAAGTTCTCCTTGGGATTCCAAGTAGGATTTATAAAAGGCCGTAACTCTTGACTTAGCCATGCTGAATCAGTTGAAAGATGATGATCAGAGAGGGGCTAAGAATTGGGGTTGAATTTGGGGACGTTTTGACAGTACGATGACTCCCGCTCAGGTGTGCTGTGGCTGTGCATTAGAAGAACGTTTTATGGCAGCTGAGAGGCAAAGGCAGACAGTGGCGAAGTACTGTGCCAGTGCAGGAGGTTTCTCTTGAAGGGAGCTGGGAAGAGGACAGCAGGAAAACACCTGAGTCAAAGACAGCGGTCCTTTGTAGCTGAGTGCAGGCAGGTCTTAAGCTACTAATGCCATGCTGAGCACACAGCAGAAATAGATAGCGGGGATAAAGCTGCTGAGTTCGAATATTTTAGGCAGAGACTGAGACTGTATCATCTGATAACAAAATAGGGATATTGCATGTTTCAAGAAAGCTGTATTTTCATTCCATTGACAAAGCATCTATCCTGAATGGAAATTGGTAAGTTTGAGTCAGTGACTCAGCGTACTATCTGGTGTGTTACTAATAGGATGTTTTCAGATTATGAGGATTGAATGTAAGATTTATTTCCCCTGAGACTTGTTTGTGAGGCCTACTTCAGGAAGGCAGATGAACATGAACTTTTTTCTCTTTTAACACTTTATGCCTTTGGGAAAAAAAAAAACCAAACCAAAACAAAAAAAAAAAACAAAACAAAACAAAAAAACAACAACAACAACAAAAAAAAAACCCAAAAACAAACCCACCCCAAAATTGATTTGGTTGCCTTCACCTGAGATGCAGGAAAAGAAGACAAACTTCCTAGGAAAGGCTAGAGAGAGATCGCACTAGAGCAGTGTCTGTCCTGGTCTGGGTATTGTTTCACATTCCCATCTCTGCAAAATTGGGTAGAGCACATGTACTGGCTGCATTTGTCTGGGTGAAGTATGCGCTGGTAGATGAAGCACTGACGGATGAGCCAGTGCGGGGTTGTCCGAGGAGGGTGCTTGTGGATACCTTTTGGAAGCCTTGACAAACTTTCATTCATTATTCATTGCTTTCATCTCCTTTGGACTCTAATTACTTAGCTCTTAGAATACATAATTGTTACTATTGGCTTTTTGCAGCTCGTGAGATTGCTTTTATTATGTTCAAATATCTTCTGAAGCACTACAGTTTTTTCAGTAAATAGAAATGTGTGGTTCTATTACAAAGAATAAAGTTATTGAATAGGTGGAGCAATGTGAGGTTTTTTTTGAGAGAGAGTGAGGATGGCTTCTGTGAATCTTACCTGACAAAGCCGTTGGAGTCCCATGTCAGTAACCGTGTAAAGCAGACGTGACATGACAGGCTTCGTTCAGCATCTTTATCAGTGATGTGGAGTTGGTCGTTAAGTACTGTGCTAGTGGTGAGGAGCGTGAGAAGGACCTCACAAAACCGAGTGGGCTAAAACGTGAGCTTCAAGGTAGACAAATGTAGGGCAGTGCATCTCGGGAAGAGTAAATTAGTCCCTATATGATGGTCTACTTGAAACTAGCGGTTGCGGTTTGGGGAAGACACCTTGGAGTCACAACTGACAGCTCTCCGAGGTCATCGGTTCCATGTGCAGCGTCAGGTGAAGAAGCAACAGGGTGTTGGGCGTCAGTCAGAGGGATAATGAGAACACGGCAGAACTGTCATTTTGTTGTTAAATACACTTGGCGCATCTGCATCTTGCGTGCCGGGTGCTGTTCTGGGCTCCGTACCTCAGGATGTGGTTGCAGGGGTACGGAGAACCAGGGTTGGGAATGGAGAACCAGGGTTGGGAATGGTGCACCTTCCTGCTGGGTGAGCGCTCTGTGGAGAACTCCTGCACCGAATCCCACGCTACCAGAAGTGGGATGCTCTGGCTGACGTCAGTAGGAGGTTAGTTTAAAATAAGTAAAGCAAAATGTTTCATTTCTGTAGCCTGCTGTCTCGGGGGGTTATAGAGGCAGTGTCAGCCGGCCCAGAGGGGGGTTAGGCACATTTACAGACCGCAGGTCTGCAGATGTTCTGCAAGGATGGGTGGAGATGCGGCCTCTAAGGGCTGCTGGGGGAGCCGGGAGAAGAACGGACCACACAAACTGTAAATGGCATCTCCTGTGGCCACCATTGGAGACCCGGTGCTGGGCTGTACGAACCATTAGTGTGACACAGTGATCGTTTCTTGTGCTGTTGAAGTTTTGTGGAAGATTAATGAAGATAAGCAGATAAGGTGCTGGGTTCCTGTGTTGTGCAGTTAAGATCAGCAGATGTAGCTGTAGCAGTTTCAGGCTTTTTTTTTTTTTTTTACTGTTTTTAATATATATTGGGGAATCTAAATAAGTGTATACAAAATAAGTCTGTTTGGAGAGATAAGAAGTTGAAAGGACCTACATAGAAAATTAAGGTGCCTCACATTAAAAGAGACAGATGCTTAATTCACACATTTGAATATTTCTATTTCTCCTTGCAAAAATTGTAATCTGTCCTGATAGTTTATCAACATGAAGCAGAACTGCCACTGGAGAGTTTTTCTGAAATGCTCACAACTTTTCAACTTTTCTCTTTGGGCTGGCTATACTGATTTTTTTTTATTTTTTTTCCCCCAGCCTATCTGTTAAGAGAGTAGCCTTCAAGCTGACACTGCGCGAGGGAGAATGAATGACTGCAGTCTTATGTTCTTAGCAAGACTTACTCTTTACCTATTCAAATATTTATGTCCTTGCAGAAGCTGATGAGCTGTTTCTGACTGTAGCTCAGGTCTTCGGTTACTTAATATTTTGCATTTAAATTGCCACCTTTTTTTTTTTTTCATTTAAAATTTTCAAGGCTCTGGGAGCGTTTAAAGAAAAAAAAAAAGTTTCCTTAAAAGAAAACTGTGTGAGTTGTACAAGGATTTAAGTTTGTAGAGCACAAAAAGAGACTAAATTTGTAACTCTCTCAGTATTATGCTATTCAGAATTTCTTAGGGTAGGGGAGAATTTGTATATGTGACTGCCTTGCAAAACTGACTTCAGTTTCAGCCTTTAAGGAAACAAAATAGAGAAGATTTTCTGTGAAGGGCAAGTTACAAGTGGCATTTTGCAGTTTTGTTGACTGCAGGTAGGCATAACTGTCCAGAGCACTGATTAAATTTTTGTAAAGACTTCAAAGGAAAAAAAAAAAACAGCAAACGAGAACAAAAGCCCCGTCTGTCGGCAAAATCCTCTACTGCATCAAAATCGTCATTAAAAGTTTAGTTGTAGCTGTAGTGCTTCAGCTACATGTTTTTATAATAAATAGGTAAAAGTCCATATATTCTTGGAAAACGATTTGAGCAGAGCTTTACTTGCATTTATAGCTCTCTGTGGACTCAAATATGTTGCAGTCGAAACATTAGGTGTAAAAATGAGTTAACAACATAATTACCCTAGTTGTAAAGGCAGCAGTAGTCTGTCCTATAGGTTTGAATTTGGGCAGCTATGGTATACATTATAGTGTTTTAAACAGTGCAGAGTTTGTTTTTTATAGTTAGCTACCTAAATATAATTATTTGGGTTTTTTTTTTTTTTTGTCAGTGGTAACTGCAGCTAAGGCAGCCATTCAGAGACTGCCTTTTACACTTGATTTTTTTTTTTTTTTTTTAAGGTGTGCAGTTGTCCAAACTGGAGAGGGAGATCCAAACAGTGACTGGGGCCGAGAGAGTTGTCCTCTTAATAACACAGTTTTTTCTTGTATCACGAATGGTAGTGGGCTGCAGTAATAGTTTGAGATGTAGAGAGATTAAACTTTGTTTTTCAAGTATTAGTTTGATTTTAAGAATTACTTGATTAAATAAGGTGTGCCGTGTTTGGTGCATGTAGATATTTTTAATGGTTACAAGTATAGCGAGCTTTCCTGATTTTATTCCGATGTTCTGCTAATTGGTGCATGATAATTATTTCCTTAACCTTTTACTGTTTAAGCGTGAGCGCAGCTGAAGCCTTGCATGACGTTTCAAGTTTAGATAAAAATGCAAACGTTTCCTAGTAATTTATTCTTGCATCTCTTCGGAACAAGGGGGGTTGAGCCAGCTGCATGGAATTTGAGGACTGTCTGGTTTAGGCTGTGTTGGTACGAGGGAGCTGAACCGTTCTCAGCAGGCTTCTTGCGCTTTGCTCTGTCGTTTGCTGTTGTGCGTGACTTCGTGCTGCTGTACAGGATGGCTGCAAAAAGATAGGCTGGTGGCTGAGTTACTTCTCTGTGCGTTAAATGATCTTGATAAAGTAGGTGTGTATATAAAATTATCCTGTAATGTGACCACAGAGAGCCGGGGCGGAAGATGATAACGTTTCGCTAATGCGAATTCTGTTGTGTGTGTGGTTTTTTAATAATCCTTGTCGCTTTTAACGCATGATGCATATTTCTCAGTATCCACACTGTACGTTTTCCTACTCTATTATTAAGCATTTATTGCTAAAGCCACAGAAAAGTATTCAAATGAAGACAGGGAAATACATCACAAGCTGCTGAGGTTCCTAGGAAGAAGACAGAAAAACCTGCATTGGCCTGCAGGGCTTTTCCAACAGGTTGAATACTCTATAACCGTTGTTTAAAATCAGCTGAGTAACAAAATGCTTACACGGACTGAGGTTTCTGTGTCTCTTAGAACCTAGATGGGAAAGTTGGCTTTTACACTGGCGACAAATAGAATAATCTCTAGAAGAGCGCAACGCCACGTTACTTATGCTCGTGCTTTGCGCTCTTCTACGCTGAATTTCGTGCCGGAGGTGCTGGTTCAGCTGTGATTTGGAACGAATGACTGCTGTAGGCTGGGGCAATTCAGAAATAGTCTTTAGCCGTTCTGGAAATTGTTTCCTCCAGCTGTTGACTGGGCTTAATTTGGCTGGGTGGATGGGTTTAACAGAATGGCATCCGGGATGATGCTTGTGTAGAAGGCAGGCGCTTTGTGTTGAATGACACAAAAGGTGAAAATTAACATTAAAATCATGTACAAATTGAGTCAGGTAAAACAAATTTATTGCTTCATCAAACAAAAAAGTTCCTAAGAATATACTGTATTTGACAAAGAGATTTTATGCTTAATTTTGAGACTAGGCGTGCTGTTTGAAACGAATGACTTTAGCAAATGACATTTTTAAATTAGGTATTTTTGCTTTTATGTAGTACAAAGAGATGAGCTTAAATCCTAGACAAAACCCGTAGTACACTAATCGGAACACATTTTGTTTAATACTTTGCAAATGTCATTTGTTCAGTCTAATGATACCATTAAGTTAGTATTGCAGTTTTCTTAAACTGTTAACTGTAAAGAAGCTTTTCCTGTTTTTTTTTGGCATTCCTTATCAGTATAAATCCAAGAATGGGAAAAAAATCAGAATTTTCTGTTTTTGCAAGAGTGCTTTGCTGTGCCCTGTACTGCTTTGTTTTCGATTTACCAATGACCATTGTTATCATCACTGTCATATTTTCTGTTTTGTATTAATGAAGATATTAATATCTCTTCAATATATCGAGATATTAATAAATCTCAATATTCTCAACTGCCTAATAAGCAAAAGCAAATTAATAAAACTCCCATTGTTTATATCTATCATCCAAAATTATATCAGAAGTGACTTTGAGCTACTTAGCAACGCCACCCTATCTTATTTTAGCGTGCTTTAATGTGACGAATAAGTGTTTTTGCAGACCATTTATCTTCTGCCGAGTGGTAGGAGGATGCTGTGATGCAATATAGCGCCGTGTTTTTGGTCCCCTTCTGGTGTAGCTTTGCGTTAATACGTCGGGGTGTTAGCTCAGTTGTGGTAAAATAAAACTTTTGTGTTAAGAGAGTCTCGTTTCTGTTATTCCACAAGATTTACTAACAGCTACCAGATGTGACAAATAACGGAGGGGCTTACAAGCAGTGCTTGCTGAACACAGGGGCTGCAGCGGGACTTTCTGGCTTTGAGACAGAACATATTTAGGATACATCTCCAAACGGTGTAGGCAATATGCTGTAATCGTACTAATCTTGTAATGCTGCTTAAACACCTTTCTGAGCATATGCACTTCTGTGTAAACGTGTTCTTCGTGGCTTGCTGTTATGGTGGATTGTCAGTGTTTGAAATGATAATCTGTGTCCCAAAACTTAAAGTTGAGGTGCTGACCTTTGCCTAAGGACATGACGAAAAGGTGTGTATCTGTCTCTTCCGGCAGCACGGCTGGTACGCGCCGGTCTTCACGGAGAAACGGAAAACTCAGGAGCTTTTCTGTAAGACAGCTCTACCACATAATTTTAGGGGTTGGGGTTTTGGGGATTCTTTTTGGTGTTCTGAAAAATAAATGAAGCTTACGCTTATTTTTACACAGTTTATACATGCAAGTGTTGAAGTGCACTAACCGTTTTTTGGGGACTTGAGGGTTTTTCTCCCCCCAAAAAAAATTGCAGAAAAAGTTCCTTTCAGAATAAAGTGACTGTAAATTGCTGGCTTAGGATAAATTTTTAGTCACAGAAACTCCTTGAACCTTTAGATCTGAGGCACATGCTAATTTTTCTCTTGGTAGGTCCCATTCCTTACCCAGTCTGGTGTAATTAAATCTGTCTGGAAATGAACCATCAGGCAAAAAAGATCTGTGGCAGCACGGGCGCTGCAGTGGAGCCTTCGCTGGTGTTCAGAGGGACCACTGTTAGAAATAACGCCTCCGTTCCACTTGGTCTTGTTCATTCGGCCTTCTTACCACGGCTGATATTTTTTTCCTCCCCAACTAATACAGACCGTCACTGAATTTGTTTCTTCAACATGAAAAAACGCCCCTGTGTTATCGAGCTGCTAGCTCTGAAGAAGATAAAAAGAAAAAAAAAATATTTATTAAGTCATTATAAGCCCATCAATGACTTTATCTTAAAGGTTGTGAAGGATGACTGCTCTAGATAGAGGGGTGGTTGTGCTGATTTAAGGAATAAGTTGCAATTATTCTGTAGAATGATAAAACCGAGGAATTTCGTCCTGTGTATTGGCCGTACAGAGAACTGTGGCCATCAATTATTGCTTAATTTATTCTATTTAAGGCAAAGCTTTGACTTTTCTGGACCTTATTATTTTCACTTAGTGAGTTTTATTTCTTGGCATACTTAATTGCCTTTTTTATAGTTTAGAAGGGCATCCTTGAAGCACTGCACTCATCGACTGAGCGGTTCAATAGGTTGTATTGGCAGCTGGTCCATGGAGTAAGTGTCAGTTAATGGTTCTTTGCATATGTATGTACTTTGGCTGTGGTATAGCACCTTTTATACGTAGAGATGATATTCATAATGGGGAAATTAACACATATTTGTGTAAGTGCACGGCTGTGTGTGGTGGGGAGAGGGAGAAGGAAGGGATGAGCCATAATACTGGAAGGTACTTGGAGCTCACAGGCTGAGGTGCGCTTGTGGATGTCACACCGATCCTCGACTCACATGTGAATCACGTCCCAGGGGAAAAAAATAATCCAATAATACCTCGACAGTCAATACAACAGTGAGTGTACAGGGAAGTTGAACGCGGTAACAGGGAAAACGTATCCATTATTCATATGATGCACTGTCTTGTTTCTGCTTTCTCGCCTTTTTTTATTCTTCCCCTTTGCTAGTTTATTTCTGTGCTTTGTAGTACTTAAAATGAATGATTTTGTAACTTGATAAGGGTAGTAATAATTTCTCACTTCTTTTCCACAAAGAGAGAAGCCCCTTTGGGCAGTAAAATTTTTAGTGCAGCCCAGCTTGAAACTATTTGTAATTATTGACTAAGTATGTGAGACTGACATTTCCAGCTTTGTACAGGTATCTAATGGGATCGCATGGCAGTTATTGCAAAAGCCTGTTTGATTAAAAAAATCAAAGAATTAACATTCTTCATGATTGTGTTTTCTCTAACGCTGTTTTGAATTTTCAAGTGTCTGAGGCATCGCTGGGTAACTATGAAATTAAGATTTTGATTTAGTTTGCCATGTACTTCTTGCAGAAATGAGGAATTTGAACCTTTGTCCAGTGCTGATCAAGAGTGGAAAGCAATCTAATTTAATTTCTTTCAATGGAACAAAACCAAACCAGATGGCTTATTTGTTTTTTTCTTGATGCTATATGTAAAGACGAGCACAGTTTTTTTTTATCTGCTGAATTTAATATTCCTCGCTTATGTATTCCAGTATCCTGGGAATAACCGGCATTGCAATTGTGCCACTGCTAACAAAAGATCTACTTTCAGCTGCAGCTTCTAACAGAGTAAAATCTACAGCGAGAGCTGCTCTTTTACAAGAGTCAATATCAACAAAAAGTTATTGTCGTAGGCCTTTGGATTACCCAAATACAGATTTAATCACGGGCCTGAGAGCCCACTTGTCTGATCATGCTGTCTGTCATGTAATTGAGTCAGCTGAGATTGGAAATTGGGAAATTTCCTTTAAATTTTAAGATATTAAACTTTAATTGCTTTGTCCATAAAGTAGAACCGAAATGGCTGATAATTGTTTTAAGTACAAGCCTTAGACTGATGTTGTAAATAGTTTTACCTGATAGTCCTTCGTTTAAGCCATCAAAGTGTTAATTTTAATGATTGTGCCAGCACAGTGTGAAATTTTAATTCAAGATATAAAATGCAAGCTCTTTTTTAGTGTGGGTTTCTAAACATTTATTGCTACATGCATTTGAATGATAAGCAAATAAAAACACAACGATGACTGCGGTTTATAACTGGTCATTAGAGTCCTCATCCATCAAAACACATAAGCGTGTACATAATGGGACTATTTGCATAATTACAGTTATGAGCTTGATTTCTGAGCGTGTAAGTAGTCCTTTAAGCATACGTGGAAATGCTTGATGATCAAGCTTGACAGTTTAAATGGACTATGAAGAAAAACTGGAACGCTCTGAAATTTGCATCTGACCTATTGACATGTTTGGGTTTTGCTCTTTTACGAGTGGTCAGCGAGCGCTGGCAAACTTCCCACGCTGGCTGCTTGAGCTTATTTGGCAGGTTTCTTTCTCTCCTGAAGAGTTCATCATGTAGAAGCGGAGACTGTTAATGGCTTTTGAATTAAAACCTCCTTTTTTTCCTCTTTTTGTTTTCTCCCCTCCACTTTTCTGCTGTTGCTGTTGATGCTTCAACAGGTGAAAAAATCACAACTTTTTTTTTTTTTTTTAAATTAATAGCAAACACCAAATAGTATCAATGCTGTGGAAACAGACCTTTTTCTTTTATTTCAGCAAATATTGGTAGGAAATGTTTGTGTATTTACTCAATTCTAGTTGACAAGTGATAGGATGAGAGGAAATGTGTTCACGTTATGTCAGGGGAGGTTTAGATTGGATATTAGGAAACACTTTTTCACTGAAATGGTTATTAAACATTGGAATAGGCTGCCCAGGGAGGGGGTGGATTCGCCATCCCTGGAGGTGTTTGAAAAAAGGGCAGAGGGGGTACGTGGGGACACGGTTTAGAAGTGGTTTTGTCAGGGGAGGGTAATAGTTGGACTTGATGATCTTAAAGGTCCCTTCCGACCTCAGCGATTCTGTGATTCTATGACTGAATTTGAGAACAGAATTGAACGTGCGTTATAACAGTCTCACCTTATCCAGTTTGTTCGCTGTGTTGGTAATATTTCTTTAATAATGAATATTCAACGAAAAAGAAATGTGTGTGTTCACCTCGCAGAAGAATATAAGAGCTGATTTGAAGATGAGTGTGGTGTGTGCTGAAGTTTTAAGAATGGAGTATTTTAACTAGAGATTTGTTCAGCCGCTGTAGCGTAGTGTTTTCCTCCAGGATGGGTGACATTCCCAGGGCCGCGTTCAGTGCTCATTTGCAGCCACTTGCGTACGTGCTGGAATAGCAAAGCTTACAAAATTCCTGAAGAACCCAGTAGTGCTTTATAATTTCGAGAAAAGAACTGCCTGAATTTGTGCTTTTGGATACGTTTTTTTGACATGGATATATGCTTTCTTAAACCATCTAACCAAAATCACTTTAATCTGCATTTTTATTGAGAAATATGTAAATTAATAACTGCTTCATACATTATTCAAGAAAAGACATATTTTGTATCGCTGATACCTCCGCTAATCTTATCTAAAGATATGCAGATGATTTAATTAAAATAATTATACTGTATAATATACCTGAACTTTACTCTAAAATAGTACGTATTAATCATTAATGGTACTTGTATTTTTAGCTGGAAAGACAAAGTATTTGATTGATAATGGATTCTATACTTCTTTTTTTTTTTTCTTCCCCCTTTTTTGCTTAACAACTTGGACCAAGATGTCCCTTGTGACTGTAATCAAGCAATTGACTTTGTGCATTCTAGAATGATGGAATTTGGTTTAAAATTGCGAGGGTGTGGCAGAAAAGGGCAGTAGTTTGAAAACAGACAAGTTGTTTTGTGTGGACCTCCCCGGCAATACCCTTCCGAGTCTGTTTCCCTGTGGCTCTTCCTACTATTAGCAACTACTGCTAAATAGAATTTTTCTGTCTCTTGAATTCCTCGGACCGTGGAGCTGTAGAATAGAGTCGCTTGTCACCTCGTGGACTTCACTAGAATAGAATTGATTAAGAAAGAAAAGTACAGGGGCTCGTCTTCCTTAGAATTCAAAAGGATAGTGAGCACGTGGTGCTCTTGTGGATGGAAACTGCAAAGCCTAAGCGTTAAACGCACAAACGCCTCGTGTGGGGAATGAGTCATTCCCCCTTTTGAGGCAAAAATACGTCTGTAGTCAAACTGTGTGATAGTATCAATAAAATGCAAAGCAAACTAAGTCTGACTCTTGTGATTTGTGTTTGAATTACTACGGATTTTTTTTTTTTTCTAGTCTGGTGCTCAGTGGACGCAAGAACTTGGGGAACCCCGGTAAAAGTAGTGCATGTGTATGACCCAAAAAGGTTAAGGTTAAAACCCAGCTTTATCTGATTGCAATTACCGTTTGTGTAGACTAAGTGATTTTTAGCTCTGCTGTTACTACAGTCCATTTGCTGTTGTCTAACGACAGTGTGTTCTGGCGCCACTGCATTAAAGCACGGGGCGGTAATTATCGTTTGCTGAATTTTTTGCTCTCGAGGCCTGTAAGAAAATGTTTACTCTAGAAATAAATAAATACTAAGAAAAGGAAAGACAAAATTAGTTAAAATTACTACCAATTGTTAAAACATCAAACATCTGTTTATAGCTTCTGAATTCTTTCGCTGTGTCCTGTAAAATGGAGTGACAACTGCAAGTTCGAGGGGAACTAGAAAGAACTGCAGTGTCATTAGTGGCTACCAAGAGTTTAGGGCAGGGAAAATGGTACTTGTGCATTTTTTGTTTAAGTAGTGGAGGGGAAAATGAAACCCAAACAACTATAGCATGGCTGATGAGGAGGATGAGGAGAAGGTGCTTCTCCAGCTGTACAGGAGATGGGGGAGGGAAGTGACGAGAGGAACGTAACTGAGTTATGGGTTGTGTACCGAGACACCAAAAGGTTTCTATAGCGTGTTGGCAGGAGTTTATAAGTCTCTAATTCTGCTGTAAGTTGTCAGTTTTCCCAGCTTACTAATCTTTTATGCCTCTTTCGTCTTTTAAATCTGTTAAATCCCAAAGTTTCCTTTTCATAGAGTTTCAGCTTGGTACCTTACCCCCGAAAGAATAAGCTGAGAGCAAACCACGGGGGTTCGGCAGAAGCCACAGAGAATAATGAAGCCAAAGCAACCTGCTCATGTGTGATCCTCTCCTTGCAGTCTTTGCATCGCCTGTAGAGCCATATGAATTTCAGTCTTATTTATTTGTTGTTTTTATTTTTTTAGGGGGCAGCGCTTAAATACTTGCCAGCTATTGTCAATGACGTGAAATTAGTATTTGACCCGAAAGAACTTAGGTGAGTAGAGTAATGAAATGTGTAGTTTGAACCTAGATACCAAATCAAAACTCATATTTCAGGAGAATTTTTAGCTTAAAGAAAAAAATAATTTTCTCTTTCGCAGTGCTATTACAAGGTGTTTAAGTTGAAAAAAAAAAAACAAACACTTTTTTATCTAATTTGATTGCAAAACCCTTCTATATATTGTCCGTTTTCATTTCTGTGTTCTGGTGTGTCAAAATGAGGAAAAGAAAGATAAAGTAGAAATAAAATAGATAAGTATAGTCTGAGTCTAATGTTCCAATGGCCTGAGGAACCTGGCACTTAGCTTCTGCTTGCCTCTGCTGTAAACTTTTTTACACATACTCTTATGCTTCCTATGGGCCCAGGGAGTACATCGTTGGTAGAGTTTCTGGACTAAATCATGATTTTGATAGCAAAAGTACTGGGCAAATACACCAAATGAGAAATACCAGGATTTAGCCTGTTTTACCCCAAACACTAGAACTGTAGTTCTGTCACTTACAATATTTACACTGAGATTGAATAATACTTAGAAGCGAAGGCTTAATAGGAAAAATAAAAAACCCTCAAGATTTTACGAAGTGATGCAAAATTATTGAAAAGTTTTTTAAAAATCTGTATTAAGCGGGAGCTCAGCTGATGAGCATGATGATACCTTCTCCTAAAACATGTGTGTTTGTGGGGCTTTTCTGTTGGTTAGAGCTTGTAACATGCATTATCACTTTTTTTTAATTATTTTTGGCTTATATGCTCATGTATTACTCTGTTAATGGTATGTGATGGTTGAAGTAGAGAGGCAATAGCACAGACAACTGAAATTTGAAATCTAAAACCATAGATGAAACATGGGGAAAGAATAAAACTGAGATAATAAGGAAGAGGGAAAAGGAAAAGATACAAAAAAACCTAACAAACGGGTGTAGTAAAGACAATTCACATTTCTCTGGAATCCCTCTCTAACTCTGTCATGTCTGGAAAAAAAATGAGTTGCTTATCCAAAAGTATGTAGCTGTTTATATAATTTTGTGCTATTGGATGTTTTTTACATACTTTGGAGAGAGATTAATATGTTTTCACTTGTCTGTTCGTATGTAGCAAACTCTTCACTGAATTCATCCTAAACGTTCCTGTGAGCCGGCTCACGATCCAGAAGCTCTACTGCTTGATAGAAATAGTTCACAGTGACCTCTTCACGCAGCACGGTAAGCAGAGCCTTTGCAACCATTAAATTGCCGCATTATTCATTGTCTCCAGACCTCTGCCAGTGCAAGGTTTGTCCTTGCTGCCGAACGCGGTGGAGGTTGTAACCAATTAAGGTTGTTCCATTAGAAGGACAAGAAGATTTAAAGTAAGTGAGGAAATGCTAATTGATACTTACTGCAGGTTATAGATCATAAAGAAGTGAAAGCAAAAACTTGTAATTTTTAATTTAAAAGGGCACTAAGTGTCCAGTGTTATTGGCATGTGTTGTAACTTTAACTGTGGTGTATTTTATCAAAAGTGATGAATTCAGCTTTTGTGCTCAGTGAAGTTCAATGGAGAATGGGAGGTTTTGGTGTCCTTTCTTTCAAAGTGGTGTTCTCTCCCCTTAAGCTGTCCCCTCGCTGAAGTAAAACAAGGTATAAACCCTTTAGAGTGTGCCATTCACCCATGCTTTCTTAATTTCTTACTTTCCTTTTATGTTAGTGGGCCAGTGAAAGGTAAGTTCAAGCACTTCTCTTCCGGATTTCTTCATTCAAGGTGAAGCATTTTACTCTTTTTCTAGATGACTGTGGGTTAAACTAACCTAAACTAAGTGTTTATGGGCTGTCAGAAAAAGTTAATGAAGGAAGCAAATAGGCAGCGGTTCAATGATAGGGGAAATTTGAAAGGATCCTTCTGTCAGATCAAAAATACTGGGATCACGTGATGCAAAGTGCTGATAAAAGAAATTTTTCTGGTTCCAATTAAATAAAATGTTCGTGGTGGGCTGGCTTTGTACTGGCAGGTGATACACCAGATCGGGTAACATCTAAGCATAGCTGTGTAACTTTTGGATCTAGTAACTTCTTCCAGTTAGCAAAAAAGTATAAAGCCAACACAATCTATGCTGGAATCTATTATGCTCCTTAATTTCACAAAACTTTATGGTTTTGCACCTGGCGTGGTTTGACGACGCTCCCAGAAGGTGGGGTATTGCATGGATCTGGTATTAACAACTGTGGAATTAAGTCCTATCTGTCACTCTCTCCACTTGATGTTTTCATTGCTACTTGCACAAAATCAGAAAGAAGAGTGATGCTCAAAGAATGAACTTTACATTTTGATAGCACTTTTTATTTAGACTGAATTTGCACTAAGATGACTCTCCAAATTTATGATTTATAAAAAATACATGTAAAATTATTGAGTCTACATGATATATATTACAATTGGTTAAAAAAGAAGTCTAATGAGAATTAAGGCTGGACGATAGAGATCCTGGAGACTGAACCTTTCGAGAAGGAGAGCGAGCTTTTCCATAAGAAAGCCTTCAGTACAGTTGCAGTCCCACTTGAGCAACAAGGCATAACACAGATTGTAAATTTACTTCCTGCAGTTGTGGATGGTGATGAAGTAAGAATAAATCTCTTAAAAAAACAGAGTCCACCAGCCGTGTCGCCACATACTGCACCAGCAAGTCCAAATGCGGTTCAGCTTGATCTTTGCTTTTGAGATCTTCTGAAATTGTTCAGCCCTTATGAGCCACACCAAATGAGTGACACAGTCGTCTGTATTTTTAACGGCTAGGTTTGCAAGAATAAAAAGGAGGAATGTAGATGAAGTAGCTGATGTCGGGGCTTGGGTAAAATGGTACATTTTACCATTTTAAAGTTTGCTCTTTAAGATATGCGCATCAAGTGTTACGCCTTCCCTTCATTCATTCTTAGCTCTCTGCCTTTGGAGTAATTTTTCCTTCTCTCGGCTACTTTTAGGTTACATGGTCTTTGGGGCAGAAGTCAGTGATATAAGGTATTATACTTGACTGCCCTGGACAGGAGGAGATTGAGATAACTCACATAAACCAAGAAATTATGCCTATAAAAAGCACTCCTAAGGAAGGCTATCGTGGCACATCATGTATTTAATATGTCAATCTTTGACTTCTCTCATTCCACCAACTTCATTTTCAGAGGTTGAAGGAGAAATTGTGTGTGCCTGGTTTGTTTTTCAAACCCAACTCTCAGCCACGTGGGTTGCAGAGAGTGGTACAATTTAACATTATTCTCTTGTAGAGCCACTAAGAAATTTAAATGAATTGGTTTTAATAGCAGGGTCATTAATCTGAACTCAGTCCGGTTATGTTGACAGAACAGCACTACTTAATGGCTTTTGGATCTTATCGGGAGGCTCCTAACCAGGGGTTTTCATGTCAGCGGCTGTTAAGAATGTCTTAAACCTAACGTGCTTCAATGGAGCTGTAACGGAGATTCCAGGCACGTATGCTGCTGGTGCTGCCCAGCCCGGCGCGTGCGGCACGGTCTGACCGCAGGGGACGCTGCCTTCGCCCCACCGGAGCACGGGGCCGGGCACGGAGGAGGACTCGCAGGGTTCGGTGCAGCAGCGATGTGGCTGTGCCGCTTCCCGCAGGCCTTTTTAGCGTCCACATCTCTCCCTTCTGCACGGTTTTCTGGGACCTCGTATCTACGTGTACTTTTTTTGTGTGTGTGTTGATAAACAAAACGTTATCTTAAAAGCTTCTCTTGCCACTGGTAATTCTCTGTAAAGCTTGTATCTGGAGAACCAGTCGTGCTGGGAAACTTTCAAAAACACTAAAATTCACTTGAAAATGAACCCGTAGCCACAGCCTTTGTTAAATATAGATTTCTTTTCTTTGCTCTGTGGGTTTGAGTCCTTATTGATGAAAGGCAGTTCCGCTACCTCTCCTGCTCCTCGTTTATTCAATATATTTTAACTGATAGGCAATACTTTCATATAAGTATCCAACTAATCCTGTATCATATTGCAGAAATGAGATTTTCTTTTAGAAAAGTAATGTGCAGTACAGGATTGTGGAATTGATGGAGAACTGTAAAATGTACAGAAAATCAAAGAGCATTTCATCAGTGTATTTCTGTTAGAGAAAAATGCTCTAATTCCGCGCTTTCAGAGGTCAAGTAAAATTTATTTTCATCTCCAGAGGAATTAAAATTCAAAACACATGAAGTTGTGAAGCTTGAAGGATGTGGGGGTGAGAGGGGTGAGTGTGGGAAATAGTTTTGTAAAGCATTGTGCTTGAAGAATGACGTTGAGTGATGGATGATTTGGTGGTCTTCACGAAATCTGAAGAGTTTGGGACCTTGGATGAGAATGTACTATGGTATTGTAGTTTGTATGCCTTTAAAAAGGATGTGAAATAGAGTTCTAAAATTCGTTTGCAGCTTTTCTGGTCATGTCGTGTGCCATTTATATGTTTCCTTCTGAAATTCGAGGTAACTCCTCTGCTTTGCAGAACTCCTACTTATTTTCAGTAAGCTTTCTTCAGCCCTGGCAGGAAAACCCTGTACACTCTTTATGTTCTGGTGCTTTTGTCCTAACAGGAGCTCACAATTGAGCCCTTATACCGAAGGGAAAAAGAAAAATCAGTATGTAGCTACTCAGTCAAAGCAATGTTAAGCAGCATATGTGTATATTTCTATATATATATTTGATAGGGGAGTAATAGGTGACTTCAAGGAGCGTATTTTTCCGAGCTTGTGATTATTTACAGAGGCCAACAAGTAGAAGTCATCTCTCTGTATAGACTAAGTCTGTATCAGATCTTCATGCTTCTAGTTTCTGTCCTTGAAACAACAAATATTCAAATACTGCTAGGGAAAAAAGACTTTGCTGTTGATTCCCTGCTAGCGTAAGGACAGCTGCTTCTGCCCCTTTTCAGGGGTTACGTTCATCGAGTTCAAGGCCTGTTTTGCACATCGTAGTTGATCTGCCTTTTTTCCCCTCCACGTTTGTACCAATAATCTATTATGTCTTTGGCACAATAAATGTCAATTCTCCTCTGGTATAAAGTAAGCTGCATGTTGTTTTTCTCGAGCATGGAAGAATGGTCATGCTTACTGCAGGAGTTAACGTAACTCTTTCCCAGGGCTAAATCACAGCAAAGGGCTAAGAGTGTGCCCGTTAGGAGTTTTTCAAGAGCTAAACTGCCTGGCTCTCCCATACTATTTATGGATGATTTTTTGTTTATATATATATTGTGTGTGTGTGTTGATATATATCTATATATCTTGTGTATATCTATATCGCATTTCTGTGTATATATATTGCCCTGGTAGTGATCAGCAGGATAAAGGATGGCTGTGAACAGGGAGGCGGGCGGTCTGTGCTTTGGAGGAGTTCATTTGTGACTGTCCCATTCTCTGATCTTTGCAGAGAGGAAAATTATTGGGCAGAACTCCTCTGCATAGGGGCTGGATGCTTCTGCAGGGTCTTTGAACACCCCAGTGTTCATCTGTGCTGACTGGGATGCAAATTTTTGCATGCAGTAAAGCATTTCAAATTGTCAGTGATTAACATCCTGATTCAGCGAGTTATTTGATTTTAAGACTTGAATAGAGCCTTAAATATACTAGGCTTCTTGCTCAATGATACCATAAGTACATCAATATGTTCTTATATATGCCATACATATATAATATTTTATGTATGTATATATAAACATAAGATAAACATGAATACATAATGATTTTATGTAATTAACTATATATGACCATATATAAGTAAATACATGTATGACTAAGTAACAGTTATTACCCCTTACACATCAATTTACGCAGATCTCTTACGGTGCACACAAAAGCTTTTTTGTCTGTATAAAGCAGCAAACTGTCGATTGAGACCAACCCTGCATCTCTTCCTTTCATGTGCTGCTCCCCTCCAGAAACCCCCACCTCGAACCCCAAAACAAAGGAAGCATTTCTTTAGGTTAGCACCTGAAACGGTTCTGTGTTGTCAAAGTCTTCTGTAAGAGTATGCCCAAATGTAAGCATTAATTTAAAAATCAGTGTGGAACGGTTTTATAATAAAGTAGTGCATGTTTTCAGTTTTAAATGTATAAGTACTTTACGGTTGGTAGTTAAATGAAGTGTCTTATCCCACAAATGTCAAAATTTTGGTTTCATGTAAATTGCGATTATCTGATTTGTTTTGTCCTATAGAGTTGTTCGTATTTTCCGTTGCTTTGTTTTACAAGTGTCTTCCAGCTAATTACCAAGTCAGCTGTGTAGCTGCTGTATTCTTAAATAGTTAGGAAATCTAGTGATTTCTCCATTAGAAAATTATTAGTCTATTAAATATTAGTAGACAGCATATAGCATTTATAATATGAGTTCTTATTGTTTGATTATGACTAAAATGACAAACTTTGTCGCCATGCTGTGTAGCGGAAGCGACGTTACTAAGCATAGGTTTTATTTTTTTGACCACATTAACTAAATGAACCATAAAATAAAGAAATGCATTTCTCAGTGTCCCTCCAACTGAAATGTTTTCAAATTGACAAAAATTTATTGCGTGTATTTAGCTTCAGCGTAGTTCCTGTGTCACTGTTTCCTTTGAAATCTTTGCTTGGATGCTCATAAGTTGATAATGCCTCCTGAGCATCCTTTTATAAAGATTAATATTTTATTCTCACTGCACATTCCTGTGACATTAATCATTGTGGGTTGGACTTGTGCAGTAGAGAACAGATGTCGAATTATTGTTGTCTGTAATCATTGTGCATCATACTCACGAGCTATCTTCAGAGCTGGCTTTTGAGCAGGAGACTAATGTTATAGACTATAGATTTATCAAGGTTCCCCATTAATCAGGGCTGGGAGGTGTTTGTGACAGGCAGGCTGATGAAGGTTAACCTTTCCTCTTCTGTACTTCTAATCAAGATACAGTTGATCAACTCAGTGTTTTTCAAAATCGTTTATAGCGGAGGATGCACTTAAAATCTTATCTCCTCGTAGAGCGTATTACCATAGTACTGGATTTGTTGAAATATATATATATAGATATTTGTGCGTATGTGTTTTGGTGGGTTCCATCTTTGCATTTTGTTGCCTCCTAGCTCTTGTATTTTAATAGAGGTATCTGGAAAACCTGAAAGCGATGGAATTGTTTCAGTAGCTGTTTCTGCTTCAGTTCAAAGTGTTGTGTGATTAGAAACCAATGGGACAAAGGTATTGGTCTAATGGATGGGGTCTACTGGAAGCAGCTTCGGAGCGAAGGAGCTGCGGTGCCGGGGGGCAGCACCAGCGGCATGGGGCAGCCTTGCGTCAGTGGGGGCCAGCTGCGTGCTGCGCTGTCCTAGCAAAAGCCTAGGCAGCAGGGCTAGGGAAGTTTTTCCTCATACCCTACAAGTACAGCATTAAAACTGCAAGAAAAAAGAAAAATACGTAAAAATCATCCAGTATGTAAGCTCAATTTTATGACCAGTCAGATGCTGGGTTTCATGAAGTACCATTTTGATTTTAGACATAGCTTTTGTCATTCCCATTGGCAATATTTATTCCTTTTTGCCTACTTCAAAGTAAGCTGTATGTCATAGAATTGCAGAATGCTTTGGGTTGGAAGGGGACTTAAAGACCATCCAGTTTCAACCCCCCCGCCCTGGGCAGGGCCACCTCCCCCCAGCCCAGGTTGCTCCCAGCCCCGTCCAACCCGGCCTTGACCACCTCCAGGGATGGGGCAGCCACAGCTTCTCGGGGCACCCTGCGCCAGGGGCTCACCGCCCCCACAGGAGAGAATTTCTTCCTAATATCTCATCTAAATCTCCCCTCTTCCAGTTTAAAACTGTTCCCCCTCGTCCTGTCACTTCCCTCCCTGATCCAGAGTCCCTCCCCAGCTCTCCTGGAGCCCCTTTAGGCACTGGAAGGGGCTCTGAGGTCTCCCCGGAGCCTTCTCTTCTCCAGGCTGACCCCCCCACCTCTCCCAGCCCGTCTTCCCAGCAGAGGGGCTCCAGCCCTCCCAGCATCTCCGGGGCCTCCTCCAGCCCCGCTCCAACAGCTCTGTGTCCTTCTGCTGTGGGGACCCCCCGAGCTGGAGGCAGCACTGCAGGGGGGGGGTCTCCCCAGAGCAGAGCGCAGCAGAGGGGCACAATCTCCCCCTCACCCTGCTGGCCACGCTGCGGGGGACCCCCGCATCCACCAACACCCCCAAGTCCTTCTCCTCAGGGCTGCTCTCAACCCATTCCCCACCCAGCCTGGATTTGTGCTTGGGATTGTCCCGACCCATGTGTAGGACCTTTCCCTTGGTCTTGTTGAACTTCATGAGGTTGGCTTGGGCCCACCTCTCCAGCCCGTCCAGGTCCCTCTGGATGGCATTCCCCCCCCCCCCCCCCCCCCCAGTGTGTTGGCTGCACCGCAGAGCTTGGTGTTAGCGGTGAACTTGCTGAGGATGCACTCGATCCCCCTGTCCATGCGTTTATTTCTACCTTAGCAGAAAAGTTCCATAGGTAATTTGAAGGCCAAGTAATCTTTAGAAAGATTTCATGGTGTTAGTGCTTGCACAGTTCTCTGGGGTGGGGGGGTGTAGGATTTTGGTGGTGGTGGCTTATAGGTTTCCTTGTTTGTTTATTTTTAAAATTCCAGGAAGGATCTAGATTGTTTTATCAAGTACCCAGCACACCTTGATGCTTTGTTTAATCCTCCCCTGTTCTAAAAGCTGCAACAGCTACAAACCACGCAACAGATGTTCGCAAGTTGTTGAGGAAGGCGGAGAGCCTGGAAGGTGGTAATGGAGGAGCATCGTCAAGTCTACCCGTGGAGACTTAGTCTTTTGTATTGGTTGTGTAATTTCAAATGAAGTGGTGTGACAAATCAATTAGTTTTTCCTTTCTCAGAAATTCAACTTGAATACCTTCCCTATTGATTAGAGCGTACTCTAGACAATCTAACTCAAAGGTGACATAGCTGCAATTTTCGCCTTCTGCATGCTTGCAGATATTAAATTGATCTTTGACCGTTCTCTACTAGTAGGGCTTAACGGGGACATGAAACATTTTCAAACCTCTAATTAGGGGCCTTTGTAATTTATTAAAGATTGATTCACCTCACAGGCTTTACAAAGGCACGTTCATATGTCTTTGCTGGAGTGCTTAGCAACTGGGCATCGGGGTTTCTTTCTCTCCCCTGCATTTGATGAAAGGAGTGTGCTACACCACTGTTTTGTCTTGGGGTGTGTGTGTGGTTTTTTGGGGTTTGTTTTTTTTTTTTTTTTTCTTCCCTAATCTGCTCTTTTCTTTCCCAGTTAGTCAAACCCTAACGTAACGACATAGACTGTGGTTTCACCAATGCAGAGGCACAAGGCTCCAATCTTAAAGCATCTCTGGGACAAACAGACTGAGCTGAACGAGGTTGACATTTATATGGAAAATTAGTTGTTAATTTTGACCTGCATCCATCTGGTGATTCCTGTTGCGGAAGACCAGCCTTGAGTACTTGAGCAAGGAGGGGAACGTCCTGTGGGATAGGAGTGAGTGATCAAGGTTTGGAGCAGTTCGGAGACAGAAGTTTAAAGCAAATGTAAAATGAGGATTATACAAAATGCATGGCAAGTCAGTGCCAGCAAAACCTTCTTTATGTAAGGGCTGGATCTTCACTCAAATTCGTGTGTGGTTTTTTTTTTTTTATATCAGGGTGTGCTGTGGTCTTTTTTTTTTTTTTTTTAGCTAAGGTTATGTATTTGAAATATGTGACAGCAAACTTACTTTAAATGTACATATATCATTGTCTGCCATATTAGGGCAGTTTGGAGACCTCACTTTTGTATAAATAGCTTTAGATCATTTAATGAGCATCCTGGTAAATAAGCTCTTTCAGTCAGGTCAATTATGTTTAGCCAATTTTTTTTTTTTTCACCGGAGATCACCACCTCTTTTCGCTTTTAATATCTGTGTAGATTTAGGATAATATAGTTGTAAACAAATAATGGGAACTTATGATGAAGATGTTTCTCTGTTATTAGATTTGGATCTTTTGTAAGCCAATTCTCTGCTACCTGATGGAAACGAGTATGAGGGGATGTGAGAAGTCATGGCTAGGTGTATTTCCCCAGGGAAACACATTGAAGGGTCTAATGTCCGTTTCTTGAGGCAAAAACGTCAACAAACGTACCATGATTTTTCTTCTTTCTGGGTTATTAAGCTGGAGGTTAAATGACCAAGAAGTAATTGAATAGAAAAAGTCTGCACTGAAGAAACTAACTCTTCAAAGTACTGTCTTTGAATGAGAGCCCACTTGTTCGTTCCTAGTGAACATGTACTTACGTGAGTCACTTGAGACTGAAGAATATTTCTCTTGGAACTACCAGAAGTTGGGTGTGCTTATACACTGGTATTTCTCATCCTCCATGTGTGAGCTTATAAGGCAGGAGGAGGATGCTGCTGTTTCAGTGCCTCTCTAGCATCTCGTTGAGATGGAGTGCTCTCTATTCTGCGTTACAGCATGTTTTTTCTTGATTATTTTTGAAGTCAATGATTCCCCCCCCCCCCTAAAGTGTGCAGTTTGTGAGAGCAGGATTCCAGCCTTTCTGCTGGGTAGGGACAAGTTTGTGGGGTGCTGCTCCTCTCACTCTTTCCTGCTGTGTAGGAGGCAGAAAGCTGTGGTCACCGATGACCCGGGGCTCCTGAAACAGCTGCAGAGAATAGTACAAGTCATTGCGGTTGGAACTCACTGCACCGGCTGAAGGCTTCTGGCAAACTTTGGGCAGAGACTGTTTCAGAGAATCATAGAATGGTTTAGGTTGGAAGGGAGCTTGAAAATCATCTGGTTCCAACCCCCTGCAATGGGCAGGGACACCTCCCACCAGCCCAGGTTGCTCAAAGCCCCGTCCAGGCTTCTCTGTGAAGTCCATCTTCGTCTCATCCATTCTGTTTTCTTCTATGTTTTAGTGGCAAAACCAAGTCCTCTTGAACCCATCCTTTATCACAAGGATAAAGATATCGCTCATCAAGTGAGAGTAATTTTCACCTTGGCACTGAGTTTTTAACGCCTGTATCAATTTTTCCAAGCCAAAACACACCGCCATAGGCATGGATTCATTTCTTCATCCTCGGCATCCCCATTGCCTCCTAGCTGTCAGTTTTTCTGGTATCTGCAGCACATAGTTTAGCCCTGGTGATGCTGCCTTGTCCATCCCCCGCTTGTAACCAGCAGACTGGCAGCTGCGCCTCAGTTTTCACTGTGGAGGGATATTGAAGTTGCAGTGCAGTGCTGTTGGGTACTCTGTTACAGTAGTACCTTCTACAGCACTGCCACCTCGGTACCCGGTGCGGCGTCTCCTGAATACTGACGGGAACCGTCAGGAATGGGTGAGGGACATTCTGTCTCTGGACGTCTCTTCAGCCAGTAAAGGTACTTGGTTCTGGTGAATCAAAGCGGGGTCACCATCATTTGGTGATGTGGATCTTCGTCATGCTTTGGGCTACTGGTATTTGCTGTAGCTTCCCAGCAACATTTTCCTCGTCCCGTAACTCCTGCTTATCCTGATTGCTTCTGGGTGCCAGTTACATCCACTGCAGAAGGAGAGAGACCAAATGCGTACCAATAAAGGGAGTGTTTGGGTGCCGAAGGAGCTTCTCTGCTGCTACCAAGAAGAGGCTTCCTAGTGTTGAAAGTGTCACTTTGAGCTATTGATCTCTTGGCTTCTCAGGAAAGGGTCAGGTATAACCCTAAATAAGTGTTTTCACATTGCGATATGGGGTCATCCCCTCTTAATTGAGATTAGTCTCCTGTTTTCACTTTTTAGTCTTGTGCCTTCTGCTGTGGTCTGTATGTTGTTACTCAGGCTCTTGGTGTTGGGGTGATGATGCTTACTGGTCCAGAACTGTTTAAAATCATCTTAAATAAAGGCTTAATTGAGTGCTCATGAGCATTTCTGAATGTTTCAGGGAGTTCAGATTTTGTGTGAAAATAATCTCTAAGCAATTATGTAGAAGGACTGCCATGAAGCTTTCTCATGTGAGTCATCCATATGCCATCAAGTCCAAGCAATCTGGGCAATATCACTGAAAAAAAATGTCAGCGTGTTATATCTTTTGTGTGGCTGTCAGGAGCTTCATCCATATTTTTCCAGGTACTGTATAATTGCAGATCTCACGAGCGAACAGCCAATGTAGCATTTGATAAAGTGAATTTTTTCGGTCGCGTTTGCAGAGTTTGTACGTCAGGTGGATTTATAGTACAAACGCAACTTTTTGGAGTGACCCACGTTGTGATAGTGTATGTCCTATGTGTCAGGAAAACAAAAATTTCTTAATGGTAACTGTTGTTTTTTTGTTTTTTTTTTTTTTGTTTTTTTTTTTCCCAAGATCCTTGGTTCACGTGCATGTACACGTATAGCTGTACTGCCTTCGGTCTGTCTTATACGTATGAATTCTCTGAGAAGCTGCCTGCCAGCTTGGTAGTGCCGCCCTCTTGGTACAGAGACGTGGTACTCCCTCCTTCGGGCAGAGCAGAGCTCACACCTTCTTCCATATGTACATGAGATAGTTGGGCGGATCGGGAGGGAAAGGGACTCGGGAACTGGTGTCTAGTAGGGTAAAATAGCTGGAAAAGTCTCACGGTTTTCTTCTGTTTCTGCTCTACAATATTATTTAGAGGAGGTGGAAAAATACCAAAATGGTCTTAATTCCTCCTTGTCCCTTCCTGCCCTCCTTTTCCTCACCCCCAAAATATGTTTTAGTACTATGCTGATGGTATACACACTGTGTAATTTAATCATCGTTATTTCTACTTGAGTAAGTCAGGCTCTGATGAACAAGAATAACCAGTTCCCCTCCTTTGGGAGTGGATTTATTTGAGGGCTGGGAATGGGGGAGGCTAAAGGGTTTTAACGTCACTCTTTCCGCTTCTGCGGGTGAAGTGTGTGTGCTTCCAGTCTCGGGCCGTGGTGGGCTGCAGCTGCTGGCACCGTACAAGGGCAGAGATCTCTGCCTGTGCCATCTCTCCTAAAGGAAAAAGAGGGCGGTCTGGGGTTAGGAGTGAACTCTAGGTCCCTGTACTCCCTCGGGGCAAGACAATTTGTGGGTTAAACGTTGATTAGATTCATTAGATCAGTGCCTCAGGGTTACCTGCTGGTAGGTTTAGGAGTCTCAGTGTTCACCTTATTTCCCTGACATTCTTGACTTGAGCCAAAATGTTGAGCTCCATTATTTAGCTCTGTGTCCATTTTCCTCATCTTCTCTCTCTCGCTCTGCAAGTCCTGCACCTGCCTTGTGCAGGCATCTCCGACTCAATACCAGCATAAGGCATTTCAGCAGCATTTTTTGAGCTATAAAAGACCACGTCACAGAACTGGATGTTAATCTGAATGGCATCGTACATCTCAGTGGGTCGTGTTTGTACAGTTAGGCTGTGCTGCGCCGATAACCAGTACGGGTGAGGTAAAAGACGTTTAATACACCTTCACAACACTCAACCAGTCGAGCAAGCGAGAAGCTAAGCTTGTGCGTAATGCTTTGTGTAATGCTGCGTAGGTCCAGTTAATCAATGTTTTTAAGCAGAGGCAGTTAACATCAGTGAGACCACTCAAGTCCTGTGCTGAGCTGGGGCTGGTGGTGGCGCGGGTGGGAGGGTAGCGCTTCTCCGGGCGTTCTTAACCTAATGACTTCATTTTCACTCGCTTATAAGTTTTTTAGTTTTTTTTTATGGTTTTGGTTGAAAAGCAGGTGACTGGAAATCTGGAAGTTATCTTCTTTTTCCTGATTTTTTTAATCTTACGTAAGCACTGAGGCAGATTGGTTATTTAGGCAGTGCTGTGAAGTTATTTAAAGCTGTGTATGTAACGTTATGTTTTGTGTGCAGACTGCAGGGAAATCTTGCTGCCAACAATGACAGATCAGCTGAAGTATCACTTGGAAAGACAAGAAGATTTGGAGGCTTGTTGCCAGTTGCTGAGTAACATCCTGGAAGTACTTTACAAGAAGGACGTGGTTAGTATCGCATGGTTCTGTGATGATTAGCACTTAAAAGAAATGGATCTTAGTAGAATGAATTAAGCAGGTAACTCCTGATGGCTTAGATTTTTATTCTTTCTTTCGCCCCCCTCCCTCCCCCCTCCCTTCTAACCAATCTCTTTTAAGTCTTACGAGGATGTGTTGTGTGATATCCCAGGACACTTCTTATTTTTTCTGAGGCACATCCAGTAATAATTTTCCAGATATTAGTTAGATAGTGAGTAAATAGATATTCTTGGTTCAGCCTTTCTCTTACATGGTGTTTAGCCTCTGCCAGGTGGAAAATGTTTGGGGTATTTTGGTTTGGTGGTTTTTTTGTTTTTTTTTTTTTTTTCTTCCCAATGAGCATTTTCAGAAAAGCATGTTCGAGTTGTATTGATAGTGGCCTGCTAGGCCAGCCTGAAGGGGGGAGAGTGTGTGTATACACACATATATATACACATGTACACGAACATACACTTTTGTTGACACAGCAAACTTGTTTAGCTTTTTGAAGTACCTTTTTAAATTGGCTGGTAGTATTCTCCACCTCAGTAAGAGAGCACCTTTTGCATAAATATCGTAACTAGCGTAGTTGTCTTATCCATTCAGACTGTGAACGTACGAGGCGGTTGGGCATGAGAAGCTGTGCAGCGCCCTGGGCTGCTATGCAGATGTGTAGCTTGTGTAATAGGCCCTTTTTTGTCTTCTCTTGACTTCACACAAATATGCAGATGTTGGTGCTTTGCCAGAGAGCTGCAGTGAGTTGAAGAAGTCGGGGCTGATGAGGTGGCTGCCTGAACCTTCTGTCCTATGCAGAGTCACCCACTAATTCAGTTGGAAAGGACCTCAGGGGTCAGCGACTCACATCGTATCTGGCATCTTATTTGACTGTGTTTTTTGGGCTTGTTCTGATTTTTTTTTTTTTTTTTTTCTTTTAAAGTAGTTCTGTGTGACTGCTTCAGAGAGTGGGTTGTTTCACAAACAGAATTTGTTTTTGACAGCTCGGCTGCTTCCTGTGGCTCGTTGTTGGCTGCGTTTCTGTCCCTGGTAGCGACTCTCTTGCGGCTGGCCCCTCGCCCGGGCTGAGCCCCGCGGGAAGGGGGCTGTGCGAGGGGCAGGAGCGGAGCCGGGGGCTGCCCCGTGCTAACCCGCACTGGGTTAGTGGCCGGCTGCCGGGGGGCTGCAGAAAATAGATACCCATTTGGCGGTGCAGCACAGGGATGGAGAAGGGGACAAGGAAAGCGAGGAGTCAGTGCGAGTGAGGAGCGATGTAAAGTAAAATTGAAAATAGGCAGGAGCAGCCCAAGTACCAGGAATGGAGAGAGGAGGAAAGTCTTGGAGAGAACTCGTAGGAGAGGAAGCAGTGAGAGCTGCAGGGTGGAGAGGAGCGGGGTACTGAGATAGATG